>NC_136329.1:6547066-7147066 GCF_964198595.1 Lampetra fluviatilis
ACTGTGTGTGTGTGTGTGTGGTGAGCGGTGGGTGTAGTGGTTAGCGCACTGTGTGTGTGTGTGGTGAGTGGTGGGTGTAGTGGTTAGCGCACTGTGTGTGTGTGTGGTGAGTGGTGGGTGTAGTGGTTAGCGCACTGTGTGTGTGTGTGGTGAGTGGTGGGTGTAGTGGTTAGCGCACTGTGTGTGTGTGTGTGGTGAGTGGTGGGTGTAGTGGTTAGCGCACTGTGTGTGTGTGTGGTGAGTGGTGGGTGTAGTGGTTAGCGCACTGTGTGTGTGTGTGTGGTGAGCGGTGGGTGTAGTGGTTAGCGCACTGTGTGTGTGTGTGGTGAGTGGTGGGTGTAGTGGTTAGCGCACTGTGTGTGTGTGTGGTGAGCGGTGGGTGTAGTGGTTAGCGCACTGTGTGTGTGTGTGTGTGGCGAGCGGTGGGTGTAGTGGTTAGCGCACTGTGTGTGTGTGTGGTGAGTGGTGGGTGTAGTGGTTAGCGCACTGTGTGTGGTGAGCGGTGGGTGTAGTGGTTAGCGCACTGTGTGTGTGTGTGGTGAGTGGTGGGTGTAGTGGTTAGCGCACTGTGTGTGTGTGTGGTGAGTGGTGGGTGTAGTGGTTAGCGCACTGTGTGTGTGTGTGGTGAGTGGTGGGTGTAGCGGTTAGCGCACTGTGTGTGTGTGTGGTGAGTGGTGGGTGTAGTGGTTAGCGCAGTGTGTGTGTGTGTGTGGTGAGTGGTGGGTGTAGTGGTTAGCGCACTGTGTGTGTGTGTGGTGAGTGGTGGGTGTAGTGGTTAGCGCACTGTGTGTGTGTGTGGTGAGTGGTGGGTGTAGTGGTTAGCGCTGTGTGTGTGTGTGTGTGGTGACTGGTGGGTGTAGTGGTTAGCGCACTGTGTGTGTGTGTGGTGAGTGGTGGGTGTAGTGGTTAGCGCACTGTGTGTGTGTGTGGTGAGTGGTGGGTGTAGTGGTTAGCGCACTGTGTGTGTGTGTGGTGACTGGTGGGTGTAGTGGTTAGCGCACTGTGTGTGTGTGTGGTGAGTGGTGGGTGTAGTGGTTAGCGCACTGTGTGTGTGTGTGGTGAGTGGTGGGTGTAGTGGTTAGCGCACTGTGTGTGTGTGTGGTGAGTGGTGGGTGTAGCGGTTAGCGCACTGTGTGTGTGTGTGGTGAGTGGTGGGTGTAGTGGTTAGCGCAGTGTGTGTGTGTGTGTGGTGAGTGGTGGGTGTAGTGGTTAGCGCACTGTGTGTGTGTGTGGTGAGTGGTGGGTGTAGTGGTTAGCGCACTGTGTGTGTGTGTGGTGAGTGGTGGGTGTAGTGGTTAGCGCTGTGTGTGTGTGTGTGTGGTGACTGGTGGGTGTAGTGGTTAGCGCACTGTGTGTGTGTGTGGTGAGTGGTGGGTGTAGTGGTTAGCGCACTGTGTGTGTGTGTGGTGAGTGGTGGGTGTAGTGGTTAGCGCACTGTGTGTGTGTGTGGTGAGTGGTGGGTGTAGCGGTTAGCGCACTGTGTGTGTGTGTGGTGAGTGGTGGGTGTAGTGGTTAGCGCAGTGTGTGTGTGTGTGGTGAGTGGTGGGTGTAGCGGTTAGCGCACTGTGTGTGTGTGTGGTGAGTGGTGGGTGTAGTGGTTAGCGCACTGTGTGTGTGTGTGGTGAGTGGTGGGTGTAGTGGTTAGCGCACTGTGTGTGTGTGTGGTGAGTGGTGGGTGTAGTGGTTAGCGCACTGTGTGTGTGTGTGGTGAGTGGTGGGTGTAGCGGTTAGCGCACTGTGTGTGTGTGTGGTGAGTGGTGGGTGTAGTGGTTAGCGCACTGTGTGTGTGTGTGGTGAGTGGTGGGTGTAGTGGTTAGCGCACTGTGTGTGTGTGTGTGGTGAGCGGTGGGTGTAGTGGTTAGCGCTGCGCTGCCCTACGAAACCCGTGCAGGAGGTCGTGGGTTCGATCCCGACCCTGACGATGCCTGCTGCTGCTGTAGATTTGGAGTTTGCGTCTCTCTCATCATCATCACGGTGGCTAGGAGATGTTGACTACCTCGCCTGGTGTACAGGAGGTCGTGGGTTCAATCCCGACCCTGACGCCTGTTGCTGCTGCTGTAAATTTGGAGTCTGCGTCTCTCTCTCATCATCATCACGGTGGCTAGGAGATGTTGACTACCTCGCCTGGTCTACAGGAGGTCGTGGGTTCAATCCCGACCCTGACGCCTGCTGCTGTAGATTTGGAGTCTGCGTCTCTCTCTCATCATCATCACGGTGGCTGGGAGATGTTACTTTTTTCGCCTGATGTGCAGGAGGTCGTGGGTGCGATCCCAACCCTGACGCCTGCTGCTGCTCCTGTAGATTTGGAGTCTGCGTCTCTCTCTCATCATCATCACGGTGGCTAGGAGATGTTAACTACCTCGCCTGATGTGCAGGAGGTCGTGTGTTCGATCCCGACCCTGACGACTGCTGCTGCTGTATATTTGGAGTTTGCATCTCTCATCATCATCACGGTCGCTAGGAGATGTTGACTACCGCGCCTGATATGTAGGAGGTCGTGGGTTCAATCCCACCCCTGACGCCGGCTGCTGCTGCTGCTGTATATTTGGAGTCTGCGTGTCTCTCTCTCATCATCATCACGGTGGGCTAGGAGATGTTGACTACCTCGCCTGGTGTACAGGAGGTCGTGGGTTCGATCCCGACCCTGACGCCTGCTGCTGCTGTATATTTGGAGTCTGCGTCTCTCTCTCTTCCCGTGGTTGTCTCGTGGATTTTGTCTTCGGGTCTTCCTCCGCTTTCCGCCATCCACATTTATAATCAACGTCACGCGTTTTGAGAGGTATTTGGCCACTGCTGATACATTTCCACGTGATGATGATGATGGTGATGATGGTGATGATGGTGGTGGTGATGGTGGTGGTGGTGTTGGTGGTGGTGGTGGTGCTGGTGGTGGTGGTGATGGTGGTGGTGGTGATGGTGGTGGTGATGGTGGTGATGGTGGTGGTGGTGGTGGTGCTGGTGGTGGTGGTGATGGTGGTGGTGGTGGTGATGGTGGTGATGGTGGTGGTGTTGATGATGGTGGTGGTGATGATGATGGTGGTGATGGTGGTGGTGATGGTGGTGATGGTGGAGATGGTGGTGGTGGTGGTGCTGGTGTTGGTGATGGTGGTGGTGGTGATGATGATGATGGTGGTGATGATGGTGGTGGTGATGATGGTGGTGATGATGATAATGGTGGTGATGGTGGTGATGGTGGTGGTGGTGGTGATGATGGTGGTGATGATGGTGGTGATGATGATGATGGTGGTGGTGATGATGGTGGTGATGATGATGATGGTGGTGATGGTGGTGATGATGGTGGTGGTGATGATGGTGATGGTGGTGATGATGATGATGGTGATTATGGTGATGATGGTGGTGGTGATGGTGGTGATGGTGGTGATGGTGGTGGTGGTGATGGTGGTGGTGATGGTGGTGGTGGTGGTGATGGTGATGATAATGGTGATGATGATAGTGATGACGATGGTGATGATGATGATGCTGATGACTTTACCGAAAAAACCTAGGAATATGAATACGATGATGATGCTGTTGATGGTGATGATGATGGTGATGCTGATTGTGATGACGATGGTGATGATGACGATGCTGTTGATGGTGATGACGATGCTGATGCTGATAATGGTAAAAAAAACTCAAATTAAGTAGATTTTTACTTTAAATTGCTTTGAACCGAACTTTGCGGTAACGTTCTCAACCCGTGCTCTGTGCCAAAAACAGAGGTTTGTAGTTCCGATTTAAAGCTTTCGTGACTGCAGGGATTCATCTTCTTGGTTCTTTCGGTAAAGTCACGTAGAAGGGAAGTAATAAAATAATAAAAATAAAACATAATATTAATTTATTACTTCCCTTCTACGTGACTTTACCGAAAGAACGAAGAAGAAGAGGTTTGTAGGTCATCGGATTCCTCCTGAATTCTCAAGAAAGATTCTGAGATTCCGATTCAACGCGTTCCGTGCGGAACAATCGACTGGTATTGGGGCTTCCTAACAATATCCTTCATTGCCCATTGTTGTGGGGCTTCCGTAGTGGGTAGGGGTCGGCACGGTTTGGCTCAAACCACCAAACCGCGGTTTGAACCGAACCAAATCGGTTTGGTTTGGCTCTGTTTGAACTGGTTCGGTTTGGTTTGGGGCTACGAAAACCGACTCGGTTTGGCTCGGACAGGGTGGAACCGGCTCAAACTAGTTTGGTTCAAGCCAACTTAAGAGGTTTGGTTTAGCTTAGTTTGGTTTGGTTTTGGTTTGGTTTGGTTCAGTTGTCGCTGGTTTGGTTTGGATTGCTCAATTTGAAACCAGTTTGAGTCGGTTCAAACCGTGCCGACCCCTAGTAGTGGGAACGGTTGGGTTGATCGGTGCCAAATCTATTGTTAGACTATTGAGATTACTTTGGCTGCTGCTATTAATGTGCAAATGATGACGTGTCATGTTCCAAGTAATAACGGTGGGGGGGGGGGGGTTGGGGGTGGGGGGAGGTTTCCACGTTATAACAGTGTGGTTTCTACGTTATAATGGGTGTTGCGTTCCGCGTTGTAACAGTGTGGTTTCCACGTTATAATGGGTGTTGCGTTCCGCGTTGTAACAGTGTGGTTTCTACGTTATAATGGGTGTTGCGTTCCACGTTATGACAGTGTGGTTTCCACGTTATAATGGGTGTTGCGTTCCACGTTATGACAGTGTGGTTTCCACGTTATAATGGGTGTTGCGTTCCGCGTTGTAACAGTGTGGTTTCTACGTTATAATGGGTGTTGCGTTCCGCGTTGTAACAGTGTGGTTTCTACATTATAATGGGTGTTGCGTTCCACGTTGTAACAGTGTGGTTTCTACGTTATAATGGGTGTTGCGTTCCACGTTGTAACAGTGTGGTTTCTACATTATAATGGGTGTTGCGTTCCACGTTGTAACAGTGTGGTTTCTACGTTATAGTGGGTGTTGCGTTCCACGTTGTAACAGTGTGGTTTCTACGTTATAATGGGTGTTGCGTTCCGCGTTATGACAGTGTGGTTTCTACGTTATAGTGGGTGTTGCGTTCCACGTTATGACAGTGTGGTTTCCACGTTATAATGGGTGTTGCGTTCCACGTTATGACAGTGTGGTTTCTACGTTATAGTGGGTGTTGCGTTCCACGTTATAACAGTGTGGTTTCTACGTTATAATGGGTGTTGCGTTCCGCGTTGTAACAGTGTGGTTTCCACGTTATAATGGGTGTTGCGTTCCACGTTGTAACAGTGTGGTTTCTACGTTATAATGGGTGTTGCGTTCCACGTTATGACAGTGTGGTTTCTACGTTATAGTGGGTGTTGCGTTCCACGTTATAACAGTGTGGTTTCCACGTTATAATGGGTGTTGCGTTCCACGTTGTAACAGTGTGGTTTCTACGTTATAATGGGTGTTGCGTTCCGCGTTGTAACAGTGTGGTTTCCACGTTATAATGGGTGTTGCGTTCCACGTTGTAACAGTGTGGTTTCTACGTTATAATGGGTGTTGCGTTCCACGTTATGACAGTGTGGTTTCTACGTTATAATGGGTGTTGCGTTCCACGTTATGACAGTGTGGTTTCTACGTTATAGTGGGTGTTGCGTTCCACGTTATAACAGTGTGGTTTCTACGTTATAATGGGTGTTGCGTTCCACGTTATGACAGTGTGGTTTCCACGTTATAATGGGTGTTGCGTTCCGCGTTGTAACAGTGTGGTTTCTACGTTATAATGGGTGTTGCGTTCCGCGTTGTAACAGTGTGGTTTCTACGTTATAATGGGTGTTGCGTTCCGCGTTGTAACAGTGTGGTTTCCACGTTATAGTGGGTGTTGCGTTCCGCGTTGTAACAGTGTGGTTTCTACGTTATAATGGGTGTTGCGTTCCGCGTTGTAACAGTGTGGTTTCCACGTTATAGTGGGTGTTGCGTTCCGCGTTGTAACAGTGTGGTTTCTACGTTATAATGGGTGTTGCGTTCCGCGTTGTAACAGTGTGGTTTCCACGTTATAGTGGGTGTTGCGTTCCGTGTTGTAACAGTGTGGTTTCCACGTTATAATGGGTGTTGCGTTCCACGTTATGACAGTGTGGTTTCCACGTTATAATGGGTGTTGCGTTCCGCGTTGTAACAGTGTGGTTTCCACGTTATAGTGGGTGTTGCGTTCCACGTTGTAACAGTGTGGTTTCCACGTTATAATGGGTGTTGCGTTCCACGTTGTAACAGTGTGGTTTCTACGTTATAATGGGTGTTGCGTTCCGCGTTGTAACAGTGTAGTTTCCACGTTATAATGGGTGTTGCGTTCCACGTTATAACAGTGTGGTTTCCACGTTATAGTGGGTGTTGCGTTCCACGTTGTAACAGTGTGGTTTCCACGTTATAGTGGGTGTTGCGTTCCACGTTGTAACAGTGTGGTTTCCACGTTATAATGGGTGTTGCGTTCCACGTTATGACAGTGTGGTTTCCACGTTATAATGGGTGTTGCGTTCCACGTTGTAACAGTGTGGTTTCCACGTTATAGTGGGTGTTGCGTTCCACGTTGTAACAGTGTGGTTTCTACGTTATAATGGGTGTTGCGTTCCACGTTATGACAGTGTGGTTTCCACGTTATAATGGGTGTTGCGTTCCACGTTGTAACAGTGTGGTTTCCACGTTATAGTGGGTGTTGCGTTCCGCGTTGTAACAGTGTGGTTTCCACGTTATAATGGGTGTTGCGTTCCGCGTTGTAACAGTGTGGTTTCCACGTTATAGTGGGTGTTGCGTTCCGCGTTGTAACAGTGTGGTTTCCACGTTATAATGGGTGTTGCGTTCCGCGTTGTAACAGTGTGGTTTCCACGTTATAGTGGGTGTTGCGTTCCACGTTATAACAGTGTGGTTTCTACGTTATAATGGGTGTTGCGTTCCGCGTTGTAACAGTGTGGTTTCCACGTTATAATGGGTGTTGCGTTCCACGTTATAACAGTGTGGTTTCTACGTTATAATGGGTGTTGCGTTCCGCGTTGTAACAGTGTGGTTTCCACGTTATAATGGGTGTTGCGTTCCACGTTGTAACAGTGTGGTTTCTACGTTATAATGGGTGTTGCGTTCCACGTTATGACAGTGTGGTTTCCACGTTATAATGGGTGTTGCGTTCCACGTTGTAACAGTGTGGTTTCCACGTTATAGTGGGTGTTGCGTTCCGCGTTGTAACAGTGTGGTTTCCACGTTATAATGGGTGTTGCGTTCCACGTTATGACAGTGTGGTTTCCACGTTATAATGGGTGTTGCGTTCCACGTTGTAACAGTGTGGTTTCCACGTTATAATGGGTGTTGCGTTCCACGTTGTAACAGTGTGGTTTCCACGTTATAATGGGTGTTGCGTTCCACGTTGTAACAGTGTGGTTTCCACGTTATAATGGGTGTTGCGTTCCGCGTTGTAACAGTGTGGTTTCCACGTTATAATGGGTGTTGCGTTCCACGTTGTAACAGTGTGGTTTCTACGTTATAATGGGTGTTGCGTTCCACGTTATGACAGTGTGGTTTCCACGTTATAATGGGTGTTGCGTTCCACGTTGTAACAGTGTGGTTTCCACGTTATAGTGGGTGTTGCGTTCCGCGTTGTAACAGTGTGGTTTCCACGTTATAATGGGTGTTGCGTTCCACGTTATGACAGTGTGGTTTCCACGTTATAATGGGTGTTGCGTTCCGCGTTGTAACAGTGTGGTTTCCACGTTATAGTGGGTGTTGCGTTCCACGTTGTAACAGTGTGGTTTCCACGTTATAATGGGTGTTGCGTTCCGCATTGTAACAGTGTGGTTTCCACGTTATAATGGGTGTTGCGTTCCACGTTATGACAGTGTGGTTTCCACGTTATAATGGGTGTTGCGTTCCGCGTTGTAACAGTGTGGTTTCTACGTTATAATGGGTGTTGCGTTCCGCGTTATAACGGAGGGGGGGGTGCATTTGTGATGGACAGGTGGCTTTTGAACAACGAGTGGATACCTCGGTGGTGCTTTGCCTGGTAGGATGGGGGCATGGTTGAGCTGTTTTATTTGTTTGTGTTTGGCTTGACGAGTTTAGCTCTCTTGTACTTTGAACTCCTATCGTGTGTATTGTGTGTTTGTTGTTGTTGTTGTTGTTCTGAACAGGCACCCCCGACTGGACATCTGTGAACAAAATATCATTTGTAGCTGATGGGGTTCCTCCTGCTCAAGTATATTAACTTAAGACTTAAAGCGTTCGTGACTGCAGGGATTCATATTATTTGGGTCTTTCGGTAAAGTCACGTAGATGAAAAAAAAATTCTACCCACGTGACTTTTCCGAAAGAACCAAAGAGTGTGAATCATTGCGGTCACGAAAGCTTCAAATCTAGAAAGATTCTGATTCTGGTTATTTCTGTTAGCGGGGGGGGGGGGGGGGCGTGGTGAGGGGAGGGGGAGGGGTAGAGGGGGAGGGTGGGGAGTGAACAGCTGGGTGGGGGGGGGATCAACAATCAATTAAGGGTGGAGGGGGACGGGTTACTAAGTCAACAATCAATTATTCTTTGGTTCTTTCGGTAAAGTCACGTATCAAGATAAAATAATAATTTAAATAAAATACTAGCTAGTATTTTATTTTATTTATACTAGCTAGTATATACTAGCTAGTATAAAATACTAGCTAGTATATTTTAATTTATTATTTTATCTTGATACGTGACTTTACCGAAAGAACCAAAGGATAATTCCTGCAGTCACGAAAGCTCCAAATTAAGTTTCAACAATCAGTTGTGTGGGGGGACTGGGGGAAGGGGGGGGAGGGGCTGGGGGAAGGGGGGGGAGGGGCTGGGGGAAGGGGGGAGGGGCTGGGGGAAGGTGGGGGAGGGGCTGGGGGAAGGTGGGGGTGGGGCTGGGGGAAGGGGGGAGGAGCTAGGGGAAGGGGGGAGGGGCTAGGGGAAGGGGGGAGGGGCTGGGGGAAGGTGGGGGAGGGGCTGGGGGAAAGGGGGGAGGGGCTGGGGGAAGGGGGGGGAGGGGCTGGGGGAAGGTGGGGGAGGGGCTGGGGGAAGGTGGGGGAGGGGCTGGGGGAAGGGGGGAGGGGCTGGGGGAAGGGAGGAGGGGCTGGGGGAAGGTGGGGGAGGGGCTGGGGGAAAGGGGGGAGGGGCTGGGGGAAGGGGGGAGGGGCTGGGGGAAGGTGGGGGAGGGGCTGGGGGAAGGGGGGAGGGGCTGGGGGAAGGGGGGAGGGGCTGGGGGAAGGGAGGAGGGGCTGGGGGAAGGTGGTGGAGGGGCTGGGGGAAGGGGGGAGGGGCTGGGGGAAGGAGGAGGGGCTGGGGGAAGGGGGGAGGGGCTGGGGGAAGGTGGGGGAGGGGCTGGGGGAAGGGGGGAGGGGCTGGGGGAAGGTGGGGGAGGGGCTGGGGGAAGGGGGAGGGGCTGGGGGAAGGGGGAGGGGCTGGGGGAAGGGGGGAGGGGCTGGGGGAAGGAGGAGGGGCTGGGGGAAGGGGGGAGGGGCTGGGGGAAGGTGGGGGGGGGGGCTGGGGGAAGGGGGAGGGGCTGGGGGGAAGGTGGGGGAGGGGAGGGGCCAGTCCCCCGGGTCTTGTTTTGACGCCCCAAATCTAAGTGGCCGCGTTCGGGCGAGCGATATTTTTCTAAGAGGAGGGGGGCCTTTAAATTCGTGGATTCGGAAACGCTTGGGACCATTTGTTCGGCAAAAGAATGTGGAGTTGCAATAACAGTGACGCGGGGGAGGAGGGGGGGATGCATTGACTGCGGGTATAAATATCCACGAACATTCGTGCCCATGACACGTTTATGAATGTTTCCTGGTGTGCAGACTGAGCCGACCTAAGTTCTACACGGGGCATGCTTCATATTTTTTTTTACTGACATTGTTGCAATAGCCGCATGCTTCTTCAAAGATCGATAAGGTCTATTGTTCTTGGTTCTTTCGGTAAAGTCACGTAGAAGGGAAATAATAGAATGATAAGAAATAAAACGATAACATTCTCACGACCGTTTCGATTGCAACACAAGCAATCATCATCAGGTGTAAAATCCACAGCAAGAAAAACAAGTATAACCCGTAAAAACAAAGTTTTTCACTCTAAATCCTTTATATGCGTGGCGGCTAGAGTCCTCTCGTCCTCTGGCTTGAGATGGCTGCCACCTATGGGTCAGATGATTGCATTGCACCATTAAGCAATTGGTAATTAATTATATTTTTGTCCTAAAAAGTGTAAAATTTTGGAAAAAAAATTCACGAACATTAATTGTCACGCACAACGAGTCTGTGTGGAAAATGTCAGCTCGATTGGATCACGGGAAGTGGGTTAAAAAACGAGCGAAAGATTTGCACGGTCGTAAGCGCGCAAGCGAACTTAATATAAAGGATCTTAATTTTTTTTTTTTTTAGAACTTTCGTGACTGCAGGAATTATTATTTGTTTCTTTCGGTTAAGTCACGTCTAAAGATAAAATAATAAATTAAATTAAATAATATTCTATTATTTAATTTAAAATATTAATATAAAGGATTTAAAAATGGGCACTTTTTTCCAAACATTTATTGCCGTGGGTTTCACACCCGATGATGATTGCTTGTGTTGCGATCGAAACGTCGTAAGAATTTTATCGTTTTATTATTTTATTGTTTCCCTTCCACGTTACTTTACCGAAAGAACCAAGAATTATGAATTCCTGCCGTCACGAAATCTTTAAATCGAAATTTACACGCCGATTGTAAAGTAAAAAAAGAGAAAATCCATGGCCTTCCGTGTGTCCGTTGTCAACTAAATGATGATGATGATGATGACAGACGTCTTTCAGATCCAACACCACCCAACCCCAGACCAGATGTGGGGGAGGGGGTAAAAAAAGTTGATCCAACAGGGTTCCAACAATTGTTATAACGCGGAACGCAACCCCCGTTATAACGCAGAACCCACGCCGTTATAACGCGGAACGCAACCCCCGTTATAACGCAGAACCACACCGTTATAACGCGGAACGCAACCCCCTTTTATAACGCAGAACCCACGCCGTTATAACGCGGAACACAACCTTCTGTTATAACGCAGAACCACACCGTTATAACGCGGAACGCAACCCCCCGTTATAACGCAGAACCACGCCGTTATAACGCGGAACGCAACCCCCGTTATAACGCAGAACCCACACCGTTATAACGCGGAACGCAACCCCCCGTTATAACGCAGAACCCACACCGTTATAACGCGGAACGCAACCCCCTGTTATAACGCAGAACCCACACCGTTATAACGCGGTCTCTGAGCCGGAAGGGGCAATGAAGCGTGTTTTTTTCATCATCTTGGATAGTACCGGCAATAATAGGCCCGTAGATAATGCGGTGATTTCAGGACGGCACCATTATCTATCTATCTATCTACCGCGGTGGCTAGGAGATGTTAACAACCTCGCCTGATATGCAGGAAGTCGTGGGTTCGATCCCGACCCTGACGATGCCTGCCGCTGCTGTATATTTGGAGTCTGCGTCTCTCTCTCATCATCATCACGGTGGCTAGGAGATGTTAATTACCTCGCCTGATATGCAGGAAGTCGTGGGTTCGATCCCGACCTTGACGATGCCTGCTGCTGTATATTTGGAGTCTGCGTCTCTCTCTCATCATCATCATCATAATCACGGTGGCTAGGAGATGTCAACTACCTCGCCTGGTATGCAGGAGGTCGTGGGTTCGATCCCGACCCTGACGATGCCTGCTGCTGCTGTATATTTGGAGTCTGCGTCTCTCTCTCATCATCATCATCATAATCACGGTGGCTAGGAGATGTCAACTACCTCGCCTGGTATGCAAGAGGTCGTGGGTTCGATCCCGACCATGATGATGCCTGCTGCTGTATATTTGGAGTTTGCGTGTCTCTCTCTCATCATCATCACGGTGGCTAGGAGATGTTAATTACCTCGCCTGGTGTGCAAGAGTTCATGAGTTCGATCCCGACCCTGACGATGCCTGCCGCTGCTGTATATTTGGAGTCTGCGTGTGTCTCTCTCTCTCTCTCTGTCATCATCACGGTGGCTAGGAGATGTTAACTACCTCGCCTGGTTTGCAGGAGGACGTGGGTTCGATCCCGACCCTGACGATGCCTGCTGCTGTATATTTGGAGTCTGCATCTCTCTCTCTGTCATCATCACGGTGGCTAGGAGATGTTAACTACCTCGCCTGGTGTTCAAGAGGTCGTGGGTTCGATCCCGACCCTGACGATGCCTGCTGCTGCTGTATATTTGGAGTCTGCGTGTCTCTCTCATCATCATCATCACGGTGGCTAGGAGATGTTAACAACCTCGCCTGGTATGCAAGAGGTCGTGGGTTCGATTCCGACCCTGACGATGCCTACCGCTGCTGTATATTTGGAGTTTGCGTGTCTCTCTCTCTCTGTCATCATCACGGTGGCTAGGAGATGTTAACTACCTCGCCTCTCTCTCTCTCCGTGGTCGCGTAGATTTTTAGATTTGAAGCTTTCGTGACTGCAAGGATTCATACTCTTATTAGTTCTTTCGGTAAAGTCACGTGGGTAAAAAATGAAATTTAAATTAATGAAAAATAAAATAATAAGCTCACGACGTTTCGGAGGCAACACAAGTCTCCGTCATCAGGTGGGACCGTCACAGCCAGATTTGCTGTATCACTTGATACATCACTTGATACATCACTTGATACAGCAAATCTGGCTGTGACGGTCCCACCTGATGACGGAGACTTGTGTTGCCTCCGAAACGTCGTCAGTTTATTATTTTATTTTTTATTAACTGTAATTTCTTTTTTTTACCTACGTGACTTTACCGAAAGAACTAAGAGTACGCGTAGATTTTTCTCAGGATCCTCCGATTGTTCCCCCCGCCCCGCCCCACCTTCCACCGCCACCACATTTAGAATCCACGAACATTTTCGGAGTAGCGCATTTGCCTCGCCGCCACCAATAAATGCCAACGGTGTTGGTGCTTAGCCACTCCACTGAGCAATAGCTTGCGACGGCCCCCGGGGTGTCGGCTTGTTGACAAAGAGCCATAAAGCAGCAGCATCAGCAGCAGCATCATCAGCAGCATCAGCAACTTACCTGGCGTAATAAAAATAGTTTCGTTTAAGAGAGAGGGGGAGCGAGCGAGAGAGTGGAGAGATGCTAATGATGATGATGATGGTGTTGGCGTTGTTGATGTTCAGTGGAGATGAACGCGGCTTGCGTGTGAACCCTGCCCCTAACGCGTTCAGCAGAGGCGAGCGAGGTTGGAATGCCACGAGACCGTTAGAGGTCTCAGCGGGTCTCGACAGGGTTCACTGAACAAGCGAACCACGGTGGGGCGAATGGGGGTGCGTGCGTGCGTGTGTGTGGCGTGTGTGTGTGTGTGTAAGTGTGTGTGTGTCTGTGTGTGTATGTGTGTGTCTGTATGTGTAAGTGTGTGTGTGTCTGTGTGTCTGTGTGTGTCTGTGTGTGTGTCTGTGTGCGTGCGTGTCTATCTGTGTGTGTGTCTGTGTGTGTGTCTGTGTGTCTCTGTGTGTGTCTGTGTGTGTGTCCGTGTTTGTGTGTCTGTATGTGTATGTGTGTGTGTGTCTGTGTGTGTGTCTGTGTGTGTATGTGTGTCTGTGTGTGTGTCTGTGTGTGTAAGTGTGTGTGTATGTATGTGTGTGTCTGTGTGTGTGTCTCTGTGTGTCTGATGTGCTTGTGTGTGTGTGCGTGCGTGTCTATCTGTGTGTGTGTGTCTGTGTGTGTCTGTGTGCATGCGTGTCTATCTGTGTGTGTCTGTGTGTGTGTCTGTGTGCGTGCGTGTCTATCTGTGTGTGTGTGTGTCTGTGTGCGTGGTGTTTGCCACCCACCCCCTCGTGTGACGTGCCGGCCTCCATAGGTGCTCGTTAACAACACTTGCCCCAACAGTCTGTTAATGCTATACGGGGGATCTTTGTCTCTGTCACTTGTGTGTCGTCTGGGGAGCGGTGGTGCAGCGGTTAGCACTGCACTGCGCTACGAACGTGGCAAAGAACCGAGTTCGATTCCCGCTCACGGCCATCACGATCATCTGAACCGGTTATGGGCCTCCTCTGTAGGTCGAATCAGCCTAAAATGAGTAGCTGGTGCGGGGTTACGGAATTGATTTTCACACGAAAACATGACGCGTTGATTTTCTATTTTAAATTAATTCGTGACTCTGCTTAAAAGATGACAGGTGCCCTTCTTCGGCGCACATTGAATGCGATTTGAACTCGCCATCTACAAAGGAAGAAGAATAAGAATGATAGACGTTGACGATTAAAATAGATACGATGTCAGCTTAAATAATAAACTTGCAAAGTATTTAAATGGCAGTGTTGAAATAAATATAATAATTCTATGTGTCCTAACTTTTGGGCCACGCTGGACAACAACAATCCTATGTGTCCTAACTTTTGGGCCACCCCTTTTGGGCCACCCTGGAAAATGACAACAACCCTATGTTTCGATTTAAAGCTTTCGTGACTGCAGGGATTCATCTTCTTGGTTCTTTCGGTAAAGTCGTCACGTAGGAGGGAAATAATAAAATAATAAAAATAAAACATAATAAAATAATTCTCACGACGTTTCGGCCACAACGCAAGCAGCCGTCCTCAGGTGAAGAACAGGTCTGTCGGAAAGACAGCGTCTGAATGACGACAACCCTATGTGTCCTAACTTGTGGGCCACCCTGTACAACAACAGCAACCCTATGTGTCCTAACTTTTGGGCCACCCTGTACAACAACAACAACCTTATGCGTCCTAACTTTTGGGCCACCCTGGAAAATAACAACAATCCTATGTGTCCTAACTTGTGGGCCACCCTGGAAAACAACAACAACCTTATGTGTCCTAACTTTTGGGCCACCCTGTACAATAACAACAACCTTATGTGTCCTAACTTTTGGGCCACTCTGGAATATAACAACAATCCTATGTGTTCTAACTTGTGGGCCACCCTGTACAACAACAGCAACCCTATGTGTCCTAACTTTTGGGCCACCCTGTACAACAACAACAACAACCTTATGCGTCCTAACTTTTGGGCCACTCTGGAAAATAACAACAATCCTACGTGTTCTAACTTTTGGGCCACCCTGTACAATAACAACAACCTTATGTGTTCTAACTTTTGGGCCAACCTGGAAAATAACAACAACAACCACCCTATGTGTTCTAACTTTTGGGCCACCCTGGAAAATAACAACAACCTTATGTGTTCTAACTTTTGGGCCACCCTGTACAACAACAACAACAACCTCTATGTGTCCTAACTTTTGGGCCACCCTGTACAACAACAACAACCTCTATGTGTCCTAACTTTTGGGCCACCCTGGAAAATAACAACAATCCTACGTGTTCAAACTTTTGGGCCACCCTGGAAAATAACAACAACCTTATGTGTCCTAACTTTTGGGCCACCCTGGAAAATAACAACAACCTTATGTGTTCTAACTTTTGGGCCACCCTGTACAACAACAACAACAACCTCTATGTGTCCTAACTTTTGGGCCACCCTGGAAAATAACAACAATCCTACGTGTTCAAACTTTTGGGCCACCCTGGAAAACAACAACAACCTTATGTGTCCTAACTTTTGGGCCACCCTGGAAAATAACAACAACCTTATGTGTTCTAACTTTTGGGCCACCCTGTACAACAACAACAACAACCTCTATGTGTCCTAACTTTTGGGCCACCCTGTACAACAACAACAACCTCTATGTGTCCTAACTTTTGGGCCACCCTGGAAAATAACAACAATCCTACGTGTTCAAACTTTTGGGCCACCCTGGAAAATAACAACAACCTTATGTGTCCTAACTTTTGGGCCACCCTGGAAAACAACAACAACCTTATGTGTCCTAACTTTTGGGCCACCCTGGAAAATAACAACAATCTTATGCGTCCTAACTTTTGGGCCACCCTGTACAATAACAACAACCTTATGTGTCCTAACTTTTGGGCCACCCTGGAAAATAACAACAACCTTATGCGTCCTAACTTTTGGGCCACCCTGTACAATAACAACAACCTTATGTGTCCTAACTTTTGGGCCACCCTGGAAAATAACAACAATCCTACGTGTTCAAACTTTTGGGCCACCCTGGAAAATAACAACAACCTTATGCGTCCTAACTTTTGGGCCACCCTGTACAACAACAACAACAACCTTATGCGTCCTAACTTTTGGGCCACCCAGTACGACTTGGTTTCTCGCGTGGTAGCTGTGGTGCCAGTTGTATCTCGTTTAACTTTAACAAGGGGTTTCGCACAGCCCTGGCGCGGGCGGTGTGTTTTTCAGGCGCTAAATCTCTTGCGGAGGACAGACGACTTTGCTCGCGTGTTTTGGGAACACGTTCCAAGACCCACGTGTTGGGAGAAAGGCGAACGAATTAGAACACGAGGAAGATATCAACTGACCATAGACTCAACACTGCACCATAGACTCAACACTGCACCATAGACTCAACACTGCCCGTAGACTCAACACTGCCCATAGACTCAATACTGCACCATAGACTCAACACTACCCATAGACTCAACACTGCCCATAGATTCAATACTGCACCATAGACTCAACACTACCCATAGACTCAACACTGCCCATAGACTCAATACTACCCCATAGACTCAACACTTCACAATAGACTCAACACTGCACCATAGACTCAACACTGCACCATAGACTCAACACTGCACCATAGACTCAACACTGCACCATAGACTCAACACTGCACCATAGACTCAACACTGCACCATAGACTCAACACTGCCCATAAACTCAACACTACCCATAGACTCAACACTGCCCCATAGACTCAACACTGCCCATAGACTCAACACTGCCCATAGACTCAATACTGCACCATAGACTCAACACTGCACCATAGACTCAACACTACCCATAGACTCAATACTGCACCATAGACTCAACACTACCCATAGACTCAACACTGCCCCATAGACTCAGCACTGCATCATAGACTCAACACTGCCCATAGACTCAATAGTGCACCATAGACTCAACACTGCCCAAATACTCAACACTCCCCATAGACTCAACACTGCCCATAGACTCAAAACTGCCCATAGACTCAACACTGCCCATAGACTCAGCACTGCACCATAGACTCAACACTGCCCCATAGACTCAACACTGCACCATAGACTCAACACTGCACCATAGACTCAACGCTGCACTATAGACTCAACACTGCACCATAGACTCAACACTGCACCATAGACTCAACACTGCCCATAGACTCAACACTGCCCATAGACTCAACACTGCACCATAGACTCAACACTGCCCCATAGACTCAACACTGCACCATAGACTCAATGCTGCACAGTAGACTCAACACTGCACCATAGACTCAACACTGCACCATCGACTCAACACTGCACCATAGACTCAACACTGCCCATAGACTCAACACTGCACCATAGACTCAACACTGCCCATAGACTCAACACTGCCCATAGACTCAACACTGACCATAGACTCAACACTGCACCATAGACTCAACACTGCCCCATAGACTCAACACTGCACCATAGACTCAACACTGCACCATAGACTTAACAATGCACCATAGACTCAACACTGCCCATAAACTCAACACTACCCATAGACTCAACACTGCCCCATAGACTCAACACTGCCCATAGACTCAATACTGCACCATAGACTCAACACTGCACCATAGACTCAACACTACCCATAGACTCAATACTGCACCATAGACTCAACACTACCCATAGACTCAACACTGCCCCATAGACTCAGCACTGCATCATAGACTCAACACTGCCCATAGACTCAATAGTGCACCATAAACTCAACACTGCCCAAATACTCAACACTCCCCATAGACTCAACACTGCCCATAGACTCAAAACTGCCCATAGACTCAACACTGCCCATAGACTCAGCACTGCCCATAGACTCAACACTGCCCATAGACTCAACACTGCCCATAGACTCAACACTGCACCATAGACTCAGTACTGCACCATAGACTCAACACTGCCCATAGACTCAACACTGCACCATAGACCCAACACTGCACCACAGACTCAACACTGCCCATAGACTCAACACTGCCCATAGACTCAACACTGCACCATAGACTCAACACTGCCCCATAGACTCAACACTGCACCACAGACTCAACACTGCCCATAGACTCAACACTGCCCATAGACTCAACACTGCACCATAGACTCAACACTGCACCATAGACTCAACACTGCACCATAGACTCAACACTGCCCATAGACTCAACACTGCCCATAGACTCAACACTGCACCATAGACTCAACACTGCACCATAGACTCAACACTGCACCACAGACTCAACACTGCCCATAGACTCAACACTGCCCATAGACTCAACACTACACCATAGACTCAACACTGCACCATAGACTCAACACTGCACTGTAGACTCAACACTGCACCATAGACTCAACACTGCACCATAGACTCAACACTGCCCATAGACTCAACACTGCACCATAGACTCAACACTGCACCATAGACTCAACACTGCACCACAGACTCAACACTGCCCATAGACTCAACACTGCCCATAGACTCAACACTGCACCATAGACTCAACACTGCCCATAGACTCAACACTGCCCCATAGACTCAACACTGCCCATAGACTCAACACTGCCCATAGACTCAATACTGCACAATAGACTCAACACTGCACCATAGACTCAACACTACCCATAGACTCAATACTGCACCATAGACTCAACACTACCCATAGACTCAACACTGCCCCATAGACTCAGCACTGCATCATAGACTCAACACTGCCCATAGACTCAATAGTGCACCATAAACTCAACACTGCCCAAATACTCAACACTCCCCATAGACTCAACACTGCCCATAGACTCAAAACTGCCCATAGACTCAACACTGCCCATAGACTCAGCACTGCCCATAGACTCAACACTGCCCATAGACTCAACACTGCCCATAGACTCAACACTGCACCATAGACTCAGTACTGCACCATAGACTCAACACTGCCCATAGACTCAACACTGCACCATAGACCCAACACTGCACCACAGACTCAACACTGCCCATAGACTCAACACTGCCCATAGACTCAACACTGCACCATAGACTCAACACTGCCCCATAGACTCAACACTGCACCACAGACTCAACACTGCCCATAGACTCAACACTGCCCATAGACTCAACACTGCACCATAGACTCAACACTGCACCATAGACTCAACACTGCACCATAGACTCAACACTGCCCATAGACTCAACACTGCCCATAGACTCAACACTGCCCATAGACTCAACACTGCCCATAGACTGAACACTGCACCATAGACTCAACACTGCACCATAGACTCAACACTGCACCATAGACTCAGCACTGCCCATAGACTCAACACTGCCCATAGACTCAACACTGCACCGTAGACTCAACACTGCACCATAGACTCAAAACTGCCCCATAGACTCAACACTGCACCATAGAATCAACACTGCCCACTACTCTATTACTATAGTACTATACCGCCTTCAACTTTCATGAACGACTGGGTGTTTAAGGTTAGCGATTTGTCGTATTATCTGTGCCGTACAGCAAATGAAAAATTACAACTACTTTACTATGCAAGTAAAATATTTCGCGTGTTTTAATATTTAAGTTTTTATTTTGAAATGTAAAGCCCCTTCACAACACACGCTACAGAGCCCCGCACTTAGCGTCATCCGCCACTGGGTGGCAGACGAAAGTAAAATAACTCGTTACTAACAGCACTTGCCCCAGCAGTCTGTTAGAGGCTACACGGGGGACCTTTGTCTTTGTGTGTTCATAGGTCCTGCTGCTACTCGCTACTCACAGCACTTGCCCCAACAGCCTGCTAGAGGCTACACGGGGGACCTTTGTCTTTGTATGTTCATAGGTAGCTGCTGCTACTCGCTACTAACAGCACTTGCCCCAACAGCCCTGCTAGAGGCTACACGGGGGACCTTTGTCTGTACGTTGTCTGTGTTGATGTCTTGGCGTAAGACGGCCGCGCCTGTGTTGTCCCAACAGGGTCCCCGCGATCACCTGGACACTCTCCCCATGCCTCTCCCTCCCTCTGTGTCTCTCATCTCTCTCTAATCTCTCGCTCTCTGCTCCGTCTCGCTCTAAGCTCTCTCTCTCTAATCTCGTGTTCACCTTCTGAAGCGCTCGCTCGTCAACGTGGCGTGCGCGATGAACACCACCACCGCCACTGCCTCCACCACCTCCACCACCTCCACCACCACCGCCTTCACCACCGCCTCCACCACCATCACTTTCACCACCATCTCCACCACCACTTCCACCACCTCCACCACCTCCACCACCATCTCCACCACTTCCACCACCTCCACCACCATCTCCACCACTTCCACCACCTCCACCACCACCTCCACCATCTCCACCACCATCTCCACCACTTCCACCACCTCCACCACCATCTCCACCACTTCCACCACCTCCACCACCATCTCCACCACTTCCACCACCTCCACCACCACTTCCACCACCTCCACCACCATCTCCACCACTTCCACCACCTCCACCACCATCTCCACCACTTCCACCACCTCCACCACCATCTCCACCACTTCCACCACCTCCACCACCACTTCCACCACCTCCACCACCATCTCCACCACTTCCACCACCTCCACCACCATCTCCACCACTTCCACCACCTCCACCACCACCTCCACCATCTCCACCACCACCACCACCTCCACCACCACCACCTCCCCCCCCACCTCCTCCAAAGAGACAAAGATCCCCCAGGTAGCCTCTAACAAGCTGTAGGGGCAAGTGCTGTCAGCGAGTAGGGGTGTCTATGAATGAAACAAAGACAAAAGTGCCCCCAGGTAGCCTCTAGCAAGCTGTAGGGGCAAGTGCTGTGAGCGAGTAGGGGTGTCTATGAATGAAACAAAGACAAAGGTGCCCCCAGGTAGCCTCTAACAGGGCTGTAAGGACAAGTGCTGTCAGCGAGTAGGGGTGTCTATGAATGAAACAAAGACAAAGGTGCCCCCAGGTAGCCTCTAACAAGCTGTAGGGGCAAGTGCTGTGAGCGAATAGCAGCAGCAGCGCCTATGAAGGAGACACAGACAAAGGTGCCCCAGGTAGCCTCGAACAGGGCTGTAGGGGCAAGTGCAGCAGCAGCAGCGCCTATTGCACGGGCACTCGACGGACTGTCGTGTGGTCAGCCCCGCGCCCGGCCGCCTTTGTCTCCCTCCTGGCAATGCTCGCTCCGCGCGCACTGGCCACTCGCACAACTATTTGCGTGACCCCGAGTTGACACCGGGGGGGAGGTTCACCTTCTCGATACTCGCCGCCGCTTCGCGACACCTTCAGACAGTCGCCGTCTTTGTGAGCTTGAGATGTGGGGGGGAGGGGAGGGGAGGGGGAGGGGTGGAGGAGGTTGTGGAGGGGAGGGGGAGGGGAGGGGGAGGGGGAGGGGGGAGGGGGGAGGGGGTGGGTGGAGGGGGTGAAGGGGGAGCAGGAGGGGGGGAGAGGGGGGGAGAGGAGGGGGAGGTGGGGTGGAGGGGGTGGAGGAGGGGGTGGAGGGGGAGGGGGTGGAGGGGGCGGGGGAGGAGGGGGAGGGGAGGGGGAGGGGGTGGAGGAGGGGGTGGAGGGGGAGCAGGAGGGGGGGAGAGGGGGGGAGAGGAGGGGGAGGGGTGGAGGGGGAGGGGAGGGGGAGGGGGAGGGGAGGGGGAGAGGGAGGAGAGGGGGAGGAGGGGGTGGAGGAGGGTGTGGAGGAGGAGGGGGGAGGGGGAGGAGGGGGAGGAGGGGGAGGAGGTGGAGGAGGGGGTGGAGGAGGTGGAGGAGGGGGTGGAGGAGGGGGTGGAGGGGTGTGGGGAGGGGGTGGAGGGGGCGGGGGTGGAGGGGGTGGAGGAGGGGGTCGAGGGGGAGGGGGTGGAGGGGGCGGGGGAGGAGGAGGAGGGGGTGGAGGAGGGGGAGGAGGAGGGGGTGGAGGGGGGAGGGGTGGAGGAGGGGGTGGAGGGGGAGCAGGAGGGGGGAAAGAGGGGGGGAGAGGAGGGGGGGGGGAGGAGGAGGGGGAGGAGGGGGAGGTGGGGTGGAGGAGGAGGGGGAGGAGTGAGAGATTTTTTCCGTCATTAAAAGCACCCTAAAAGCCGTGTCGCTGTGAAAACACTCACACACAGCACGCATTTAGCACGCCTATACACACACACAGCACGCATATATACACACACAGCACGCATATACACACACAGCACGCATATATACACACACAGCACGCAAATACACACACAGCACGCAAATACACACAGCACACACACACAGCACACACACAGCACGCTTACACACACACAGCACACAAAGCACGCAAACAGCACACACACAGCACACACACACAGCACACACACAGCACACACACAGCACACACACACACACACCACACACACACAGCACACACACACAGCACACACACACAGCACACACACACAGCACACACAGCACACACAGCACACAGCACACACACGCACACGCACACAGCACATACACACACACAGCACATACACACACGCAGCACACACACACAGCACACACACAGCACACGCACACACAGCACACACACACAGCACACACGCACACAGCACACACACACAGCACACACACAGCACACGCACACACAGCGCACACACACAGCACACACAGCACACACGCACACAGCACACACACACAGCACACGCACACACAGCACACACACACAGCACACACACACAGCACACACACAGCACACGCACACACACACAGCACACACACAGCACACACACACAGCACACACGCACAGCGCACAGCACACACGCACACACACACGCACAGCGCACAGCACACACGCACACACAGCACACACACACAGCACACACGCACACAGCACACACACACAGCACACACACAGCACACGCACACACAGCGCACACACACAGCACACACAGCACACACGCACACAGCACACACACACAGCACACACACAGCACACGCACACACAGCACACACACACAGCACACACACACAGCACACACACAGCACACGCACACACACACAGCACACACACAGCACACACACACAGCACACACGCACAGCGCACAGCACACACGCACACACACACGCACAGCGCACAGCACACACGCACACACAGCACACACACACAGCACACACGCACACAGCACACACACACAGCACACACACAGCACACGCACACACACAGCACACACACAGCACACACACACAGCACACACGCACAGCGCACAGCACACACGCACACACACACAGCACACACACACACAGCACACACAGCATACACACACAGCACACACACAGCACACACACAGCACACACAGCACACACACACAACACATACAGCACACACACAGCACACACAGCACACACACACAGCACACACAGCACACACACAGCACACACACAGCACACACACACACAAGCACACACAGCACACACACAGCACACACAGCATACACGCACACACACACAGCACACACACACACAACACACACACCACACACACACACAGCACACACAACCACATCAACTAGCTCACAGTTGCCGGGGTAGTGAATGTTTTCAAAATAAATGTTGAATGTTGACTCAATCACTCTCTCCCCCTCGCCCTCTCACTCTCACCGTGTCCGTCACCTCTCCACCCCTACCTAGAAAACCACCACAACCTCCACCACCACCACCACCACCTTCTTGGTTCTTTCGGTAAAGTCACGTAGAAGGGAAGTAATAAAATAATAAAAATTAAACATAATAAAATAATTCTCACGACGTTTCGGCCACAACGCAAGCAGCCGTCCTCAGGTGAAACCTGAGAATTATTTTATTATGTTTTATTTTTATTATTTTATTACTTCCCTTCTACGTGACTTTACCGAAAGAACCAAGAAGATGAATCCCTGCAGTCACGAAAGCTTTAAATCGAAACACCACCACCACCTCACTCAGCTCCGGATAACACTGCGTGTGTCACGATTTTTGACTTAAAACTTTGCGTGACTGCAGGAATTCACGTTGTTGATTCTTTCGGTAAAGTCAGGTAGATAGAAAAAAAAATCATACAATTAAATAAAATGGCAATGAAAAATTTGGCTTTTATTATTTTCAATTGATTATTTTTATTTTCGATTTCTATGTTGTTATTAATTATTTAATTTTCTATCCACGTGACTTTGCCGAAAGAACCAAGAATGCTGTGTAGCAAAACAAAACATTGTTGTTCCTGGGTAGTAAGTGTTCTTTTCTAATTGCTTATGGCTCAATAGGACAGCAAATTTATATTTTTCTAGATTTGAAGTTTTCGTGACTGCAAGGATCCATACTCTTTGGTTCTTTACGTAGGTGAAAATAATTAAAAATAAGTTAAATAAATAAATAAGGAAGTGAAAAACTACTCAATTGAATCACGACGTTTCTGGCGCAACACAAGCATCCTTCATCAGGTGTGGATCACCACAGCGAAAACTTGATATTACTCCCCACAAACTATGCTTTTGTGACCACGTTCTACTTAATTAAATAGACTTTTTAATGTTTTATCCTACAACATCAGAGTGCAGCGCCATATTAAATGCGCACTACAATGACAATAGTTTAAAGCGATTTGAAGCATTCTTAGTTCTTTCGGTAAAAAAATAAAAAATATATATAAAACAATAAAATTATCACGACTTTTCGACTGCAACACAAGCAATCATCATCAGGTGTGAAATCCACAGCAAGAAAATTTCAAGAAATTTAAAATTTTCAAGAAAATGTATTGCTGTGGATTTCACACCTGATGACGATTGCTTGTGTTGCAGTCCAAACATCGTGAGAATTTTATCGTTTTATATATATTTTTATTATTTTTTTTATTATTTCCCCTTCTACGTCACTTTACCGACAAAACCAAGAATACGATTTGAAGCAAGTTTTTTTTTTGTGGGGGGGGGGGTAGAGCTTGACGTCATTTATGGGCGGCCCCCATGTAAAAAAATAATGCGTGTGCTTTAATATTTTATGGGTTTTTTAGGGCCACTTCATAACGACGGATGCGTTAGCTTCAGCGAGGGGGTTATAGGGGATCTCCCCCCTCCCCCATCCCACTGTGTATGGGGTTGACTGCTGTGCCAGGCTAGGTGCTGGTGACTCGGGGGGTATAGCGAGAGGAGGGAGAGGGAGGGAGAGAGGACGCCAAAGCTAAAGATCCCCCGTGTAGTCTTAGCAGACTGTAGGGGCAAGTGCTGTTAGCGAGCACCTATGAAGGCCGGCACGGCACACGAGTGGGTGGGTGGCCAGCACCGCGCCCGGCCGCCTTTGTCTCCCCAGTAGTGATATTTACGGCACCAGGTACTCGTTTGAGGCTAAGTCCTCCACAGAGGCCGATCTTGACACCGCTGGTACCAGTCATCGGCAAGTCCACTCAGCTCCACGTCCTCCTGTACCACATCACTCCATCTCTTCTCTAGCCCGTGCCGCGCCCGTTTAGCCCCCTCGATCCGGCCGAACAAAAGTTGTTTAGGCATGCGGTGGCTGGGCATGCGGGCTACATGACCCAGCCAACGCAGCATTGCCTGCCGGAGGAGCTCACCGATGGGACTTTGCACAGATCTTTCAAGGATTTGTGAGCTCCTCACACAATCCAGCCTGGTTAAACCCAGGATGGATCGTAGGCAAGCCAGCCTAAATGTTTCCAACCGGCGAAGATGCTCCATTAGGGGGGGGGTCCACGTTTCGCAAGCGTAGATAAGGGAGGGAATGACTGTGGCCGAGAAGACTTGAAGCTTCGTGCGGAGCGACAGACCAGGTAGCTTCCACACAGCGTTACGCAACCGATGAAAAGATATTGCCGCTCGACTGATCCGGAGTGAGACCTCTGCTGATAAACTGGAGCCGGTCATAAGCACACTGCCCAGGTATGGGAAACTCTCCACTCTCTCCACTACTGCCCCATCACCGATTGGGAATTGGGGGTGTGGAGTGTCCTATGGTACAAAATACCCAGGCAGGTGCTTAGTTTTGGTGGGGCTGATGGTAAGGCCCCACCTCTACACACACACACGTGTACACACACACGTACACACAACACGTGTACCCACACACGTGTACACACACAGACGTACACACACACCGCACACACATACACACACGTACACACACGTGCATACACACACGTACACACACGTGCACACACCACACACAAACGTACACACACACACGTGTATCCACACACGTGTACACACACCACACACACACAGACGTACACACAAACACGTGTACCCACACACACACGTACACACAGGCGTGTACGCACACACCACATGCACACACAGGCGTGTACACACAGAGACAGACACAACCACCACCACCCCCTACAGCTCTAATTGCCACTAAGTTTTCCGCTCCATTTGCACGGCGATGGCTATCACTGCGATCACTGAACGCCGTCGGAGCGAGTCGATCCGGTGAGCGCTGAGCCGTGTGGGGGGGGGGGGGGTAGCGGGGATAGCCCCCCCCCCAACTCCGAGACTCAGATGACGTCGTCTTTACATGGACTCCTCTACTTACGAACGAGTTACGATCCAGAGGGTCGGTTTGTTCGTAAGTCGGGTTGTTCGTAAGTTCCAACGTTACTCCCGTCGATTGCAAACGCGTTGTACGGCGTGTACCATCAACACGGGGAATGGCTTCAAAAGTTGTATAATCTCATGGAGATGTAGATGCCACTGGTTAATCATGTTCTGTAGATGCCACTGGTTAATCATGTTCTGCAGATGTAGATGCCACTGATTCGTCACGTTCTGCAGATGTAGATGCCACTGGTTCTTCACGTTCTGCAGATGTAGATGCCACTGGTTCTTCACGTTCTGCAGATGTAGATGCCACTGATTCTTCACGTTCTGCAGATGTAGATGCCACTGGTTCTTCACGTTCTGCAGATGTAGATGCCACTGGTTCTTCACGTTCTGCAGATGTAGATGCCACTGGTTCTTCACGCTCTGCAGATGTAGATGCCACTGGTTCTTCACGTTCTGCAGATGTAGATGCCACTGATTCTTCACGTTCTGCAGATGTAGATGCCACTGGTTCTTCACGTTCTGCAGATGTAGATGCCACTGATTCTTCACGTTCTGCAGATGTAGATGCCACTGATTCTTCACGTTCTGCAGATGTAGATGCCACTGATTCTTCACGTTCTGCAGATGTAGATGCCACTGGTTCTTCACGTTCTGTGTGTGTTCATAGTTTCTGCTGCTGCTCGCTACTAACAGCACTTGCCCCAACATCCTGCTAGAGGCTACACGGGGGACCTTTGTCTTTGTCTTCGCGTGACGTGGGCAGTGCACGTGACGACCTCTTTTAAGTGTTTCGCGCGCGCGACCTGCAAAGTGCTTCGGACGGTGCCACGGGTCGCTGGCGAGCAAATTACCCAGAGGGCGCCTTTCAGCTCGTATCCGGTGGCACGCGCTGCCTGCCCGAAGTTGCCGTGCGGCCGAGCCGTTGGTTGTACAAGGGTCGCGACAAAATGCGTGGCGCTGTCAAACACCGCCTCCACCAACCTCCCCCCCCCCACATCATAGCTGCGCCAAAGACAAAGGTCCCCCGTGTAGCCTCTAGCAGCATGTTGGGGCAAGTGCTGTTAGTAGCGAGCAGCAGCAGCTACCTATGAACACACAAAGACAAAGGTCCCCCGTGTAGCCTCTAGCAGGGTGTTGGGGCAAGTGCTGTTAGCAGCGAGTAGTAGCAGCTACCTATGAACACACAAAGACAAAGATCCCCCGTGTAGCCTCTAGCAGGGTGTTGGGGCAAGTGCTGTTAGCAGCGAGTAGTAGCAGCTACCTATGAACACACAAAGACAAAGATCCCCCGTGTAGCCTCTAGCAGGGTGTTGGGGCAAGTGCTGTTAGCAGCGAGTAGTAGCAGCTACCTATGAACACACAAAGACAAAGATCCCCCGTGTAGCCTCTAGCAGGGTGTTGGGGCAAGTGCTGTTAGCAGCGAGTAGTAGCAGCTACCTATGAACACACAAAGACAAAGATCCCCCGTGTAGCCTCTAGCAGGGTGTAGGGGCAAGTGCTGTTAGTAGCGAGCAGCACCTATGAACACACAAAGACAAAGATCCCCGTGTAGCCTCTAGCAGGCTGTTGGGGCAAGTGCTGTTAGTAGCGAGTAGCTTCACCTATGAACACACAAAGACAAAGATCCCCCGTGTAGCCTCTAGCAGGATGTTGGGGCAAGTGCTGTTAGTAGCGAGCAGCAGCAGCTACCTATGAACACACAAAGACAAAGATCCCCCGTGTAGCCTCTAGCAGGGTGTTGGGGCAAGTGCTGTTAGTAGCGAGTAGCCATCTATGATCGTAGAAAGACAAAGATTCCCCGTGTAGCCTCTAGCAGGCTGTAGGGGCAAGTGCTGTTAGTAGCGAGCAGCACCTATGAACACACAAAGACAAAGATCCCCCGTGTAGCCTCTAGCAGGATGTTGGGGCAAGTGCTGTTAGTAGCGAGCAGCAGCAGCTACCTATGAACACACAAAGACAAAGATCCCCCGTGTAGCCTTAACAGACTGCTGGGGCAAGTGCTGTTAGCGTGGATCCTATGAAGGCCGGCACGGCACACGAGGGGGTGGGTGGCCAGCACCACGCCCGACCGCCTTTGTCTCCCCAGTGGCGATGTTTACACACCGCACCAGGTACTCGTTTGAGGCTGAGTCGACCCAGGGAAGGCCCAGGACCGGTTCAGATAATCGTCACCGATTTTGGCCGTGAGCGGGAATCGAACTCGGGTCGCCAGGTTCGAAGCGTAGCGCTAACCACTACACCCACCGCTTCACAGGCGCTGCTGCTACTCGCTAACAGCACTTGCCCCTACAGCCTTTTGGAGGCTACACGGGGGGGCTTTGTCTCTCCTACTCATTACGTAATCCCGATAATTTGGGGACGGAGATGACGCGTGAGGTGGCTTTGAGCGTTGGGTGAGTGGGTGGGTGAGTGAATGAGTGAGTGGTTGAGTGAATAAGTGAGTGGGTGAGTGGATCGGTGGGTGAGTGGGTGGGTAAGTGGGTGGCTGGCTGGATGGGTGCGTGAATGAGTAAGTAAATTAGTGGGTGGGTGGGTGAGTAAATGAGTGGGTGGGTGAGTGAGTAAGTGATTAAGTAGGTGAGTGAGTAAGTGAGTGAGTAGGTGAGTGAATGGGTAAGTAAATGAGTGGGTGAACAAGTGAGTGGGTGAGTTGGTGGGTGAGTGAGGGGGTGAGTGAGTGAATGAGTGAATGGGTGGGTGAGTGAATGGGTGGGTGAGTGAGTAAGTGAATAAGTGAGTGAGTGGGTGGGTGAGTGAGTAAGTGAACGAGTGAGTGGGTGCGAGCGAGTGTGACCCCCAAGAAGGGAGCACACGGATTCATCCACTGACGGTCGCGGTACAGCAAAGTGCGTGGACGAATCCTTCTGTTCCAACTTTGCACTGCGGGGTGGGGATCGAGCGTTGCTCCCTTGCGCAAAGCGTATGTGTTTTTTCCCTCCTCTCTCTTTCCAGGTAGTAATCTCCGCAACTTTGGTGGTGCTGCTGGTGGTGCTGGTGGTGGTTGAACAGAGTGGTGGTGGCGATGGTGGTAGGCAGGAATTTGGAGCTGAGTGTACTTGCCGATGAGCGGTACCAGCGGTGTCAGGATCGGCCTCTGGTGGAGGAGGCTCGTGAAGGACACTGCTACTGGGCAGTTGGAGGCAGTCGCCCCTTTGGCAACAACGGAGGGTAGTGGAGCGACGCTCACAACAACGAGCGGAGCGCCGGGTGGCTAAAGCGCTGCAAGTTGGCACAATAGGGGGCACAGGTGGTGCGTCGCCCAATCGCCCTAATGAAGAAACCGCCCCTGAATGCCAGACCACTGAACGACGCCAAAAGGCGACCAGCACAAAAACAGTGCCACTATCAGAGCATTTGTAGCTCGATGCGAGCTGATTCCCGGCAAAAAAATTATATTTGGCCCACACAGCTGAGAGAGAGAAACAGCGGCATCCTCCTCTGTGGCCTAGCCTCACCGACCAGAACGACGCCAAAAGGCGAACAGGGGGTCAGTTGTGTGTTTGGTAATCCGTTGGCGGTGGTGGTTTCGGATGTTTTCCGTCTTCCCCATCTGCAATCCCACTCGACGCACAAACAGCCGCCTTGCGACAGCACCGCCGCCGCGACGTATCAATGGCCTCGTTCTTCGACTTCCTCTTCTCCACCTCCTCCTCCCTGAAGTCATTCTCACTCCCACGTGCGTTATGTGTACACACGTGTGGAGCTGTGCGCGCGCGCGCGCGTGAGTGTTTGTATGAGTTTGTGTGTGTGTTTCTGTGCGCGTATGTCTGTCGACTCAGCCTTAAACGGGTACCTGGTGCGGTGTGTAAACATCGCCACTGGGGAGACAAAGGCGGTCGGGCGTGGTGCTGGCCACCCACCCCCTCCGTGTGCCGTTCTGGCCTTCATAGGTGCTCGCTAACAGCACTTGCCCCTACAGTCTGTTAAGGCTATACGGGGGATCTTTATCTTTGTCTTTGTATGTCTGTTGGCACAGCAAGTTGGCACAGTAGAGGGCACAGGTGGTGCATCAGCCAGTCATCTCGGGCATCTCGGTCAGTCGACCCGTGGCACCTGCAGGGTCTGCCCCGTGACCTCCTCCTGCCAGCGTGCGTTCGACACTTCACGTGGTAGCCTCAAGGTGCACATGGCCTGGCACAAGCGTCGTGGTGACGTCACCGCCAATTAGTGACGAATGGCGGTTGTTGTTGTTGTTGTGTGTCTGTGTGTGTGTTTGTATGCGGGGAGCGGTGGTGTAGTGGTTAGCGCTATGCCGGTGGTGGTGCTTGTAGTATTGGTGGTGGTACTGGTGGTGTTAGTGGTGGTGGTGCTGGTGGTGGTGTTGGTGGGGAGCGGTGGGTGTAGTGGTTAGGGCTACACTGCGCTATGAACCCGGCGACCCGGGTTTGATTCCCGCTCACGGCTAACACCAGTGACGATTATCCGAACCGGTCCTGGGCTTCCCCTAGGTCGACTCAGCCTCAAATGAGTACCTGGTGCGGTGAACATCACCACTGAGGAGACAAAGGCGGCCGGGCGTGGTGCTGGTCACCCACCCCCTCGTGTGCCGTTCCTTCCTTCATAGGTGCTCGCTAACAGCACTTGCCCCGACAGTATGTTCAGGCTATACGAGGGATCTTTGTCTTTGTATGTATGTGTGTATGTCTGTGTGTGTATATCTGTGTGTGTGTGTATGTGTATGTCTGTGTATGTCTGTGTATGTATGAGTGTGTGTGTGAGTATATGTGTGTGTATGTATGAGTGTGTGTATGTTTGTAGATGTGGATGTCTGTGTATGTGTATGTCTGGTATGTGTATGTCTGTGTATGTCTGTGTATGTCTGTGTGTGTATGTCTGTGTATGTGTATGTCTGGTATCTGTATGTCTGTGTGTGTATGTCTGTGTGTGTACGAGTGTGTGTGTGAGTATATGTGTGTGTATGTATGAGCGCGTGTGTGTGTGTATATGTGTGTATGTATTTATGAGCGTGTGTGTGTATGTGAGTATATGTGTGTGTATGTATGAGCGTGTGTGTGTGTGTGAGTATATGTGTGTGTATGTATGTATGAGCGTGTGTGTGTGAGTATATGTGTGTGTATGTATGAGCGTGTGTGTGTGTGTGAGTATATGTGTGTGTATGTATGAGTGTGTGTGTGTGTATATGTGTGTGTATGTATGAGCGTGTGTGTGTGTGTATATGTGTGTGTATGTATGAGCGTGTGTGCGTGTGTGAGTATATGTGTGTGTATATATGAGCGTGTGTGTGTCTGAGTATATGTGTATGTATGTATGAGCGTGTGTGTGTGTGAGTATATGTGTGTGTATATATGAGCGTGTGTGTGTCTGAGTATATGTGTATGTATGTATGAGCGTGTGTGTGTGTGAGTATATGTGTATGTATGTATGAGCGTGTGTGTGTCTGAGTATATGTGTGTGTATATATGAGCGTGTGTGCGTGTGTGAGTATATGGGTGTGTATGTATGAGCGTGTGTGTGTGAGTATATGGGTGTGTATGTATGAGCGTGTGTGAGTTTATGTGTGTGTATATATGAGCGTGTGTGCGTGTGTGAGTATATGTGTGTGTATGTATGAGTGTGTGTGTGTATATGTGTGTGTATGTATGAGCGTGTGTGCGTGTGTGAGTATATGTGTGTGTATGTATGAGCGTGTGTGCGTGTGTGAGTATATGTGTGTGTATATATGAGCGTGTGTGCGTGTGTGAGTATATGGGTGTGTATGTATGAGCGTGTGCAGAGGCGTAGCTAGGATATTTTGCGCCCGGGGACGAACTATAAAATTGGCGCCCCCCGCCCCCCCCCCCCGTTTAATCACATTTTCCTATTACATCGAATAAGGAATAACAATTTAAATTTTAAATTTAAATTGTTATTTCTATAAATTTGCTTAAAGAAGCAAATTTATAGAAATTATATTACACGGCTCACTCATCCGCTGTCGTAGACTGGTTGACATAGTCTACAAAATATTAATTTTTCTTGATTTCACTGTCGCAAACTGGTCAATCACGTAATCAAAATTTGTTTGTTTCCAATGTTTCTCTTTCAACGCTAAGAAGAGCAAGGTCGCTGAGACGATCTTGTCCCATTGAAGCCGCAAATACGACAAAATAAGTTTCAATTTGCTGAACGACCGCTCACAGCTTGCAATTGAAACTGCTATTGTTAATAAAATTTGTAGTGAAATTCGAAAATTCGGAAATGTCGTCTCCATAATACACAATAAAACCAAGAAGATCCAAAGGAGTTTCTGGTAGAACTTAATTCCGGTTACTGAGCAGCATTTTGCAATCTCCAATTTCTGTGAAAAGTTCGTGGCCATTGATGTCGGTGTCATAGAAATTTCCAAAATCTGTGCAATTTCGACGAATTGCATCGACATCTGTGTCGGATAGAAGAGTTTTGACGTCCAGTAGAAATCCAAATTTTGTGTTCAGGTCTTTTAGTCGTAAAAACCGCGTTGACATCTCCTGTTGAAGTCGATCAAATACGCTCTTCATAACGCGCACAATTTCTTCTTCTGCTGAAAGTCCTGCATCTCTTGCCAGTTCTCCTGGAATCTTCCGACGTCGCCTAATTCTTCTGTCCACATCGATCCCCCAGGCTGTGCATCTTGTTTTGGCGTTTTCTACAGCAACTTTTGCTCAAATCATCACGAAGCTTGACAAATTCATGCTCCAAAGATTCAAGATCAGTTGCTGCTTCCTTGAAATTCATAGTAGGATCCTGTAAGCGCTTTTGAACACGATACATTTTTCCAAGAATGACATTCTAGAAATGTAATAAAACTATGAAGTTAAAATGTAATACGCATGCCTGTAACTGTTCTGCATCACTTCTGGTTTCAGGCGTCATAGTTACGTCCTCCGATAATTTGTATAGCAGCCCTACTAGTTCATCCAGTCCTTCATAGATAGCTTTAACAGCTTCTGATCGTGCACTCCAGCGTGTTTCAGACTCCCGCTTGACTGTGATGGGCACAGCTTTTTTTAACTCTTCCAAACGAATTGTTGAACGAGAGAAAAACAACTATATACTTTCAACTGTTCCAAAGAATGTGACGACAAGTGGATCCTGTTTAGCTGAGTGTACTCCTGCTAAGTTTAAGCTGTGCTTGTCACAGTTGACAAACAATGCTCTGTGATTTTTGTCACATATTCGTTGTTGAAGGCCGGATATATGCCCAGTCATCACAGCAGCATTGTCATAACATTGTGCCCGACAGTCGGCTAGAGGCATGTTGTCAGATTTCAGTCTCTCGACGATGACTCTATCTAGGCTTCCTGCATCTTTTGCATGTATCTCGATAGAACCTAAAAATGATTTTGATAGTTACTTTTTTAGTTTGAAAATCCACATCCACAAATCTTATGACTTGAGAAAGCTGTTCCCGATGTCCTAGATCAGGAGTTGGGTCAAGTAAGATACCGTAGTACTTGTTTTTCCTGATATCACTCAACAATTGGTTCTTTATAGTCGACGCATGTATGTGGATGAATTCATTCTGGATTTCCGGTGACAAGTAAGAAACTGATCCCGGATTTTCTCCTGTGTGCTGTACGTGTTTTGCTAACAATGGGTCATACTGAGCAACGAGTTTGATCAGCGCGAGAAAGTTTCCAACATTTTTATCCTCATCCGCATTCAAATTTTCCTCCTGGCCACGTAAGTGCCAAATTTTGTGAAACCAGAAACTTAATACGGGTGAGTATTCTTTGCAATATATCTCGCCAACGTTGTTTTTTTCCAAATGAATCTGAGCTTGAACCACTGCGTCAATTCCAGTACCATCAATTATCTTTCGTTCGGCTTCCTTCCATGTAGTAAAAGCTGTGCGGTGGCTAGGATTGTTTTCATGACAATTTCGTTTTTCTGACTTTCTCCACTTGTTGAAACCGTTTGTTAACTCAAACGAAGCTCATGAGTTTGAACTCGATTATGTAAATAATAAACAGAAACAATAAGCAGCTTTATTGATTGGTGAATATAATAGCCACAAACGATTCACTTCCTCTCCATTCGCTAGTCGGCGTCTAAACCATGCTGATGTAATTGAACGTTCCCTGGATACTGATGATAGATTGTCTCTGTGCTCAAAAGGCAAGGATCCGAGAGTAATCATTTCATTGCGAAGAGGCTGTGATATTTTCGATAGCTTTGTCGTTTTATCAAATTCTAAGTAGCCAACATCGTGAAACCTTTGTACAGCAGGAACAGCATCATAATGAGTATTTTCAGCTTCTCTATCAGAAGATTCTTCTATCTCATCTTCCCCGTTACTGTCAACAAGTTCATCATCATGTCGTAGTTTCCGCCACCAAAAAACACATGCCACTAAGGCTGAAAGACTGCACCTGTTTGTTGTTTGGGACGTTCTTCCATGTAAGTTCTTAATTGGACGCGTACCAAAATGTAATTACATGACATGTAGGCTGTGTGTGTGGCGGGATATATACCTTTTAGGTTGAGGTGTAGATTTGTGCAGCAGTTTCAGGCTGCCGCGCCCACCGCAATAAGTTATAATGTAACGTTGTAAGCCTTATTTTGGCGCCCCTTTACCTTGGCGCCCGGGGACAAATGTACCCCCCTGCCCCCCCCTAGCTACGCCTCTGAGCGTGTGTGTGTGTGAGTATATGTGTGTGTATGTATGAGCGTGTGTGTGTGTGAGTATATGTGTGTGTATGTATGAGCGTGTGTGTGTGTGAGTATATGTGTGTGTATGTATGAGCGTGTGTGTGTGTGAGTATATGTGTGTGTATGTATGAGCGTGTGTGTGTGTGAGTATATGTGTGTGTATGTATGAGCGTGTGTGTGTGTGAGTATATGTGTGTGTATGTATGAGCGTGTGTGTGTGTGAGTATATGTGTATGTATGTATGAGCGTGTGTGTGTGTGTGTGAGTATATGTGTGTATGTATGAGCGTGTGTGTGTGAGTATATGTGTGTATGTATGAGCGTGTGTGTGTGTGAGTATATGTGTGTGTATGTATGAGCGTGTGTGTGTGTGAGTATATGTGTGTGTATGTATGAGCGTGTGTGTGTGTGAGTATATGTGTGTGTATGTATGAGAGCACGTGTGTGTGTGTGTGAGTATATGTGTGTACACACACACACACACGTGCGCGCGTGTGTCTGTGTGTGAGAGAGCGTGTGAGAGTGCGAACGAGCGAGACCGTCTTGACAAGTGTGGAACAATTGCGGCCTCCTTTGCGTGGGACGAACATTCGGCTCCCAACTCTGACCTCTGACCCCTCCGCCCACGTCCGCCCACGCAACGCGCCGCGGATTTGCCCGCGACCTCGTGACGGATTCTCATGCATCTAGGAGAGTCGGTCACCTCCCTGTTGCTCGGCTATCGCTGCCACCTAATGGACCGGTAGCCGGCCATTTGGATGTCTGTGTATGTGTATGTCTGTGTGTGTATGTCTGTGTATGTCTTGTGTGTATGCATGTGTGTATGTATGAGTATGTATGTATGTCTGTGTATGTATGAGTGTGTGTGTGTGAGTATATGTATGAGTGTGTAAGCCCACGACGTTTTGCAATTCGAGTCCAACGTTTCGCCAGTAAGCCCACGACGTTTTGCAATTCGTGTCCGACGTTTCGCCAGTAAGCCCACGACGTTTTGCAATTCGTGTCCGACGTTTCGCCAGTAAGCCCACGACATTTTGCAATTCGAGTCCAACGTTTCGCCAGTAAGCCCACGACGTTTTGCAATTCGAGTCCGACGTTTCGCCAGTAAGCCCACGACGTTTTGCAATTCGAGTCCGACGTTTCGCCAGTAAGCCCACGACGTTTTGCAATTCGAGTCCAACGTTTCGCCAGTAAGCCCACGACGTTTTGCAATTCGTGTCCGACGTTTCGCCAGTAAGCCCACGACGTTTTGCAATTCGAGTCCGACGTTTCGCCAGTAAGCCCACGACGTTTTGCAATTCGTGTCCGACGTTTCGCCAGTAAGCCCACGACGTTTTGCAATTCGTGTCCGACGTTTCGCCAGTAAGCCCACGACTTTTGCAATTCGAGTCCGACGTTTCGCCAGTAAGCCCACGACGTTTTGACAATTCGGCCACAGCGTACCGGTCGCTGCTACAACTGGTAACGGATTGACACCTCGTGTTTTTTTTTTGCGTCAGCGTGACAGATCTCCTGAACCAAATGGCCACGTCGGGGTGTTGGCGGATTTGACGACGCGGCATTTTACATTCACAGCGATCGATCCACCCCCCCAAAAAACAACGGGGGGGGGGGCTGTTTGATGCGCCCCCAACGAAATGTTCATCCCGATTCGCGTTCACGTACAATGCAAATCAAGGCCGTAGCCATGGAGTCAAAATTGGGGGGGACCAAATCTTCCAGGGTGTCTGGGGGTCCCAACCGAAAAAAAAATCTAAATTTTAAAAATAATTTCCTGCCTAAAATATTTTCAAATTCACTAACACACGGGATGGACTTTTTTTATTTACAATAATGTCTAAGAGTGTATTGTACTACATTGCTCTGTTTTAACTTTTTTTTTACCATTTCTTGTTTCATTGTATGGAATGGCAAAGATTACGAATTAATAAAGTACAACCATAACCACAATTACATAAACAGACATCTCTGCATTGATTTATATGAAGACAAGTCCAGATATTGTGGCCAAGGTTGATCAAATTGTTGTTTAGATTTACATAGCATAGCATTTTTTTTAATATACCAAAATATTGGGGGGGACATTTTGAGCATATTTGAATATTGGGGGGGGGGGGAGATGTGCCCCCCCCCCTCCCAAAATATATTATAATTACGGCCTGGGCCCAAATGCCTTCTCTGTTGGTGAATTGGTAGGCGCCATTCTAGGGGCCTTCATCTCACTAGTGGTCAAACTCGGCTCGCTCGCTCGCCCGCTCGCAAACCTCTGCACAGCAAGGGTGACGACAGTTCGACTCCCGCTTGGGCCAATTCGCGTGGTGGTGGTGGTGGTGGTGCTGATTGATTGATTGATGGTGATCTAGGAACATTCACCGCTGGCGGATTCACTCCGATCAACTCACGGGCGGGGGCAGCCACCTCCCTGTAGCTCGTCTATCGCTGCTACTGCTACGATCGCTACCAAAGACAAAGACCCCCCGTGTAGCCTCTAACAGACTGTAGGGGCAAGTGCTGTTAGCGAGCAGCACCTATGAAGGCCGGAACGGCACACGAGGGGGTGGGTGGCCAGCACCGCGCCCGGCCGCCTTTGTCTCCCCAGTGGCTTATCAGAGGCCCAGGACCCGGTTCGGATTAACCGTCGCTGGTGTTGGCCGTGAGCGGGAATCGAACTCGGGTTGCCGGGTTTCGTAGCGCAGTGCGCTAACCGCTGCACTACCGCTTTCCACAGTAGCACCACCAACACCGCCAGCAACCACCAGCAACCACCAACTCCACCAATACCAGCACCACCAACACCACCAGTACCATCACCACCACCAACACCACCTACACCACCAACACCATCACCAATACCAGCACCACCAACACCAATACCAGCACCACCAACACCACCAGCACCAGCACCACCACCACCACCAATACCTTTCGATTTAAAGCTTTCGTGACTGCAGGGATTAATCTTCTTGGTTCTTTCGGTAAAGTCACGTAGAAGGAAAATAATAAAATAATAAAAATACAATAATTTTATTTTTATTCTTTTATTACTTCCCTTCTACGTGACTTTACCGAAAGAACCAAGAAGATGACCACCAATACCACCAGCACCACCACCACCATCACCACCACTACCATCACCACCACCATCACCACCACCAGCACCACCAACATCACCACCACCACCAACATCACCACCACCACCGCCAGCACCACCACCGCCAGCACCACCAACACCACCACCACCGCCACCACCATCACCACCAGCACCACCACCACCATCACCACCACTACCATCACCACCACCATCACCACCACCAGCACCACCAACACCACCACCGCCAACACCATCAACATCACCACCACCACCAGCTACCACCACCAACACCACCACCACTACGGGCGGGTCACGTGACATTTCTCCAATCGTGACGGACATCTCTGGGTGCCCTGAGCGAAGGGTCCCATTCCCTGACCCCGCTCCCCATTACCGAGGTCGTGGGGAACACCGAATACGCACCACAGGCAAAGGCACCCCAGGTAGCCTTTTCGAAGGCTGTTGGGGCAAGTGCTGTTAGCGAGTGGCCACCTATGAAGACTACGGCGCGTCACGCGAGGGGGTGGGTGGCCGGCATCACGCCCGGCCGCCTTTGTCTCCCCAGTGGCGATGTTTACTATACTACTACACCGCTACACCAGGTAACTCATTTGAGGCTGAGTCGACCTAGGGGAGGCCCAAGACCCGTTCAGATAATCGTCACCGGTGTTGGCCGTGAGCGGGAATCGAACTCGGGTCGCCGGGTTCGTAGCGCGGCGTAGCGCTAACCACTACACCCACCGCTCCCCACACACAACAAAGCAAAGATCCCCCGTATAGCCTTAACATATTGTTGGGGCAAGTGCTGTTAGCGAGCGCCTATGGAGGCCGGCTCAGCCTCAAATGTGTACCTGGTGGCGATGTGCCAGGAACATGGCCACTGGGGGAGACAAAGGCGGCCGGGCGTGGTGCTGGCCACCCACCCCCTCGTGTGCCACAGTGCCGTAACCTTCATAGGCGCTCGCTACTCGCTAACAGCACTTGCCCCTACAGTCTGTCAGAGGCTATATGGGGGATCTTTGTCTTTGTCTCCTTCATAGGCGCTGCTGCTGCTACTCGCTACTAACAGCACTTGCCCCTACAGGCTGTTAGAGGCTACACGGGGGACCTTTATCTTTGTATGTTCATAGGTGCTGCTACTCGCTAACAGCACTTGCCCCTGCAGTCTGTTAAAGCCTATACGGGGGATCTTTGTCTGTGCTTTTTGATTCCAAACCCAAACAGCTGCAGACTCAGGCACTTTTGTGAGACGGGGCCATTGTGGCAGTGAATGGGGCCCAGGGTGGACCCCTGAATGGGGGGCTCCAGCGTGCCCCCCCCCCCCAAGTCAATGGTCGGTGGACACAACGCCTCCACGGTAGGTCCGGGCGACAAAGACAAAGGTGCCCCTTTTGATGGTGATGATGGTGGTGATGATGATGATGGTGATGATGATGGTGATAATGGTGATGATGATGATGGTGATGATGATGGTGATGATGGTGATGATGGTGATGGTGATGATGATGATGGTGATGATGTTGGTGATGATGGTGATGATGATGGTGATGATGATAATGATGGTGATGATGGTGATGATGATGCTGATGATGATGATGGTGATGATGGTGATGATGCTGATGGTGATGATGATGCTGATGATGATGATGCTGATGGTGATGATGCTGGTGATGATGATGCTGATGATGATGATGGTGATGATGGTGATGATGATGATGATGGTGATGATGCTGATGATGATGATGGTGATGATGCTGGTGATGATGATGCTGATGATGATGATGGTGATGATGGTGATGATGATGGTGATGATGGTGATGATGCTGATGATGATGATGGTGATGATGACGATGATGATGATGGTGATGATGCTGGTGATGATGATGGTGATGATGGTGATGATGGTGATGATGATTGAGTGGCTATTCATTTGTGATGGTCTGGGTATCGCTTTTGTAAAAGAGCGACTTTGTAGCTCGGTGAGGACTTACCTGGTGAAAATGTCAATATTTTTACGCGCATATTTCTCGTGCATCTGTCACGGAATGAACGTGATGATTCTGCGTGTCACGAAGAACGCGCTCGGAGCTCTCATGGAGCCTTGCATTGCCCTCGTGTCTCAGAGAGGCCCACTGAACAGGACATCATAGAGCTACATTTTAAGATCCGTTGCGTGACGACCAAAACGACATTTTACTGCGGACAAAAAAAAATGTAGGGAGAAACATGAGTTTTTAAAAAAATGCACACACTTTTATTTGCACACAAAAATCACATTTCTTAAGTGTAGTGCACAGTATAGTAGTGTATAGTGTAGTGTATAGTGTAGTATTAAAGGTAGTGTATAGTGTAGTATGTAGTGTAGTGTATAGTGCGTTGTAGTGTAGTGTGCAGTGTAGAATGTAGTGTAGTGTATAGTGTAGCGCATAGTAGTGTGAAGTGTAGTATATAGTGTCGTGTATAGTGCAGTGTATTGTAGTGTAGTGTGCAGTGTATAATGTAGTGTATTGTGTAGTATATAGTGTAGTGTATAGTGTAGTGCATAGTAGTGTGTAGTGTAGTGTATAGTGTAGTGTATCGTGTAGTGTATAGTGCAGTGTATTGTAGTGTAGTGTGCAGTGTAGAATGTAGTGTAGTTTATAGTGTAGTATATAGTGTAGTGTTCAGTGGTGTAGTGTATAATGTAGTATATAGTGTAGTGTATAGTGTAGTATATAGTGTAGTGTATAGTGCAGTGAATTGTAGTGTAGTGTACAGTGTATAGTGTAGTATATAGTAATGTGTAGTGTATAGTGTAGTGTATAGTGTATTGTATAGTGTAGTATATAGTGTAGTGTATAGTGTAGTATATAGTGTAGTGTATAGTGTAGTATATAGTGTAGTGTATAGTGTAGTATATAGTGTAGTATATAGTGTAGTGTATAGTGTAGTATATAGTGTAGTGTATAGTGTAGTATATAGTGTAGTGTATAGTGTAATGCATTGTGTAGTATGCATGTAATGACTCTCACGCGTGACATAATTGAACACATTCTTAATTGACATCACAATGAACCCCTGGGACATTTCCACCACGTACCCCCAGCAGATCCGCGTACCCGCAGCGTTTGAGAACCACTCTGTCAATAGTTTGACATTGAATCGCCAACTCCCCCCTCCCCCACCCATGCCTCACCCACATGGTCGGGTTCCTCATTCCGTCACCGAAGTTCCACATTTAAAAGCTGGCAGATTTCACCCAATGCAATTTAAAGAAGGCGTCACTGCGACTGGTACAGCTGCAAGAGGCTGCCGTGAAGAAGTTCGAACAACCGAGCAGACCGAACCCCGCCCTGGGTCCGCTAAGGAGCCGAATCTGCATTGAGCACCGTGCGTGACGTGCGGTTTGAACGAGCATTGCCCTATTTCCATTGAAAGCTTTCGTGACTGCAGGGATTCATCTTCTTGGTTCTTTCGGTAAAGTCACGTAGAAGGGAAGTAATAAAATAATTAAAATAAAACATGATAAAATTTCGATTTAAAGCTTTCGTGACTGCAGGGATTCATCTTCTTGGTTCTTTCGGTAAAGTTACGTAGAAGGGAAGTAATAAAATAATAAAAAGTAAACATAATAAAATTTCGATTTAAAGCTTTCGTGACTGCAGGGATTCGTCTTCTTGGTTCTTTCGGTAAAGTCACGTAGAAGGGAAGTAATAAAATAATACAAATTAAACATAATAAAATTTCGATTTAAAGCTTTCGTGACTGCAGGGATTCATCTTCTTGGTTCTTTCGGTAAAGTCACGTAGAAGGGAAATAATAAAATAATAAAAATAAAACATGATAAAATTTCGATTTAAAGCTTTCGTGACTGCAGGGATTCATCTTCTTGGTTCTTTCGGTAAAGTCACGTAGAAGGGAAATAATAAAATAATAAAATAAAACATCATACAATTTCGATTTAAAGCTTTCGTGACTGCAGGGATTCATCTTCTTGGTTCTTTCGGTAAAGTCACGTAGAAGGGAAGTAATAAAATAATAAAAATAAAACTTAATACAATTTCGATTTAAAGCTTTCGTGACTGCAGGGATTCACCTTCTTGGTTCTTTCGGTAAAGTCACGTAGAAGGGAAGTAATAAAATAATAAAAATAAAACATAATAAAATAATTCTCACGACGTTTCGGCCACAACGCAAGCAGCCGTCCTCAGGTGAAGAACAGGTCTGTCGGGGAGACAGCGTCTGAAGCGTGGTGGTGCTTCATTGAGACGCTGTCTCCTCGACAGACCTGGTCTTCACCTGAGGACGGCTGCTTGCGTTGTGTCCGAAACGTCGTGAGAATTATTTTATTATGTTTTATTTTTATTATTTTATTACTTCCCTTCTACGTGGCGACTTTACCGAAAGAACCAAGAAGAGCATTGCCCTTGTACTTGAAACGTCACGGTAACTCGAATTGTAAATGTGCGTGTTGGGTCCGACTCTCCAACACGCAAACCGGTTTCGTGCTGTGCCAGTGACGTTTTGCTTCCAATCGGTAACACAAACTCGTTACCGATTGGCAGCGTCCTAACTTTTGTGCCACCCTGTACAATTATAATGATGATACTATAAAAATAATAAAATAAAACATAATACAATAATTCTCACGACGTTTCGGCCACAACGCAAGCAGCCGTCATCAGGTGAAGACCAGGTGACGCTGTCTCCCCGACAGACCTGGTCTTCACCTGATGACGGCTGCTTGCGTTGTGGCCGAAACGTCGTGAGAATTATTTTATTATGTTTTATTTTTATTATATTATTACTTCCCTTCTACGTGGCGACTTTACCGAAAGAACCAAGAAGATGAATCCCTGCAGTCACGAAAGCTTTAAATCAAAATTTAATAATGATACTGGCAAACAAAAGGGGCCTCATCGGAGGACACATCAGGATTTTGACGCAATCTAAATTTCCCCGGCTGTGGCTCTGAGTCAATGGGTTTTGTCTCTGTGGTCTAGCTGGGACTTCCACTTTCCCCACCAAAGCCTCACCCTCACACCCCTAATCTGCGGTTCCGAGGATTTCCAGTAAAACTTGATAATCGTCGTCAATTGCTGCCACGGTTGGCTCGGAGATGTGTACCACTTCGCCTGGTATACGGGAGGTCGTGGGTTCATTTCCGACCCTGACGCCTAATTTATATTTAGAGTTTGCAAGTTCTCCCCGTGGTCGCGTGGGTATTTCCCGGGGTCCCCCGGGGTTGCCCCCCCCCACCCCTCTACATTTAGAATCTTCTTGGCTGCTACTATAAAACACATTCCTGCGGAGGGAGCTGGTAGGAACGTTGGGTTGCTCGGTCAATGGCCAGGGTCAACGGCGGCGTGGTGTATTCCGAAAATATGCCCGACTGTGAGGCCGGGCACAAGCCGGCGTGAGTAGGTTAAACGTTGAGTTTTATAAGGGCACCACGGGGTGACCAGCCCCTCCCCACCCAGCCCCACCCCTCCCTCCCACCCCCCACCCAGCCCCACCCTCCCCACCCAGCCCCTCCCCACCCAGCCCCTCCCAACCCTCCCCTCCACACCCAGCCCCACCCTCCCCACCCAGCCCCTCCCCACCCAGCCCCTCCCAACCCTCCCCTCCACACCCAGCCCCACCCTCCCCACCCAGGCCCTCCCCACCCAGCCCTTCCCTGCACGACGGACAGATACAATAATCCCCGGTGGGCTGGTGTAACCAGGAGGTTCCTACCAGTATGATGAAGATGATGATGACGATGAAGATGACGATGAGCCACTTGTTTGAGCTATCGTTAGTACTCAGGTCGCATAGCTCAGTGAGTCTTACCTGGTAAAATTCAAACAGTTTAATAGTTTTAATACTTAAAAAAAAACAAAAAAACAGCCTTTCGTCAGAGACAAAGATCCCCCGTGTAGCCTAAACAGACTGGCGGGGCAAGTGCTGACAGCGATCAGCGTCTAAGATGTGCCGGCGCTGTGGCAAACGAGGGGGTGGGTGTCCAGAACCACTCCCGGCCGCCTTTGTCTCCCCAGTGGCGACGTTTAGTACACACCGCACACAACAGGTACTCATTTGAGGCTGAGTCGACCTAGAGGAGGAGGCCCAGGTAACCGGTCCGATGATGCACGGACACCAGACAGACACGCGCGTTGCAAGGCATCGTCTCGTCTGCATTCACAACGCATCCGGTGCAAGCGAAATACGTTCAACATTCGCATGTTATGTCTCCCCAGTAGCGATGTCTACACACAGCACCAAGTAATAATTTGAGGCTGAGTCGACCTAGGGGAGGCCCAGGACCGGTTCAGATAATCGTCACCGGTGGTGTTGGCCGTGAGCGGGAATGGGAACCGGGTCGCCGGGTTCGTAGCGCAGCGTAACGCTAACCACTACACCCACCGCTCCCCCACACGAACACACACAATGCGCTAATCACTACACCCACCGCTCCCCACACGAACACACACAGTGCGCTAACCACTGCACCCACCGCTGCCCACACGAACACACAGTGCGCTAACCACTACACCCACCGCTCCCCACACGAACACACACAGTGCGCTAGCTACTACACCCACCGCTCCCCGCACGAACACACACAGTGCGCTAACCACTGCACCCACCGCTCCCCACACGCACAGTGCGCTAACCACTACACCCACCGCTCCCCACATGAACACACACAGTGCGCTAACCACTACACCCACCGCTCCCCCACACGAACACACACACAGTGCGCTAACCACTACACCCACCGCTCCCCCACACGAACACACACACAGTGCGCTAGCCGCTACACCCACCGCTCCCCACACATACACACAGTGCGCTAACCACTACACCCACCGCTTCCAACACACACACACAGTGCGCTAACCACTACACCCACCGCTCCCCCACACGAACACACACACAGTGCGCTAACCACTACACCCACCGCTTCCCACACACACACAGTGCGCTAACCACTACACCCACCGCTCACCACACACACACAGTGCGCTAACCACTACACCCACCGCTTCCCACACACACACACAGTGCGCTAACCACTACACCCACCACTCCCTACACACAAACACAGTGCGCTAACCACTACACCCACCGCTTCCCACACACACACAGTGCGCTAACCACTACACCCACCACTTCCCACACACACACACAGTGCGCTAGCCACTGCACCCACCGCTCCCCACACGAACACAAACACACACACACGGACAGACAAACAGACACACACACAGATAGACAGACGGACAGACAGACACACACACAGACGGACACACACACACACACACAGACACACACACAGACAGACACACAGACAGACACACACATACACACAATCACACAGACACACACAAACACACAGACACACAAACACACACACACAGACACACAGACAGATAGACAGACACACAGACAGACAGGCAGGCAGACAGACAGACACACAAACGTAAAGACAGACACACACACAAACACACAGACACACACAAACACACAGACACACACAAACACACAGACACACAAACACACAGACACACACACACACAGACACACAGACAGATAGACAGACACACAGACAGACACACAGACAGACAGACAGGCAGGCAGACAGACAGACACACAAACGTAAAGACAGACACACACACACACACAGACACACAAACACACACAAACACACAGACACACACAGACACACACAAACACACAGACACACACACACACAGACACACAGACACACACAAACACACAGACACACACAGACGCACACAAACACACAGACACACACAAACACACACAAACACACAGACACACACAAACACACAGACACACAAACACACAGACACACACACACAGACAGATAGACAGACACACAGACAGACAGACAGGCAGGCAGACAGACAGACAAACGTAAAGACAGTCACACACACACACACAGACACACACACACACAGACGCACACCACAGCACGATACCGATGCGTGCACAACGACGCGTAGTGGATGCGTGTGCAGCGCGCCCAGGGACATTCTCGGAAGAGATTTTTGGGAACTGCTCGAGATGAGGTCAAGGCACGAACGCGACGAGCGATCCGATCGGAACCGCTCTCTCTCTCTTCCCTGTTCCCTCTCGTTCCTTGTGCTATGAAGTGGATGACGAAATTGATGAACTATACTTGCGGAATTGGGCGATGACAGTGATTATTGATATTTTTAGGTTTGTTTCGGTAAAGTCACGTAGGTAAAACATTAAAATGAATAAAAGTTTATTTGACAGACAACTATTACAGGTTTACCATGTTTCTCCGTTTCACACTATTGTTAGGTAGGCTAGGTTGAGTCACAAACCGTACCTCTCCATAACAAAGGCTCACCCTCTTAAGCCTCACCTTACCATATGAATAAAAAGTGTGCTGCACTTGCCCCTTCCCCCCTCTCCAACCATTATATAAACGGAGTGGTAGCTCCTGCCATCTCTCATTTACTTGATACAGATGTCGTGGCTGTGACGGTTCCACCTGAAGACGGAGGCTTGTGTTGCCTCCGAAACGTCGTGATTTTAATTTTATTTTAATTTTACTTTTATTAATTTTAATTGTTTTACCTACGTGACTTTACCGAAACAAACCTAAGAATATGAATCCTTGCAGTCACGAAAGCTTCAAATCTAGAAAAGATGACAGTCAGTGTCATACAGGGTGGCCCCAAATTTCAGGACACATCGGGTGGTTGTTGTTGTTGTTGTACAGAGTGGCCCACAAGTTAGGACACATAGGGTGGTTGTTGTTGTTGTACAGAGTGGCCCACAAGTTAGGACACATAGAGGTTGTTGTTGTTGTTGTACATAGTGGCCCACAAGTTAGGACACATAGGGTGGTTGTTGTTGTTGTTGTACAGAGTGGCCCACAAGTTAGGACACATAGAGGTTGTTGTTGTTGTTGTACAGAGTGGCCCAAAAGTTAGGACACATAGGGTGGTTGTTGTTGTTGTACAGAGTGGCCCAAAAGTTAGGACACATAGGGTGGTTGTTGTTGTTGTTGTACAGAGTGGCCCAAAAGTTAGGACACATAGGGTTGTTGTTGTTGTACAGAGTGGCCCACAAGTTAGGACACATAGAGGTTGTTGTTGTTGTACAGAGTGGCCCACAAGTTAGGACACATAGAGGTTGTTGTTGTTGTACAGAGTGGCCCACAAGTTAGGACACATTGTTGTTGTTGTTGTTGTACAGAGTGGCCCAAAAGTTCGGACACATAGAGGTTGTTGTTGTTGTTGTACAGAGTGGCCCAAAAGTTAGGACACATAGAGGTTGTTGTTGTTGTTGTTGTACAGAGTGGCCCACAAGTTAGGACACATAGGGTTGTTGTTGTACAGAGTGGCCCACAAGTTAGGACACATAGAGGTTGTTGTTGTTGTACAGAGTGGCCCACAAGTTAGGACACATAGAGGTTGTTGTTGTTGTACAGAGTGGCCCACAAGTTAGGACACATAGGGTGGTTGTTGTTGTTGTACAGAGTGGCCCAAAAGTTAGGACACATAGAGGTTGTTGTTGTTGTTGTACAGAGTGGCCCACAAGTTAGGACACATAGAGGTTGTTGTTGTTGTACAGAGTGGCCCAAAAGTTAGGACACATAGAGGTTGTTGTTGTTGTTGTACAGAGTGGCCCACAAGTTAGGACACATAGAGGTTGTTGTTGTTGTTGTTGTACAGAGTGGCCCACAAGTTAGGACACATATGATTGTTGTTGTTGTTGTTGTACAGAGTGGCCCACAAGTTAGGACACATAGAGGTTGTTGTTGTTGTTGTTGTACAGAGTGGCCCAAAAGTTAGAACACATAGAGGTTGTTGTTGTACAGAGTGGCCCAAAAGTTCGGACACATAGGGTGATTGTTATACAGGATGGGCAGTGGTTCGTGCGCTGCCCTACAAACCCGGTGACCCGAGTTCGATAACCGCTCACGGGAAACTCCGTTGACGATCGTCTGAACGGGTCCTGGGCCTCCAACTCAAATGAGTTAACTGGTGTGGTGGTGAGCAATAAACATTGCCACTGGGGGAGACAAAGGCGGTCGGGCGTGGTGGTGGTGGTGGTGGCCACCACCCCCCCCCCTCCCCTCACCTACATCGTGTGCCACAGTTGGGAGGACCTTCATATTCGCCGCTGCTCGCTTCTAAGAGCACTTGCCCCAACAGTCTGTTCAGGCTACAGGGGGGATCTTTGTCTTTATTTTTTCTAGCGAGGAGGGTGGTTAGGGCGAGAAGGGGGGGGGGGGTGCGATAGGATTTCAGTTTTACTGCTCAGAGCATAAAAGCCGAGAGGTCGTGAGTAGGGACACACAGAGAGAGAGAGAGGAGGGCGAGATTGGATCGGACGCACTCAAAGAACGGGACGACTTAATATTCATAATAAACATCACAACCGGGTGCTCTGCTTTTGCTGGTGAGCCACCCCGAAACGTCTAACAAAAATTACCGACACATAAAGTAACATAAATGTTTTTTTTTTATATTTGTTATATATTTTTTTGTTAAACTTTTTCGTTGAAATTTTTTTTAATTTTTCATATATACCGTTTTTTTTATATGTGTGATGTGTGTAATGTTGATTCTTCGTTCCTTTCAAAGGCCATGAAGGTCGCGTCCTGGATGTTGGCGCTGGCTCTGTGCGCTCTCGCGCTCCCCACGCTCTGCCTGGGTAAGAGAGAAGGGATCGTCCCGCATTGATCACAGACACAGACACACACACACAGATACACACAGACACACACACAAAGACACACACACAGACACACACACAAAGACACACCCACATAGACACACAGACACATAGACACACAGACACACACACACAGACACACACACAGACACACACACAGACACACACACACACACAGACACACACACACACACAGACAGACACACAGAGACACACTCAGACACACAGACACACACACAGACACACACACAGACACACACACACAAAGACACACACACATAGACACACAGACACATAAGCACACAGACACCCACACACATAGACACACACCTAGACACACAGACACACAGACACACACAGACACACACACAGACACACACACAGAAACACACACACACAGACACACACACACACAGACACACACACATAGACACACAATCACACACACAGACACGTAGACATACAGACACACACACACATACACATAGACACATAGACACACACACAGACACACACACACACACATAGACACACACACATAGACACACAGACACACACACAGACACACATACAGACACATAGACACAGAGACACAGAGACACATAGACACACATACACATACACACATAGAGACACAGACACACACATAGACACACAGACACACATATAGACACACAGACACACACACACATAGACACACAACAACAACCGCCATTCGCCACTAAGTGGCGGTGACGATACCACGACGCTTGTGCCAGGCTATGTGCACCTTGAGGCCACGTGAAGTGTCGAACGCGCGCTGGCAGGAGGTCACGGGGCAGAGCCAGATGCCACGGGTCGACTGACCGAGATGACCGAGACGACTGGCTGATGCACCACCTGTGTCCCCTACTGTGCCAACTTGCTGTGCTTTAGCCGTCCGGTGCTCCACTCGTTGTTGTGAGCGTCGCTCCTCCGCCCTCCGTTTTTGTTGGAGGGCGACTGCCTCCAACTGCCCAGTAGCGTCCTTCACGAGCCTCCTCCACAGAGGCCGATCTTAACACCGCTGGTTCCAGTCATCGGCAAGTCCACTCAGCTCCACATCCTCCTGTACCACATCACTCCATCTCTTCCCTAGCCTGTGCCGCGCCCGTTTAACCCCCTCGATCCGGCCGAACTAAAACTGTTTAGGCATGCGGTGGCTGAGCATACGGGGTACATGGCCCAGCCAACGCAGCCTTGCCTGCCGGAGGAGCTCACCGATGGGACTTTGTCCAGATCTTTCAAGGATTTGTGAGCACCTCACACAATCCAGCCTGGTTAAACCCAGGATGGATCGTAGGCAGGCCAGCCTAAATGTTTCTCACCAGCGAAGATGCTTCATTAGGGGGGTCCACGTTTCGCAAGCGTAGAGAAGGGAGGGAATGACTATGGCCGAGAAGACCTGAAGCTTCGTGCGTACCGACAGACCAGGTAGCTTCCACACAGCGTTACGCAACCGATTAAAAGATAATGCCGTTCGACTGATTCGGAGTGAGACCTCTGCTGTTAAACCGGAGCCGGTCATGAGCACACTGCTCAGGTATGGGAAACTCTCCACTCTCTCCACAACTGCCCTGTCACCAATTAAGAATTGTGCGGGTGGAGTGTCCGATGGTACAAAATACCCAGGTAGGTGCTTAGTTTTGGTGGGGCTGATGGTGAGTCCCCACCTCTTAGCAAGCTCCAGGTTCTGCAGCAGCGCCTCCAACATCTCCTCTGAGTGAGCAGCAATTACCAGATCATCAGCATACATAACATGGTTGAGCAATAGGAAGCCATCCCTTGACCGCACCCGGGCATCGATCAGCCTCCCATTGTATCTGTACCAGATGGATATTTCTCCGATACAGCTATTGAAGGCTTCACGAACTACGTGGTCGAAATAAAAGTTAAATAATGTGGGAGCCAGAGGACATCCCTGTCGCACCCCAAGGTGTACAGGGAATGGCTCCGACTCCCGGCCACGTAGTTTTACCCGGGCCCGCTCTCCATCATGAAGGTCCTCTATGATCGTGAGCAGAGGGTCAGGGACTCCGAAAGCCTGAAAAACAACCCAGAGCCTAGGCTTTTACCAGGTTAATAAACCAGAGATGCAGGTCTTGTTGGAATCTCCTACACCTCTGCCGTAGCAGACGGACAGAAAATATGGCATATATGTGCAGGACCGCCCTTTCCTGAAACCGCATTGGGGCTCCGCAAGCCTCCCCTCAGCGTGCTTAGCAAGGCGATGTTGAATAATCCTTGCCAGGACCTTTCCCGGCACACTGAGGAGTGAGATGTCCCTGTAGTTGTTACAGAGGGGGACCACCAGGGCATCCTTCTAATCCTGCGGAACCCGTCCAGTGGTCCAGACTGTTGTTATGATGTCATGTAGGGCAGTATGTGCACAAACGCAACCCTCCCTCAGCATTTCGCTTGGGAGATCATCTCTGCCCGGTGCCTTTCCTGGTCTCAGACTCTGGATCACCTTAAGTACTAAACAAAGATCCCCCATATAGCCTTAGCAGACTGTAGGGGCAATTGCTGTCATCATCAGGTCACTTTGAGTGGGAGGGGGGGATACAGTTTAGATGCAGCAGCAGTATCCTCACGCAGCCAAGACATTTTGAATGGGTTTAACACGTAGCAGGCTTTCACGACCAATATCATTCATAATAGAGGTTGTTTTGGGTTAAATCGAGTAAAAATATAAATGTGTCGTTAAAGCCCGCCACCACCCGACACAGCCTACTAGAAAGGGTTGTCACGTAAACAGAACGTGCCAATTCGTCACGTGTACAGCACTTGTGTGTAGTGTATAGTGTAGTCTATAGGAGTGTATAGTGTAGTGTATAGTAGTGTATAGTGTAGTATACTATTACAGCACTAGTGTATAGTGTAGTGTATAGTGTAGTGTATAGTGTAGTCTATAGTAGTGTATAGTGTAGTGTATAGTAGTGTATAGTGTAGTATACTAGTACAGCACTAGTGTATAGTGTAGTGTATAGTGTAGTGTATAGTAGTGTATAGTAGTGTATAGTGTAGTATACTAGTACAGCACTAGTGTATAGTGTAGTGTATAGTGTAGTGTTAGTGTAGTCTATAGGAGTGTATAGTGTAGTGTATAGTAGTGTATAGTGTAGTATACTAGTACAGCACTAGTGTATAGTGTAGTGCATAGTGTAGTCTATAGGAGTGTATAGTGTAGTGTATAGTAGTGTATAACACTAAGAAGAAGGCTCAGCTATTCGAGTCTCTCACCTTTCTGAAGAGATGCCGCGACTCTAAGGTAATACCAAACGCATTTACACTAACATCCGCTGCTGTAACTTCTTCTAATGCGAAACGAATTCTGTCTAGAACTAGCTTAGCTCTTATCTCAGAGAAAATCAGACTTACACGCACCGAACTAGATCAGTTAGACAAGACACTCTACAAATCACACTTATCTTTGAGTGCAACAATGTCCACATCGGATTGGGAACACGTGGAAAAAATGACTGCCTCTTCAGCTGCCGCTATGTCGACTAAATGAAAGGACAACTTGATTTCCAAATTCAACCGCCTCTCAAACAAGAAACCGGACCCACACATTGAAAAGCTAGATGTTAACAAAGTCGTAATTAATCGCAGTAACAGTCCTATTTCTGAAGGTTTGAAATCCGTTTTAGCTAAAGGACTAAACTTTGCAGTCACACCTAGACACATACCAGTTAATGATATAATTGCTCGAGTAGATGTAGCTCTCAAGGGCTTGAGTCACATCGCTGCAGACGTAGCAAGATCTGAAATCTCTGTAACCCTCAAAAACGCTAAGATGCCAGCTAGCAACATCAGCAAAGATGTGCGTTTTGAATTAGCTCAATTAAAAAAGAGGGATGACATTGTCATCCTCTCAGCCGACAAAGGCAATGCCACTGTCATCATGGACAAAATAGAATACAACAACAAAATTCAAGAACTACTCAACGATGGCAGCTATACAAAAATAAAAAGAGACCCCACCAACAGCCTCGTCTCCAAAACCAACAACATCATTTCTGCTTCAACCGCATTAATTGATCAGACCAAACAGTTCTCGTTGAAACCTTCTGCAGCCAGGCCACCAAGATTGTACGGCTTGCCAAATATACATAAAGAAGATACACCTCTTCGTCCCATTGTCTCTACTATCAACTCCCCCACTTACAAACTGGCTCGTTTTTTGTCCGAAATCCTACGGCCTTTCACTGGAAAAACCACCTCTGCAGTACTAAACTCTACTGACCTGGTATCGACAATCAAGGGGATTGCCCTGTCCCCAGACGACCTGCTTGTCAGTTTTGATGTGGTTTCCTTGTTCACCAAGGTGCCTGTGCCTGACACCATCGCAATCATTGAAGACTTGGTTCATCAAGGACTGAATGCTGGGGTACCCCCCCTGGTGAGACACTGCTTAACCAATACATACTTCACCTGGAATGGAACCTTCTACAAGCAAATTGAGGGCACCCCAATGGGCTCCCCCCTATCTCCGGTTGTAGCCAACATCTTCATGGAGAAATTTGAGACGGACGCCATCTTCATATGCACATTCTTTTGTTAAGGCGCTCCTCCTCGCTACACCTATATAAGCTCCTAGCTTAATAATGTCTCATTCTTCGCCTGAGGACGGCTGCTTGCGTTGTGGCCGAAACGTCGTGAGAATTGTTTTATTATGTTTTATTTTTATTATTTTATTACTGCCCTTCTACGTGACTTTACCGAAAGAACCAAGAAGAAGTAGTGTATAGTGTAGTGTATAGTAGTGTATAGTGTAGTGCATAGTGTAGTCTATAGGAGTGTATAGTGTAGTGTATAGTAGTGTATAGTGTAGTATACTAGTAGTCCTCTACTTACGATGGAGATGCGTTACGACGACCCCATCGTAAGTCGAAAATATCGTAAGTCGAAGATGGCCTAGCCTACCCAGGAGTCTTAAAGAATGGTGATAATTTAGCAAAACAGAGCAATTTACAGTACCGTACTGTATAAACTATATACCGTATGTATTTATTCATTACAATACTGTATTGCACAGTAAAATGTAAAGTAAAAAAACAAGGTAAATTCTTAGCCTGCATATATGAACTGCAATTTAATAGAAAGTTTTTTCAGGAAACAATCCTATCTGCTTATAAAAAACTTGTAACAAATTGAACGTATCGTGGTAACCCTAAAATGAAATCGCTAAAGCTACGTACCATAGCGTAGTGTATAGTGTAATGTATAGTGTAGTGTAATAATGTAGTGTATAGTGAAGTTTTAGTGTATTGTATAGTGTAGTGCATAGTGTACTGTGTAGTGTCTAGAGTGTAGTGTATAGTGTAGTGTATAGTGTAGTGTATAGTAGTGTAGTGTATAGTAGTATAGTGTAGTGTATAAATGCATTGAACGTATCGTAACGTATCATATCGTACTGTCCTCACCAATATTCTGTCCGTCGTCTGCATACTTGAACGATGTTAGGTTGTTGATGGCAATTGTGTCGTATCGACATCGCCATCGTAAGATCTAAATATCGTAAGTCGGACCCCATCGTAACTCGGGGACTACCTGTACTTAACACCCTCAACCAGTATATATACAAGAACTGTTTTCTTGGAATTTCTCTCACTTGATACAGCTCCACCTGAAGACGGAAGCTTGTGTTGCCTCCGAAACGTCGTGATTTTCATTTTACTTTTATTAATTTTAATTGTGACTTTACCGAAAAAACCTAAGAATAGGGAGCGCCTCGGTGAGTTTTCGGAACGCAGCTTTAGCGCCCTCTGTTGGGCATATCGCTATTCGACCATCATTTGGGTCTTTTGAACCGTAAATTTTTCTTTATTATTACACGCTTTTTTATTATTGAACTCACTCTGTCTGTTGTTGTTTTCGTGCGTGTGTCTCTCTGTGTCTATCTCTGTCTGTGTGTCTCTCTGTGTGTATCTCTTTCTGTCTGTGTGTGTGTCTCTCTGTGTGTATCTCTTTCTGTCTGTGTGTGTGTTTCTCTGTGTGCATCTCTTTCTGTCTGTGTGTGTCTCTCTGTGTGTATCTCTTTCTGTCTGTGTGTGTCTCTCTGTGTGTATCTCTTTCTGTCTGTGTGTGTGTCTCTCTGTGTGTATCTCTTTCTGTCTGTGTGTGTGTGTCTCTGTGTGTATCTCTTTCTGTCTGTGTGTGTAACTCGTCGTGGTGACGTCACCGCCACTTAGTGGCGAATGGCGGTTGTTGTTGTTGTGTAACTGTCTGTCTGTGTCTCTGTCTGTGTGTCTCTGTCTGTCTGTGTGTCTCTGTGTGTGTATAACTCTGTCTGTCTGTGTGTGCGTGTGTCTCTCTGTGTCTATCTCTGTCTGTGTGTGTCTCTCTGTGTGTGTAACTCTGTCTGTCTGTGTTTCTCTGTGTGTGTATAACTCTGTCTGTCTGTGTGTGTGTGTCTGTCTGTGTCTCTCTGTGTGTCTCTGTGTGTGTCTCCGTCTGTGTGTCTCTGTGTGTGTGTAACTCTATCTGTCTGTGTGTCTCTGTGTATATCTCTGTCTATATGTATGCCTCTGTCTGTCTCTCTGTGTGTGTATAACTCTGTCTGTCTGTGTGTGTGTCTCTGTCTGTGTCTCTCTGTGTGTCTCTGTGTGTGTCTCCGTCTGTGTGTCTCTGTGTGTGTGTGACTCTGTCTGTGTGTCTCTCTGTGTATCTCTGTCTATGTGTATGCCTCTGTTTGTGTGTCTCTGTGTGTGTGTAACTCTGTCTGTCTGTGTGTGTGTCTCTGTGTGTGTGCAGGCGTTCTGCCGTGGAGAGGCAGGCACAGGAAGTGGCACGTGACCAAACAACGGAGACCCAACATCATGAATCGACTGCCCACGTCTTAGAGAATAGGATAGGAGACGTGTCTGTGTGTGTGTCTGTGAGTGTATCGGTGTATGTGTCTGTGTCTGTGAGTGTGTGCCTGTGAGTGTGTGTGTCTGTGTGTGTGTCTGTGATTGTGTCGGTGTGTGTCTGTGAGTGTGTGTGTCTGTGTGTGTGTCTGTGAGTGTGTCTGTGTGTGTATGTCTGCCCGAGTTCGATTCCCAACACGAGTGAACCGGTCCCGGGCCTCCCCTAGGTCGACTCAGCCTCAAATGAGCACCTGGTGTAGCGGTGTAGTGTAGCAAACATCGCCACTGGGGAGACAAAGGCGGCCGGGCGTGGTGCTGGCCACCACCCCCCCCCCCCCCTCGTGTACTATAACAGCCTTCACAGGCGCTGCTACTCGCTAACAGCACTTGCCCTTACAGTCAGTTAAAGCCTACACGGGGGACCTTTGTCTCCTTCATAGGTGCTGCCATTAAGCTAACGGCAGATGCTGAAGTCGGTAGCTGGTGGGGACCTTCGCCCGCGTGATCTCAACGCAGCGAGATCGATGATCCTGGCTCGGTTCGTTGATTGGTCTTCTCAAGCGAGCGGCGGGTATTTGAGGTCTGCCCCCCCAAAAAAATTTGGAACTCCACCCCGGTTAGACCCCCTCTGTAGCTCCACCCCGGTTAGACCCCCTCCGGTAGTTCTAGATTTGAAGCTTTCGTGACTGCAAGGATTCAAACTCTTAGTTCTTTCGGTTAGGCTCGACTGGCATGGTAACATCCGGGAATTCCCCCGGGAAAAGCTAGAGTTTGTGTACAGTATTGTCTAGTGTAGTGTATAGTTTTTTAGGTCTCGTGTAAGTGTAGTGCATAGTCGTGTAGTGTATAGTGTAGTGTATATAGTGGCGAAGTGTATAGTGTAGTGTATAGTGGTATAGTGTAAAGTGTAGTCGTGTAGAGTGTAGTAGTGTATAGTGTAGTGTATCGTAGTGTATAGTGTAGTGACTCAACACTGCTCATTGACTCAGCACTGCCCCTTTACACGAAGAAGTCCCCCTCCTTAAGCTCCTTGCATTTCTCTCCCAAAGCCTCACCACCTCTTCTCCATCGTCGCCCATTCTCTTCCCTCCCCTCACCCCCTCCACTTCTACCGGTCCCTCCCCTGTAGCCCCGTCCGTGATCCCCCCAACTTACCCCTCTATCGCTGCTTTCACTCACTCCTCAATATACCCTCGCAGCACCGCCCCTGCTATCTAAACAATTCCACGCCGTGTCACCGTTTTCGTAACCGATGTCACAGAGCGCCTTGAGTGACGCTTTTGATTAGCATCGGATAATGAGCGCCGGGTGATGAGTGTTATCCGCTCATGTGTGGCGGCGGTGGTGGTGGTGGGCTTCTCCCCGGCACCGTTATTTCCTCCCACAGCCAGAGGTCGCAACTGGGTACCCGATACCCGTACCCTACCCGATACCCGGCTACCCGTACCCGGCCGGGTACGGGTACCCGTTTGCGACCCTGGTGCGGCCGGGTACGGGTACGGGTAGGCCGTGAGTCACCAGTGAGTAACCGTTTGTCACTCATTTCGGGTAGGGTAGGGGTATGGGTAGCGTATGGGTACCCATACCCGGCCGGGTACGGGTACCCGTTTGCGACCCTGGTGCGGCCTGGTACAGGTAAGGAGTCAAAACCAGTTTGCGACCTCTGCCCACAGCCCCAAGCACTTCGTTTGGAAGATATGGGGCCAAATATTTAGAATGCAGAGGGCCCTCCTGAGTTAACTCTCATTGTACAATAAACAACCATTGACATTTATTTTGCCCAAAATTTTTTTTTACGGTAAAATGTTTACCACGGGGTCGAGGGGAAAAATAACAGTGCGACTTTCAATAATTTGCACCGGAAGACTAGCCGATCATTAATATCTCGCATCAATAACAAATTACATTCATCTCTGGCATCAGTATACAATCACATTCATCTATTAAACTTCCATTAGAGGCTCCACTAGCCAATCATATTCATCTCTCGCATCAATAACCAATCACATTCATCTCTGACATCAATAGCCAATCACATTGATCTATCAAACTACCAGGAACCAATCACGCTCATCTATTACCCTGCCTATAGAGGCGCCACGAGCCAATCACATTCATCTCTGGCATGAGCAGCCAATCACATTCATATATTACACTGCCATTAGAGGCGTCAATAGCCAATCACATTCATCTCTGGCATCAATAGCCAATCACATTCATCTCTGACATCAATAGCCAATCACATTCATCTATTACACTACCATTTGAGGCTCCACTAGCCAATCACATTCATCTCTCGCATCAATAGCCAATCACATTCATCTCTGGCATCAGTAGCCAATCACATTAATCTATTACACTACCAGGAACCAATCGCGCTCATCTATTACCCTGCCTATAGAGGCGCCACTAGCCAATCACATTCATCTCTGGCATGAGCAGCCAATCACATTCATATATTACACTGCCTAAAGAGGTGCCAGTAACGAATCTCATCGAGATTGCATCACATCAATATCTGAGCTGTCAAACGAAATATATTTTAGTCGCATTGATTTAAAATCCCTATTGAAAGTTTCAGGAATTAAAAAAAACATAGTCGGTTTTAACATTGTGGATTTTTTTTTTATTGTACACGTAGCGAGGTATTAATATATATGAGCCTGATATGGTATATATTGTAGGGTATATATTGTATTCGTATGGTACTTATACGGGCATTTCGAATGCATGTATTTTTTGAAGTGGAGAGACATTCCTGCGGAGGGAGCTGGTAGGAACACGTTGGGTTGCTCGGTCAATGGCCTGCAGGGTCAACGGCCATGGCGTGGTGTATTCCGCAAATATGGCCGACTGTGAGGGCGGGCACAAGCCGGCGTGAGTAGGTTAAACGTTGATAAGGGCATCACGGGGTGAGCAGCCCCTCCACACCCAGCCCCACCAGCTTCTCCCTGCACGACGGACGGACAAAAATAATCCCCTGTGGGCTGGTATAACCAGGAGGTTACTACCAGTATAAAATGTATGTTAACAGGTAAAGCCCAATGAGCTATTATCTTCTACTTTCAGAAGCGACCCCGGGGATCACAAATTATATCCCGCTGGGTTCAGATTATTTCCTCGTTCTCGTGCAGAACCACAATCTTTTATTAGGTCCTGGAGAAATCCGATGAGCTATGAAGCGTCTGACGCTGTCTTTCTGACAGACCTGTTCTTCACCTGAGGACGGCTGCTTGCGTTGTGGCCGAAACGTCGTGAGAATTATTTTATTATGTTTTATTTTTATTATTTTATTATTTCCATTCTACGTGACTTTACCGAAAAAACCAAGAAGATGAATCCCTGCAGTCACGAAATCTTTAAATATGAAGCTCTTGTTAGTATATATTTTAAACAGATGTCCAGCAAGGGCCAACCGGGAGTGACAGCAGAAAATCCGCGTTGGCGCACCGGGCGAGGGGGGATCTACGGATGAAATGCGCGCCACTTCACAAATGTAACTTATGGATTTTTTCGATTTAAAGCTTTCGTGACTGCAGGGATTCATCTTCGTGGTTCTTTCGGTAAAGTCGCCACGTAGAAGGGAAGTAATAAAATAATAAAAATAAAACATAATAAAATAATTCTCACGACCTTTCGGCCACAACGCAAGCAGCCGTCCTCAGGTGAAGACCAGGTCTGTCGAGGCGACAGCGTCTAAATGAAACACCACCACGCTTGGAGCGTCTATTTAAGCTGGGTTGGAAGGGGGGGAAAGTGCGCCTTGACAAAATAATCTGCATATCAAGAGGAATTTAGCATATTTAGCAATAGGTCTCACGAACGGGTCGCGGGTCACATAACGACAAGTCAGAGTCAGAATATTTACATTTACTGGAGGAATCCGGTGAGCTCTGAAGTTATTTTTCGTGCCGTTCTCGTCGGGGTCAGGTTCAGTTCCATGTGACATTGTCTCCCCCCCCCGCCCCCCCCCAACTGATGGCACGAAACATCACAGCGGTCGAGTGAAATAAATATTTGGGTATCATACCAAAAAAAAAGAGGAACATTTTGGTTTTCACGATTTCGTTTTCGCTTGTAATCCACGTTGTCGACAAATTCTCTTCGCGTCAGCTGTTGTCTCCCTCTCTCTCTCTCTCTGCTTCAAAAACGGTCGTGATTTAGAAATGATTAATAACCTTTCGACCTATACTCTAAGCCATATTGCGAGGCTGCCTACTTATCCGTGTGATTTGTCCTCAGACTGTGATCGTCCGTGTCTGTCTGTTTGTGGGGAGTGGTGGTGCAGCGGTTAGCGCTTCAGTCCGGGCACCGCGAGATCGATTCCCGCTCGCGGTCATCACCAACACCGGTGACGATTGTCTGAACCGGTACCTGGGCCTCCTCCCCTAGGTCGACTCGGTCTCAAATGAGTACCTGGTGTAGCGGTGTAGTGTAGTAAACATCGCCACTGGGGAGACAAAGGCGGCCGGGCACGGTTGCTGGCCACCCACCCCCTCGTGTGCCGTGCCGGCCTCCATAGGTCGTGTCGTTTATGAAGCTTGTTAAGCCAGTTGGGGCAGCATTTGGTAAGAAAATCTGTCCAACTTTTCACCCAGTCAACTGGTGCAGCAGAGTCACGGTTAACAGAAAGACAATATATTATCTATATATGTACTATTTAAAGGGAGAATTAAAGTAAGAATTACATACCTGTCACCCCATACGAGTTACCCGTATTCTTGTGCAGGGAAATTGAGTTTTCAGGTCCGTACGGCGTACAGCCGTTTCAATACGGGCACAAAAATGTCCATTTGTTTGTGTTTCTCCATTGTGATGGCACTTTGTAGGATGAACGTTGAGATTTAGTGTGACCAATATGGTCTGAATTGGTCTGTTATGAGGTAGGCACTGATCAGGGGTTGACAGGTATGTAGAACTGACGGTAGCGGACGAGTTACCATTTCGAATCTGAATTCTAGGAGGTTTTTTTATACGGCGGAGGGACGCGAATGGACTGTGGAAAGTGTTTCAAGTCTTGTCGAGCATCCGCCGCGTGCGTCGCTTTAAATTGTCCCGCGCTATCTTTCTGGTGTCGTTGTTGTTGTGTTGTGTGCGCGTGTGCGTGGAAAGCGACGATGCAATAAAGGCGACGTCTCTTTACTCTTTGGTTCTTTCGGTAAAGTCACGTAAGTAGAAAAATTTGTAATATTAAAAAAATAAATTTAAACACGCTTTTATGAAATGTACTAGTAATGGCAGAACTCCACGACTCCAGGAAGTGACCCCGAAGCTTGCCATAACGTAAGGGGACCGTGGCCAATTGCAGCCAACGTCAGTTGACCGTGGACAATTAGACCCAAGCCGAAACATAACATATAAAAAAGAACGTTTAAAAATATATTGAATTGTTTTTATGATAGAATATAGTATTGTCATCAGTATGACCTAAGTATACCAAGTTTTCAGTCGATACCACATTGGGAAGTTGGTTAAAATTGAGTTACAAGATTTGAAGATACAACAACGACGACAACAACAACAGGCAGAGTGAGTTAAAAGAAAGCGTGTAATAACAGATCACAACGTTTCAATCGCAACACAAGCAAATCGTCATCAGGTGGGACAACCACAGCAAGAAAACAACTCCCCGCCTCTCTCTCTTCTCTCCTCTCTCTGTCTCTCTCTCTCTTTACGCTCGCAGTGTGTTTAATCAAACCACAAGTCATTGTACGTGGCACAGAACCCCTTCTCCCCCACCTCGCCCCAACCACGTGGGCACAGACGGGAACCAATAGCGGGTGGTGGTGTCGGTAGTGCTGGTGGTAGTGCTGGTGGTAGTGCTGGTGGTACTGGTGGTGGTGGTAACACTGGGGAGTGGTAGTGTAGCAGCTAGCGCGCTGCTCTACGAATCTGACAGCCCGAGTTCGATTCCCGCTCACGGCCAACGCCAGTGACGATTATCTGAACCGGTTCTGGGCCTCAAACGAGTACCTGATGCGGTGTGTAAACATCACCACTGGGGAGACAAAGGGGGCCTTGCGAGGTGCTGGCCACCCACCCCCTCGTGTGCCGTGCCACCCCTTCATAGGTGCTCGCTAACAGCACTTGCCCCAACAATCTGTTAAGACTATAAACGGGGGTGTCTTTGTCTTTGGTGGTACTGGAGGTGGTGGTGCTGGTGGCTACACTGCTACACGTGGCTAGCCTGTTGATCCAACGCTTTGGAGGCAGCGAGGGTTGGGCAATATGGGTAATGTAACTCTATGGGCAATGTCAGTAGCGACAGAAACACGGAGAAGCTATATACTCTAAGTTCTTTCGGTAAAGTCACGTAGGTAAAAATGAAATTAAAATTAATACAAATAAAACAATCAAAATCACGACGTTTCGGAGGCAACACAAGCTTCCGTCTTCAGGGTGAAATTAATTTTAATTTCATTTTTACCTACGTGACTTTACCGAAAGAACTAAGAGTATGAATCCTTGCAGTCACGAAAGCTTCAAATCTAGAACGGAGAAGCTACTTGTAGGGTCCATAATGGCCCCACAGTTGTGACGAAACCGGTAATTGGTAAACTATTGCTGGCTCTTCAGCCCCCAAACTAACGTTATCATCCTATGTTCACAAGCCTTTAGGGTCAAACATTTGCAGAACATGCCAGTTAAAGTTTAGCGGCTAGGAGGGAGGGGCGGAAGGAAGGGGTGGTGGGTGGCTTTGTCACACTTTGCGGTAACATTGCGGTAGAATTGTGGTACCGTGGGGATAAGAGGGAGACGTCAGCAGGAATGATAAAGAGGAGAGAGAGAGAGCTGTTGATGAAGAAGAGAGCTGTGAATGAAGGATGGAGCTGTTGATGAAGAAGAGAGCTGTGAATGAAGGAGGGAGCTGTGGATGCGGGAAAGAGAGCTGTGGATGAAGGAGGGAGCTGTGGATGCAGGAAAGAGAGCTGTGGATGAAGGAGGGAGCTGTGGGTGACAAAGAGAGAGAGAGAGCTGGAGATAAAGGAGATAGAGCTGTGGATGAAGGAGGGAGCTGTTGATGAAGAAGAGAGCTGTGAATGAAGGAGGGAGCTGTGGATGCGGGAAAGAGAGCTGTGGATGAAGGAGGGAGCTGTGGATGCGGGAAAGAGAGCTGTGGATGAAGGAGGGAGCTGTGGATGCAGGAAAGAGAGCTGTGGATGAAGGAGGGAGCTGTGGGTGACAAAGAGAGAGAGAGAGCTGGAGATAAAGGAGATAGAGCTGTGGATGAAGGAGGGAACTGTTGATGAAGAAGAGAGCTGTGAATGAAGGAGGGAGCTGTGGATGCGGGAAAGAGAGCTGTGGATGAAGGAGGGAGCTGTGGATGCGGGAAAGAGAGCTGTGGATGAAGGAGGGAGCTGTGGATGCAGGAAAGAGAGCTGTGGATGAAGGAGGGAGCTGTGGGTGACAAAGAGAGAGAGAGAGCTGGAAATAAAGGAGATAGAGCTGTGGGTGAAGGAGGGAGCTGTGAATGCAGGAAAGAGAGCTGTGGATGAAGGAGGGAGCTGTGGGTGACAAAGAGAGAGAGCTGGAGATAAAGGAGATAGAGCTGTGGATGAAGGAGGGAGCTGTAGATAAAGGAGATAGAGCTGTGGATGAAGGAGGGAGCTGTAGATAAAGGAGATAGAGCTGTGGATGAAGGAGGGAGCTGTTGATGAAGAAGAGAGCTGTGAATGAAGGAGGGAGCTGTGGATGCGGGAAAGAGAGCTGTGGATGAAGGAGGGAGCTGTGGATGCGGGAAAGAGAGCTGTGGATGAAGGAGGGAGCTGTGGATGCAGGAAAGAGAGCTGTGGATGAAGGAGGGAGCTGTGGGTGACAAAGAGAGAGAGAGAGCTGGAGATAAAGGAGATAGAGCTGTGGATGAAGGAGGGAGCTGTTGATGAAGAAGAGAGCTGTGAATGAAGGAGGGAGCTGTGGATGCGGGAAAGAGAGCTGTGGATGAAGGAGGGAGCTGTGGATGCAGGAAAGAGAGCTGTGGATGAAGGAGGGAGCTGTGGGTGACAAAGAGAGAGAGAGCTGGAAATAAAGGAGATAGAGCTGTGGGTGAAGGAGGGAGCTGTGAATGCAGGAAAGAGAGCTGGAGATAAAGGAGATAGAGCTGTGGATGAAGGAGGGAGCTGTAGATAAAGGAGATAGAGCTGTGGATGAAGGAGGGAGCTGTAGATAAAGGAGATAGAGCTGTGGATGAAGGAGGGAGCTGTTGATGAAGAAGAGAGCTGTGAATGAAGGAGGGAGCTGTGGATGCGGGAAAGAGAGCTGTGGATGAAGGAGGGAGCTGTGGATGCGGGAAAGAGAGGTGTGGATGAAGGAGGGAGCTGTGGGTGACAAAGAGAGAAAGCTGTAGATCAGAGGTCGCAACCGGGTACCCGCTACCCTACTCGATACCCGGCTACCCGTACCCGGCTGGGTACCAGTAGCCGTTTGTGACCCTGGTGCGGCCGGGTACGGGTACGGGTAGGCCGTGAGTCACTGGTGAGTAACGGTTTGTCACTCATTTCGGGTAGGGTACGGGTACGGGTAGGGAACGGGTACCCGTACCCGGCCGGGTACGGGTACGGGTAAGGAATCAAAACCAATTTGCGACCTCTGCTGTAACTAAAGGAGATAGAGCTGTGGATGAAGGAGGGAGCTGTGGGTGACAAAGAGAGAGAGAGCTGTAGATAAAGGAGATAGAGCTGTGGATGAAGGAGGGAGCTGTGGATGAAGTAAAGGGAGCTGTGGAACAATGATGAAGAAGTTGGAATAAAGGGACAGGAACCGTTACCTATCCCCACGTGTTGGTGAGGAGAGTGCACACTACAGATGGAAGGCGCTGGTCATAAATGTCTCCCGAGGTCGCACTCTACCAGATGGTGACAAGGTGATGACAAGGTGCGGTCGGTTGCGGCACCTTGCGGTAGTTTGTGGCAACTCGTAGCGGCACACGTCTGATGACCCAGACGCACTGTAAGATGATACACGCTGACATGAATAAAGCTGACATGAAATAAAAGCGGACACTTGGAAGTGGGCGTGTCTTTGCACGTATATGGTGTTACGGTGTTGAAATGGGGTATGGTTTAGGTTCTAGATTTGAAGCTTTCGTGACTGCAAGGATTCATATTCTTAGGTTTTTTCGGTAAAGTCACGTAGGTAAAAAATTTTAATTAATAAAAGTAAAATGATAATAAAATAAAAATCACTTATTTTTATTTTACTTTTATTAATTTAAATGTTTTTACTTACGCGACTTTACCAAAAAAACCTAAGAATATGGTTTAGGTATTTTGGATCCCAAACATCGATTCTGCCCACCAAGACATCGATGCTGCCCCTTCAATTCGATACCTGCTCGGGGCCGCCGTCTTGAAAATGTCCACTGTTTCAACTTAAAACCCACGGTCAACGGAGCAAAAGTGAGGGGCTTGTAATGAGATGTTTAGTGTCAGTCTGTTCTAACACTCAATGAGACGATTGTGTTGATTCGCTTTGCAAAAACATAATTTTTTTATGCCTTTAAAAAAAATGTTTTTTTACAGTGCGGCATGAGATCGGTGGGCGAAGCTGTCTGGAGATTCGGATGAGTCACTTTCAGCTTCGGTTACATTGATCATGGACATTGCTCAAATTGCATTGGGCAAATGATTGAGCAGAATCAATAACAGCATGAGGAATTTGACTAAAACTCCCTTTTTGTTTCGCGTCAGCTTTTATTGTATTACATCGCCACGTGGCGCAGTTGGGTCATAGCTTTACCAGAGAGATTAGCCTCTGCTAGTCCGTGACGACCTGTCTTATTCCCTTTGCCGTGGGGGATCCGAGCTCCCGGCGCGAGTCGAGTACGGGCGCTGTAAAGCGATAGTTCAAGTTCAAGTTCATTTATTTAGGTATAGCCCTATAAGCTATTCGGCTCTTGAATCGGGTGCAACCGCAACAAACAAAAAACATGAACAAAAAAACATCGTAAAGTGAATATGTGACTGAGTGCAAACAGAAAATACAACAAAAGACAGCAAAATATTGCAGAAAAAAACACCGCACACCAACGCTGTGTGCAAAAATCCCAGTGGGATACAAGTCAAACAACCAACAACAACCACAAGACACCTTAGAATAAGGCCATCATTAAGGCCATCAGTCTAACTATGTACTACAACAAACAAACATGGCTAATAGAATTGGTCTGTGTAATGCGGAGGGATAAATTGTTCGTACGTGGAGAGGACGCCTCACCCATCCTCACACACTCGCACCACAGGGTCGGAGGTCAGGGGTCACTCAAGTCGCGCACACACGGCACGCTCGGGCATCGAATGGAGATCGGGGGTGTGAGCTCTGACGTGCACGTCACGCAATCCGATGGGTGAGTGGTTGACACTCATATTGTAAATTAATAAAAGTAAAATAAAAAATAAAATAAAAATCACGACGTTTCGGAGGCAACACAAGCTTCCGTCTTCAGGTGGAACCGTCACAGCACGATAGCTGTATCAAGTAAAGAGAACTTCCAAGAAACACAGTCCTTGTATATATACTGGTTGAGGGTGGGAGGAGCCAAGGTAGGCCCTGAATATTATTTTTGTGAGGTTCGGTGCGGCTGAAGCACGCTGTTAGGAATGAGCCTTTGTTTTGTAAACTAGGTGCAGATGATGTAAAGGTGCCGTGTAAATGGGACTGAGCCTTTTGTTATGTAGAGATGATGCGGCTGAAATCGCTGCCAGGAAATTTCATTTTATTTTTATTTAACTTTTATAAATTCTATTTTTTTACCTACGTGACTTTACCGAAAAAACCTAAGAATATGAGCTGATTGGTGGAGAAGAGGGCTAAAAGGGAATGGAAAACGTGGGAACGGGTTGGTTTGTTAACGCGTAGCAGACTTTCGCGATCAATATTCATGATAAAGGATTTTAGGTTAGATCGCGTAAGTACAAATGTGTCGTAACCCTCCACCATCCGACAGCCGGTAAAGCTTGTCACGTAAACAATACACGTCAAAAGTTACTCGCATAAATCGTGACTTAAAGCTTTCGTGACTGCAGGAATTCATATTCTTTGAGTCTTTCGGTAAAGTCACGTAGATAGGTTCAAAGAAAATTTAAAAAAATCTACGACGTTTCGATCGCAACACAAGCAATCGTCATTGCTTAGTTACTAGTATAAATCGTGACTTAAAGCTTTCGTGACTGCAGGAATTCGTATTATTTGAGTCTTTCGGTAAAGTCACGTACATTTTTTGTTATTTTCTTTAAACCTCAATATTTCAAGCCCCCCCCCCCACCTTTGACCATAGAGGGAGAAGGGGGTGGGCGGTGGATCCATGAATACAAAACGCAGTTGATGTTTGTTTTAGGATAACCTCTCGTGCCCCCCCCCGCCAGCAAACATTAAATAGACGCAAACCACCAGGCAGAACCGCGGCTAACTCGACTCAGTGCGCTGTTGGCAGCGTCCCGTTCACGAGTGTCTGCGACTGCAGAGTTCACCGTCTGCCCAGGCGGCGCGTTCAGCGGAAAGCCACGAGGTGAAGGATCACACTGGTCAACACACTTTTTCTGGCATAAGGTATTTTCCAACGGTTTTAAGGTAAGTTTGGGGTGCTGATTCCAAATCTGGCATCAGTTTTTGTCTATCACATCAGGTTTTTGAGATATCAAATATTGCAATTTCAATAAAAACTGCAGAAGAAAAATATTAAATAAATGTGGATATCTACATAGAATTATATTATAAACACACTATCCTAAAAATACAGCACCATATTTTAACACTAAAGCAGTCACGGACTCGCAACAACTTGCAATCATAAGTGACAGAGTTAATTTCGGGTAAAATCAATGAAAATGGGGTATCCCGATAGCATAAAAATAAGATGTGATAGAGCAAATCTGAGATCAGATTTGGAATCAGCACCCTGAAATTAGTCTAAAACATTTAGATTTAAAGCTTTCGTGACTGCAGGGGATTCATCTTCTTGGTTCTTTCGGTAAAGTCACGTAGAAGGGAAATAATACAAGAATAAAAATAAAACACAATATAACGTTTTATTTGTATTAGTTTATTATTTTATGTTTTTATTATATTATGTTAAATTTTTCTTATTTTATTATTTCTCTTCTACGTAACTTTACCGAAAGAACCAAGAAGAGAGTCTAAAACAGCTGCAAAAGTCCAGGCCAGAAAAAAAGTTTTTTTTGTTGACCAGTGTAATGGCGACGGAGCGCATTCATGGGCCGACCCCACTTTTAAGTGGGCGCCACTTGATATGTTAACTACCTCGCCTGGTGTGCAGGAGGTCGTGGGTTAGATCCGGACCCCTGACGATGCCTGCTGCTAGATATTTCGAGTCTGTGTCTCTCTCTCATCATCATCACGGTGGCTAGGCGATGTTAACTACCTCGCCTTGTGTACAGGAGGTGCCTGGATTCAATTCCGACCCTGATGATGCCTGCTGCTGTATATTTTGAGTCTGCGTCTCTCATCATTATCACGGTGGCGAGGAGATGTTAACTACCTCGCCTGGTATACGGGAGGTCGTGGGTTCTATCCCGACCCTGACGCATGCTGTAAATTTGGAGTCTGCGTCTCTCACCATCATCACGGTAGCTAGAAGATGTTAACTACCTGGCCTGGTATATGGGAGTTCGTGGGTTATATCCTGACCCTGACGCATGCTGCTGTATATTTGCAGTCTGCGTGTCTCTCTCTCTCTCTGTCCCCGTGGTGGTGTGGATTTTTCTCCGGGTCGTCCCATTTTTACCCTCCACATTCAGAATCGACGTACATTCAGAGTAGCGAAGTTGTCTGCTGCTCATCAACATGACCACATGCTGATGGGTCACGTGGTTGAGCTGCAATCGTTTGTGATGGTCGCTTCTGATCAAGTGCGACATTGCAGCTCAGTGGGATTTTATACTGGTCAGAACCACCTGGTTCCACCAGCCCAAGGAAATTATCGTGTCCGTCCGTCCGTCGTGAATCCAAAAATGGGAGGGGTAGGGCTGGGTGAAGAGGGGAGGGTGGGGAGGGGCTGGGTGGGGAGGGGCTGGGTGAGGATGGGCTGGGTGGGGAGAGTGGGGCTGGTTGGGGGTTGGGGCTAGGTGGGGAGGGGCTGGGTGGGGAGGGTGGGGCTGGGTGGGGAAGGGAGGGTGGGGAGGGGCGCGGTGGAGAGGGTGGAGTGGGGAAGGGCAGGGTGGGGAGGGGCTGGTCACCCCGTGGTGCCCTTATGAAACTCAACGTTTAACCTACTCACGCCGGCTTGTGCCCGCCCTCACAGTCGGGCATATTTGCGGAATACACCACGCCGCCGTTGACCCTGGCCATTGACCGAGCAACCAAACGTTCCTACCAGCTCCCTCCGCAGGAATGTGTAACCTGGTGAAATAAAAAAAGGTTTACGGTTCAATAGACCCAGATGATGGTCATATCGCGATATGTCCAACAGAGGGCGTGAAAGCTGCGTTCCTAAAACTCACCTCGCGTCATTAAAACATTGTACATTTTTAAATCCTTTATATTAAGTTCGCTTGCTTGCTTAGGACCGTGCACATATTTCGGTCGTTTTTTAACCCACTTCCCGTGATCCAATCGAGCTGACATTTTCCACACAGACTCGTTGTGCGTGACAATTAATGTTCGTGAAAAAATTTTTCCAAAATTTTACACTTTTTTGGACAAAAATATTATATTTAATTACCAATTGCTTAATGGTGCAATGCAATCATCTGACCCATAGGTGGCAGCCATCTCAAGCCAGAGGACGAGAGGACTCTAGCCGCCACGCATATAAAGGATTTATAGTGAAAAACTTTGTTTTTACGGGTTATACTTATTATATTTTTATTCTAGATATAAGCAGACCGTGTCTACCTACCTTCGCATATGCGTCTCTCTACACGAGAAAAATAAATGTGTCTATTTATGTAGGTGGTGTCAAAATCTGAAATCGTGTAAGTGTGTAGTGTGTTCATGGTGCAGCGTGCAGGGTCTTCTTTGTGCAGCGTGTAGGGTGTTCATGGTGCAGTGTGTAGAGATATGAACAAACATTCTAGATTTGAAGCTTTCGTGACTGCAAGGATTCATATTCTTAGGTTTTTTCGGTAAAGTCACGTAGGTAAAAAATTAAAATTAATAAAAGTAAAATAAAAATAAAATAAAAATCACGACGTTTCGGAGGCAACACAAGCTTCCGTCTTCAGGTGGAACCGTCACAGCACGATAGCTGTATCAACCATTATATATATACAAATACTGTTTCTTGGAATTTCTCTTTACTTGACACAGCTATCGTGCTGTGACGGTTCCACCTGAAGACGGAAGCTTGTGTTGCCTCCGAAAAGTCGTGATTTCTTTTTTACTTTAATTAATTTACATTTTTTACCTACGTGACTTTACCGAAAAACCTAAGAATATGAACAAACCTGTCCGTATTTCCAGTTTGTCTGTTCGGACCGAGTCAGCCTGATAAGCCAAACTACCCAGTAGTCTCCTCCGTGTAGCCTGACTCTCACGACACTTAAGACAAAGACAAAAATCCCCCGTATAGCCTGAACAGACTGTAGGGGCAAGTGCTTTTAGCGAGCACCTATGAAGGCCGGCACGGCACACAAGGGGGTGGGTGGCCAGCACCACCACGCCCGGCCGCCTTTGTCGCCCCAGTGGCGATGTTTACACACGGCACCAGGTACTCATTTGAGGCTGAGTCGACCTAAAGAAGGCCCGGGACCGAATCATAAAATCGTGACTGGTGATGGCCATGAGCGGGTGTTAAGCGCAGTGCAGCGTAGCACTAAGGGGCCGTCCATAAATGACGTCACACGATTTGGGACAATTTTGACCCCTCCCCCCCCCTTCGTCACACGGCGTCACAAAAAGTCAGACCCCCCCTCAAATATGACGTCACAAAGCTCTGTCCCCCCTCCTGCCCCAAAAAAAACATGCTTCAAATCGCTTTCAACTATTGTCATTGTAGTGCGTATTTAATGTGGCGCTGCACTCTGATGATGTAGGACATAACATTTATTAAAAAGTCTATTTACTTAAGTAGAACGTGTTGTCTATATTTATTTAAAGTTGCGCATTTTGATGTGACGTCACATTTCTCACCCCCCTCGTCACACATCGTCACAAATGTCTGACCCCCCCCCCCTAGGTGCGTGACGTCATTTATGGACGGCCCCTAACCGCTACACTACACACACTCACAACACACATACGCACATAACGAACGTTGTTATTTTGAACACTGTAGTTGAACATGTTTAATTTTAATTAGTACGCGAGGTTCACTTGGTCAAACAATCTGTTTTCTATTGTCCTTGTTCTTTTTTTTTGGTCTGGTTTTCATTTAAAGCCCTCTTGGGTTTCTAACCTCACCTGGACCACCTTTCTACCATCTAACTTTGCATGTTTTATTGTTATTCTTGTTGTAAACCCAAGCCCCAAACCGCTTCGGCCATTTCGTATCCACGCGCGCAATCACGTGCACCTTTGCGAAATGTGATTTTTCACATTTGCGATCATCTTGACGTCCGGTGGCTGTAAAAGGTGTGGAGCCAACTAGACAGTGGGGGGGGGGGGGGGTAGTGGAAATGGTCCAATAGGGGGCGCGGCATTTTTCTCTAGCCACACCCCACACCCCGCACATGCCTCCGCGCCCTCCCTCTTGCGGATGTGCTTGCTGTGATGTGGACAAAGCAGTTGCAGGCGAATAAGTCGAGCGATTTCGATTTAAAGCTTTCGTGACTGCAGGGATTCATCTTGTTGGTTCTTTCGGTAAAGTCACGTAGAATGGGAATAATAAAATAATAAAAATAAAACATAATAAAATAATTCTCACGACGTTTCGGCCACAACGCAAGCAGCCGTCCTCAGGTGGAGAACAACGCAAGCAGCCGTCCTCAGGTGGAGAACAGGTCTGGCCGAAACGTCGTGAGAATTATTTTATCATGTTTGATTTTTATTATTTTATTATTTTCCATTCTACGTGACTTTACCGAAAGAACCAAGAAGAAGTCGAGCGATTTTGGGGATTATTGGGTTGGCGCAACTGACTTTGGCCCACGTCTCATTTGACCGCATCTCACTGTCGCAGGACAACGATGTACTTCCTGTGGTCGCTACTTGCGGCGACTCTTCTCAGCGCGCTCGCGGAGCCGCAGTCCACCACAGTTCAAGGCCATTGCTCGGGGCAGAATGGAGTGCCGGGGATTCCAGGAACTCCCGGGCAGCCTGGTCCCATGGGCAGGGATGGAAAAGAAGGTAAGAGGGTGTACAGCGAGCAATCATTCGTCGCACAGACACGGAAACAACATGGGCAGACACACTTGGAGAGACACACCGAGCGAGACACACACCAAGACAAATAGAAGGACAACGAATCTGTGCCGAGGCCTTAAATAGAGAGAGTGGGGAGGGGCCGGAGTAGAGAGAGGACTGGGGAGGCGGACACACGAGGGGACCAGCAGACAAACGAGGGGACAAGGAGGGAGCAGCGTGGAATTCTGGACCACAGTGGCCAGAGGAGAGACAATGGTTTAGAGCAAGCAAATCCAAAGTTTGAGAAAGCATTCTTAGAGCAAGAAAATGGTTTAGAGCAAGCAAATCGAAAGTTTCGGAAAGCATTCTTACCTGATGATGGCTGCTTGTGTTGCAACTAGAGGCCGACCGAAACTGAATTTCTGGTTTCGGCCAAAACCGAAAGTAGACCGAAAGTTAACTTTTTGGCTTCAGCCGAAAAAGAAACAATGCCGAAAGAGGCCATTTGCCAACTTTCGGCGCAGAAACCGAAACCGAATTTCGGTCGGCCTCTAATTGTCAGACTTCGAATCTCGGTATCAAGACGCGTGTAGACTGAAGCGAACGCAACACGTAAGCCAAGGCGGGCAGGCGGCTGGGAACAGATAACAGAGGCACTTTGTTGTCGTCCAGCCAAAGAGACTCCACCCACGGATGGAGATGCAGGCTGCCGTCTGTTGACCGGTCGTATATACATTAGCAGACCATGGTTCCGGCTGTAACCTCGTTCCCAAGCTGCTGCTGCTGGCGTGCGTGTGTGTGTTTGCAGCCTATCGCATAGGATTGCCTAGCGCCAACTGACCGGCCGATAGGTAGAGTGATAGACGTAGCACTAGCGTTATATTCTACAAATAGATCTTCGGTTGACGAATGACGACCGAAAGTCAATATCAGTTTCGGCCGAAACCGAAACCGGACCGAAAGTTACAAATTTATTTTCGGCCGAAACCGAAAGTATGCCGAAAGAGGCCATTTGCCAACTTTCGGCGCCGAAACCGAATTTTGGTCGGCCTCTAGTTTCAACGGAAACGTCATCTTCTATTATTATTTTATTTTATATTCTATGTGACTTTACCGAAAGAACCAAAGAGTAATTCCTGCAGTCACGAAAGCTTCGAATCTAGTATGAGCTCTACACGATGCGCTAATCAAAGTTACGCTTGTTCAGCTCTTTTGCGCATTCGTCCTCGCTGTGCTTGTTCGACGTGACAACGTAATGATCTGTGCCAGGTGGGTCGCAGCGTTTATGTGCGCGGTGGGACGGAGTCGACAAAAATAAATAAATTAAGAGTTTTACTTCAATTTAAAGCTTTCGTGACTGCAGGGATTCATCTTCTTGGTTCTTTCGGTAAAGTCACGTAGAAGGGAAATAATAAAATAAAACATAATAAAATTATTCTCACGACGTTTTGGCTACAACGCAAGCAGCCGTCCTCAGGTGAAGAGCAGGTCTGTCGAGAAGACAGAGTCTGAATGACACACCCCAGGCTTGGAGCGTCTATTTAAGCTGGGATGGAGGGGGAAGGGCGCCCTGACAAAGGAATTTGCATATCAAGAGGAATTTTAGCATATTTATGGGAAATGCAGATATGCGATTAGTACTACTTGTGAAATGCGTAGTGGGTTTGGCGGGGGGCTTAAACTCATATTATGCCCGTGCATTATGCAGGAGGGGATAGGGGGAAGCATTAATAAAGGGAAGGAATGTTAATAGTATGTAGCTGCAGCAACCAAACAACCACGTAAACAACTAAAGTATAAACTACATAGTATCATCAGTATACTAAATATACTCTCCAATAAGCTGAGCTACTAACATTAAGTAATACCTTCTTGGTTCTTTCGGTAAAATCACGTAGAAGGGAAGTAATAAAATAATAAAAATAAAACATAATAAAATAATTCTCACGACGTTTCGGCTACAACGCAAGCAGCCGTCTTCAGGTGAAGAATGAGACACTACCAAGTTAGGAGCTTATATATAAGCTGGGTTGGAGGTGGAAGAGCGCCTTAACTAAAAGAATGTGCATATGAAGAGGAATTTAGCATATTCATGGGAAATGCGTAGGAGGTGGGTGGGGGGGTTTCAAAGTCATATTATGCCCATGCATTATGCAGGATCAGCAGCACCAAGGGGGGGTGCAGGGAGTAGCATTAACAAAGGAAAGGAATGTTAATGATATGTAGCTGCAGTTACTAAACAACCAGTTTATACTTTAGTTTCCTACGTGGTTGGGCATAATATGACTTTGAAACCCCCCCACCCACCTCCTACGCATTTCCCATGAATATGCTAAATTCCTCTTCATATGCACATTCTTTTTGTTAAGGCGCTCTTCCACCTCCAACCCAGCTTATATATAAGCTCATAGCTTGGTAGTGTCTCATTCTTAACCTGAAGACGGCTGCTTGCGTTGTAGCCGAAACGTCGTGAGAATTATTTTATTATGTTTTATTTTTATTATTTTATTACTTCCCTTCTACGTGACTTTACCGAAAGAACCAAGAAGATGAGTTTTACTTCAGTTAATTCTGGGCCCTAGGGTCCCGCCATGAGGTTCAATTGTAATATTATAACATTGACATTAGACATTGGAGCAAACATATGAATTTGTGTTGTCGGATTTGCAGGTCAGTCTGGACCAAGAGGTGACCCTGGTGCTGCAGGAAGCCGAGGTGAACCAGGTAAACTCTTAGCCAGCAACGTTTTATATATTTTGGTGAAATTATAGACTTGAGCGTCAACTGGAAAGGGACCACTTCCCAATGACTGCAAAACTTGGTATACTTGTGTCATGCTGATGACAATACTCTATTCTATCATAAAAAAATAAAAAATGTGTATTTTTAAACATTATTTTTTATATGTTATGTTTCGGTTTGGGTCTAATTGTCCATGGTCAACTGATGTTGGCTGTAATTGGCCACGGTCCCTTACGTTATGGCACTTCCTGGAGTCGTGGAGATCTTCCATTACTAGTACATTTCATAAAAGCGTGTTTAAAATAAGTATAACCCGTAAAAACAAAGTTTTTCACTCTAAATCCTTTATATGCGTGGCGGCTAGAGTCCTCTGGCTTGAGATGGCTGCCACCTCTGGGTCAGATGATTGTCTGCAGTATTAAACAATTGGTAATTAAATATTTAATTTGTTTTCCCTAAACAGTGTAAAATTTTGGAGAAAAAAAATTTCACGAACATTAATTGTCTCGCACAACGAGTCTGTGTGCAAAATGTCAGCTCGATTGGATCACGGGAAGTGGGTTAAAACACGACCGAAAGATTTGCACGGTCGTAAGCAAGCAAGCAAGCACGCAAGCACGCAAGCAAGCAAGCGAACTTAATATAAAGGATTTAAAAATAGTTTTAATTAAATATTACTTATCTTTTTTGAATGTTGGGATGTATTTGACAGTTGACGCCCACACCATCCCTCTCTGTGCCTCCCTCGCCACCCTGCATTGCCCAGTCTCGCTTTCTCCCTCCTGCTATCTTCTCACTCCCTTCCCCTGGAACTAACTCCCCTTAGAGTAAACAGAGCGACCACCTTCCCTACAGCAAAAACAACTACAGGCTACAGCTTCCGCTCCTCCCTTAGAACAACTCCCATTTATTCTCCCCTGGCCAAGCATCATCATCCTGAAACTGATCCTCCCTGCTCCCCAAATACGACCTTCCCCTAACCCCTGTGACTACCCCTACCCCTATCACTACCCCTATCATTACCCCTATCATTACCCCTACCCATATCACTACCCTTATAATTACCCCAACCCCTATCACTACCCCAACCCCTATCACTACCCCTATCGTTACCCCTACCCCTATCACTACCCTTATAATTACCCCAACCCCTATCACTACCCCAACCCCTATCACTACCCCAACCCCGATCACTACCCCAACCCCTATCACTACCCCTATCACTGCACCAACCCCTATCACTACCCCAACCCCTATCACTACCCCAACCACTATCACTACCCAAACCCCTATCACTACCCCAACCCCTATCACTACCCCAACCCCTATCACTACCCCTACCCCTATCACTGCCCCAACCCCTATCACTACGCCAACCCCTATCACTACCCCTATCACTACCCAAACCCCCATCACTACCCCAACCCCTATCACTATCACTACCCCTATCACAACCCCAACCCCCATCACTACCCCAACCCCTATCACTACCCCAACCACTATCACTACCGCTACCCTATCACTACCACAAACCCGCCTTTTACCTCTCCCGCCTGTTATCCTGTCACCACAACTACACCATCACTACTTTTACGTGCAATTTGTACAATTGTTTTTGGCAAGCACCTTGAAATATGATACTGCTATATAAATATATGTACGATATATAACGTAAGACGCATGGCCTACCACTTTTGGTTTTTTAAACGTCGCATGATCTTTAACGTTCACCTGTGAAGTAGCTCGTTACTCCCGCAGTATTGACCAGGGCAGCCGTGGGTCTCTAACCACGAACCTCTGGGACAACAAACGGCAAATTTCCTAGCCACGTGGCTAGAAGATGTTAACTACCTCGCCTGGTGTACAGGAGGTCGTCGGTTCAGGTCCAAATGCCTGCTGCTGTATATTTGTAGTCTGCGTGTTCTCCATGTTGGCCGTTATATATTTCCACGGGATGATAAGCCACTTCGTTGAGCTATCATTTCTGATAACCAGGTCGCCTCTAATAGTTTAAGAAATGTACTATGTATTTGTTTACATAATTACACAGGAAGTATAATAACAAAGCATGTTGTATCTTGATTTGAAGATTTTGTGACTGCAGGAATCCATACTCTTTGGTTATTTCGGTAAAGTCATGTGGGTATAAAATAAAATAAATCACGACGTTTCGGGCGCAACACAAGCGTCCGTCATCAGGTGAGAAATCATGGCCTGCTGCTGAGGCAGACTGTTTTAAAACAGTATACAGTGATACCTCGGTTCACGAAATTAATTCGTGAACTGACTCTGGTCGCGAACCGAATTGGTCGTGAACCGAGGCACATTTTCCCATAGGGTTCAATGTAAATCCGGTTAATCCGTTCTGACCTTTTTTTTTGGTTTTTGAAGCACAAAAATATGAAACAAATTACAATACACATTAGTACTGTACAGTATAGTAATGTATAAAGAGAGAACACTAACCTTGCTTGAGATGACTTCAGTAAGCACTCAAACGGGTGAACTGTACAATACAGTAAGTACAGTATTGTACATTACAGTAGTACAGTACAGTATGTGCTAAAAAGCACACCAAAAATCCAAAAGTCACTGAAAGTGTCTTCACAGTACTCACAGTACTTCTTTCTGTGTCTCTGCTTCTCTCCACGATCTTCCTACAGGAAGAAGTCACGACCACGTGACAGCCTGGAATTAGCATAAAAATGGCCGCGGCTCCTGTTCGTGAACCGAAGCGGAGTTCGTGAACCGGAGCATATTTTTATGAAATTTTCTGTTCGTGAACCGAGTTGTTCGTGAACCGAAGCATTCGTGAACCGAGGTATCACTGTAAAGCATGTTGTGTTTTTATTTATTTAAGGATTTCCCGGAGAGACCGGACGCAGCGGAGCGGACGGGCCAATTGGACCTCCAGGACTTCCCGGCCCGAAGGCAGACAAAATAGACTTTTCAACGCTGCCAAAGTCAGCCTTCACTGCCAAGATCTCTTCCTCAAAGCCTCCAGCGGATTCACCCATTAAGTACGACATCGTCATCTCGAACGAGCAAAACCACTACAATCCCTTAACTGGAAAGTTCACATGCGTTCATCCCGGCACCTACTACTTTGTGATACACGCACACGTTCGCGAAACCACCATATGTCTGTCCATCATGAAGAATGGGAGCAAGATCTCCAATAGTTGCATTAACTTTCACGCTGCCATTCATTCCATGGCCATGAGCGGGGGTTCAGTGATAAAGCTGAAGGAGGGAGATGAGGTGTGGGTTCAATCGCAAAGCCCTTACGTTGGTCTCTATTACCAACCCGGTTATCGCGACGACACGTTTACAGGTTTTCTCTTGTTTCCCGACTAGGAAAAGAGTACACATGTAGCGGAAATCTAGCAAACTTTCGATTTACAATCTAAATAATTATGTACTTAGCTTATACACTACTGCTATGCGAAATCCAATTTGAGAAAAGTCATTGGGAATCCGGAGGGCCCTCGCCTTTAAGTGGCATGCGGAGGAGAGGCACGTGAAGGAAAGCTCCTCCTCATAATGTAAAGTAAACCACTCCCCCTCGTCGTGCATCACTAAATGTGGTGACTGACACCAGGGCGGTGATTTCTCCCGCACCTTCCGACGAGCAGGGTTGGCTCCAGTATGGTGCGAAAGAAGTTAAATATACGTAGAACTACATGCATACGTACAGAGAGCTGACGCTCAAACAGAAGAAGCTGAGCCGGAGTGGGCAATCACGGGGAAGGAGGGTGACCATGTGAATAGCTGTGCCAGAGGTCGCTAACGGGTTTTGATTCCTTACCCGTACCCGTACCCGGCCGCACCAGGGTCGCAAACGGGTACCCGTACCCGTACCATACCGTACCCGTACCCCAACCGTACCCGGCCGGGTACGGGTGGGGTACGGGTATCGGGTACCTGATTGCGACCTCTGGGATGAAGCCATGTTGCAGGTGATTCTAGGAACTTGAATTGTGAGAAGAGACAAGACGTTAGGAAATGAGTGGCAAACTGTTACTCACCAGTGACTCGCGGCCTACCCGTACCCGTACCCGGCCGCACCAGGGTCGCAAACGGGTATCGGGTACCCGGTTGCGACCTATGAGCTGTGCCTTTGAGGAATGCCATGGCAGAGTGGAAATATGGGCACTCACAGGGAAGGGGTGACCATGGGAATGGCTGTGCTTTCGAGGAACGCCGTGGCTGAGTGGGAATGTGGGGAATCACAGGGAAGGGGTGACCGTGGGAATGGCTGTGCTTTCGAGGAACGTGGTGTGGAGATAGTGAAATGGAAGAATATGTGAGACAGCGGAGGCAAGACCAGAGCATGGGTTAATGTTGAATTCAACAACATATTTCCACATCTCCGATTGGCACAGTTGGATACGAAAAGTGCGAAAGACGGTCAACATACAGTAAGTAGATACAACATTTAAGTAGATGTCTTTTTTTAAATGGATTTCGTTATACGGTTGCAAATGACGACGATATACACTCATGTGAAACTAAAAGTATTCGAAAACGGATTTTATGACTGGAACTCGGTCATTGCACTGGTTACACTCAGTGAGTACAGCGACGTGGGTTTACTCCACATAGAACACACCCAAGAAGAAGATGAAACCGGCGTAACCAAACAACACGGGAACACTGCATACACAGGCGAGCAAATTGAGAAGCTATTGACGAGGACGCAACGCATCACATAAAGGGGAGAACGGCACTGAAGCCAAAGGACCTGAGACTCAGTTGAAGAAGAACCCTTGAGGCAGATAGCGGACCCCCAACAAGGAACGATGGGAGTCAGGGACTCAGTCCCGCAGGTGGGAGCGAGAGGAGGATCGCGAGTTACAAGCGGAGGCAGAGGAGCCACCTTGCGACCAGAGGTCGCAACCGAGTACCCGATACCCTTACCCTACCCGATACCCGGCTACCCGTACCCAGCCGGGTACGAGTACGGGTAGCCGTTTGCTACCCTGGTGCGGCCGGGTACGGGTACGGGTAGGCCGTGAGTCACTGGTGAGTAACCGTTTGTCACTCATTTTGGGTAGGGTACGGGTACGGGTAGGGAACAGGTACCCGTACCCGGCCCATTTGTGACCCTGGTGCGGCCAGGTACGGGTATGGGTAAGGAATCAAAACCCGTTTGCGACCTCTGCTTGTGACGTAACACGACCTGAGGGACTCTATCTGACGAGGGGAGAAGCAGCGGTCAAGGGTGCTCGTCTAATCTGCGATGCCCTGGAACAGGTGACCATCATCGACCGGGAACCGCAAGAGAAAGACATCTAAGCCAAAGCACTATCGTGCTCCCCCCCCCTCCCCCCTGCCCGGAGACTACGGAGGGAGATGGAAGGTTAATTCGGGAGCTGCTAAAGAAAAAAGAGTGAGGGATTTGGACCAAATGGCAAAGGTTGGTCACAAAATAATTTGGAAATCGGAGGATGCCAGTAGATAGCGAGTGAAGCTACCGAAAGTGGAATCTACCGGTAAGAAACCTCCACATCCATCTGTGGAGTCATGGATATCGAGGCCTTCTCCTCCTGGACGCCTTCCCACCACCCCTCCCCCTCATCGCATTCAAGATGGCTCCAACCAGAGGTCGCAACCGGGTACCCGATACCCATACCCTACCCGATACCCAGCTACCCGTACCCGGCCGGGTACGGGTACCCGTTTGCGACCCTGGTGCGGCCGGGTACGGGTAGACCGTGAGTCACTGGTGAGTAACTGTTTGTCACTCATTTCCCAACGTCTTGTCTCTTCTCACAATTCAAGTTCCTAGAATAAACCCACCCGCGCCTGCAACATGGCTTCATCCCAGAGGTCGCAATCAGGTACCCGATACCCGTACCCTACCCGTACCCGGCCGGGTACGGGTACCCGTTTGCGACCCTGGTGCGGCCGGGTACGGGTACGGGTAGGCCGTGAGTCACCAGTGAGTAACCGTTTGTCACTCATTTCGGGTAGGGTAGGGGTATGGGTAGCGTATGGGTACCCATACCCGGCCGGGTACAGGTACCCGTTTGCGACCCTGGTGCGGCCTGGTACGGGTAAGGAGTCAAAACCAGTTTGCGACCTCTGCCCACAGCCCAAAGCACTTCGTTTGGAAGAGATGGGGCCAAATATTTAGAATGCAGAGGGCCCTCCTGAGTTAACTCTCATTGTACAATAAACATTTATTTTGGCCAAAACATTTTTTTACGGTAAAATGTTTACCACGGGGTCGAGGGGAAAAATAACAGTGCGACTTTCAATAATTTGCACCGGAAGACTAGCCGATCATTAATATCTCGCATCAATAACAAATTACATTCATCTCTGGCATCAGTATACAATCACATTCATCTATTAAACTTCCATTAGAGGCTCCACTAGCCAATCATATTCATCTCTCGCATCAATAACCAATCACATTCATCTCTGACATCAATAGCCAATCACATTGATCTATCAAACTACCAGGAACCAATCACGCTCATCTATTACCCTGCCTATAGAGGCGCCACGAGCCAATCACATTCATCTCTGGCATGAACAGCCAATCACATTCATATATTACACTGCCATTAGAGGCGTCAATAGCCAATCACATTCATCTCTGGCATCAATAGCCAATCACATTCATCTCTGACATCAATAGCCAATCACATTCATCTATTACACTACCATTTGAGGCTCCACTAGCCAATCACATTCATCTCTCGCATCAATAGCCAATCACATTCATCTCTGGCATCAGTAGCCAATCACATTAATCTATTACACTACCAGGAACCAATCACGCTCATCTATTACCCTGCCTATAGAGGCGCCACTAGCCAATCACATTCATCTCTGGGATGAGCAGCCAATCACATTCATATATTACACTGCCTAAAGAGGTGCCAGTAACGAATCTCATCGAGATTGCATCACATCAATATCTGAGCTGTCAAACGAAATATATTTTAGTCGCATTGATTTAAAATCCCTATTGAAAGTTTCAGGAATTAAAAAAAAACATAGTCGGTTTTAACATTGTGGATTTTTTTTTATTGTACACGTAGCGAGGTATTAATATATATGAGCCTGATATGGTATATATTGTAGGGTATATATTGTATTCGTATGGTACTTATACGGGCATTTCGAATGCATGTATTTTTTGAAGTGGAGAGACATTCCTGCGGAGGGAGCTGGTAGGAACGTTGGGTTGCTCGGTCAATGGCCTGCAGGGTCAACGGCCATGGCGTGGTGTATTCCGCAAATATGGCCGACTGTGAGGGCGGGCACAAGCCGGCGTGAGTAGGTTAAACGTTGATAAGGGCATCACGGGGTGAGCAGCCCCTCCACACCCAGCCCCACCAGCTTCTCCTGCACCAGTATAAAATGTATGTTAACAGGTAAAGCCCAATGAGCTATTATCTTCTACTTTCAGAAGCGACCCCGGGGATCACAAATTATATCCCGCTGGGTTCAGATTATTTCCTCGTTCTCGTGCAGAACCACAATCTTTTATTAGGTCCTGGAGAAATCCGATGAGCTATGAAGCTCTTGTTAGTATATATTTTAAACAGATGTCTAGTAAGGACCAACCGGGAGTGACAGCAGCAAATCCGCTGTGGCGCACCGGGCGAGGGGGGATCTACGGATGAAATGCGCGCCACTTCACAAATGTAACTTATGGATTTTTTCGATTTAAAGCTTTCGTGACTGCAGGGATTCATCTTCGTGGTTCTTTCGGTAAAGTCGCCACGTAGAAGGGAAGTAATAAAATAATAAAAATAAAACATAATAAAATAATTCTCACGACCTTTCGGCCACAACGCAAGCAGCCGTCCTCAGGTGAAGACCAGGTCTGTCGAGGCGACAGCGTCTAAATGAAACACCACCACGCTTGGAGCGTCTATTTAAGCTGGGTTGGAAGGGGGGGAAAGTGCGCCTTGATAAAATAATCTGCATATCAAGAGGAATTTAGCATATTTAGCAATAGGTCTCACGAACGGGTCGCGGGTCACATAACGACAAGTCAGAGTCAGAATATTTACATTTACTGGAGGAATCCGGTGAGCTCTGAAGTTATTTTTCGTGCCGTTCTCGTCGGGGTCAGGTTCAGTTCCATGTGACATTGTCTCCCCCCCCCGCCCCCCCCCCCAACTGATGGCACGAAACATCACAGCGGTCGAGTGAAATAAATATTTGGGTATCGTACCAAAAAAAAAAGAGGAACATTTTGGTTTTCACGATTTCGTTTTCGCTTGTAATCCACGTTGTCGACAAATTCTCTTCGCGTCAGCTGTTGTCTCCCTCTCTCTCTCTCTGCTTCAAAAACGGTCGTGATTTAGAAATTATCAATAACCTTTTGACCTATACTCTAAGCCATATTGCGAGGCTGCCTACTTATCCGTGTGATTTGTCCTCAGACTGTGATCGTCCGTGTCTGTCTGTTTGTGGGGAGTGGTGGTGCAGCGGTTAGCGCTTCAGTCCGGGCACGCGAGATCGATTCCCGCTCGCGGTCATCACCAACACCGGTGACGATTGTCTGAACCGGTACCTGGGCCTCCTCTCCTAGGTCGACTCGGTCTCAAATGAGTACCTGGTGTAGCGGTGTAGTGTTGTAAACATCGCCACTGGGGAGACAAAGGCGGCCGGGCACGGTTGCTGGCCACCCACCCCCTCGTGTGCCGTGCCGGCCTCCATAGGTCGTGTCGTTTATGAAGCTTGTTAAGCCAGTTGGGGCAGCATTTGGTAAGAAAATCTGTCCAACTTTTCACCCAGTCAACTGGTGCAGCAGAGTCACGGTTAACAGAAAGACAATATATTATCTATATATGTACTATTTAAAGGGAGAATTAAAGTAAGAATTACATACCTGTCACCCCATACGAGTTACCCGTATTCTTGTGCAGGGAAATTGAGTTTTCAGGTCCGTACGGCGTACAGCCGTTTCAATACGGGCACAAAAATGTCCATTTGTTTGTGTTTCTCCATTGTGATGGCACTTCGTAGGATGAACGTTGAGATTTAGTGTGACCAATATGGTCTGAATTGGTCTGTTATGAGGTAGGCACTGATCAGGGGTTGACAGGTATGTAGAACTGACGGTAGCGGACGAGTTACCATTTCGAATCTGAATTCTAGGAGGTTTTTTTATACGGCGGAGGGACGCGAATGGACTGTGGAAAGTTTTTCAAGTCTTGTCGAGCATCCGCCGCGTGCGTCGCTTTAAATTGTCCCGCGCTATTTTTCTGGTGTCGTTGTTGTTGTGTTGTGTGCGCGTGTGCGTGGAAAGCGACGATGCAATAAAGGCGACGTCTCTTTACTCTTTGGTTCTTTCGGTAAAGTCACGTAAGTAGAAAAATTTGTAATATTAAAAAAATAAATTTAAACACGCTTTTATGAAATGTACTGGTAATGGCAGAACTCCACGACTCCAGGAAGTGACCCCGAAGCTTGCCATAACGTAGGGGGACCGTGGCCAATTTCAGCCAACGTCAGTTGACCGTGGACAATTAGACCCAAGCCGAAACATAACATATAAAAAAGAACGTTTAAAATATATATATTTTTTATGATAGAATATAGTATTGTCATCAGTATGACATAAGTATACCAAGTTTGCAGTCGATACCACATTGGGAAGTTGGTTAAAATTGAGTTACAAGATTTGAAGATACAACAACGACGACAACAACAACAACAGGCAGAGTGAGTTAAAATAAAGCGTGTAATGATAGATCACAACGTTTCAATCGCAACACAAGCAAATCGTCATCAGGTGGGACAACCACAGCAAGAAAACAACTCCCCGCCTCTCTCTCTTCTCTCCTCTCTCTGTCTCTGTCTCTCTTTACGCTCGCAGTGTGTTTAATCAAACCACAAGTCATTGTACGTGGCACAGAACCCCTTCTCCCCCACCTCGCCCCAACCACGTGGGCACAGACGGGAACCAATAGCGGGTGGTGGTGTCGGTAGTGCTGGTGGTAGTGCTGGTGGTAGTGCTGGTGGTACTGGTGGTGGTGGTAACACTGGGGAGTGGTAGTGTAGCAGCTAGCGCGCTGCTCTACGAATCTGACAGCCCGAGTTCGATTCCCGCTCACGGCCAACGCCAGTGACGATTATCTGAACCGGTTCTGGGCCTCAAACGAGTACCTGATGCGGTGTGTAAACATCACCACTGGGGAGACAAAGGGGGCCTTGCGAGGTGCTGGCCACCCACCCCCTCGTGTGCCGTGCCACCCCTTCATAGGTACTCGCTAACAGCACTTGCCCCAACAATCTGTTAAGACTATACGGGGGTGTCTTTGTCTTTGGTGGTACTGGAGGTGGTGGTGCTGGTGGCTACACTGCTACACGTGGCTAGCCTGTTGATCCAACGCTTTGGAGGCAGCGAGGGTTGGGCAATATGGGTAATGTAACTCTATGGGCAATGTCAGTAGCGACAGAAACACGGAGAAGCTATATACTCTAAGTTCTTTCGGTAAAGTCACGTAGGTAAAAATAAAATTAAAATTAATACAAATAAAACAATCAAAATCACGACGTTTCGGAGGCAACACAAGCTTCCGTCTTCAGGGTGAAATTAATTTTAATTTCATTTTTACCTACGTGACTTTACCGAAAGAACTAAAAGTATGAATCCTTGCAGTCACGAAAGCTTCAAATCTAGAACGGAGAAGCTACTTGTAGGGTCCATAATGGCCCCACAGTTGTGACGAAACCGGTAATTGGTAAACTATTGCTGGCTCTTCAGCCCCCAAACTAACGTTATCATCCTATGTTCACAAGCCTTTAGGGTCAAACATTTGCAGAACATGTCAGTTAAAGTTTAGCGGCTAGGAGGGAGGGGCGGAAGGAAGGGGTGGTGGGTGGCTTTGTCACACTTTGCGGTAACATCGCGGTAGAATTGTGGTACCGTGGGGATAAGAGGGAGACGTCAGCAGGAATGATGAAGAGGCGAGAGAGAGAGCTGTTGATGAAGAAGAGAGCTGTAAATGAAGGAGGGAGCTGTTGATGAAGAAGAGAGCTGTGAATGAAGGAGGGAGCTGTTGATGAAGAAGAGAGCTGTGAATGAAGGAGGGAGCTGTGGATGCAGGAAAGAGAGCTGTGGATGAAGGAGGGAGCTGTGGGTGACAAAGAGAGAGAGAGAGAGCTGGAGATAAAGGAGATAGAGCTGTGGATGAAGGAGGGAGCTGTTGATGAAGAAGAGAGCTGTGAATGAAGGAGAGAGCTGTGGATGCGGGAAAGAGAGCTGTGGATGAAGGAGGGAGCTGTGGATGACAAAGAGAGAGATAGAGCTGTAGATAAAGGAGATAGAGCTGTGGATGAAGGAGGGAGCTGTTGATGAAGAAGAGAGCTGTGAATGAAGGAGGGAGCTGTGGATGCGGGAAAGAGAGCTGTGGATGAAGGAGGGAGCTGTGGATGCGGGAAAGAGAGCTGTGGATGAAGGAGGGAGCTGTGGGTGACAAAGAGAGAAAGCTGTAGATCAGAGGTCGCAACCGGGTACCCGCTACCCTACCCGATACCCGGCTACCCGTACCCGGCTGGGTACCAATAGCCGTTTGTGACCCTGGTGCGGCCGGGTACGGGTAGGCCGTGAGTCACTGGTGAGTAACGGTTTGTCACTCATTTCGGGTAGGGTACGGGTACGGGTAGGGAACGGGTACCCGTACCCGGCCGGGTACGGGTACGGGTACCCATTTGCGACCCTGGTGCGGCCGGGTACGGGTAAGGAATCAAAACCAATTTGCGACCTCTGCTGTAACTAAAGGAGATAGAGCTGTGGATGAAGGAGGGAGCTGTGAATGCAGGAAAGAGAGCTGTGGATGAAGGAGGGAGCTGTGGGTGACAAAGAGAGAGATAGAGCTGGAGATAAAGGAGATAGAGCTGTGGATGAAGGAGGGAGCTGTGAATGAAGGAGGGAGCTGTGGATGCAGGAAAGAGAGCTGTGTTTGAAGGAGGGAGCTGTGGGTGACAAAGAGAGAGAGAGCTGTAGATAAAGGAGATAGAGCTGTGGATGAAGGAGGGAGCTGTGAATGCAGGAAAGAGAGCTGTGGATGAAGGAGGGAGCTGTGGGTGACAAAGAGAGAGAGAGAGTTGTAGATAAAGGAGATAGAGCTGTGGATGAAGGACGGAGCTGTGAATGAAGGAGGGAGCTGTGGATGCAGGAAAGAGAGCTGTGTTTGAAGGAGGGAGCTGTGGGTGACAAAGAGAGAGAGAGCTGTAGATAAAGGAGATAGAGCTGTGGATGAAGGAGGGAGCTGTGGAACAATGTTGGAGAAGTTGGAATAAAGGGACAGGAACCGTTACCTATCCCCACGTGTTGGTGAGGAGAGTGCACACTACAGATGGAAGGCGCTGGTCATAAATGTCTCCCGAGGTCGCACTCTACCAGATGGTGACAAGGTGATGACAAGGTGCGGTCGGTTGCGGCACCTTGCGATAGTTTGTGGCAACTCGTAGCGGCACATGTCTGATGACCCAGACGCACTGTAAGATGATACACGCTGACATGAATAAAGCTGACATGAAATAAAAGCGGACACTTGGAAGTGGGCGTGTCTTTGCCCGTATATGGTGTTACGGTGTTGAAATGGGGTATGGTTTAGGTTCTAGATTTGAAGCTTTCGTGACTGCAAGGATTCATATTCTTAGGTTTTGTCGGTAAAGTCACGTAGGTAAAAAATGTAAATTAATAAAAGTAAAATGATAATAAAATAAAAATCACTTATTTTTATTTTACTTTTATTAATTAAAAAATTTTTACCTACGTAACTTTACCGAAAAAACCTAAGAATATGGTTTAGGTATTTTGGATCCCAAACATCGATTCTGCCCACCAAGACATCGATTCTGCCCCTTCAATTCGATACCTGCTCGGGGCCGCCGTCTTGAAAATGTCCACTGTTTCAACTTAAAACCCACGGTCAACGGAGCAAAAGTGAGGGGCTTGTAATGAGATGTTTAGTGTCAGTCTGTTCTAACACTCAATGAGACGATTGTGTTGATTCGCTTTGCAAAAACATAATTTTTTTATGCCTTTAAAAAAAATGTTTTTTTACAGTGCGGCATGAGATCGGTGGGCGAAGCTGTCTGGAGATTCGGATGAGTCACTTTCAGCTTCGGTTACATTGATCATGGACATTGCTCAAATTGCACTGGGCAAATGATTGAGCAGAATCAATAACAGCATGAGGAATTTGACTAAAACTCCCTTTTTGTTTCGCGTCAGCTTTTATTGTATTACATCGCCACGTGGCGCAGTTGGGTCATAGCTTTACCAGAGAGATTAGCCTCTGCTAGTCCGTGACGACCTGTCTTATTCCCTTTGCCGTGGGGGATCCGAGCTCCCGGCGCGAGTCGAGTACGGGCGCTGTAAAGCGATAGTTCAAGTTCAAGTTCATTTATTTAGGTATAGCCCTATGAGCTATTCGGCTCTTGAATCGGGTGCAACCGCAACAAACAAAAAACATGAACAAAAAAACATCGTAAAGTGAATATGTGACTGAGTGCAAACAGAAAATACAACAAAAGACAGCAAAATATTGCAGAAAAAAAACACCGTACACCAACGCTGTGTGCAAAAATCCCAGTGGGATGCAAGTCAAACAACCAACAACAACCACAAGACACCTTAGAATAAGGCCATCATTAAGGCCATCAGTCTAACTATGTACTAGAACAAACAAACATGGCTAATAGAATTGGTCTGTGTAATGCGGAGGGATAAATTGTTCGTACGTGTAGAGGACGCCTCACCCATCCTCACACACTCGCACCACAGGGTCGGAGGTCAGGGGTCACTCAAGTCGCGCACACACGGCACGCTCGGGCATCGAATGGAGATCGGGGGTGTGAGCTCTGACGTGCACGTCACGCAATCCGATGGGTGAGTGGTTGACACTCATATTCTTAGGTTGTTTTCGGTAAAGTCACGTAGGTAAAAAATGTAAATTAATAAAAGTAAAATAAAAAATAAAATAAAAATCACGACGTTTCGGAGGCAACACAAGCTTCCGTCTTCAGGTGGAACAGTCACAGCACGATAGCTGTATCAAGTGAGAGAAATTCCAACAAAAAGCGTATTTTTATATATATGCTGGTTGAGAGTGGGAGGAGCCAAGGTAGGCCCTGAATATTATTGTTGTGAGGTTCGGTGCGGCTGAAGCACGCTGTTAGGAATGAGCCTTTGTTGTGTAAACTAGGCGCGGATGATGTAAAGGTGCCGTGTAAATGGGACTGAGCCTTTTGTTATGTAGAGATGATGCGGCTGAAATCGCTGCCAGGAAATTTTATTTTATTTTTATTTAACTTTTATAAATTTTATTTTTTTACCTACGTGACTTTACCGAAAAAACCTAAGAATATGAGCTGATTGGTGGAGAAGAGGGCTAAAAGGGAATGGAAAACGTGGGAACGGGTTGGTTTGTTAACGCGTAGCAGACTTTCGCGATCAATATTCATGATAAAGGATTTTAGGTTAGATCGCGTAAGTACAAATGTGTCGTAACCCTCCACCATCCGACAGCTGGTAAGGCTTGCCACGTCAAAAGTTACTCATATAAATCGTGACTTAAATCTTTCGTGACTGCAGGAATTCATATTCTTTGAGTCTTTCAGTAAAATCACGTAGATAGGTTCAAAGAAAATAAAACAAATCTACGACGTTTCGATCGCAACACAAGCAATCGTCATTGCTTAGTAACTCGTATAAATCGTGACTTAAAGCTTTCGTGACTGCAGGAATTCGTATTATTTGAGTCTTTCGGTAAAGTCACGTACATTTTTTGTTATTTTCTTTAAACCTCAATATTTCAAGCCCCCCCACCTTTGACCATAGAGGAAGAGGGGGATGGGCGGTGGATCCATGAATACAAAACGCAGTTGATGTTTGTTTTAGGATAACCTCTCGTGCCCCCCCCCCCCGCCAGCAAACATTAAATAGACGCAAACCACCAGGCAGAACCGCGGCTAACTCGACTCAGTGCGCTGTTGGCAGCGTCCCGTTCACGAGTGTCTGTGACTGCAGCGTTCACCGTCTGCCCAGGCGGCGCGTTCAGCGGAAAGCCACGAGGTGAAGGATCACACTGGTCAACACACTTTTTCTGGCATAAGGTATTTTCCAACGGTTTTAAGGTAAGTTTGGGGTGCTGATTCCAAATCTGGCATCAGTTTTTGTCTATCACATCAGGTTTTTGAGATATCAAATATTGCAATTTCAATAAAAACTGCAGAAGAAAAATATTAAATAAATGTGGATATCTACATAGAATTATATTATAAACACACTATCCTAAAAATACAGCACCATATTTTAACACTAAAGCAGTCACGGACTCGCAACAACTTGCAATCATAAGTGACAGAGTTAATTTCGGGTAAAATCAATGAAAATGGGGTATCCCGATAGCATAAAAATAAGATGTGATAGCGCAAATCTGAGATCAGATTTGGAATCAGCACCCTGAAATTAGTCTAAAACATTTAGATTTAAAGCTTTCGTGACTGCAGGGGATTCATCTTCTTGGTTCTTTCGGCAAAGTCACGTAGAATGGAAATAATAAAATAAGAAAAATAAAACATCATAAAATAATTCTCACGACGTTTCGGCCACAACGCAAGCAGCCGTCCTCAGGTGGAGAACAACGCAAGCAGCCGTCCTCAGGTGGAGAACAGGTCTGGCCGAAACGTCGTGAGAATTATTTTATCATGTTTGATTTTTATTATTTTATTATTTTCCATTCTACGTGACTTTACCGAAAGAACCAAGAAGAAGTCGAGCGATTTTGGGGATTATTGGGTTGGCGCAACTGACTTTGGCCCACGTCTCGTTTGACCGCATCTCACTGTCGCAGGACAACGATGTACTTCCTATGGTCGCTACTTGCGGCGACTCTTCTCAGCGCCCTCGCAGAGCCGCAATACAACACAGTTCAAGGCCATTGCTCGGGGCAGAATGGACTGCCGGGGATTCCAGGAACTCCCGGGCAGCCTGGTCCCATGGGCAGGGATGGAAAAGAAGGTAAGAGGGTGTACAGCGAGCAATCATTCGTCGCACAGACACGGAAACAACATGGGCAGACACACTTGGAGAGACACACCGAGCGAGACACACACCAAGACAAATAGAAGGACAACGAATCTGTGCCGAGGCCTTAAATAGAGAGAGTGGGGAGGGGCCGGAGTAGAGAGAGGACTGGGGAGGCGGACACACGAGGGGACCAGCAGACAAACGAGGGGACAAGGAGGGAGCAGCGTGGAATTCTGGACCACAGTGGCCAGAGGAGAGACAATGGTTTAGAGCAAGCAAATCCAAAGTTTGAGAAAGCATTCTTAGAGCAAGAAAATGGTTTAGAGCAAGTAAATCAAAAGTTTGAGAAAGCATTCTTACCTGATGATGACTGCTTGTGTTGCAACTAGAGGCCGACCGAAACTGAATTTCTGGTTTCGGCCGAAACCGAAAGTAAACCGAAAGTAAACCGAAAGTGAAAAATGTATTTTCAGCCAAAACCGAAACTAGACCGAAAGTTAACTTTTTGGCTTCAGCCAAAACAGAAACAATGCCGAAAGAGGCCATTTGCCAACTTTCGGCGCCGAAACCGAAACCGAATTTTGGTCGGCCTTTAGTTGCAACCGAAACGTCGTCTTCTATTATTATTTGATTTTATATTCTACGTGACTTTACCGAAAGAACCAAAGAGTAATTCCTGCAGTCACGAAAGCTTCGAATCTAGTATGAGCTCTACACGATGCGCTAATCAAAGTTTCGCTTGTTCAGCTCTTCTGCGCATTTGTCCTCACTGCGCTTGTTCGACGTGACAACGTAATGATCTGTGCCAGGTGGGTCGCGGTGTTGATGTGCGCGGTGGGACGGAGTCGACAAAAATAAATAAATTAAGAGTTCATCTTCTTGGCTCTTTCGGTAAAGTCACGTAGAAGGGAAGTAATAAAATAATAAAAATAAAACATAATAAAATAAAATAATTCTCACGACGTTTCGGCTACAACGCAAGCAGCCGTCTTCAGGTGAAGAATGAGACACTGCCAAGCTAGGAGCTTATATATAAGCTGGGTTGGAGGTGGAAGAAGAGCGCCTTAACAAAAAGAATGTGCATATCAAGAGGAATTTAGCATATTCATGGGAAATGCGTAGGAGGTGGGCGGGGGTGTTTCAAAGTCATATTATGCCCATGCATTATGCAGGATCAGCAGCACCAAGGGAGGGTGCAGGGAGTAGCATTAACAAAGGAAGAGTTTTACTTCAATTTAAAGCTTTCGTGACTGCAGGGATTCATCTTCTTGGTTCTTTCGGTAAAGTCACGTAGAAGGGAAAATAATAAAATTAAACATAATAAAATTATTCTCACGACGTTTCGGCCACAACGCAAGCAGCCGTCCTCAGGTGAAGAGCAGGTCTGTCGAGAAGACAGAGTCTGAATGACACACCCCAGGCTTGGAGCGTCTATTTAAGCTGGGATGGAGGGGGAAGGGCGCCCTGACAAAGGAATTTGCATATCAAGAGGAATTTTAGCATATTTATGGGAAATGCAGATATGCGATTAGTACTACTTGTGAAATGCGTAGTGGGTTTGGCGGGGGGTTTAAAGTAATATTATGCCCCTGCATTATGCAGGATTAGCAGCATCAAAGGGAGGGGATAGGGGGAAGCATTAATAAAGGGAAGGAATGTTAATAGTATGTAGCTGCAGTAACTATACCACCACGTAAACAACTAAAGTATAAACTACATAGTATCATCAGTATACTAAATATACTCTCCAATAAGCTGAGCTACTAACAGTAATTAATACATTATTTCCCTTCTACGTGACTTTACCGAAAGAACCAAGAAGATGAGTTTTACTTCAGTTAATTCTGGGCCCTAGGGTCCCGCCATGAGGTTCAATTGTAATATTATAACATTGACATTAGACATTGGAGCAAACATATGAATTTGTGTTGTGGGATTTGCAGGTCAGTCTGGACCAAGAGGTGACCCTGGTGCTGCAGGAAGCCGAGGTGAACCAGGTAAACTCTTCGCCAGCAACGTTTTATATATTTTGGTGAAATTATAGACTTGAGCGTCAACTGGAAAGGGACCACTTCCCAATGACTGCAAAACTTGGTATACTTGTGTCATGCTGATGACAATACTCTATTCTATCATAAAAAAATAAAAAATATGTATTTTTAAACATTATTTTTTATATGTTATGTTTCGGCTTGGGTCTAATTGTCCATGGTCAACTGATGTTGGCTGTAATTGGCCACGGTCCCTTACGTTATGGCACTTCCTGGAGTCGTGGAGATCTTCCATTACTAGTACATTTCATAAAAGCGTGTTTTACAAAATAGTTTTTATTTAATATTACTTATCTTTTTTAAATGTTGGGATGTATTTGACGCTCACACCGTCCCTCTCTGTGCCTCCCTATCACTACCCCAACCCCTATCACTACCCCAACCCCTATCACTACCCCAACCACTATCACTACCACAAACACTATCACTACCCCAACCCCTATCACTACCCCAGCCCTATCACTACCCCAACCCCTATCACTACCCCAATCAATATCACTACCCCAACTCCTATCACTACCCCAACCACTATCACTACCCCAACCTTATCACTACCCCAACCCCTATCACTACCCCAACCCTATCACTACCACAACCACTATCACTACTCCAACCCCTATCACTACCCCAACCCCTATCACTACCCCAACCCCTATCACTACCACAACCACTATCACTACTCCAACCCCTATCACTACCCCAACCCCTATCACTACCCCAAACCCTATCACTACCCCAACCACTATCACTACCCCAACCACTATGACTATCCCAACCCCTATCACTACACCAACCCCTATCATTACCCCTATCACTACCCCAACCCCTATCACTACCCCAACCCTTATGACTATCCCAACCCCTATCACTACACCAACCCCTATCACTACCCCAGCCCTATCATTACCCCAACCCCTATCACTACCCCAACCAATATCACTACCCCAACCCCTATCACTACCCCAATCAATATCACTACCCCAACTCCTATCACGACCCCAACCTTATCACTACCACAACTCTATCACTACCACAACCACTATCACTACCACAACCCCTATCACTACCACAACCCTATCACTACCCCAACCACTATCACTACCCCTACCCTAGCACTACCACAAACCCACCTTTTACCTCTCCCGCCTGTTATCCTGTCACCACAACTACACCATCAGTACTTTTACGTGCAATTTGTACATTTGTTTTTGGCAAGCACCTTGAAATGTGGTACTGCTATGTAAATATAGGTACGATATATAATGTAAGACGCATGGCCTACCACTTTCGGTTTTTTAAACGTCGCGTGATCTTTAACGTCCATCTGTGAAGTAGCTCGTTACTCCCGCAGTATTGACCAGGGCAGCCGTGGGGCTCCAACCGCGAACCTCTGGGACAACAAACGGCAAAATCTCCTAGCCACGTGGCTAGAAGATGTTAACTACCTCGCCTGGTGTACAGGAGGTCGTCGGTTCAGGTCTAAACTCTGACGCCTGCTGCTGCTGTATATTTGTAGTCTGCGTGTTCTCCATGTTGGCCGTTATATATTTCCACGGGATGATAAGCCACTTCGTTGAGCTATCATTTGTGATAGCCAGGTCGCTTCTAATAGTTTAAGAAATGTACTATGTATTTGTTTACATAATTACACAGGAAGTGTAATAACAAAGCATGTTGTATCTTGATTTTAAGATTTTGTGACTGCAGGAATCCATACTCTTTGGTTCTTTCGGTAAAGTTACGTGGGTATAAAATAAAATAAATCACGACGTTTCGGGCGCAACACAAGCGTCCGTCATCAGGTGGGAAAGCATGGTCTGCTGCTGAGGCAGACTGTTTTAAAACAGTATACAGTAAAGCATGTTGTGTTTTCATTTATTTAAGGATTTCCCGGAAAGATCGGACCCAGCGGAGCGGACGGGCCAATTGGACCTCCAGGACTTCCCGGCCCGAAGGCAGACAAAATAGACTTTTCAACGCTGCCAAAGTCAGCCTTCACTGCCAAGATCTCTTCCTCAAAGCCTCCAGCGGATTCACCCATTAAGTACGACATCGTCATCTCGAACGAGCAAAACCACTACAATCCCTTAACTGGAAAGTTCACATGCGTTCATCCCGGCACCTACTACTTTGTGATACACGCACACGTTCGCGAAACCACCATATGTCTGTCCATCATGAAGAATGGGAGCAAGATCTCCAATAGTTGCATTGACTTTCACGCTGCCATTCATTCCATGGCCATGAGCGGGGGTTCAGTGATGAAGCTGAAGGAGGGAGATGAGGTGTGGGTTCAATCGCAAAGCCCTTACGTTGGTCTCTATTACCAACCCGGTTATCGCGACGACACGTTTACAGGTTTTCTCTTGTTTCCCGACTAGGAAAAGAGTACACATGTAGCGGAAATCTAGCAAACTTTCGATTTACAATCTAAATAATTATGTACTTAGCTTATACACTACTGCTATGCGAAATCCAATTTGAGAAAAGTCATTGAGAATCCGGAGGCCCTCGCCTTTAAGTGGCATGCGGAGGAGAGGCACGTGAAGGAAAGCTCCTCCTCATAATGTAAAGTAAACCACTCCCCCTCGTCGTGCATCACTAAATGTGGTGACTGACACCAGGGCGGAGATTTCTCCCGCACCTTCCGACGAGCAGGGTTGGCTCCAGTATGGTGCGAAAGAAGTCAAACATACGTAGAACTACATGCGTACGTACAGAGAGCTGACGCTCAATCAGAAGAAGCTGAGCCGGAGTGGGGAATCACGGGGAAGGAGGGTGACCATGTGAATAGCTGTGCCAGAGGTCGCTAACGGGTTTTGATTCCTTACCCGTACCCGTACCCGGCCGCACCAGGGTCGCAAACGGGTACCCGTACCCGTACCAAGCCGTACCCGTACCCCAACCGTACCCGGCCGGGTACGGGTGGGGTACGGGTATCGGGTACCTGATTGCGACCTCTGGGATGAAGCCATGTTGCAGGTGCGGGTGGGATGATTCTAGGAACTTGAATTGTGAAAAGAGACAAGACGTTAGGAAATGAGTGGCAAACGGTTACTCACCAGTGACTCACGGCCTACCCGTACCCGTACCCTGCCGCACCAGGGTCGCAAACGGGTATCGGGTACCCGGTTGCGACCTATGAGCTGTGCCTTTCGAGGAATGCCGTGGCAGAGTGGAAATGTGGGCAATCACAGGGAAGGGGTGACCGTGGGAATGGCTGTGCTTTTGAGGAACGTGGTGTGGAGATAGTGAAATGGAAGAATATGTGAGACAGCGGAGGCAAGACCAGAGCATGGGTTAATGTTTAATTCAACAACATATTTCCACATCTCCGATTGGCACAGTTGGATACGAAAAGTGCGAAAGACGGTCAACATACAGTAAGTACATACAAAATTTAAATAGATGTCTTTTTTTTAAATGGATTTCGTTATACGGTTGCAAATGACGACGATATACACTCATGTGAAAATAAAAGTATTCGAAAACGGATTTTATGACTGGAACTCGGTCATTGCACTGGTGACACTCAGTGAGTACAGCGACATGGGTTTACTCCACATAGAACACACCCAAGAAGAAGATGAAACCGGCGTAACCAAACAACACGGGAACACTGCATACACAGGTGAGCAAATTGAGAAGCTATTGACGAGGACGCAACGCATCACAAAAAGGGGAGAACGGCACTGAAGCCAAAGGACCTGAGACTCAGTTGAAGAAGAACCCTTGAGGCAGATAGCGGACCCCCAACAAAGAACGATGGGAGTCAGGGACTCAGTCCCGCAGGTGGGAGCGAGAGGAGGATCGCGAGTTACAAGCGGAGGCAGAGGAGCCACCTTGCGACCAGAGGTCGCAACCGAGTACCCGATACCCTTACCCTACCCGATACCCGGCTACCCATACCCGGCCGGGTACGGGTACGGGTAGCCGTTTGCGACCCTGGTGCGGCCGGGCACTGGTACGGGTAAGAAATCAAAACCCGTTTGCGACCTCTGCTTGCGACGTAACACGACCCGAGGGACTGTATCTGACGAGGGGAGAAGCAGCGGTCGAGGGTGCTCGTCTAATCTGCGATGCCCTTGAACAGGTGACCATCATCGACCGGAAACCACAAGAGAAAGACTTTCAAGCCAAAGCACTATCGTGCTCCCCCCCCCCCCCATCCCCCCTGCCCGGAGACTACGGAGGGAGATGGAAGGTTAATTCGGGAGCTGCTAAAGAAAAAAGAGTGAGGGATTTGGACCAAATGGCAAAGGTTGGTCGCAAAATAATTTGGAAATGGGAGGATGCCAGTAGATAGCGAGTGAAGCTACCGAAAGTGGAATCTACCGGTAAGAAACCTCCACATCCATCTGTGGAGTCATGGATATCGAGACCTTCTCCTCCTGGACGCCTTCCCACCACTCCTCCCCCTCATCGCATTCAAGATGGCTCCAACCAGAGATCGCAACCGGGTGCCCGATACCCATACCCTACCCGATACCCGGCTACCCGTACCCGGCCGGGTACGGGTACCCGTTTGCGACCCTGATGCGGCCGGGTACGGGTAGACCGTGAGTCACTGGTGAGTAACTGTTTGTCACTAATTTCCCAACGTCTTGTCTCTTCTCACAATTCAAGTTCCTAGAATAAACCCACCCGCGCCTGCAACATGGCTTCATCCCAGAGGTCGCAATCGGGTACCCGATACCCGGGTACGGGTAGGGTACTGGTACGGCCGGGTACGGGTACCCGTGTGCGACCCTGGTGCGGCCGGGTACTGGTAAGGAATCAAAATCCGTTTGCGACCTCTGGCTCCAACGTTGAAAATGGCTCCCGGCTTATATTCGCTCCCCGTAGGCTAAGCCCCGCCTCTGGCCACGCCCCGCCTCTGGCCACGCCCCGCCTCTGGCCAAGCCCCGCCTCTGGCCACGCCCCGCCTCTAGCCACGCCCCGCCTCTGGCCACGCCCCGCCTCTGGCCAAGCCCCGCCTCTGGCCACGCCCCGCCTCTGGCCACGCCCCGCCTGGAACCTTCGGGAACGTTCCAGAGGCTTCCCTGGTAGATCCGCCCAATCACCTTTACCCCAGACATAATCCCTACTATGGATAAACCGTATGATAAGTAATGTAACCCCCACAATAATTCAGTAAATGGCGCTCTTTTATTACAAATGGAGCAAATACGCTTGTTCTTAATACTCTTAGTTTTTTCGGTAAAGTCACGTAGGTAAAAAATGAAATAAAAATTAATAATAAATAAAATAATTATAAATCACGACGTTTCGGAGGCAACACACGTCTCCGTCATCAGGTGGGACCGTCACATCCAGATTTGCTGTATCACTTGATACATCACTTGATACATCACTTGATACAGTAAATTTGGCTGTGACGGTCCCACCTGATGACGGAGACTTGTGTTGACTCCGAAACGTCGTGATGTATTATTATTTTATTTTTTATTAATTTTAATTTTATCTTCTCACCAAACGCCTGCGTCTCCCGAAGAGTCATCCTCCTGAATTCCTGACCATCATCGCGCCACCTTCAACCATCGTCGCCAAATCGTCATCATCAAAGGTAATCAAAAACACATTGTTCTTCATAATGTTTTATTTATTTGATTGCAGTAATTTCTATAAAACGTTTACCCCCCATGTTAACTCGTACCAGGAAAGTAACCCGCATTTTTCCCCATTGAACGAGGTTTCTGCATTCGCGATTTCAGCATTTACGTGCATTTTCAAGAACAAATGGAGAGGGTTTACTGATATTTACGTGAATAAATATTAAAGGTAGGTTTACACAGTAATACGATACCATTATGTTTAAACGAAATACACGTCTGTGCCTTCTAACGCTATTTTTCCTATAAGTGTTAGGTATTTTGATATTCGACGATTTTTTTTTATTGTATTTCAACATGAGCCCGGTACAGAGCACAAACCGCGACGGGGGGAGGTGGGCGGGGGGGGGCACAGAAACTCCACGGACGAAAATCACAAAACTCTCAAAGCTCTTGGGTTTAGAGGAAGGGGAGAAATGGGGCTCACTGCTTTACATAGGTGGGGATCGTGAGCATGTACGTACATTTCGATTTAAAGCTTTCGTGACTGCAGGGATTCATCTTCTTGGTTCTTTCGATAAAGTCACGTAGAATGGAAATAATAAAATAATAAAAATAAAACATAATAAAATAATTCTCACGACGTTTCAGCCACAACGCAAGCAGCCGTCCTCAGGTGAAGAACAGGTCTGTCGGAAAGACAGCGTTTGAATGACGGCTGCTTGCGTTGTGGTGAAGAACAGGTCTGTCTTTCCGACAGACCTGTTCTTCACCTGAGGACGGCTGCTTGCATTGTGGCCGAAACGTCGTGAGAATTATTTTATTATGTTTTATTTTTATTATTTTATAATTTCCCTTCTACGTGACTTTACCGAAAGAACCAAGAAGATGTACGTACAGTAGACTCTCGATTGTCCGTGCTAATGACGTGGAGGACGGCCGCGGAGCATTCAAAATCGCGGATAATCCAAAAATATTTAGATTTTACGCGGAATCTCCATGCCAAAAAAAAATCGTTTAAGTTTAGAAAATTTAGTTTGTTAATGAACAAAACAAAATTTTGCAGAAAAGGAATCGGCCGATCGATGCACGTGCTCAGTAATAACATTTTCCTGGACTCCCGCCCAGCAGAAGTCTCAGCCCGCGAAGTGGATTGACAGCAGAGCCACGCGAATCAACATCGATCTAACTCCGCCCACTGTTGTTAAGATATAGCAACTCCTGTACTGCAGAGGCAATCGCGTGTACTTTGGATTAACCGGAGCAAAATATTTGTTCGGTTTAAGCACGTTACTTTCAATAAACATTTCCCAGAATAACAATGTGTAACTGTTTTTTAGGTTACTAATTTGAGCTTCAGGGAAAATCCACGAGTTATTAATTTATGTCAAAATCTCAGGTGCGTGGTTAATCTGCAAATTGGAAAAAACCGCACTGCGAATAATCAAGAGTCTCTTGTATGTGACGCCCTTTTTCGAAAGACAATTATTATTATTATTATTATTTTAATTCACATCAACCATCTGCCTACAACTTTACGATATTACAATATTAACATAAATCTACTTTATATGAATAGATGAATATCTTTGAACAACTTACCAGCCTAAAAATATTACATCTCATTTGAAAACGAATTTCTGGATTAAAAACTGATTTTCGAAATTGAAAACTCATTTCTATAGAAGTGCTGTTTGTGTTTAGTTTGTTGTCCTTCCCCCGCACATCTGATTAGCGAGGCTGGATATGTACGGTGCGAAAGAAGTTCAACATACATACATTTAGACGAAGACACAGATATTTAGACAATTTAACTAAAACCAAGTTTAAAAGCATTACGAATGGTGGATTCACGTTCATCTTGTTGCATGCAGTTTAAAATGTAGCCACCCGATTGTAGTGACAGGTAAACTTCTTCCTAAGACACTGCCTAAGTTGTTTATCACGTAATCCGTAAATTAAGGGAACAAAAAACCTTGAGCTATAATAAAGAAATAAATAATTGCATAACCTTAATATTGTCAACACGTAAAGATTTGATGTGATTATAGCAAAAACGATTTCAAATAATCTGTTACCAAGTGAACATAGATACAGAAACAACTGCAGGCCGTGTAATATCACAGTTTGCTTGGCTCGTTTCGCCTTAGACGCATCATCGGACGCCTTTCTAGCGGCCATCATTATATTGAAGTAAGTGAAGATCAGCGCAATGATGCAGACCGTGAAAATTACGATGCTTGGAAATAGTCTGAGCACCGTGATTGCCATGGGGTTGGGCATCAGGATGTCGGTCAGATACGTGGAACAAGTCCGCGTGTTGCTCACGGTCACGCCGCTTGTGAAGACCAGAGCGCCGCACGCCAGCGGGAACAATGAAGCGACGGACCAAATTACGGCCAAGAACTGAAGCGTTTTGCGGTGGCTGAACCAGCGGGGGTGATGGAAGGGGTGGCAAATGGCCACGTATCGCTCCACGGACATGAGCGTGACGCACAGAACCCCGCTATGGTTCAGAATTGTGCTGAACACGGTGTTCACGTTGCACGACGTCAAACTTAAATTTGTTTGTAGCCAAATTAACGTCGAGATGACGGTGGAGAAAAGCAGGAAGAAGGTGTCGCACGCGAGGAGATTGGCGAAGAGAATGTAGCGCGACTTCTCCCGTAGCTTCATTTCGGTGAAAATCGTGATGGTGATGGACAGAAATAAAGACAGGGAAGGGACCGTCATGACGAGATTGACAATCTGGAAGATGGTGTAAAACACCAGGGCGACCACGCGCCGCTGTCGACGTTCGCGGTGACGTTCGCGGTCGCGTTGCCAATTTGAGTCATGACTTTTCGGAGCCTTTGCGGGTACACGCAAATGTGACCGCGAATGTGCGGTGCGGTAATGTCGTCGGCTTTCAATGCGGCCTCTATGAAATGTGGAATGAAAGTGAATTCGAGAATCAGTGCTTCACGTCTGACCTGCAGCTTTATATTATCAAGAGAGACAGCTGGCCCTAGAATTCTTACAGAGACCTCCGCCTTTAAGGGTGAATGCTTATTTAGTGGGATGATCAGGCTTTTGCCACTGTGCAGCTCCCAAACTTTGGACAAAACGTCAGATACGTTTGTCCGTCTTTAAAAGTCACTTCTGTAAACTGGTCTTTATCCCCTATTTTCTGGCCCTTTTCTCTGGCTCTGAGGGAGTGGGTTAGTGAGTGGGTGAGTAGGTGGGGTGGGTAAGTGGTTGAGTGAATGGATGGGTGGGCGAGTGAGTAGGTAAGTGGGTGAGTGAGTGGGTGAGTAAATTCGCTTTTATCTCACGCCTAGTTGCGGCCGTGTACCCCGCAGGTTCTGTTTATCTCCTGGCTTTCCTTACACGGCGAGCATCGGTGGTGGCGATCTACGGATGAGATGCGCCACTTCACAAATGTCAACGATTATTACTTCACTTACAAAAGTATGATGTTGCATTCCCGGACAATCCGCCAATGTCAATTGATTGCATTAAAAGGAATAACACATTTATCCAAACTCCTCTTCAAGGTAATTGGCCTGTCACTTTTGTTAACAAGAGGGGCGATCATAGACGCACTCACAACCGATGCATGTAATGGGCTCAGTACAGGAAATTGGCTCAAAAATGTAAAACAACTATTTAGTCGTCCGTTGCCACACGACTGGCATGCCCGTATCTTTGTCACTGAAGTCTTGCTGGCAAATCAATTCTTGTGAACACGATGTGTGACATTCCTTTTCAGGTTGTCCTCGTAGTCACAGCGCCGTCCGTTATTTACTTTGCACAATTGATCTGCCCTGTGGGGAACAAAAACAGAGCAGTTATAATTACATTAGTAATGTATTATACATTTTTCATATATATAGTACGATGAGTATAATACAGTGTTCCGTCGGTTAACGATATTAATTGGTTCCACGAAATCCACCGTTAATTGAAATTATCATTAATAGAATAGAGCAAATAAATGTGAGAGGCTTAATTTGTTCCAAGAAGATTGGATGTTGAACTTATTCACCCTAAAAAAAACATAGTTTTTTAATATTTAAACGTGCAATTTTAATAAATAAACGTTATAACAACATGTTCAAGCAGTAATACGAAAATAAGCACGGATAAATAATAAATAAATAGAAAATAAAAAGGTGCGTAAATAGAGCAAAAAATAAACATTGTTACCTTCAGCTAACAAGATTGGGGGGCTTAGGCTAAGAAAATAGATGGAAGGGCGTCGCTGATTGGCTGAGGCCTGCTGAGTCCAGGAGCACACCGATTGGCCGAAATTGGTGGCCGCGTGATATGGCAAACATATCGCTAATTGAAAATAAGTATCGTTAATTGAAACAATGGGACCCTATGGGAGACGGATCGTTAATCGAAATATCGTTAAGGCGAGGGTCCGCTGTAATAATAATTCTACTGCTTATCATTAAAATGGCTGCAATAAATGTGGGAATTGCTTTACTTTGTAACATGATATCATGGTTCACAGTGTCAAATGTTTCGATTTAAAGCTTTCGTGACTGCAGGGATTCATCTTCTTGGTTCTTTCGCTAAAGTCAGGTAGAAGGGAAATAATAAAATAATAATAAAAAGCATAATAAAATAATTCTCACGACATTTCGGCCACAACGCAAGCAGCCGTCCTCAGGTGAAGAACAGACAGCGTCTTTCCGACAGAAACGTCGTGAGAATTATTTTATTATGTTTTTTATTATTATTTTATTATTTCCCTTCTACGTGACTTTACCGAAAGAACCAAGAAGAAGAATTCTACTGCTTATCATTAAAATGGCTGCAATAAATGTAGGAATTGCTTTACTTTGTAACATGATATCATGGTTCACAGTGTCAAATGTGTTAAATAGAGTGTGCACCTCAGTCTGTTCAAGACCGGAAACAGGAAGACTTCACAATTCTGACAATTGCATAATGATGCCGGCCGTTGTAATCACCAGCAAAACGTCGTTAACTTAAATTGTAAATGTGTCGTGAGATTGTTCTCGAACACACACACACCGATAGTGCTGAAGTAGTAACTAATTCATCTTCTTGGTTCTTTCGGTAAAGTCACGTAGAAGGGAAGTAATAAAATAATAAAAATAAAACATAATAAAATAATTCTCACGCCGTTTCGGCCACAACGCAAGCAGCCGTCCTCAGATGAAAACCAGGTCTGTCGAGGCGACAGCGTCTGAATGAAACAGCACCATGCTTGGAGCATATATTTAAGCTGGGTTGGAAGGGGGGGGAAAGGGCGCCTTGACAAAATAATTTGCATATCAAGAGGAATTCAGCATATTTATGGGAAATGCAGGTATGTGATTAGTACTACTTATGCCCGTGCATTATGCAGGATTAACAGCATCAAAGGGAGGGGATATGGGAAATGCAGGTATGTGATTAGTACTACTTATGCCCGTGCATTATGCAGGATTAGCAGCATCAAAGGGAGGGGATAGGGGTAGCAGTAATAAAGGGAAGGAGTGTTAATAGTATGTATGACTTTACCGAAAGAACCGAGAAGATGAATCCCTGCGGTCACGAAAGCTTTAAATCGAAATAGTAACTAATTGGCACGGTTTGTTCACGTGGCAATCCTTACTAAATGGTTGTGTCGGGTGAGGTGGGTGCACAACACATTTACATGGATGTCGTATATTTGCCAGAGGTGCAGGGAACATTTTTTCTACAGACAGCCACATGTTGATCCAATCGAGCATTGAAAAGCAAAGATGGATATGGTGGCCACTTTGGCTGAGGAGGGAAGTCGGCCCGTGCAGTTATTTTATGTATCAGCCAGCATGCGTTTAGACTATTTTCCTGCTCCAGATTTCCACGTGATAAGCCACTTCGTTGAGCTATCATTCGTCGCCGATCGTTTCCTACGCATCTTTATTTGTAAACGATTTACTCTTAGGCTTTTTCGGTAAAGTCACGTAGGTAAAAAAGAAAATTAATAGAAGTAATAATAGAAATAAAATAATAAATCACGACGTTTCGGAGGCAACACAAGTCTCCGTCATCCAGTGGGACCGTCACAGCTAAAAGATGAGAGCCCACAGCGTTGTAGCAATGATCGGCAATGGCGGCTAACAGATAGTCTACGGGAAGGAATTTCACCTATGGCGAATGGGGGCTGGCGTTGTTCTTATTGCTATCAGCTCCGTGCCGGTTCCTGGACGGGGGACACCCAGGAGGAGGAACTGCTTCAGATGCCACTCGCTGCTCATGTTGGCATTCATTCAATGCGCGGAGTCAGAGCCAAGGACCCTGCGACAACATTCGTGACTGCAGGGATTCATCTTCTTGGTTCTTTCGATAAAGTCATCATGTAGAAGGGAAATAATAAAATAATAAAAATGAAACATATTTAAATAAGTCAGACGCTGTCTTTCCGACAGACCTGTTCTTCACCTGAGGACGGCTGCTTGCGTTGTGGCCGAAACGTCGTGAGAATTATTTTATTATGTTTTATTTTAATTATTGTATTATTTCCCTTCTACGTGACTTTACCGAAAGAACCAAGAAGATGCTCTTGGTTGTCATACACCGGTGTCTCGAGTGATTTGTTTGATCCATGCCACACGGGGGGGGGGGGGGGGGGGGTTGGGAGGGGGGGGCGACCACGGGGGTGGTCTCATTGCTTTGAGGGTCGCAGTCCCCTTCGAACGTCGACCGCCAACTGAAGCGAGCGCGCAATTGTTTGCTGCAGAAGTTTTGCAACATCTGCATGGCCTGGTACTCGGGAAGAAGTAATGGCTTGGTGTGTTGGCTCCGGTGACCTTATAGACCTTGATACAATGCACGGCAATCCCACGGATGCCAACGTTGTCGTGCGGCATTGCATTGTCAACACACGCATCGGAGTGCACATACAGCCCCGGTACTGTATCACGCCATGCCCAGCACTTAATGACCCAGCAGAGCAGTTGGTCCCTAATGAGTAGATGTTAGGGCTACGTTCCTCTCTATGCTACGTGTTATTTTCCTGTAGTCAACTATACATATGTGTATGTGTGTGAGAACACACACACATACACATGGGGGTGGCGACGTGGTCCACAAAGTGGCACCACGGCCCCTCTCCTTCCAGCTGAGCTCTCGGTGGGCTAGGACGACCGGCCGCAGACGCCTCAAAGCGGGTGACATTTCTGACGAAGTGGAACAATCTAAACCCAGGGGGTGCAGCGTGATGCCCCAATGTTCCCAGCGTGGTGGCGTGAGCGCGGTGTGGGTTGTCTTACCTGACAGGCAGAAATGCTGTGCTCGAAGCACTGAGCAATCGTCTCTGACGTTCCCTTTGGAAACCCCAACCTGAAGAAAAAAAACGAGTTACATGGTAGACAGTTGGGGCTGGTCGGTTCATCTTGCCAAAAAATACTCATTTCCTGGCAGCGATTTCAGCCGCACCACCTCTACATAACAAAAGGCTCAGTCTCATTTACACGGCACCTTTACATCATCCGCGCCTAGTTTACACAACAAAGGCTCATTCGTAACAGCGTGCTTCAGCCGCACCGAACCTCACAAAAATAATATTCAGGGCCTACCTTGGCTCCTCCCACCCTCAACCAGTATATATACAAGGACTGTTTTCTTGGAATTTCTCTCACTTGATACAGCTATCGTGCTGTGACGGTTCCACCTGAAGACGGAAACTTGTGTTGCCTCCGAAACGTCGTGTTTTTTTTTTTATTAATTTTAAATTTTTACCTACGTGACTTTACCGAAAAAACCGAAGCATATCATCTTGCCCCCTCATTGTGAGCTCGCTTCTCTCGTTTTCTGACTACTCTGTGGCATCCTATGCCGCCTTATACGCTCCCAGTCTCGACCGCCCCTCTCTGTGCCTCTCTCGCCCTGCTCCCTTGTCGCTCCCCTCCACCGGAACCACCAACTCCCCTTTGGAGCACACAACGCGACCATCTTCATTACAGCAACAGCGACTACAGCCTGCAGCTTCCGTTCCTCCCTTAGAACAACCCCCATCTCGTCTCTCCTAGCCCAGCGTCATTCTGATACTGATGCTCCCTAACCCCATCTCCCAGGTACGACCAGGCCACCACTATCACTACCACAAGCCCTATCACTACCCCAACCCCTATCACTACTCCAACCCCTATAACTACCCCTATCACTACCCAACCCCCATCACTACCCCAACCCCTATCACTACCCCTATCACTACCCCAACCCCTATCACTACCCAAACCCCCATCACTACCCCAACCCCTATCACTACCACTACCCCATCACAACCCCAACCCCCATCACTACCCAAACCCCTATCACTACACCAACCCCCATCACTACACCAACCCCTATCACTACCCCAACCCCCATCACTACCCCAACCCCTATCACTACCCAAACCCCCATCACTACCCCAACCCCTATCACTACCACTACACCTATCACAACCCCAACCCCAACCCCCATCACTACCCCAACCCCTATCACTACCCCAACCCCTATCACTACCCCAAACCCTATCACTACCCCAAACCCTATCACTACCCCAACCCCTATCACTACACCAACCCCCATAACTACACCAACCCCTATCACAACCCCAACCCCTATCACTACCCCAACCCTATCACTACCCCTATCACTACCCAAACCCCCATCACTACCCCAACCCCTATCACTACCCCAAACCCTATCACTACCCCAAACCCTATCACTACCTCAACCCCTATCACTACACCAACCCCCATCACTACACCAACCCCTTTCACTACCCCAAACCCTATCACTACCCCAAACCCCTATCACTACCCAAACCCCCATCACTACCCCAACCCCTATCACTACCACTACACCTATCACAACCCCAACCCCCATCACTACCCCAAACCCCTATCACTACTCCAACCCCTATCACTACCCCAAACCCTATCACTACCCCAAACCCCTATCACTACCACAACCCCTATCACTACCCCAAACCCTATCACTACCCCAACCCCTATCACTACACCAACCCCCATAACTACACCAACCCCTATCACAACCCCAACCCCTATCACTACCCCAACCCTATCACTACCCCTATCACTACCCAAACCCCCATCACTACCCCAACCCCTATCACTACCCCAAACCCTATCACTACCCCAAACCCTATCACTACCTCAACCCCTATCACTACACCAACCCCCATCACTACACCAAACCCTATCACTACCCCAAACCCCTATCACTACCCAAACCCCCATCACTACCCCAACCCCTATCACTACCACTACACCTATCACAACCCCAACCCCCATCACTACCCCAACCCCTATCACTACTCCAACCCCTATCACTACCCCAAACCCTATCACTACCCCAAACCCTATCACTACCCCAACCCCTATCACTACCTCAACCCCTATCACTACACCAACCCCCATCACTACACCAACCCCTTTCACTACCCCAAACCCTATCACTACCCCAAACCCCTATCACTACCCCAACCCCTATCACTACCCTTACCCCAACCCACTCAGTTTAACACGTAGGCATTCTGGCGAATTGCCCGATGATGCTGGATGCAATTACCAGCGAAACGTCGTGCTACTCAAATTGTAAATGTTGTGGTTTCACGCTTCAACACACCGGTGGGCTAAAGCAGTGAACTATTTGTCTTTTGTCAACGTGACACATTTTTACTGATTGGCCGTGTCGGGTGGTGGAGGGTTACGACACATTTATAAATAACGCGATCTAAACCCAAAAAACGTTGATTATGAACCCAACCCACTCCTTAACCTCCGCTATATATCCTGTCACCATAATAACACTACCACTTTTCATAACTCCACTTTCTATTTCAACTACTATCTTCTTACGTACAATGGTTGTTGTGAAGTCCCTGGGATCAAGGATAGCTCGGACCTTCAGATCCCAGTGGCCAGCCTCGGTGCACAAGACTGCCAACTCAGGCGTGTGGCTCAAGCCAACGTCCCAGCCAGCAAATCTGCATCATCTGCATCTACTCTAAACCCCCCCGCTACCCAATGCGTGAAATGGGTAGAGGGGGGGATTTTCTACTCTGTTCTGCGAACCCCGTTCATTTTAAACCCAGCGGTTCTTAACCTGCAGTGAGCGCAACACGCTGGGGGACGGGGGGGGGGGGTGCGAGAGGCCCATTCTGGAGTTGGTAGCGAGACATGGCCAAAGTCAAATTAAGCACGGGCACGGCAGTAAAACTTACTCTGTTTCTTGACTTAAAGATTTTGTGACTGCAGGAATTCATTTTTTGGGGGGTCTTTCGATAAAGTCACGTGGATAGGATAAGAAAAATGTGTTTATTTTATTATTTTTGAACCCATCTACGTGACTTTTACCGAAAAACCCAACGAATATTGCTTTGTTCCATAAAACCCCTGCGTATTTATTAACGTCCGATCTTGATTTAAAGCTTTCGTCACTGCAGGAATCCATACTCTTTGGTTCTTTCGGTAAAGCCCCTTAGGTATAAAATAAAATTAACGTTGTACATTCGTGAACAAAGGGGCACAAGGCTGCAGCAAAGGAAAGAACAACTGTTTGGAACCATCAGGTAAACTCCGGTCAGTCTTGGAGCAGCGGCGTCTTTTGTGTGGCCATCGGACAAAAACGGCGGTCAGCGCATAGCAGAGGTCGCAAACGGGTTTTGATTCCTTACCCGTACCCGTACCCGGCCGCACCAGGGTCGCAAATGGGTACCCGTACCCGGCCGGGTACGTGTACCCGTTCCCTACCCGTACCTTACCCGAAATGAGTGACAAACGGTTACTCACCAGTGACTCACGGCCTACCCGTACCCGTACCCGGCCGCACCAGGGTCGCAAACGGGTACCCGTACCTGGCCGGGTACGGGTAGCCGGGTATCGGGTAGAGTACGGGTATCGGGTACCCGGTTGCGAGCTCTGGCGCATAGCGCGGTGCTTACAGATGCTCTTCCGCGGCCGTCTGGAACGCTCCTCCTTCCGATATTGGGAAGCCACTGGAGCTTTGCACACCTTACGTCGTCTCGATTGACAACTCATTTATTTTTGTGTTTAGTTTGTTGGTCTTCCCCCGCACCTCTGATTGGCTACGTACAGTGGTGTGAAACAAGTTCAACATACAGGTAGTCCCCTACTTACGATGGTCTGATATTTCGATCTTACGATGGCGATACGACAAAATTGACATCAACAACCTAACATCGTTCAAGTGTGCAGACGACGGACAGAATCTTGGTGAGTACAGTACGATATGATACGTTACGATACGTTCAATGCATGTGTGATACGTAGCTTTAGCGATTTCATTTTAAGGTTACCACTATACGATACGTTAAATGCATGCTAAGAGTTTTTATAGCAGATAGGATTGTTTCCTGAAAAAACTTTCTATTAAATTGCAGTTCATATAGGTAGGTTAAGAATTTACCTTGTTTTTTTACTTTACATTTTACTGTGCAATACAGTATTGTAATTAATAAATACATACGGTATATAGTTTATACAGTACGGTACTGTAAATTGCTCTGTTTTGCTAAATTATCACCATTCTTTAAGACTCCTGCGTAGGCTAGGCCATCTTCGACTTACGATATTTTCGACTTACGATGGGGTCGTCGTAACGCATCTCCATCGTAAGTAGAGGACTACCTGTACATACACGCGGTGTTCACGAATTTATAGCCAAGCAGAACGTCGGGCAATGTGGAAGTCAAAATACAACCTTGACGAACACCTGTCCTGACGTCGTAGCATTCTAATGTCTAGCCTATTCGTAGAAAGGCTTGAGTCATCACACACACATACATGTGGAAACTATGCAATATTCACTATATACTTTTTGTTTACAATATGTTCAATATGTATAATCACACGCATATAAACGCGTATGCGCGCACGCATGTATTCCCAGGGCGTGATACTTACCGCGTAACAAAAAAAAAACACGATTTGTAAATTCGGAAGAAAAAAAATTTGTTTTTGTAAATTAAATACGACAAACTTTGTCGTAGCTTGCGATGATTAATTACTCGCGATGTGCGGATCTCGAGTGACGATCTCCAGCTGCGTAGGGCAAGCGTACGCTCGGGGCTGGACGCCGCTTGCCGCAACAGATCGTCGGCGTCTTCTTCGTCACTTCGATGGTGACGGCCGAGCCGGTGAGCGGTTCGTCTTTTAAACTTGCGCGCGGGGTGTGAAAGCGACGCTTAGCAACCTGAATTGCACTCTGGGGATAGGAGGTCGACGTGTTAGGTGTAGGGGGGGGGACCAATTTATCCCTTTGTTTTTACCCCCTCGCCTTGTTGGTGACGCAAGTCGTCTTCGGCTTTGCGTGAAGAGTAAAGGGGTGGCGGGGGGGAAGAGAGATGGGGGGTGGGGGAAGAATTGAAGGTTTAAAAAAAATAATGAAAGGATGCAAGAAAAAGGAATAAAGAACGATTGAAAAAAAAGGGGAAAATTTTAGAATGAAAAAGAAAGAGAAAATGTATGCACCATAATGAAATTAATTTCAAAAGAAAGAATGAAAGAAGAAGAAAAATACAAACAAAGAAAAATAAGAAGGAAAAAAAACAATAAAATAAAAAAGAATGAAAAAGAAAATAATTAAAGAAAAAATAACAAGGAAAGAAAAAATAAGTTAGACATATAAAGGTGCAGCCCTGCAATTGATTGCTCACGACAACAACAACGTTATTAACCCCTTACCTCGACTGTGTTTGAAATGCTGTCGTGGTGCAATGGGTGTTTTGTTGTTGTTGTTTTGCTCAACCCGATCTATAATTGTGCAATGACCCACATTCCAGATAACTCGCCCGAAGCCAACCAACAGACTTCCAGGAAATAGACCAAGGCCCACAGGTCGCAAACGGGGTTTGATTCCTTACCCGTACCCGTACCCGGCTGCACCAGGGTCGCAAACAGGTACCCGTACCCGTACCCTACCCAATACCCGGCTACCCGTACCCGACCGGGTATCGGGTAGGGTACGGGTACCCGATTGCGACCTCTGGGATGAAGCCATGTTGCAGGCGCGGATGGGTTGATTCTAGGAACTTGAATTGTGAGAAGAGACACGACGTTGGGAAATGAGTGACAAACGGTTACTCACCAGTGACTCACGGCCTACCCGTACCCGTACCCGGCCGCACCAGGGTCGCAAACGGGTACCCGTACCCGTACCCGGCCGGGTACGGGATAGCCGGGTATCGGGTAGGGTACGGGTATCGGGTACCCGGTTGCGACCTCTGCCAAGGCCACCATCGCGATTTGTCGGGAGGCAAGGTTCAAAGGGATAGGAGGAGAGAATATGAACGGAAAAAAGTCGGGAGACAGGTGGAGGGTTGAGACGACGGTCGAGAACCATTGGTGCAGGACGATGAGGATTGGACGAAGAGAGTGGGGTGAGCGGATGTTCGAGAAGGGGAGCTCATCAATATATATAAAAGGGACATTTGTGATCATGTGTGTCTGTTCAAAATGTTTAGCGTACTTCCCGACATGCAAAAAACTTGAAATTTGGCATGTGGGTAGTTTGCAGACTGTACACAATGAAAAAAGTATAAAAATAGACTTTGTATTTTTTGTGGGGAGGGGGGGGGGCGCAATAATGCGTATATTTTGCACGGCAAGTGATCGGTGACGTCACATCTGTCATGTCACGCGCATGCGGCAGCGTCACGCAGTGTGCCTGCTGACGTCACGCACCCCCCCCACCACCCTCCGCGTAGGCCGTGTGTTAATCAGCACAAGGGGAGTGGAGGTTCGGGTAGAGAACGAGCTACGAGCATCATGAACGAAGCCCCGCCCTAGTGTTGGTGCTGTGTCCAATCAAAGGCTCCAAGCCGCGACGTGGGTCGGCGTCATTACAAATCCGCGTCGCCATTTTGTGCTGTTCGACTTCTGGCGTTGTTCTCTTGAGTCTGACACCGGGTGAGACAAGGACACGTTCCATTCATTGGCTACCACATTCAGATAAGCCCCTCCCCCTTAACTTGTATTTAAGAGCTGGTCTCTTGGAATTTTGCCTCACTTTATACAGTAAATTTAGCTGTGACGGTCCCACCTGATAACGGAGACTTGTGTTGCCTCCGGAACGTCGTGATTATAATTTTATTTCTATTATTATTTCTATTATTTTTATTATTTATTTTTACCTACGTGACTTTACCAAAAATCCTAAGAGTATGTGACATCAGATGTCCGTTGTGGTCCTCAAGGGAGGGCTGCTGAGATGCGAGCGTGAAAAAACTGCGGAGATGCGATTCGCGCATGCGGCCGCCATTTTGTGTGAGCGTGGGAAACCGCAGAGATGCGATTCGCGCGTGCGGCCGCCATTTTGTACGAGCACGGGTAGCCTCGGAGATGCGGTTCGCGCGTGCGGCCACCATTTCTGGGCAAGAGCAGCCAGATCTTTTTATCACGCCAATTTTCTATAAAAAAAAAAATTATGCAGATACTGGGGCGACCCTAAAGTGCAACTTCTTTGCCCCAATACATGGGTCAACCCTGAAGTACGACTTCTCGACCTGGGATGTTAATTGATGTGTGTAGATGGGTGCTAGACATGTCGGTCTTCGCCTTCTCACCACCTGAGGGAAGGGACGGTGGCAGGGTGGTGTGGGACCCTGCCATACAAGTGGTGTTGGTGTGTGATTTCGAATCGATTACCGGTGTTGGTTGTGCATCCAACGCGTCGGAATCTGTGTATTTTTGTTTTATTTTCTCCCGCTGGGCGGAATACAATCATCTCCACTACCCTGGGGCCAGGTGGCTGTCGTGTCCGATGAGCTGAAGTGCGTGTTCGTGGTGCTGTGCTTCAGGAGGTTTGGGTTTTTTCTTATCGTCACAGGATTCCTGCACCTGCCACCCTTGGAGTCGCCGGTTGTGCTGACCGGATGTGGACTTGAAGGGGGGAGTCGAGCACCCGTCCGTCACTCCTGCTCTTCCTGTTGCTCAACTCCTGGGGAGGGGTCGTGCCCTTCTTGGGCCTTTTTCAAGTTCCCCCAGGAACTCCAGGGAGAGCGTGCTTGCCTCCCCTGGGAGCTCAGCCACGCGAACTCGTTCGAAGATTGACCGCTGTACATGACTCTCACACCTTGTTGATTGCCGACACCGTTGTTCAAACAATCACATTCATATGTCGGTACTTGTGAAATTTTCACACGGGAAGGCTGTGCTGAGGGATAAGCGGGTTGACCAGTTCTTCTTGATGTACATGTGTTGTTGTTGGTTCCCCTCGTTCCATATGTTCTTCCTTTCCCCCCTTCTCGGTATGTGTACATATGTTTCACGCGGTATTTATAATTGGTCGTCGGTTATTTATTGACGTTGCTTGTTCGGAGGCACACCTTTCAAGATTTTCACGATTGGGTTACAGCCGGGACGGCTGTGTGTTACACAGCGGGGGGGGGGGGGGGGGTGATGTAGTGTAGTAGAACCACACTACTGTATTGGCTCAGTATGGGGGCTGTAGGCAGGTTTCACGGGGGTCGTGTCAGGCCGTGATGCTCTACGTGAACCCAACAGGACACGTGACTGGATAAAGGGGGGCCAGGGGCCCAGGGGGGTTACATGGTTGGGGTTCGGGCCTTCCCGAAGGATTGGGAAGAGGGCGTGGCCTGGGGCGGAGCCGGCCACGCCAGAGTGGTTATAAGCGGGGCGTGGACGCTGTTCTGGGCTGTTCTGCTGGTTCTACTCTGGGATGAAGACAACATCTACGATCCTCGGTCTCCGGTCTCCGCTAGTGGACCAGGCAGCGTGTTGAGCTGTCCTGATCCAGTAATGTAGTATCCCCGTGCGTTAGCTAAGTTAGGAACGGTGGTCACTACCTTATGTATAGTGTTCTCGTTGGTTGTTGTTGTTAAAACATGGTGTTGCCTCTAGGTTAGTGTGCGCCTCAATTCAACCCACTACATATGTGAGAACCATCGCAAAGTTATATGCCTTCCCACCCAACTGAAAAAGACGCCACCTACACCACCAGCATCAAGATAGGGGGGTGGAGCTGCACATCACCAAACATCCTCAAAGCCCCTAATTCAACATGGAAAAAGCCAGGGCTCCCAAGTGCACCAATCCCAGCCCTATACGTTGGCGACTTTAACAGCCACCCTACTGTGTGGGGCTATGCAGTGGATCATTGTGCAGCGTGTAGGGTGTTCATGGTGCAGTGTGTAGTGTGTTCATGGTGCAGTGTGTTCATGGTGCAGCGTGTAGTGTGTTTATGGTGCAGCATGAGGGTGTTCATGGTGCGTGGGTAGGGTGTTCATAGAGCAATGTGTAAGGTGTTCATGGTGCAGCGTGTAGGGTGTTCCTGATGCAGTGTGTAGGGTGGTCCTGGTGCAATGTGTAGTGTGTTCATGGTGCCGTGGGTAGGGCAATATAACAGGTGTTAAAAACAACAAACATAAACTTTTTGCAAGGAATCATGTCTTCATTAAACACACACACGGTACTTGTGGTGAGTGGTAGGTGAGTGGGTGAGTAGGTGAGCCGATGGGTGCATGGGTGAGTGAGTGGATAGGTGAGTGGGTGAGTGGATGAGTTTGTGAGTGAGTAGGTGAGTGAGTGGGTGAGTGAATGAATAAGTGAGTGGGTGGGTCAGTAGGTGAGTGGGTAGGTGAGTGAGTGTGTGGGTGAACAGATGAATGAGTGGGTAGGTGAGTGAGTGTGTGGGTGAGTAGGTAAATGAGAGGGTAGGTGAGTGATTGGGTGGGTGAGTAGGTGAGCAGACGGGTGAGTGGATAGGTGAGTAGGTGAGTGAGTGGGTAAGTGAATGAATAAGTGGGTGGGTAAATAGGTGAGTGTAATTAATAAGCTTGTGCCGGAGGCCCCGGGGGAACAGGCGTCTATGATGTCTCCTGGCCAAACCCCATTTGGCAAAGCCAGGGAATTGAATCTTTACCCTTGGGGCTCCTCCAGAAACAACAAAAAGCCACTACGGATGGCCACGTGGAATGTTCGAATGCTCACTGCGGAGGAGAGGCTGCCACTCCTCTGTCGGGAGCTGGACCAGTATCGCCTGGATCTCTGTGGTATTCAGGAGGTCCGGTACAGTCCTCTACTCGGGGCAAGAAACTACCAAACAATAGGGAGTGGCTCTTCTTCTGAACAAAATAATGAAGGGGACGTGGGAGCGTGGCGGTGAAGTGTGGGAAGGTGTAAGCCCCGGGCTACTTTAGGCTCGCCTTCCCATCAACCGGAGGCGAGGAGTGGTGGTCGTGGTTACTTATGCCCCCACCGAAGAAGAACATCCGTGGAGGGATGCATGCAAGGCCGATGAGTCAGATGCCTTCTATGACCTCCTGTCACAGGTGCTAGCTAAATTGGCCCGTCGGGATAGAGTCATCTTGTTGGGTGACTTCAATGCCCGAGTATGTCATGATGCTGGCACCTGGTCTGGAGTGATTGGAAGGCATGGGCCAGATCAGCTCAATAACAACGGTAGGAGGCTGCTAGATTTGTGTGCAACCCATGGGCTTGTAATTACCAACACGCTGTTCCGGCATCGGTGCATCCACACAACATCATGTATGCATGCTGGGTCCAAAAAAGAACATCTGCTGGACTACATAGTGACAGAACAGCGGATGCGGGCCCATGTCCTTGATACCAGGACCTACCAGTGGCGATGTTCACACACCACAGCAGTTAGTCGTTTGAGGCTGAGTCGACCTAGGGGAGGCCCAGGACCTGTTAAAATAATCGTCACCAGTAGTGGCCGTGAGCGGGAATCGAACTCGGGTCGCCGGGTTCGTAGCGTAGCGCGCTAACCACTACACTACAATGCGTTACGCTTCCACATGCGCGGGTCACGTGACAGATGTGACGTCACAGCTCACTTTCCGTGCAAAAAATAAATGCATTTGTGAGCTCCCCCCCTAAAAAAAAACCAAAAGTGTATTTTTAGAATTTTAGAATGGTGTACAGTCTGGAAAGTACACACGTGGCAAATTTCCAGTTTGTTGCATGTCGGGAAGTACGCTAAACATTTTGAACAGACACACATATTCACAACTTTGCCTTTTATATATATGGAGATTACACAGTAATTTGAATATCTCGTGTTACAAAAGTTGTTCCAAAGTGGAACATTTTGGGGCTCAAACGTATCTGGGAAAACGACGATCGTTTAACAAGAGTTCACTTGCCGAGCAATTTTCGGTGACGATTATAATCTGAACTGATACGGGGCCTCCCCTAGGTCGACTCGGCCTCAAATGAGTACCTGGTATAGCGGTGTAGTAGTGTAGTAAACATCGCCATGGCGGGAGACAAAGGCGACCGGGAGTGGTGGTGCTGGCCACACACCCCCTCGTGTGCCACAGTGCCGGGAGCCTTCATAGGTGCTCGCTAACAGCACTTGTCCCAATAGTCTGTTAAGGCTATACGGGGGAGCTTTGTCTTTGTATGCATGAGTGTGTGTGTGTGCATGCGTTTGCGTGTGTGGACGTGAGTGTGTGTGATAGTGTAGTGGTTAGCGCTACACTGCGATATGAACCTCGCTACCCGAGTTGGATTCCCGCTCACGGCCAACACCAGTGACGATTATCTGAACCGGTTCTGGGCCTCCCCTAGGTCGACTCAGCCTCAAATGAGTACCTGGTGCGGTGTGTAAACATCGCCACTGAGGAGACAAAGGCGGTCGGGCGTGGTGCTGGCCACCCACCCCCTCGTGTGCCGTTCCGGCCTTCATAGGTGCTCGCTAACAGCACTTGCCCCAACAGTCTGTTCCAGGCTATGCGGGGGATATTTGATCTTAATGCGTGAGTGCGTGCTTACTCACCCACCCACCTACGCATCCAATTTAGTTTTAATCCCCCTTCGTCGAGCCTCCAGGCCCTTCCTGACACCTCACAATGTGGAAGTTTGCCGTAGTCATCAGCAAAACTTTTAAACTTTGATTATCGAATCGTGTAGAGCTCGTCGAGAGGAATAGATTGCCGTGTCTTTCGCCTTCAACTGACATAAAATGACGTAGCAACGCAGTTAATGCGAGAGCCGGGGGCTTATGGGACCCCGGTGTTCCGCCATAAGGTTCAATTTTCCATTTTGTGAAGTTTCCTATTTAGCTCGATAAAAATAATATAACGTACGCTCTGCATGCATGACGTCATCTCTCCACGATCGCTAATTACTCTTTGTAACGACATTATTTATCAATAGAAAGGTATTTTGCATTGTTCTATATTACCATCTGGTTTTAAATGTTACATCTTTTGTCAGATTAACTCGTGATTTATTCACCAATGATTCCCACGTAAGATATAATTTCACACATTTATAAATGACCTCACGTACCCCCCCCCCCCCCCCTGGGACATTGTCACGTACCCACTCACGACCTCCTCTTGATACCAAGATCCAGGATGGTCGTGTCTATGCGCCGCTTCTCGGTGGCAGCCCCAACAGTCTGGAACGATATCCCTCTGCACATTCGCAGCATCACCTCAATCGCCTCCTTCAAGAGAGACTTAAAAACTCACCTCTACAACCACGTGCTTTCAAGCGACTCTGAGCTCGGCTCCGCGCTTCTGAGTTGCGGCCATTACGTCCGCAAATTTGCGCGCGTTACAAATTGAACTATTATTATTATTACCCAAGTCGAGTCGCCTGGCCAGTGTGGAGTTGGAGATCAGAATACCCTCACTCGAATCTCGAGTCAGGGTTCGTCCATAAATGACGTCACACGATTTTTGACGATTTTTGACCCCCCTCCCCCCATCGTCACATGGCGTCACAAAAAGTCAGACCCCCCCCCCTCAAATATGACGTCACAAAGCTCTGCCCCCCCCCTCCCAAATCCATATTTCCATTTTTTAAATAAAACATGCTTCAAATCGCTTTAAACTATTGTCATTGTAGTGCGTATTTAATGTGGCGCTGCACTCTGATGTTGTAGGAGTGTTGTTATAACAATTAATGTTGTTATAACAATTCTATATTTATCTTAAGTTGCGCATGTTGATGTGACGTCACATTTCCCAAACACCCCCCCCCCTCCTCGTCACACATCGTCACAAATGTCTTACCCCCCCCCCCTAGGTGCGTGACGTCATTTATGGACGGCCCCTGACCCTCTGTAGGGGGCACCCTCTTCCTCTAACGAAGGGAATTCTTCCAGCAGTGACATCAGCCAAGGAATCACTGTGCTGCACCCTAACCCCGATTGGTCAGCAACAAGCCGCAAGGGTATTTATTGGAACCTGCGAAAAGAGACGACAGGAATTCCGAAGTCGAGCATTGTGAGGAAAGAAAGTGTTCGTGACCTGCAGGTGTGGTGGCTAAACACAGTACGGACGAGAACACAAGCAGGCGATCTGATAGACCGAGTCAGCAATTGTCAATACACGATTAACATATACGGCTCTTTATCAATTCACTACTTAGATGAACGCCTCGCCTGACCACGCCCAGTGCGGGTTGGTGAAGGGGGTTGCCAGGACCGGTTCAGTCATCAATCGCCACTGATGTTAGCCGTGACCTTCAATCAACCGCAGGTTGCGGAATTCATCCCTGGGCCAAAAGCTTCAAGCTTAGTACAAACAATCCATTTTTAAAGTTCACAATAAGAGAAGTAGCTTCGACTTAGTGACAGGTTTCAGTTCTCTAACGCCCCCCCCTGGCAATTGTTGTAATTGCCCCCTGGGCTCGTGGCTGTGGAGAGAAGCCATTTTGTATGTGGCTCGCCTGACCCTCCTAAACCGGTTCTGTGAGCAAACAGGGACAAATTTTAACTTAAACGATAAACTGTTCACCTCATAGAAACTGAAGTAAAATTGTCTCCATGACTATTACTTAACAAACCAAAGAGCCGAATTCGACGAAACAACACCCCCTCCCAAGTGCCCACGATGCCCCCCCCCCCAACACCCCTCAAACATACAGACAATGCCTTTTTGGAATGTCCAGGCATTAACAAGTTTTTCTTTTCGAATGATCACTTTGCACCTTTAACCACATTCACAAAAACAAGCATCTCACCCTCACCAGAAACGTCGCTGTTGGGGGTGAAAACCTCAAGGCCTTTCCAGGGAGGCAAATACACATTTCTACATTTTCAATGTTATTGCAAAACGCCCAATTATAGCCAATTGGAAATAGTACACTCCCCCAACACTGCAGGAATGAGCCATTACATTGTAAAAACATTTCGATTTAAAGCTTTCGTGACTGCAGGGATTCATCTTCTTGGTTCTTTCGGTAAAGTCACGTAGAAGGGAAGTAATAAAATAATAAAAATAAAACACAATAAAATAATTCTCACGACGTTTCGGCCACAACGCAAGCAGCCGTCCTCAGATGAAAACCAGGTCCGTCGAGGCGACAGAGTCTGAATTTAACAGCACACGAGCTTGATTTTCACCTAAGGACGGCTGCTTGCGTTGTGGCCGAAACGTCGTGAGAATTATTGTATTGTGTTTTATTTTTATTATTTTATTACTTCCTTTCTACGTGACTTTACCGAAAGAACCAAGAAGATGTAAAAACATTGTAATAACATTTACGCGTGGTATTCAAGTCTGTGTCAATAAATGCCAAGGGAAAACTAACGAGGAGGCTATTGATGAACGTCATCTCAAGCGTGCTCCGCCCTTGGCTGCAATCATTGCATCATGAATCTTCACAACTAGCCATGGTATGTTTTAGTGACTTGTCCTGCCCAAGGCAACGTACGTGTTTTTCATAGAAATGTCTACGCCATCACAGCAATTGAAAAAGAAACCACCGACTCCACCAGCATCAAAATAGGGGAGCTGCACATCACCAAACGTGTACAAAGCCCCGAATTCAACATGGCCAAAGCCAGGGCTCCCAAGTGGACCAATCAGAGCACTAAACGTTGGTGACCTTAACACCCTAAATTTGAAGCTTTCGTGACTGCAAGGATTCATACTGTTAGGTTTTTCAGGTAAAGTCACGTAGGTAAAAAAAATTTAATCAAAAGTTAATAAAAGTAATAATGGAAATAAAATAAAATAACAAGTCATAAATGTGATTTATGAACCATAAATGTGATTTATTATTTTATTTTATTTCCATTATTACTTTTATTACCTTTTAATTATTATTTTTTACCTACGTGACTTTACCGGAAAAACCTTAACACCCACCATAAAATGTGGGGCTGTGCACAAGTTCAGGCCGACGGTGAAGACCTCACTAACTGGATGTCCGCTGAATATCTGCACGTAATTTTCGATCCCAAGCAGCAAACCAACTTTACACTCTGCTCGCTGGCAACGCGACTACAACCAAAGTTAGGAGGAACACTTCACGCACCAGAGGCCCATTATCATCAAGGTGTTGCGATGACGCAACTTTGGCAAACTCTTGCAAGCAGTTTTGCCAAAAAATACAAACGAAACTTTGTTTTAATTCCTGCGCTTAATTGTGCAGGTATAATTCATGCTCTTAAGTTTTTTCGGTAAAGTCACGTAGGTAAAAAATAAAATTAAAATTAATAAAAGTAATAATATACATAAAATTATTATTTATATGATTACTTTTATTAATTTTTATTTTATTTAAAATATTTAAAATAAAATTAAAATTAATAAAAGTAATAATAGAAATAAAATAAAATTCTTATTTATATTATCACTTTTATTAATTTTAATAAAAAATTTTATCTATGTGACTTTACCGAAAAAACTAAAGAGTATGAATCCTTGTAGTCACGAAAGCTTCAAATCTAGAATTATTCAGGTATAAGTTTAAGTCAAATTTTTTATGAGTGGTTATTAAAGTATTGGCTCAGACCACGGACTCATTTCACTTGAGAAACCCAGTATCATTATGTGCGACTGCTTTAATTCGAGTCTTTTAATACAAGTAAACCAATCCAAGTCAGTATTAGTGAAACCTATCTTCCGATGTAAGACCTTGTTACCAATATCAACGTTATAAAAATATATAATATGTTTTAACCTTGCTGGAAATAAAACAGGTGTTAACATGTTCAAACAAAAAATAGACACACACCTATTGCAAGGCATCATCAAGTCTGCATTAACCACACACACTTGTGGCAAAACATGAAGACATACAAACATGCTCTTATAATATACCCATTGTCTTTGAAACTGATTCGGCTACACCAGAGACATCCTTCTTGATGGCCATGTCTCACCACCAATGTTAGCCGAGAGAACGCCCAAAGATAAACAGTACAAAGGGAATGCACTTGTCAAAGTATGAATGGCTCGGGTTGAGCAATTATATCTATCGGATAGATATGGTAAATATATCCGTACCACCCACTCAATCAACTACCCACTCTCCCAACTACCCACCCACTCACCCACCCACTCACCTACTCACCCACCCCTCTCTCACCCACTCACCTAGCCACTCGCTCACCCACTCACTCACCTACTCACCCACCCCTCTCCCACCCACTCACCTACCCACTCGCTCACCCACTCACTCACCTACTCACCCACCCACTCACCTATCCGCTCAAATACTCAACCACCCAATTACTCCATAACCACTACTCACCAACTCACCTACTCGCCCACCCACTCACCTACTCACCCACCCACTCACCCAACTACTCACCCACTCACCTACTCACCCACCTACTAACCTACTCACCCACCCACTCACCTACTCACCCACCCACTCACTGACCTATCCAATCACCCACTCAATCACCCCACTCACCCACCCACTCACTCACCCACTCACTTACCTACTAACCCACCCACTCACCTACTCACCCACCCACTCATCTACCTCCTCACCCACCTACTCACCCACTCATTTAACCAATCACTCACCCATTCACTCACCTATCCACTCACCCACTCACTCACCGACCCAATCACCCACCTACTCGCCTACTCACCCACACACCCACCGACTTACCAACGCACCCACCCACTCACCTATCCACTCACCCACCCACTCACGCACTCACTGACCTACGCACCCACCCACTCACCTACTCACCCACCCACTTACCTATCCACTCACCCACCCACTCACCCTCTCACCTACTCACCCACCCATTCAGCTATCCACTCACTCACCTACTCACCCACTCCACCTATGCACCCAGTTTATAGTTTTTTCACCCCCTCAGGGAGTCTCACTGACTGATCTCCACTCAACGCATGTTTGCTCAGGGTGCGACCGAATGTGCACTTCGGAATGTGGCTTTTTTTCGGTTCCCGTCAACAACACGTATATATGAACACATCGACACTTGGCTAGAACCCCGCAGACTCGCAAGATTCGTAAAGCGCTGCAACGTGTCCTCTCGTAGCTTAGACCCGACGTCATTGTTGTAAGTCAGTAGCTAGGCACGGGTGGTGAATCTGCAGTCTTCCGAGTCAAGTCAACTCACAACACTTGGGGGTCTGTCGCGTAGCCTCCTGTCTGCGATCCTTCGATGCTTCACATGGCCTCAAAGTGCACCTAGCTTGGCACAAGCGCCGTGGTGACATCACCGATTCTTGGTGGCGAACGGGTGTTGCTGTTGTTGTTTTCTTCGAAGAACCATGCCTCCTATGATAAAGACATCGCGTAGGTGGACAACACTAACGCTGTTGCTGACCACCAATATATTGTTGCTGACCACCAATATATTGTTTACATCACAAGGTAAGAGCGACCATGCTTTTATAGCCATTGCCACTTGCGCGTTTAATTGTCATAAAGTCACGTTAACTATTAGGGATTGTAATATTTTACCCGTAGTGGACCGGTGGTATAGTACTTGATGTTGTTGATTGAAGGTAGGCCAGCAATTGTCACTGGGACACGAATAAAGTAACGTGAAATCCACGTAGCTTGCCTTTACACCATATGGCATTGGTTCAAGCAAGACTCACTATGTCGATGAGACGTTAAATTCAGGGGCGGCCAGTCCACACAGGGGAACTATAGCGCCAAGTTCAGTGGGGGGCGCGAAATGCGAGGGAAAAAAGTACAAATTAAAATGAACGAAAATGTTATTATTTCAAATTCCCCGCGCGCGTACAGCGGGCATATTAATTTTAATTCACCTCTCAACGTTTCTGAGAATGTATTGGTCGGACAGACGGACGGACGGACAAACCGAATAATTATGCTCCAATTTTAAAACAAATAAAATTGTAAAAAAATAATTTAATGGAACATAGGGGGGCAAAAAGGTTTCCCAGTATACCAAAAAACCTCAGCCAAGATCTGCCCTTGGGGTTTGGTGGTGGGGGCTCCGATTGCCCGGTTTGCCCTACGGTGCCAGTTGCCGCCCCTGAGGCTTAGGCAGGAGATCTTCCACGAAGGGGGTGTACGCATGAATGTTGAACTTCTTTCGCACCGTACGTGGCTAACCACACTAATCAGAAAATCCGGGGAAGGACAACAAACTAAACCAAAGTTCGCGTGATAATGGTTTATGCTCCTTGAGATCAGCAAGGCTTTGTGGTTCATATTTTTTGTTTCTTTCGTTAAAGTCACGTAGATAGAATACAAATAAATTGAATAAAAAACACTAATGTAGACTGTAGCCTGGTTCTTAATTTGAGTGAGTGTACTGGCAGTTTTAATAACAATTGCTACAGTCTACATTATAGACTATCAGTACAGTCACCAAACTTAATAACCAGGCTACAGTCTACATTAGTGGTTTTGAAGTCATTTAATTTTTTCGATTTAAAGCTTTCGTGACTGCATGGATTCATCTTCTTGGTTCTTTCGTTAAAGTCACGTAGAAGGGAAATAATAAAATAATACAAATAAAATTATTCTCACGACGTTTCGGCCACAACGCAAGCAGCCGTCCTCAGGTGAAGAACAGGTCTGGGTTGGAGGGGGAAGAGCGCCTTGACAACATAATTTGCATATCAAGAGGAATTTAGCATATTTATGGGAAATGCAGATATGGGATTAGTCATTACTTGTGGAATGCGTAGTAGGTGGGCAGGGGGTTTCAAAGTCATAATATGCCCGTGCATTATGCAGGATTAGCAGCATCAAAGGGAGGGAGTAAGGTTAGCATTAATAAAGGGAAGGAATGTTTTGATATGTTTTTTTATACGGTTTTTTTTAGATTGATCGCAATTCTAGGAACAACCGCTACGGCTTTAACAGCATTCACCGAAAGAACATCATCTCGTCCAGATGATCTTGCTGGCCGTACGCCGTGCAGTGAGTATTCGAGCAGCATTATAATATAACCGAAGGTCAAGACGAACGAAACGATCCACTGGCAGCCAAAACGAAACAACCACATTCACGTCGTCGTCTTCATAACCGCTATCTTCGTCTGTGATCAATCCACAACTGGATGAAGGCTGCCCGCAGCCATCCAAATGTTTCAGGGTCACACGATACAACAATGATCCGTGTGATACCCCAACATGAGTTGCTTTCATCGCTCCATCTCCACGTTGTGGACGTTCTCTCGAGCGTGTTTGTTCTTTCCTTCCGCTGTTCTCTCCCACTCAAAGTAAAATCTCGACCATCGGTCAGCCACCCCCTGCCACATTCACACCGAAGTAACGAATGTTAAAAAAATATATATGTAGCATCTGCCTCGGTCTATTTGTAACTTTGTTAGCGACGTCGACATCGGCCGGTGGGGGGAATGAAAGAGCTTCTCAGCTAATCGGATTTCCCCCGGGATATATAAAGATGCTGATGCTGTGTGTGTTCATGTCTGTGTGCCACGCGTGCTCTCACACCAGGTGCTGCTGAGCATCTCGTTGGGGGCCGTGCAATCATCGGATGGATTCTGCAATCCCTCCACGCAATATCCAATGGATGGGCACTGCTGTAATAAGTGTCCTCCCGGTGAGCGGCCCAAAATGATTACAGAGACAAAACAAAACATTGACGTTACACCACCATTCACTGTGGTGTACATCTCTCTCTCAGACTTGAAACACTTAAAATATCGATTGTATTTTGTCAGTATTTATTTAAACCCTCACATGTTCCAGAAACTTCCCGGTCACGGCCTCACGAATAACAGTCCATCTAACAACTCTACCATCTGCCCTGTACACCTCAGTGCTTCTGACACTCCCCCTCTTCATCGGTGTCTCTTCTTCCCAATTAGTGTTGTTACTTCCCTTCTACGTGACTTTACCGAAAGAACCAAGAAGATCGATCCCTACAGTCACGAAAACTTTAAATCGAAATTTAGTGTTGCTGTATTCTTCTTTTAGACGATTTAAATAACAATGGAGTGTGCGGAAGAACGCTCTGCCGCAAGACGTAAAACCGATCAATAGAACGTGTCAATGGTTCCTCCAGATTCATCTTTGCTCCAGGATTCCCTCTTCTCTCTTGCTCCTGTTGATTAGCTCACTTTTGTCTTTCAAAATATTTTAGCTGGGGGGGGAGGAAAAGTTGGTTTGTGAAGGGCAGCAATCTTCTGCAGACGAACTGCGACTCAATAAAAATAAAAACGTGCAAGATACTTAAATCTGTGGTCCTCAATTTTGGAGATTTTCTTTCTCCCATCCGTTTAAATTTGTCGTCATCGGGAAGATATTCATGCCCACAGACGACATTTATGCTGCTTCTCAAAGTGTTACGCGCAACAATCCTGCCATACGGCGGTGTTTATCAATCGCCTATCTCTCATTTGTCTAAGTCTAGCCATGGCCCCCTGCCCCATAATAGTCTACTACTATTGCGCGTGGCCAGCAATTATTTTTTCATGCCCTCCACCCCAGCCGGGCATTCGCATTCCTTGCCTCTAGGGCAGCGGGGCCATTCTCAATGTTGGCAGCCAGAGGTGATGGGACCAGATGTGACGCACACAGGTGTACGTTTACAGTCGCCGGCTAATCTCGCTCCTTCAACGCATCGACTTGACGCATTGCGGTAGGGCAAACAGCGATAATCGTCTCTTGGCAGTCACAGGGTTCATGTTTCTGGGTCCGGAACTTTCGCGGTGGTGTTCTTGCGTCCTTAATCCGAGTCTAATCGGTGGACTCCAAAGAAAAGGCCAGGGGCATTGCCTGTTCAAACAAATGTAATGACAATAGAGCCTGCGTGCGGTGTGAGGGGACTAGTGGCCACGGGAGGTAATTACAGGGAAGTTAGCCAACAGTATGAGTGCACTAGTGGACACGGGAGGTAATAACAGGTGTATCGATTGTGAGTGCGAAGGGACTGGTGGCTACGGGAATGTTCGAGAAGGTAGCGTGGTCAGGTGACGGAAGAGGACGGTGGACTCTGCCGGTAGAGGGAGCATCCAGAGTCAGCGAGAATGATCTAGAATGTGGGCGTGGCCTCGTTTTGATATATAAGAGGGAGATGCGCGGGAGACTCGGGGTTGTTGCAGTGGGATCTCCGCCTGATGTCAAGTGAACGTGTCTTCAATAAAGTGCCATCTCAAGAGGAGTGTGTCAAGTCGTCATTACACAAATACAACCTCGACACATCAACATAGACGCACCCAGATGTTAATTGATAATTGTTTTTTACCCTTTTATCTGGCAACAAAAGTGACACCTTTTTTTACAAGGAGTCGTGTTTGCATTGACCACAATACCTGCAGTCATAATGCAAACAAAAAACACAACTCTGATAATGTATGCACTGTCCTTGAAGTTGATTGGTCCACACCCGAGACAGCTTTCCTTAGAGCCTAGTCTCACATGGTGTTGGACCAGATGACGCCAAAAGGCGCACAACTCAAAGACAATGCACCATCAGAGTATGAGAGCTCGGGGTAAGCATTGACACCTCATTTGCCAGTAAAAAATATGATAATTGTTTTTTTTACCTTTTTATCTGGCAACAAAACTGACACCTTTTTTTGTGTTGAGGCCCTAATGCAGTTGTTTTTAATTCCCGTACAGCTAATTGTGATGCGATTGCATTTTGGCGCTTTGGAGATTGAAGCGGTCGTAGAATTAAGCTACTTCTCTGCAGGCTCCAGTGAAAAAGGGTATCCCTACCTTGAAACTCGTGCGAACAATCATCGAGAGTGACCAACCACAGTGTACCGAGCTGTAACAATAACTGGCGGAGGTGATCACAAACTTAATTTGACGAGTGTCCGTGTCTTTTGATTGGGTGACAGGATCCTTTAGATCCGCTTGGTGCACCGTGGACACGCCGACTCGCTGCCAGCCCTGCCCTGGGGGATCCTACAGCTCTGAGTACAACACCAAACCCATGTGCTCGTACTGCACGCGCTGCGTTCAAGGTGAATGCCACTGTCAATCCAAGTTTTAACACAGTGGAGGTGATCACGTTGGAGAGAATCTCGTAAATGAAGGCCCACACTAATTTAACCAACGTAGTCTTTTTGCGACCTCTATTATGAAACGTCTTTATAATTTGGGGTCATATTGTGTGGGGATTTCAATGAGGATAGAGCTATGCACCCTTCACCAACACAGCCAAATAAAATAAAATCGTCGCCTGGGGAAATGTGCCAATTGTTTGTTTCTCGGCAATTTTGTACGACGCTTCGACTGAGAGTACACCCAGCATCGTCAGGCATTAGCCAGTGCTCAAACATCGCGTGAACGTGTTGCACTCCCGAACTGGAGAGCGTGTGTCCAGTTCAATGGCTGCACATTCATTTTTTTTGTATAATAAAAATCACTGAATTCGGGTGTCAATGGGCGCACAAACAATGGACGTGGAGATTTCGTGCAGGTGGGTTTCTATTAATCTGGGATTCCAGCTGGAACCCTCAGCTCCTGTACACAAGAGTAACACTTTCATTTCAGGCCGTTTCTCACTGCCTCACTGCTTTGCAACATCACTGCTGTCAATCTGATATTGATGTCTCTATCTACCCACGATTCAATATAAATAACAATATCATACCTGACATTCAACATTGCTGACGCATTATACATTTAGTTTTGGTGACCTGTGCCTAACGCCTGACACTCTGTATGCTGTGTGTAACGCTGTGTAGGCTACGTGGATTATCATACAGTTTTTTTTAAATGGAGTATTTGTTCTTTACGAAATGTGATATATAGACTTTTTTAATTAAATAAATTCACTACAATCTTCAAATTGTAATATTTTTGGTTCAATAAAAATGTTATTAACCCGTCATATGACGGGCAATTACACTAGTTTAATATATTAAACACTACAACAATAACTTATTTCAGTTAAGCATTGTTTATTGTGAGATTACTTAAATTAGCATCATGAGGATTAATTAAAGATTAAGGTTCATTAAATACATTGTTCGTTGTTACATTGTGATCAAATCAACTTAGCAAATTGAAACGGCTAAAGTTAATTGATGTTTTGATTCGTTATCATTATTGTGATTAGATTAAATTCATTTCCAGGCAGTATACTCAGTCGACGACTATCGGCCAAGATGAAGTTTTTTTATTTTATCAATTTAAATGATTTCCTTAACCTTTGCCAATCACGATAATTAATTTTACACAGATCATAACGTTATCAAAATCAATTGTGTGCCCTTTCCAGACACAGTTTTCTGCAACCGCCAACACCTTGTCCATATTGTCAACAAAATCAGTTTGATAGGAATCTAAATCAAATGGCACATCTATCCAGGTGACAATATGCTCATTTTGGCTGTGTCCACTCGGTGGATAGTGCATACCACTAAATAACATTTTACCAGCATGGTCTTAAACTCAGAATATAAATTCATCTGCCGCGCCTATGTCGATTAAGCGGGAGAAAAAATAATCGAAAACATGACCTGTTTTTGTCGTTTTTGCAGCATGTCACCAGGTGAAAATCGAGGAATGCATTCCGACTCGCGATGCGAGGTACATGTAGGATAATAAATGATTGGGTGTGAATATTTTTTTGTTCGTGTGAAAAAGTGCGTTTTTATGTGTGCAGCTATAGTGTGTCGTGCCAGCCTTCGTAGGTGCTCGATAACCATCTGTTGAAAGCAAGACACATCACCCCCCAATATATGTTATAATTACATTCATTATAATATATATTGGGGTGAATATTGGGGGGGGGGATGTATGTCCCCCCCCCCCCAATATTCAAATATGCTCAAAATGTCCCCCCAATATATTGCTATGAAATAGATTTCTGTTTATGTGATTGTGGTTATGGTTGTAATTTATTAATCCCTAATCTTTGCCATTACATACAATGAAACAAGAAAAGGTCAAAAAGAAAAAAAACAGAGCAATGTAATACAATACACCATTAGACATTATTGTAAAAAAATTAATCCATCCCATGTGTTATTGAATTTTTTAAATATTTTAGACCGAAAATGATTTTTCAAATTTAGATATTTTTTCTGTGGGGGGGGACTCCATGGCCTACGGCGTTGGTTGAAAGGCTACATGGGGGATAAAGCAATTTACACTCTTCTCACAAGTGAATTCGACTGTACTCCAGCATGCCATTGGTGGGAGACGAGGCTGTAGGAGCTGCTGCGCTCCCAATCCGTGAGATTCTCAGAGAAGAGCTCCATGACCTCTGTGACCTTAGCGATGCCCTCAGTCTTAACATGTTCCGTGGTGAGGTTTCTTTTAGGTGTAGCCTGAGGCTCTACCCTGGTCTCGTGTGAGTTCTCGCCTCGATAACATTGAAACGAATTTTTTATTTAACAAAAACAAAAACCTCATCGTAACGGAAGGCTTAAGCGTTGTCGTCACTGTCTCTCGTGGAAATGTCCGCAATCCCCGATGCGTAAATCCCGTAGGGCATTGGAAATGGGGACAAAGTATAGCCGGCTGCTTAAGCCGATCGGTACTGAGGGCCCCTGGTCGCACGCATCTCGTTTACTCCCCATAGGTGCGGCTGCGGGAAGGACCAAAAGATCACGACATTTTCCGCCAATGGAACCTTGTTCTGGTGTTGTCCAAACTGCCCAGCCGGCACGGAGGCGCTGAACGAGTGTGAGATACCAATCTGCATCATCGTCCTCATCGGTTCACCAAAAAAACACCCACAACATCTCGTGAATGCGGTACCAGGTCAATAGGGCTCACGGTCATTCGAACATACTCCTCCAAGGAAAAACTAAAACATAATTTTTTCAAACTGTAAACTATTTTTAATTTTACTGGTTAAGGCCAACTGAGCAATGAAACTCTTTTTCAAAAGCGACCTGGCCACAAATGATAGCCCAATGAAGTTTGCCTACCACGTGATAATGTATAGCAGCCAAATACTCCGTCCCCCCCTCTCTACCCGCCCTGCAGGTTCATTTTCGGATTTCGTCACCAAGTGCACCGACTGTCCTCCAGGCACGTTCAGTGACCAGTCCGGGTCCCACTGCCGAAACTGCACACGGTGAGTCCAGTGCAGAACCCTTCGCGACATCTCCCGTTATCCCCGTACTCAGAATATGTTTTATTTTTTATTTACACCGGAGGAGGGATCCGATGAGCCGAGAAGCAATTTTTTCACAGATGTCCAGACGGGGATACGCGGTAAGAGCGTTACAGCAAAACAAACAGACCAAAAAAAAGGCGGCCATCTTGGACTTGTAGGCGACTAACCGGGTTTGTTTCGTTTCATTCTCTTCCCAGTGAAGCGACCCAAGGAGATCATTTGTTGCCGGAGTCGGCGCTTGCATCAATCACCGCCTGAACAATTTGCTCGTGTTGTCGCTCCACCCGCAAGAGGGTGGCCTACGTCACGTGGCAGGGATGGGCTCTTTAAACGAGTGCTTGCCTGTACGCAACTTAACACTTGCGCTTAGATTACTTTGCTTATTTGGACGCTATAAGTTTCCGCACGACAGGAGTGCAAAGTACAGGAAAGGCAAACAAATCACCAAAAAAACTGAACCGTCCCCATCCTACCAGGCAAAGCCTACTGAGGTATTAACTTATTTTTCAGAAGTGACTACGGTTAGAAAGGGGCAGCCCCTATAAAAAAAAACTTAGCTGGGGGTTGCCCCATCCCTGCGCAAGTCGTCATCACTCCATGTGGCCACAGAGTTCAGCGAAGATCCAAATTCGCCACCTAGTGGTGACGGTAAATTGTCGTACACATCTGCATCTTCTGAAACTGTTGGCCATGCGCGTGTGTCCGTGTGTTTGTGAAGCTGTGAACGAGAGCAGTCTCCGTGCACGAACGCCAGCGACGCCGTCTGCAGCGGTATGATGATTCTACGTGCACACGGCAGTGGTTTACCAACAACAAGGGATGATGAACATGTTCTTCATCGGTACTTCTCCGGGTGTTCTTAATCAATGTGTGCGTGTTGTTGTTAACCAGGCCCAGATGTATCTGCAAATGGCCAAGCATATGCAGCGACAGCTGCAGTAGCAGCGTGCATCCTCCTCGGGATTGCTGTGCTGATGGTGCTGATGGTGCTGCGTTGCCGTCGTGTTTCCGTTCAACAAAAGAATGCCCCTCCGAGCGACTCCAGTTCCATGGAGAAATTTTCCACCCAAGGCTCCTCAGCAACCCGGCAACGCCCAGGCGAACTTCAGTCAATGCTGAATGCTTGCGATAACATCGAATACATCGTCCAGTGTGTGTGCAGTGGAAATGAATCTGAGACAAACGGATATCAGCCCTTTTATCAGACCCCTCCTAGTCCTTATTAAGGCCTCAATACCTGAGGCCTGTTAAGAGGCGTGAACACTGAGATACATCTGGCTTCATGATAGAGTTTCTCTACAGTTCCTGTTAGGATATCATCATCAGCTAACACAATATACATTAGCATTGTTGTGGAGAATATAAGTAACACATAGTTAAGCACACAAAATAGTATCCTTTACATTTTTTTCCCTGCATGGTTCAGGCAACGCAGCGTTACCTGGCGGAGGAGCTCACCGATGGGACTTTGTTCACATCTTTCAAGGATTTGTGAGCTCCTCACACAATGCAGCCTGGTTAAATCCAGGATGGATCGTAGGCAGGCCATCCTAAATGTTTCCAACCGGCGAACACACACATAGATAGACTGACACACACACAGCCCTACATACATACACATGTGACACACAGACATCTACTTGAGATACACAGACATGGATGAACACACATATGGACTCACACAAACGCATTGACTTACACACACACATAGAGTGACACATGTATAGACTTACATACACATGTGGACTAACACACACACATACACAAGGACGTACATGGCCACATCACAGACTGGCAGACCGTCGCAGCGTCATAAAAGCGCAGCAAAAAAAGGGAAAATTTAGAAAGCTAAAAATAAAGAGTTTTGTGCACAAACATTATTATTGTAATATCTCCCAACGTATTTGTTTGCTAATAGTAAGCGAATCAACGTGAGTTCTTATCTGCACACAAACATTATTATAGTAATGTTTGTCAACTAAATGTGTTTAATAATATAAAACATTGGACTTGATTTGTTAGTGTAAGAAGCTTGGAAATTTGTACTTACCATAGGCGTGTTGAGGCCTTGTGCCATGCGTAGCCTCCCTCCTGGCCTACATTGGCAAGGCGGCGGAGTTGGCACGTTGCCAGGCTAGGGGCTGGGCCGTTACCACCCCCCCCAGCATCCCACGCCCGTGCAAGAATAATATTATGTAAGCAGTAAAATATTATCTAGGGAGTCTTCTGTAGTATAAACTGGACGCATCGTGTTGGGGGGGGGGCGAAGAGGACGTGACACTGTGAAGAAATATCCGCAGCGTTATGTGTGTATGTGTTGGCTTTAAACGCGTAAAAGGAAATGTCCCCGTGAGGTGGAGCCAAGGCGCATCACTTGACAGGGTCCGCCTACCCCGCCACGCAATTGGCGTCAGTTGATACGGTCGATGTCGCGCAATAAGCAAATAATTAATAATAGAAACGGCACAAATGTGTTAATTAAACTACTTTAAAGTTTAGGGATGGGAAAACGAAATAGCCTATTCCCACCGCGGGGCTTAGGGTGTGCCGCCTGTCAAATTCTTTTCTACATGAAGGCCACCGTCCGAGAGCCAAATCCCCCGCAAGCGCGAGCACGCGGAGACTTTTATATATTAAAAAAAAGAAAGATTGATTTTAACTTGCAATATATGTGATTCTTCACGCGATAGTTGTTTTTGTCTCGATAACTTTTTTGATGTACTTCAATCGAGCCTGTAAAACATGATTGTAGTTCTGAATTTAAATCCTCTTAGGCAAAGGCAAGATTATGATGCTATTTAATGTGATGGGGGAATTCTGCACGACAGTAAACATATAAGGGCATTTGCCAGAACCATTGTGTAATTAAATCTGGTTGCAATAATTAAACTATATATCACTAGCAGGAAGTACCCAGCTTTATCCAGCGGTAAAAACACGTATATTCCATAGCTTGTATTCTATTAAAAAACATAACGTATACACAAATACTAAACAAGTATTTCCTTCGCCGGTTCTACTGCAGTGACTGTGCAGTCTCTGGCTTGTCTTGACACACGCTACTTTGGAGTTTCCTCAGCCCGTGTTGCTAAGGTGCTTTCCTTGTTTGCTGTTGAGACAGCCGCTACTCCTCTACTGTTTGTTTTGTGCACCGCAGTGCGGCCACTCTCTTCGTGTTTGTTTGCTTTTTAAAAAAAATTTGTAAATAAAATAAATAAGTCGTTAATATGAAAGAAACTCTCTTCGATAAGCAAGATTTTTGGCTTGCTCGGGGCAACCGCGAGTCTGCGCACGTGCAGATGTATACTTCAGCACGCGGCTGAAATGTATCATTACGACGATCAGCAGACATTGTACAAGTTTGATATTACTAGCTAAGATATATGACATCGACATTACTGTAGAAAAAATCACATTCTTTTATGATAAGTTTTGGTTGGTATTACAATCCAATGAATACTTGGAATTTGAAGGTGAATTATCATATAAATCAACGCATTGATTCCAAAGAACACAGGATGAGATGTTACTATCCTTTGTGCAAGCACTTCCAAGAGTTCATGAACAGTGAGCCTGGTGAAATTTGGGGAGCGCATCGTCAGTAGTGACCCTTTGGTTCCTAGGGTGTTTCGGCCTTTCATACTATACACCCTCCCCAAAGGCGGCCAGCGACAGGGTGATCAATCCTACGCTTGCGTCCCATTCCCAATTAGTCATAGGAGTTGCCTTGTTGTTGATAGCCAACATCCCATGGGACTATGCATGGCAGGGGTGTCCTCCTACCTGAGTCAAGCATTGTTGACTGCATACCTCCCGGCCCTCTCACTTTGGGGCCCAGCTAGGGTCTTTCCTCTTCATCCAGAGCCACTGACTGCTGCCTTCTGCCGCCTCCGATACAGCTCTGATTGCCGAACGCTGGCTCTGGCCCTTAATTCCCAGGTCTCTAAGCAGTCTGGTTGTAGATGTTTCCACAAAACCTCTGCAGCCCACCTCCACTGGTCGGACTTCTGTGTTCCAGCCATGATGCCGTGCTTCGACAGCTAGATCGGCATAGCGCAGATGTTTTCGCTCATAAGCCTCATCTGCTGTGTCCTCCCAGGGTACTGTGAGCTCAATGATGAAAACCTTCTTGAGCGAACGGGACCAGAGCACCATGTCAGGTCTTAGGGTGGTGGTTGGGATCTCCGGAGGAAACACAAGTTGCCGGCCAATGTCAGCTAGAATTTTCCAGTCGCGGGCCAAGCGCAGCTGGTCTCGCTCTATTGGTGTAGAGCCGCTCTTCGGTGGTTTAGCCCCTTCGCGGACAAAGGTCGTCCGTAAGGGGTGTGATGCTGCTGGGGGTGGTAGGGAGTTGGTGGCAGCTCTCTTGTCCTCCAGGGTGGACGCAAGGTTTTTAAGGACTTGGTTGTGATGCCAAGTGTAGCGTCCTTGGGTGAGGCTTGTTTTACACCCTGTGAGAATGTGCCTGAGGTTGGCTGGCATGGAACAGAGGGCACAGTCCGGATCTTCACCATACCATTGGTGAAGATTAACTGGTGTTGGAAGGATGTCATATGTTGCTCTGATGGAAAAGCTCAACCGCCTCGCTTCCATGGCCCACAGATCCTTCCAGCTGATCTTCCTCTTCTCCACACTGTCCCATCGAGTCCACTGTCCTTGTTTGGCAAGAGAGACTGCCTTGGCCCACCTTGCAGCCGCCTCCTGATGGCGTACTTCCTGCACTACCATCTTCCGCCGCTCTGGTGCAGTGGCCTTACTCCAAGCAGCACGGCTAGTTAGCCCAAGGCCTCCTCTCCCTTGCTGAACATGACCCACATTGTATCTATGTCCAACGCATTGAGCATGTTTTACTCCGTGTAACCAATAAAAGCTATTCTTGGCTGATATTTGCCTATTCTTTTCTATTTCAATGCTAATACAGTACATGACCATGTTGCGCACTCGAAATGAAGGACGTGGGTAGGCGCGCCAAATCGAGGACAAGTACATTTATTCTGGTTAATATCAATCTTGGGAAGAACAGCACCGTCACTCTGAAAAATGCACCAGGACGTGTCACACACAGCAATTATTCCGAGTCGCCATTAACCATGTGGCTGGTTGTATCCGCGCGGTCATTCAATCACAGTTTTCTCTTAAACCCAATTCTACTACTGATAAACCATCTTTGTCTTTGACAATCACATTTGCACATCACTATTCGAATATTCATTTAATCCTAAGCTGTATGTCTATCTATACCATCCACTTATATCGGTATCTTACACCCATTATATGTACTGTATGTGTACAGTATACATACTGTATATCACCATTGTACAGCTTACTACTTTACATGTGTTCGATTCTCAATAGCATTGCAAGTAGTCATACTCTGGGTACATGGGCATGGTTATAGACTAAACAGTATTAGAGTGAGAGAAATACAATGACAGTAAGTAATTGCAGTGCGTCATCCCTTTACAATGCACAGTGCTAAAACGCCTTTAATTGCATATATCACAAACGAACAATTCAAAGCCAAGCTTAAAGTCTAGAACAAGTCTAGAACAAGTCTAGAACATTTATATAACGATCAAAAAAACCTTTCGGTCCTTTACCTGTAAAATGCAACAACACGTGTGTTACAACCAGCCTTGCTCCCGAGCCGCCATTAACCATGTGACTCGTATATCCACGTGGTCAATCAATAACCCTGCCAGCCACCTACAGGCCCGACTCAGTCATCACATGCTGCTGTACACACATGTGTAGTGGGTTCGAATTAGGTGCACACACACGCAGCTTGGAGGCAACACTATTTATTAACGGTAAGTAATATAACACTGTACATGAGGTGGTGACCACCTTCCTCAACTCACTAACACTCTGGAACGTGACACAGACTGGACCAGGCAGGCAACGGCCTGCCTGGCCCAGGACGACGACTCGGGACTTGACGACCGATGATGTCTTCTCTTTGGAGTACAGTACAACAGCCTCGCTCTGCGTTCACACCACGCTTATATCTGCTTTGGCATGGCCGGCTCCGCCCCGGCGTGGCTGGCTCTCTCCAGGCCACGCCTCCCTTCCCAGGACACGCCTCACTTCCCCCACCTCTGGGAAGGTCCGGATCCTTCCACCACGTGACCCCCCAGGCACCCGCTTGGGGCCCCCAGCCCTCCTACGGGCCGACACAGTAGTGACCGTTCTATGTCACTACATCACCCCCCCCTGTATAAACACACAGCCGTCCCCGGCTGTAACACAATTGTGAAACATCGAAAAGGTGTGCCTCCGAACCAGCAACATCAATAAATGACCGGCGACCGATAAGAAATACAATCACGTAATATATACAGAATCGACGAGGGTAAAAGGGAACCGCATAGAAAACGGGGAATTAACATCAAATATACATGAAAACTGGCTAACCCACTTACGCTCCAGCACAGCCCCCCCCCCCCCCCCCCCCGTGAGAATCACGCATGCACTGACATGTGAGTGTGGCCATTGGAACGACGGCGTAGGCAATGAGCAAGGAGTCTGAGAGGCATGTAGAGCAGCCAGTCTTCAACGAGTCCATATGGCCGGGCCTGGGGAACCAGAAGCGGCCCAAAGGGCACGGCCCCTCCTCCCAGGAGTCAGAACAGGAGGAGCAGGAGTAGCTGACGCATGCTCCACTCCCTCCCCCCCCCCAGTCCGTAGCCGGTCGGCATAACCGGCGACTCCAAGGTGCCAGGTAGATACTGCCTCCTGTGACGAGAAACAAACCCTCCTGAGGCATCACTCAACGAACACCCGCCTCCGCTCTTCGGACATGACAGTCACCCGTTAGCACCCCCCCCGCCTTTCCGACGTGGCGTCACAACCAGTAGCACGCGTCGGCCATATCGGGGGGAAGAATTTCTATGTTACCACCCCACCGCCTTTCCGACGCGGCGTCACAACCAGTAGCACGCGTCGGCCATATCGGGGGGATTTTAACCCAGTCTCTCTCCAAGACTCGCATCGCAGCATATAGCTGTACCGACCGAGCTGAGACCCAGTCTCTCTCCAAGACTCGCATCGCAGCATATAGCTGTACCGACCGAGCTGAGACGACCCAGTCTCTCTCCAAGACTCGCATCGCAGCATATAGCTGTACCGACCGAGCTGAGACGACCCATCGTTCACTCACTGCACAACATGCACCCTAACAACTGAGGGATACAGTCCCAACGTAACAGGACAACTCCACCTGAACCTTACGAATCTCCAGCCCACTGTTTCAACGCACCTCGGAGTGTCTCACTCTCCGGGCCGTCAGGTCAAGCCATCAGACACAGCATGATGGGACCACACTCTCTGAGCCATGTGAGCGCACAGCCCACTAGGCTAGACAAGCCACGGAGTGTCCCGATCTCCGGGCTGTCAGGTCAAGCTGTCAGACACAGTATGACGGGACCACACTCTCTGAGCCATGTGAGCGCACAGCCCACTAGGCTAGACAAACCACGGAGTGTCTCGATCTCCGAGCTGTCAGGTCAAGCCGTCAGACACAGCATGACGGGACCACAATGTTCGTGTTAGACACGCAACTCTCACTGGGCCATCCTGGTCAGGATCTGCGCCCCAAGATAAGTGACAGCCAGCACCACAATTCCAAATCCCTGGCAGCATGTCACCATCGCAATTTAACACCATCACAACGCATACAATTTGAATTATGATCTCCCACAGAACTGATCCAATGCCGAACAGGTACGCACAATTTGTGACGATCCCGAATATTCAATGGTCACAACAATACACCTCACATCCCGTATCCGTACACATCATCTCCGAGACTCGCATTGCAGCATGCAGCTGTACCAACCGAGTGGAGAGAGCAATGCAATTTGACAGCAATTAACGGAAACGCACCCCCGATCGATGTAGAACACAAGGGGCATTCCCGCACAAAAGACATAATCTGTGCAACAACGGACAGGAGCCAACCAGTGAGGTTGAAACACACCGAACCTGTCATTTCAAAAACCCCTTCAACATTAACCATGGGACTCAGGGCATTCGAATTTTGAGAGCAAAAAAACTATACACAAACCCCAAGAATCGCCGAATTGATTAATACAGTATATGCAGTATATGAAATTCGTACAGTCAATCATTTGGCGCAATGCTCCATCCAGTCCCCACATGGCAACACACACAATCAATACTCCAGACAATCCGTACATAGTAAATAATCACAAGCAAGTACCCAACAGTCCATACACTGTTAACAATTCCAAGCAAAGCTCCATACGGTCTGTACCTTGGCAACAATGACGATCAAAGTTTCTTACAGTTACACGTGACAATCACGAGCGAAACTCCATACAGTATACACAATAACAATGGCAATTTCGCAACAAAACGATGTAACAACACGAGTCATTAACACGGCAACCTACAGGATATCAGCAGAGCTCGGGACACCCAACAACGAATTAATCATTAACTACACCCAGAAGATACCGATCTCGACGCCGTAATTAACAACAACACTTGTTACAAGCAGACACCCGCATGGAAGCCGCGTCAATTTATCACGCACACAACCGGACGAACACGCTCCGCAAACCAGCGAGTAAAAAAAAACACCCGCGATCGCAACCCGGCACACGCAAGATGGGTGAAGTTATTATTATTTTTCTTGGGGACGGGTGCTTGTCATGTCACGACTCGCCTGGCGACTGTGAATAGCGGAGGGCGGCAAGATGGAGCACTGGGACGGCCCGAAGAATCTTTCATGGTGAACACGGCCTGCTCTTGCGAACCCATCCACCTCTCGCGCTCGAGCAGAAGACTGGAACTCCCCCTCTGCAGGCGTTGATGTCGGCGGGAGCGGCATTTCGGAAGCAGGAGCGGCGTTTTGGTGGGAACCGCGACCCGACCAGCCTTCGAGTTGGCGGGAGCGGAGTTTTGGCGGGAACCGCGCCCCGACCAGCCGCCGAAATGGCGGGCCCACCGCGTGGCCCGCATGCCCGGCCTCCCCCGCCAGCCCCCGCAGCGACGATGGTGTCCTCTCCCCGCGGCTCCGTCGCTCCGTTCCCGATGGCGGCGAAGCAGCAGTGCGATGCCAGTCCCGCCGCTCCGCGTGCAGCGCCATCTCTCTCTGTCACCGGGGCTGCCATCCCCGGGGCTGTCCGAAGGATGGTCGTCACACCATCCCCGTTGTACGAAGGCGTCCAGGTGAGTTTTATATTTGTTTTTCGTGTGCCCATTTTACTTCCCTAGGATAACACCTAGCAATATTTATTTTTCCACCTTCTGACGCCAAATGTAGTGGGTTCGAATTAGGTGCACACACACGCAGCTTGGAGGCAACACTATTTATTAACGGTAAGTAATATAACACTGTACATGAGGTGGTGACCACCTTCCTCAACTCACTAACACTCTGGAACGTGACACAGACTGGACCAGGCAGGCAACGGCCTGCCTGGCCCAGGACGACGACTCGGGACTTGACGACCGATGATGTCTTCTCTTTGGAGTACAGTACAACAGCCTCGCTCTGCGTTCACACCACGCTTATATCTGCTTTGGCATGGCCGGCTCCGCCCCGGCGTGGCTGGCTCTCTCCAGGCCACGCCTCCCTTCCCAGGACACGCCTCACTTCCCCCACCTCTGGGAAGGTCCGGATCCTTCCACCACGTGACCCCCCAGGCACCCGCTTGGGGCCCCCAGCCCTCCTACGGGCCGACACAGTAGTGACCGTTCTATGTCACTACACATGCATTGATGCACTGCACAGCACATCAGGACTTTCACAGAACCACACTTTACTCCCTTGCTGCGCAAGGATATAATTAAAAGAGTGATCCATTCCTAATGTGCCACAACTACACTCTATTGGGATGCTGGCATAGTGTCGTCGTTAACGATTTGAAATTGCAAATCGGAGGTTGCTGGTTCTATTTTCATCTCCTGGTTCGGCACTTGATTTATGGGATAGTTTCTTACATATGTGTGTACATATGTAGGCGATGACTGTTCGTCACCCATGTAAGAAAACGTATTATCGTTGCTGGTAATTAAACGGTGTTAAGATGTTCAAACACCAACCAGAAACATTTTGCAAGGAATAAAGTTACTGCATTAACCACACAGCACTTGTGGTGAACATGCAAACAAAAACTTGCTCTGGTAATATATAGTATCAGAGCATGCTCACCACAAGTATGTGTGGTTAATGCAGACATGATTCCTTGCAAAAGGTTTCTGTTGGGTGTTGCAACATTTGTTTGAACATCTTAACACCTGTTTAATTGTAAGAAAGGGGAAAACCTATACTTATGTTCGCCACCCAGTTTGATGAACTGTGATCGACCGTCTAGTTATGACTTAATCCACTCCAGTGTCGTACCCGACACACCAAACCGTGACCTCAGCCGCCCGATGTGTGTCTCACGGTCGATGGTGTAGAAGGAGACTGAGAGATCGAGTCCAACCAATGTTGCGGAGCACCGGTCATCCGTGATCTTGTAGAGGTCATCCGTGATCTTGTAGAGGTCATCGGTGATCTTCAGTAGCGCCGTCTCACTGCTGTGGAACTTCCAGAATGCAGACTGCAACGAGTTGAATCTGCCCGACGCAATGGCGTGGGCAAGTAACCGCCTAAATCTAGATTGAAATCTCATTTCTTTAAAACTGATTTGAGTTTTTAGTTCGTTGTCCTTCCCCCGCACCTCCGATTAGCGCGGTTGGCTACGTACGGTGCAACAGACAGACACGCAGGCGCTCTGTGACCTTTGACATCTTATCCCCCTCATCCCCCACAATCCTCCGCTCTCCCCATCCCCACCCGCCTCTGTCTACACAGCAGGGTGGTGGCGGTATATGGATTGTGGTCGTGGTGGTACAAGGGTTGTGGTGGTACACTGGTGGAGGTAGTACACGGGTGATGGTGATACATGGGTGGCAGTGGTGGTACATGGGTGGTCGTGGTTGTACACGGGTGGTGGTGGTGGAGGCACACGGGTGGTGGTGATACACGTGTGGTGGTGGTAGTACACGGGTGGTGGTACACGGGTAGTTCTAGTACACGGGTGGTGGTACACGGGTGGTGGTAGGACACGGGAACACCACCACAGTGTTTCAAGTCGCCTGGCCAGCGTGGAAGTGGAGACCAGAATTCCCTCTCCCCTCTTCCTCCAGTTGACGCTCTTCTGCCAACGGTGGCGTGAGCCAAGCAATTGCAGGGCTGCACCTTACGCCAGGTGGCCAGCAACAACCGGCAAGGTTTTCGGAAACTGCGATAAGAGACCATAGGAATTCTAAATTCGAGCAGTGTGACAAAATTAGTTTCAATCTTGATTTCAAGCTCGTGACTGCAGGAATCCATAATCTTTGGTTCTTTCGATACGTACGTGACTTTACCGATAGAACCAAAGAGTTTAAAATAAGTTTCGTGACCTGCAGGTGTGGTGGCTGAATAAAGTACGGACGAGAACGAACCAGGCGATCTGATAGATCGAGTCATCAATTGTCACTAAACGATTATTATACGGCTACATTCTCAATTCACCACATTGCCTGACCATGCCCAGTGCGGGTTGGTGAAGGGGGTTACCAGGACCCGCTCAGTTATCGCTCTCGCCACAGATGTCAGCCGTGACCTTCAATAGAACTCAGGTCGCTGCATTCATGACCATTCCACTGGGCCGACCCAGTTCAAAATAGGAGAAGTCGCTGTTGACTTAGTGATGGGGCTTTCAGTTCGCTAATGCCTCCCTGGGCTCGTATCGTAATCGCCTCCACAATACACCTGCCGGACTCGTGGCTGTAGAGAGAAGCGAATATTTTTGGGTTTCATGGTTAGCGTGGCCCTCCTTAAACCGGTTTTGTGTGCAAAATAAGGGTTTCTACGATGCCTGAGACAAAGCTGTGAGGATGATGACCGGAGTTTGCGTGATGATGGTTTATCCTCCTTGACGAGATCAGCTAGGACGTATTGTGGTTCATATGTAGCGAGCACTTTGTGTACGTAATGAGCGCGACCTTCACAATATGTTCGTTCTGCAACCTTGACCTCGGAGTCCTTAGAAGAAGGCGACCTGACGATCTCGAGGTCCTTGAAGATCTCAGGGACCGCGTTGCGGAGTAAACACGGACCGGCTCCTGCAGACATCGCGAGGCGAACCCACTGAGTGCCTTATAGGCCACTGGGAGCCACGGTGCGAGATGTTAACTCCCTCGCCTGGTATGCTGGAGGTCGTGGGTTCGATCACCGACACGGACGCCATGCATGTCAGGCGAGGGAGTTAACATCTCGCCACCGCGGCGCCCAAGCATCGCTGACGTCATACGTTCCTAGTCGGTCGCTAAAGTCACAGAAGGAGTGGAGGACATGCAGCCCACTCTATTCAGCTACAAATCACGACGAATGCCATCGCTGTGGCGATCGAACACCGATCATCGATCTCCCCGTCTCCAGAGCAACAATACAAGCCACCCCAATGGGCCTCCTCAGGGCCAAATAATGCGCCATAGAAGCCCTGGGACGAGGATTCTCCCCAACTGATGATTGAACGACTCTCCCGGGCGAAGTACGAGGAGTATCTCGCGATTGTAATGAACACCCACGTAACATTGATGTCCTGGCGCTCCAAGAAACCAACGTTTGTGTTGTCTCCTACATGCCGGCCGCTACCACATCCATGGATGCAACCTCACAACGAGCCACTCCCACCCGATATTTGTCTTGGACAAATATGTGAAAAGGACCATCGCAGAGTTCCATGACTTCCCATCCCATTGAAAAAGAATCCACCTACACCACCAGCATCAAGATAGGAGGAACGTCACAACTATACGTTTCTAAATGATTAGAATCATACAGAAACGACATAACACAGATTAGTGTAAACATCTTAATTGTATTGTTTTTTACTTTTCGTAACAGCTATTTTCATTGGAGTATGACAGGCGAGGCTCTGCCTCCCCTGACCGCACGTCCTTGTTATCCACTCACGCACTCACTGACCTATGCACCCACCAACTCACCTACTCACCCACCCACTCACCTATCCACTCACCCACTCACTCACCTATCCCCTCACCCACTCACCCACCTACTCACTCACCTATAGACACACTCACCTACTCACCCACCCACTCATTCACCTATGCACTCAACCACCCCACTCACTCACCTACTTTCCCACCCCACCTATGCATCCAGTTTAGTCATGTACCCCCCTCACGAGGCCTCCCTGACTCTGCCTGACCTTCACTCAATGTCGCTTTGCTTCCGATAACCATCATCAATCGTATTCTTGGTCATGGTGCGACAGAATGTACAAAATACGTGGCTATCGAGTTTGCACCAGATCCAGTTCATCTTGGAATGTGGCTTTTTTCCGGTTTCCGTCATCAACACGTCTCTATATAAAAGCATCCACGAGCTAATGTGGTCCTACAGTTGGTTAGACACTTGGCTAAGACCCCACACACTCGCAAGATTCGTAAAGCGCTGCAACGCGTCCTCTCGTAGCTTAGACCCGACGTCATTGTTGTAAGTCAGTAGCGAGGCACGGGTGGTGAATCTGGATTCTTCCGAGTCAAGTCAACTCAAAACTCTTGGGATCTGTCGCGTAGCCTCCTGTCTGCGATCCTTCGCCACTTCACGTGGCCTCAAAGTGCACCTAGCTTGGCACAAGCGCCGTGGTGACATCACCGCTTCTTGGTGGCGAACGGGTGTTGCTGTTGTTGTTTTCTTCGAAGACCCTTGCCTCCTATAATAAAGACACCGCGTAGGTGGACAACACGAACGCTGAACATTCAAAACATGTTCATGTCCACCAATTTGTTTTAAACCTCACAAGGTAAGAGCGACCATGAACCCCCGGGCGTTTATAGCCATTGACACTTGCGCGTATAATTGTCATAGAGTCACGTTAACTATTAGGGAGTGTAATAAGTTACCCTTGGAGGACCGGTAGTATAGTAATTGATGTTGTTGATTGAAAGTAGGCCAGCAAATGTCATTGAGAAAAGAATAAGTGGAAATCCGTATGACGTGCCTTTAACCATAATGCATTCATCCAACATTGGTTCAAGCATGCCTGACTATCTTGATGAGACACAAAATGTCGAAACCGATCCATAGTTTGATTGCGTTGAACCAATGCTGCTGGAATTACGCGCTCCCAAAAGGCCGTTTGGCGCGTCGGATGTGTACTTGTATTTATTATGTAAAGGGACAAAAATATTGTGTACTGTATTGTCTGCCTGTTTGCTTTGCTGATGTAACCTCCGATCAGCACGGTTGACGATGTATGGTGCGAAAGAAGTTCAACATACGTACATAACAAGTACCGTGTGTGGTTAATGCAGACATGATTCCTTACGAAAGGTTTCTGTTTGGTGTTTGAACATTTTAACGCTTTGCTTTGAAGCTTTCGTGACTGCAGGAATCCATACTCTTTGGTTCTTTCGGTAAAGTCACGTAGGTATATTTTATATTTTATACCTACGTGACTTTACCGAAAGAACCCAAGAGTATTTTAACGCCTGTTTTATTGCCAAAAAGGGGAAAACCTATTCTTATAGCCTTTGAGGAAGTAGCTGTATTAACTGTTGAACTTGGCACGTCGCCAAGCGCGCAAATCGGAGATGCGGGAAAGGTCAACAAACGAAGCATTAAAAGCAGTTATAAATATCTTCTTGGTTCTTTCGGTAAAATCACGTAGAATGGAAATAATAAAATAATAAAATAAACATAATAAGATAATTCTCACAACGTTTCGGCCACAACGCAAGCAGCCGTCCTCAGGTGAAGACCAGGTCTGTCGGGGAGACAGCGTCTGAATGAAACACCACCACGCTTGGGGCGTCTATTTAAGCTGGGTTGGAAGGGGGGGGAAAGTGCGCCAAGCGTGGTGGTGTTTCATTTAGACGCTGTCGCCTCGACAGACCTGGTCTTCACCTGAGGACGGCTGCTTGTGTTGTGGCCGAAACGTCGTGAGAATTATTTTATTATGTTTTTTTTATTTTATTACTTCCCTTCTACGTGACTTTACCGAAAGAACCAAGAAGATGAATCCCTGCAGTCACGAAAGCTTTAAATCGAAACATAAAAATGTTTTATTTTTATTATTTTATTATTTCTCTTCTACGTGACTTTACTGAAAGAACCAAGAAGATGAATCCCTGCAGTCACGAAAGCTTTAAATCGAAATTTTATTATGTTTTATTTTTATTATTTTATTACTTCCCTTCTACGTGGTGACTTTACCGAAAGAACCAAGAAGAGCAGCTCAGCTTAAAAAGCTATTGCCCCAAAGTGCACATAGCCTGGCACAAGCGTGGTGACGTCACCAACACTTAGTGGTGAATGGTCGTTGTTGTTGTTATTGCCCCTAAGTCACCTTGCTTGCTGTGCCAGACTTACACAGCAAAGACAAACGCTGGACAAGATTAACCCACAGGCGAACGAGGCCTTCGGCTGTGTTGTAGGCCCTCCTGTAAGACTCTCCGTCCCACCGTGTGTACGTATGTTGAATTTCTATTGCATCGTACCTATCCAACCGTGCTGCTCGGAGGTGAAATTTTCCTTGATTAAAATGCATTTGTTAGTTTACACATTTTCTTTGCAATGTGTAGCCATACATTCTTAGGGCCTTCACTCCTATCAGCCTTAGGCCCCTCGTAACTTTAATCCCCCGTTGGGTAAAAGCGGGGAGCATTAGCTGTACAGGCGTGTCTCGTTTAATGAGCAAGCTACATCATGGGACCTTCTTGCCAGTATCAAAATGTAAGAATTGCTTTTACCCTTTCTGCCAATAAAACAGGTGTTAAGCTGTTAAAACACCAAACATTAACCTTTTGCAAGGAATCATGTCTGCATTAACCACGCGTATTTGCGGACATGCAAACAAAATCATGCTCTGGTAATGTATGATGCATTGTCTTTGAAACTGATTGGTCCATATCAAAGACAGCTTTCTCTAGTGCCTAGTCTCCAACAGTGTTAGACCAGTGAACGCCAAAAGGCGAACAGCACAAAGACAATGCCACTCTCAGGGCATTTATAGCTCGGGGTCAACAGCTACATCGTGCGAAGTTTCTTGCCAGTATCGTGTTCACTTCCCGAAAATTGCTCTGTAAGTGAACAATTGTTAAACGATCGTCGTTTTCTCACTGACTACCGTGTTAAAATTTTAGATATGTTTCAGCCCAAAAATGTTCCAACTTTTGTAACACGAGATATACAAATTACTGTATAATTTTGTAATAAAACATAAATTGTAATACTTACAACGCATGATAAACCACAGGGCGAGATCCCCCGTATCGTCTATATCACCTCCTCACTCTCCACTGTCTCCCTCTCTCCGTCTCATCTACACAAACCTCTCACTCGCCCCTCCAAAGACAAGGATCCCCCATTTAGCCTCAACAGACTGTAGGGGCAAGTGCTGTTAGCGAGCACCTATGAAGGCCGGCAGGGCACACGAGGGGATCGTGACCAGCACCACACCCGGCCACCTTTGTCTCCCTAGTGGCGATGTTTACACATCGCACCAGGTTCTCATTTAGGGCTGAGTCGACCTAGGGAATACCCAAGACCGGTTCAGTTAATCGTCACTGGTGCTGTTGCCCGTGAGCGGGAATCGAACTCGGGTCGCCGGGTTCACAGCGCGGCGCGCTAACCACTCCCCTTCCCACACACAGGTACACCATAACACACACACACACGTGTACACACACACACACGTGTACACACACACACACGTGTACACACACACACACGTGTACACACACACACGTGTACACACACACACGTGTACACACACACACACGTGTACACACACACACGTGTACACACACACACGTGTACACACATACGCAGACCACATGTGTACACACACCAACAGGCTACAATGTTCTAACATTGAGATTTTTGTTCCGTTTTTTCTAATGTGCCCAGATCGATTAAATACTACAATGAACGTCCTGACAAAACTCAGTCGAGCAAACGAGCAAGATAGTCATCAGGCTGAGATTCAGCAGGACGCGATCCAAACAGCAAGTTACAGAAGCAAACTGTTCTTCTACCTTGGCACTTACGGCACTATTTCCAAGGCGCAAGCGCGTGTCATCCAGGACCAACTTATCAAGTCAAAATGTCGTTTGTCGCCGTCCACGTTGTTGTGAGTATACAACCAGAATTAACATTTCGCTGATGCTCTAGGCGAAGGTCTGGGGCGCCGCGGTGGTGAGATGTTATCTCATTCGCCTGGACAGCCGGAGGTCTTGGATTCTACCCCGACCGTGACTGACTGACGCCTGCTGTATATTTGGAGTTTGTCTCTCCCCCACCCCACCCCCTGGTGGTCACGTGAATATTTCTCTGGGACCTCCAGTTTTCCCCTCCATAGAATCGACGTGCGTTTAGATTATTTGGCCACTTTATATTTCCACGCGATGGTAAGCCACTTCGTTGAGCGATCATTTGTGGCCAGGTTGCTTCAGAAATAGAGCCATATAAGTAAACTAGTGGGAAGTAACCGGCGTTGCCCGGGTCTTTAAATATTTCAAAACTACTCTTAAAAATCTAACAGCAGTGCGTACTGACTGTGGTGGTACCTGCCATGATTACAGTAGTGCATTCCGACTGTGGTGGTACCTGCTATGATTACAGCAGTGCATACTGTGGTGGTACCTGCTTTCACTGCAGTGTATACTGTGGTGGTACCTGCTATGATTACAGCAGTGCATACTGTGGTGGTACCTGCTATGATTGCATCAGTGCATACCGACTGTGGTGGTATCTGCTATCACTAGAGAAGTACATGCTGACTCTATAGCAGTATTTATCGACTGTATAGCACAAAGTACTCACCTGACAGAGTGGCATGGTGAGGCCCAGTCCCGTGCAGAGCCTCCGGCCTCGCCTAGATCTGTCCAGCCGGCCGAGATGACACCTTGGCAGGCTGGGGCTGGGCTGCTACCCCCCCCCCCCCCCCCAGCCACGATCTCCCCGGCCGCTCTGCAGTAATATCTACGGCCTATAGTGGTAGCATCTAGCGACTGTATAGTAGTAATAACTGAATGCATCGGGGTGGGAGGGACATCACACAGTGAAGAATTAACGTCAGCGTTTAGTGTATTTTTATAGCATTTAGAACGCGAAAGAAAATGTCCCCCTCACTCCCATCAAAGGCGTGCGAATTGGAATCGTCGTGCACGCGTCCTAAATAAATAAAAGGGAAGCGCACTCAAATCGCACTAAATCGCTAATTAAACTCATTTAAAGTTGATGGATGTGAAAAAGGAAGAGCGCTTGCTCACCGTGGGGCTTACGGCGTGGTACCTGGCTATTTCTTTTTCACATAAGCCCCACCGTTAGAGAGCCAAGCGCGCGATCACACACAAACCCACACGCAATTTTTGACTTTTATATAAAAGAAATAAAAAGTTGAGTTTTTTTATTTGAAGTTAAGTCTTGGGTTCGTTCCCGACCGTCACACCTGCTGTATATTTGGAGTTGGCGTGTCTCTCTCTCTCGATGGTAGTCACGTGGATTTTTCTCTGGGTCCTCCGGTTTTTCCCCTCCACATTCAAAATCAACGTGCATTTAAATTATTAGGCCGCAATTAATGTCCACACGATTAGCCACGTTCTTTAACTATCATCTGTGAAAGCTAGGTGGCTTCTTGAAAAGAGCTAAACAGCTCAGTGGGCTGTACCTGGTAAAATTAAACGTTTGTAGAAGTAGCAGCCAAATGAGGCAACACGCCCGATAGGACGTTCCCGTGGTGATAAAAATGTTCGTTCAACAGCCACTCGAGCTAATTTCACTCCTCCATCTCCACGGTGACGGATGACCTCCCAAGCGCCCGTTCCCCTCCTTTGGCAGCCACTCCATCGTTAGTCTCGACCATCGACCAACATCTCTTCCACTTTCACACTTTGACCAAACGACTTAACACATTTGCCAAATAGATTATTAACGTTGTGGTGTCAACATCGCCAGGCGGAGGAAATGTATGTGTTCATGTCTGCGTGCACACTACACACGTGTGTGTACGTGTGTGTAGTGGTTAGCGCGCTGCACTACGAACCTGGCAACCATGGTTCGATTCCCGCTCATGGTCAACACGAGTAAAGATTATCAGAACTGGTCCTGGGCCTCACCTAGGTGAACTAAGCCTCAACTCAGTACCTGGTGTAATTTGTAAGCATCACCACTAGGGAGACAAAGGCAGCTGGGCGTGGTGCTGGCCACCCACCCCCTCGCGTTCTGTTCCGGACTTCCTAGGTGCTTGCTAACAGCATTTGCCTTAACAATGTGTTAAGGCTATGACGGGGGATCTTTGTCTTTGTACACGTTTTCCATACCTGGGCAGTGTGCATATGACCAGCTACAGTTTGACAAAAGAGGGCTCACTACGCATCAGTCGGGTAGCATTATCTTTCATTGGCTGCGTAATGCCGCATGGAAACTACCTGATCTGTTGCACCAGATGAAGCTTCGTATCTTCTAGGCCACATAATGCCCTCCCTTCTCTATGCTTGCGAAACGTGGACCGCTCTAATTGAACATCTGTGCCGTTAGAAACATTCAGGCAAGTCTACCAACGTTCCATCCTGGGTTCAACCACGCTGGATTGGCTGGGTCATGTAGCCTGCATGCCCAGCTACCGCATGCCCAAGCAGCTTTTGTTTAGCCAAATAGAGGGGGTTAAACGGGCACGACACGGGCTAGAGAAGAGATGGACTGATCCGCCACTGGAGGATGTGGAGCTGAGTTAACTTGCCTAAGACTGGTACCAGCGGTGTCAAAATAAGCTTCTGTGGAACAGGAAGTTCGTGAAGGGCGCTGCTGGGCAGTTGGAGGCAGTCACCCTCCAACAACAACGGAAGGCAGAGAAGTGATGCGCACATAGCGCAGAGCGCCAGGCAGCTAAAATGCATCTATTTGGCACAATAGGGGGCACAGCTGGTGCATCTTCCAATCATCTAAGTCAACCCATGGCACCTAGGTCTGGCCCGTGACCTCCTGTCAGCGAGACTTTGACAATTCCCGTGACCCCAAAGTGCACCTGGCCTGGTACATGCACGATGGTGACGTCACCACCATTTATGTTTATGTCTGCGTGTACGCGTTGTGTGCTCTCAAACCAGGTGTTGTGGCTGATTGGAGTCATACATACGGCACAAGGATTTTGCAATCACTCCACGCAATATGAAGTGAATGGCCTCTGCTGTGATCAGTGTACTCCTGGTAAGAAATCAAAATGATTGCGGAAACAAAATCGATCATGAATGTTGAACTTCTTTTGCTCTGTACATAGCCAACCGTGATAAATGGAGGTGGGGGGATCATTAATACTACAGCACCATTAACTGTGGTACACACCAATGCTTGAGTGGCCAATTTCCAAATTCCATTACTATCCATCTCACGCAAAATGTTCTCCCCTTCTTGCATTGTCAGTAAGCATTCTTAGTGAAACCTTCCTGGCCACGGCGTAATGCTAATGAATGGCAGCCCATTTAACACTCTACCATCGGCCCTTGATACCTCAAATATTCTGGACATGCCCCCCTTCCCCAATATATCTTTCCGCATGTTGAATACCTCCAACCTCAACGCATTAACCTCGACAACAAACTCTAATGTTCACTTTTTTATTGTATTGTCTTACGATGCTATTGCATTTAGGAGCTGTGGACATTGACGTTTTTGTTGACTAATGCTAGTTCTCTGTAGGCTCAGATTAACATGGGTACCCTACTTTGAAATTCGTGTGAACAATCTTGTATGCCTACTTCAGAAGTTTTTTTTTTGCTGTAGTTGTCCCACCTGATGACGATTGCTTGTGTTGCGATTGAAACGTCGTGAGCTATTATTTTTTGTACCTACGTGACTTTACCGCAAAAACCAAAGAGTAATCTTGTATTCCTGTTGAACAGTTTTCACACCGTAGCCAATCGTTGCTACCCTTAGAGAGTGGCCAGCCACAGTGTACCAAGTTGTAAAAATAAACAGGAGCTAACAGACGTCATTTTACATGAGTGTCTGTGTTCGTGATTGGGTGACAGGACACTTTAAATCCGCCTGGTGCACCGCGGACTCACCGACTGGCTGCCAGCCGTGCCCTGAGGGCACCTTCAACTCGAAGTACAACATCTACCCTAGATGCGAGTACTGCACGCGGTGCATTCCAGGTGATTTTACAATGGTTCATCCGAGTGTAACACATGCCATGTTATTACGTTTACAATAGTCTATCAAATGGTTATAAGTAATGTTAACTTTGTTGGGTTACCAGAGTTGATGCTAAACTAGAAGGCAATGTTGTGAACGTCATACGCTTTTTTTAATGTAATTTGGAATGGTGTTAACAACCACTCAATCCACACCATATCCAATGCCCAACCACAACCATAAAGCACTCAATCAGAATCGTACAACACAAAAATTGTGCCAAAAACTACACACGCAGATGCAACCATTCTATCACAACTACAAAAACAACACCAGCAACCACAAACAATACAAACGCACACAATTGTTCAAACAACTACAAACGCGCACAACAGTCACAAACAATACAAACACGTTGAACTCTCCTGCCACGTGTAGCACTTCCGAACTATAGAGCATACATGTCCGGTCCAGTGGCTGAGCATTACTTTAGAACGAGTTTGTACAATGTTGACTTAAAGCTTTTGTGACTGCAGGAATTCATATTCTTGGGTCTTTCGGTAAAGTCACGTAGATAGGTTGAAAGAAAATAATATTTTCTTTAAACCTATCTTTGAACCTATCCACGTGACTTTACCGAAAGACCCAGGAAAATTAGTTTTTAAGTGAACTCGGAGGTTGCCATACACATAACGATGGACGTGAAGACTTCCCCAGGGGTAGATTCCCTTCTTTTATTCTCCTGCTCCAACTCGAAACCTGCCCTATAGCAGACAGCCACGCCCAGCACTCAGCCCACTCGCGTCTCGCTGCCACTGCTTGCTCTCTGAAACTGGCTTCACTATCGCCCCTGGTGGTCACAGTCATGGGTGGAGTTTGGACAATCAACATTTAAAATAAATAAATGCATTATATGAACCTCATGGCGGGACCCCGGGGTCCCATAAGCCCCCGGCTCTCACATAAACTGAGTTGCGACGCCATTTTATGTATGTTGAAGGCGAACGATACAGCAATCTATTCCTCTAGATGAGCCCTACGTGATGCGCTAATCAAAGTTTTGTTTGGGACTACTGCTAACTCTCATAATAACTCAGCATAATGGCCATCTCCGTGAACTAGATAGACTCTTTAACATTAGCCATCGATTGCAATCAGATACAGTACCATACATCGTTCAACAACCATATTAAAGCGACATGTACTGTACTAATGATTCGATAATTAAGAATATAAGCACCACGTACATTATATTCTTCCAAATAAACTTTTCAGAACTCGTTAATGGGTCTGGTCACAGCGTCTCAAAAGCATTTAATACAGTTGTAGTGTGCCTCATAAAGACGATGTATTTACTTTAACAAATTAGCAGTATTAAAGGTGCATTATTTATATTATTTATATCAAGAATCACGTTAATTACAGCATTTTTATTCTATTCTGTACGGTAGACCAGAGCTATAATCACAAACGAGTCTTGCGAAGACTCTAAGGTCTGTAGCTACGTTCCTCTCAATCCTGAAGTGTGCATTAAATCAGCAATGTGTTTAAAGACTTTGTAGCATTACGGAAGCCATCTTGTCAGCGTGTTCATACATCTGTTAATTTTCTTAGCAACTCCCTCGATAACAGATTGTAATCTTGTCCCACTGATCTTTACACCATAGCTATAGTTACTAGACTTGATGTATATACCCTTGCATTGACTCAAATACACGGCACGTGTACAGAGGAGTACTCCACTCTCGGCCCTTAGCCCACGTGCTACAGCACACTTTTGCGGCCGCCATCGCTCCCTCTCTGACACTGATGGCGTCACACGAGCACAGAGGCGGGGCTACGGATTGTGCGAGCGTGCAGGGGGTAGGGGCGGAGCCACAGCATTGAATTTCCTATCCGAGTCAAATCCTTTAGACTATTAACCAGCCATCGTACCGAGGCATGACATTTATTGCACCCTGATGTGACTTTTCTTATGAGGTGGGGGGGCGGGGGCTTATTTCAGACCCCTACTTAACACTCTGTGCCACATGTGCAGCCGTGTCAGAGTGATGGTTGACTCACAATTTTTTGAATTTGCGTAATTCCTTTGGTATTCGTGCCCCAGATGACAATTTGGCCTGTTTGGCTGTGTCCTGTTGGTGGCACAAGCATACCTCTAATTGACATTTTACCAGGTCAAACTAGCCCAATAAATTAATTATTCATCTTAAACTTACACGCTATGTTTGAAGAAAAAAACCTTTAAAAGATGTCTGTGTCGTTTGTAGGGTTTCACCAGGTGACGATAGAGAACTGCACACCTACTCGGAACACAAGGTACGTGTAAGATCATAAATTATAATTTTGTGAGAACATATATGTGCATGCATGTGTGTGAGCGCGCGTTTTTGTTGCGTGTGTGTAGCTATAATATGCCGTGCCGCCCTTGATAGGTGCTCGCTAATAGAAGATGTACATGCCATCTAATCAGCCTACGCAGTTTATAGAAGTATCGAAGCCGTTCGGTACTCAGGCACCCTGGGTTGTATGTGTGTCTTTAACTCGCCGCAGGTGTGGCTGTGAGAAGGACAAGAACATCACGAAATTTGCAAAGGATGGAACCTTGTTCTGGTGTTGCCCAAAATGCCCAACGGGCATGGAGACTCTGAACGAATGTGAGAAATCAATCTTCATCACCGTCCTCATCGGTTCACCATAACAGCATGCTCATGTCGCACAATACTGGAATCCCCCCGCTATACGTAAGGGATGCGTTCCTGGGAAATGCTACTTAACTCGAAATTATTTCAGAAAGCAAACTATAATTTCCCATGTTACAATCAGGGGTCGCATTCCTGGCCGACATGTCTGGGGGAAAATGCATGATTAAATATCATGAAATGTACAAAAATCCATATTATTATAAGTTAACATATTTTAACTAATGAAAAATACTAATGATACATTTTATTTTATACCTACGTGAGTTTACTGAAAGAACCAAAGAGTATAAATACAATTAGACAAAACTTACCAGAGATGCTTTAATATCTTGCTGATCAAGGCCTCTTGGGTGAGCAGTGGTGTGTAGTTATGCAGACAAAGGGGCCTCGTCGCCATAATTTTTCTTGAGGTCTTCAAACGTTTATGCATTTTCCTGGATATTCAACTTACGAATAAGCACGCTATGCTGACTGTGATCTTCAATCCCAGACACTTAAAAGTCTTTCCATATTTTCTACAATTCCACATCTGCTCCGAGTTATACTGGTAGACCTCGTAGACCTGGCCACAAATGATATCCCATAAAAGTGGCTTATGTGGAAATTTATAACAGCCAAATACTCTAAAAGCACATTAATTCTAAATGTGGAAGAAAAAAATGGAGGACCTGGAGAAAAATCCACTCAACCATGGGGAGAACATGGAAACTCCAAACATACAGCGGGTATCAGGGTCGGGATCGAACTCACGACCTCCTGTGTACCGGGCAAGGTAGTTAACGTTGAGCTTTCGTTCATGATAGCCAGGTCACTTCTGAAAAACAGCGATATAGTAGCTCAGTGAGCCTTACCTGGTAAACTAAAAAAATACAAAATGTAGAGACGATGGTCTGAGTTAACACCGTCTCACTTCTCTACCCACCCTCCAGGTTCATATACGGATTTCGTCACCACGTGCACTGACTGTCCTCCAGGCACGTTTAGTGACCGTCCCGGGTCCCGCTGCCAAAATTGCACACGGTGGGTCCAGTGCAGAACATTTTGTGACATCTCCCGTTCCCCCGTGCTAACCGCACGCCGTGGTAAAAATGTGAAAGGTGAACTAACGGAGTCACCCGTAAAAAGACGTTGGTTGGGGGTCTGCACCACCTCTGCCCCTTTTCGTGGTCACAGATTGCGGCAAAGAATCCAAAGTCGCCCTCGAGATGTCACCGCCACGTCGTGGTGACGGTTAAATGATCTTAAACACGTCTTCTGAAACTGTCGGACGTGTGCGTGTGTCTGTCTTTGTGAAGCTGTGATCGAGAGCAGTCTCCGTGCACGAACGCCAGCGACGCCGTCTGCAGCGGTATGATGATTCTACGTGCACACGGCAGTGGCTTAATAACAAAAAGGGATGACGAACATGTTCTTCATCGGTACTTCTCCGGGTGTTCTTAATCAATGTGTGTGTGTGTTGTTAACCAGGCCCAGATGTATCTGCAAATGGTCAAGCTGATGCAGCGACAGCTGCAGTAGCAGCGTGCATCCTCCTCGGGATTGTTGGGCTGATGGTGCTGATGGTGCTGATGGTGCTGATGGTGCTGCGTTGCCGTCATGCTTCCGTTCAACAGAAGGATGCCCCTCCGAGCAGCTCCAGTTCCATGGCAAATTTTTCCACCCAAGGCTCCTCAGCAACCCTGCAACGCCCAGACGAACAACAGTCAATGCTGAATCTGAATGCTTGAGATAACATCGAATAAATCGTCATGTGAGCGTGTGTGCAGTGGAAATGAATCTGAGACAAATGGAAATCAGCCCTTTTGTCAGACCTCTCCTAGCCCTTATAAAGGCCTCAATACCTGAGGCCTGTTAAGAGGCGTGAACACTGAGATACATCTGGATTCATGATAGAGTTTCTCTACAGTTCCTGTAAGGTTAGTATCATCAGCTAACACAATACGCATTAGCATTGTTGTGGAGAATATAAGTAACACGTATATATTAGCACTCAAAATAGTATCCTTTACAATTTTTTCCCTGCAGATAAATTCGCGAGCATTTGTGTTGTATGTCCCATCAGCCGCACGGCCTTCTGGGTGTGCATAACTTCAGCAGCATTGCTCAATTCGAGACAACTCTGGACCGGGTTTTTGACTTTCAATTTGGAGAGACTCATTGGGTGAAGTTCACCTTTAACACACACACCGATTTGTGCAGCAGGGAATTTACGTTTTAACTTTTATTTAACATTGATTTTAACTTGCAATATATGTGATTCTTCACGTGATAGTTGTTTTTGTCTCGATAACTGTGTTGATGTTCTTCAGGCGATCCTGTAAAACATGATTGTAGCTCTGAATTTAAATCCTCTTAGGCAAAGGCAAGATTGTAATGCTATTTAACGTGATGGGGGAATTCGGCACGAAAGTAAACATATGAGGGCATTTGCCAGAACCATTGTGTAATTAAATCTGGTTGCAATAATAAAACTATATATCACTAGCAGGAAGCACCCAGCTTCATCCAGCGGTAAAAACTTGTATATTTCAAAGCTTGTACTCTCTTAAAAAACATACCGTATACACAAATACTAAACAAGTATTTCCTTCGCCGGTTCTACAGCAGTGACTGTGCAGTCTCTGGCTTGTCTTGACACACGCTACTTTGGAGTTTCCTCAGCCTGTGTTGCTAAGGTGCTTTCCTTGTTTGCTGTTGAGACAGCCGCTACTCCTCTACTGTTTGTTTTGTGCACCGCAGTGCCGCCACTCTCTTCGTGTTTGATTGCTTTTTAAAGAAAAATTGTAAACAAAATAAATAAGTCGTTAATGTGAAAGAAACTCCCCTCGATAAGCAAGCTTTTTGGCTTTCTAGGGGCACATGTGCAGATGTATACTTCAGCACGCGGCTGAAATGTATCATTACGACGATCAGCAGACATTGCACAAAGTTTTATATTACTAGCTAAGATATATGACATCGACATTACTGTATGAAAAAAATCACATTCTTTTATGATAAGTTTTGGTTGGTATTACAATCAAATGAATACTTGGAATTTGGAGGTGAATTATCATATAAATCAACGCATTGTATCTATGTCCAACGCATTGAGCATGTATTACTCCGTGTAACCAATAAAAGCTATTCTTGGCTGATATTTGCCTGTTCTTTTATATGTCAATGCTAATACAGTACATGACTTCACTCTATTGGGATGCTGGCATGGTGTCGTCGTTAACGATTTTAAATTGCAAATCGGAGGTTGCTGGTTCTATTTTCATCTCCTGGTTCGGCACTTGATTTATGGGATAGTTTCTTACATATGTGTGTGTATATATGTAGGCGATGACTGTTCGTCACCCATGTAAGAATACGTTTTATCCTTTCTCGTAATTAAACGGTGTTAAGATGTTCAAACACCAAACAGAAACATTTTGCAAGGAATAAAGTTACTGCATTAACCACACAGCCCTTGTGCTGAACATGCAAACAAAACATGCTCTGGTAATATATATTATCAGAGCATGCTCACCACAAGTATGTGTGGTTAATGCAGACATGATTCATTGCAAAAGGTTTCTTTTGGGTGTTGCAACATTTGTTTGAACATCTTAACACCTGTTTAATTGCCAGAAAGGGGAAAACCTATCCTTATGTTCGTCACCCAGTTTGATGAACTGTGATCGACCGTCTAGTTATGACTTAATCCACTCCAGTGTCGTACCCGACACACCGAACCTTGACCTTAGCCGCCCGATGAGTGTCTTACGGTTGATGGTGTAGAAGGAGGCTGAGAGATCCGTGATCTTGTAGAGGTCATCGGTGATCTTCAGTAGCGCCGTCTCACTGCTGTGGAACTTCCAGAATGCAGACTGCAACGAGTTGAATCTGCCCGACGCAATGGCGTGGGCAAGTAACCGCCTAAATCTAGATTGAAATCTCATTTCTTTAAAACTGATTTGAGTTTTTAGTTCGTTGTCCTTCCCCCGCACCTCCGATTAGCGCGGTTGGCTACGTACGGTGCAACAAACAGACACGCAGGCGCTCTGTGACCTTTGACATCTTATCCCCCTCATCCCCCACAATCCTCCGCTCTCCCCATCCCCACCCGCCTCTGTCTACACAGCAGGGTGGTGGCGGTATATGGATTGTGTCGTTGTGGTACAAGGGTGGTGGTGGTACACTGGTGGAGGTAGTACACGGTTGATGGTGATACATGGGTGGCAGTGGTGGTACACAGGTGGTGGTGGTGGTACACGGGCAGTTGAAGTACACGGGTGGTGGTACACGGGTGGTGGTAGTGGTGGTGGTGGTACACGAACAGTGGTAGTAGTGCACGGGTAGTGGTGGTGGTGGTACACGGGTGGTGGTGGTAGGACACCGGAACACCACCACAGTGTTCCAAGTCGCCTGGCCAGCGTGCAAGTGGAGACCAGAATTCCCTCTCCCCTCTTCCTCCAGTTGACGCTCTTCTGCCAACGGTGGCGTGAGCCAAGCAATTGCAGAGCTGCACCTTAACGCCAGGTGGTCAGCAACAACCGGCAAGGTTTTTGGAAACTGCGATAAGAGACGATAGGAATTAGAAATACGAGCAGTGTGACAAAATAAGTTTCAATCTTGATTTCAAGCTTTCGTGACTGCAGGAATCCATACTCTTTGCTTATTTCGATACCTACGTGACTTTTCCGAAAGAACAAAGAGTACAAAATAAGGTTTGTGACCTGCAGGCGTGGTGGCTGAACACAGTACGGACGGGAACGAAGCAGGCGATCTGATAGATCGAGTCATCAATTGTCAATAAACGATTAATATACGGCTACATTCTCAATTCCCTGCAGAGATTAACGCCTTGCCTGACCATGCCCAGTGCGGGTTGGTGAAGGGGGTTACCAGGACCCGCTCAGTTATCGCTCTCGCCACAGATGTCAGCCGTGACCTTCAATAGAACTCAGGTCGCTGCATTCATGACCACTCCACTGGGCCGACCCAGTTCAAAATAGGAGAAGTCGCTGTTGACTTAGTGATGGGGCTTTCAGTTCGCTAATGCCTCCCTGGGCTCGTATCGTAATCGCCTCCACAATACACCTGCCGGTCTCGTGGCTGTAGAGAGAAGCGATTTTTTTTGGTGCATGGTTAGCGTGGCCCTCCTTAAACCGGTTCTGTGTGCAAAATAGGGGCTCGTTTATGGGCGGCATTCAAGTATGATAGTAGCCACTTTAAGATGTTTCTTGTTCATGTTTTTGTTTGCTGCGATTGCACCCGAATCAAGAGCCGCATAGCTCACAGGGTATGCCTAATAAATACATAAAATGAACTGATGTTGCGACACGAGCCAAGGAGCCGGCTGTGAGTAAACGTTATCTCAAGCAAGCTCCATCCTTGGCTTAGGACGTGGACATTTATAGCAGCCAAATACTCGAAACCTACGTTTATAAATGTAGAGAGATAAAAAAAATCGGAGGACCTGGAGAAAAATGCATGGGGAGAGAAAGAAACACACGAAGTAAACATATTCAGTAGGCGTCAGGGTCGGGATCGAACCCACGATCCTCCTGTTTACCATACGAAGTAGTTAACATCTCCTAGCCACCGTAGCGCCCCATACCGGACCCAATTTGGGTCACATGGCAAGAGCAGCCTCTGTCTAAGAGAGAGCCACCCTATGTAACTGTAAGTGACCTTACCGATGAAACTTAGCGGCATCCTCGTGACCACCACATATCATTTTCTAGAAAATTAAGTGAACAAAATGCCTCCTTCCCCGGTATATTTTCACATAAAATATGCACCCGGTCTGCATTGGCCCAAATGGGTCTCAATGGGTTCGCGTAGGTTCCATGGGGGCCACATGCGTCTCTATGAGTCTCTGTGGGTCGCCAAGGGTCCTCATCGGTGCTCACAGGTCCCTATGAATCCCCGTGGTTCTACATTGTTCTGAATGGGTTTGTAGGTTACTGGGGGACCCCATAGATCTGCACCCATCTGCAGCGGTCTTGATGGGTTTGGATGCAACGGGTCTGTGAGTGCACCCCGGCCTGCATGGGTTCCCATTGGACCACATGGGTCTCTATGAGACTCTGTGGATTCCCCGTGGGTCATCATGGTTCTACGTTGGTCTGGATGGATTTGCATGTAATGTGTTTGTATTCTATATTTTAAGTTTTCGTGACTGCAATGATCCATACTCTTGGTTCTTTCGGTAAAGTCACGTAGGCAAAGAAAATAATAAATACAAATAAAATAAAAGATAAAAAATATAAATCCATAAAATGTAATCACGACGTTTCGATTGCAACACAAGCAATCATCATCATGTGCGAACACCACAGCAAGAAAATGTATTAATTTATAGAGTATACATTTGTTGCTGTGGTGTTCACACCTGATGATTGCTTTGTTGCAATCGAAACGTCGTGATTCAATTTTATTTATTTTTTATCTTTGATTTTTATTGTATTTTTATTTTTGATTTTCTTTACCTATGTGACTTTACCGAAAGAACCAAGAGTATGTGTTTGTATCTTCTTGGTTCTTTCGGTAAAGTCACGTAGAAGGTAAGTTTTATTTTTATTACTTAATTATTTCCCTTCTACGTGACTTTACCGAAAGAACCAAGAAGATGAATCCCTGCAGTCACGAAAGCTTAAAATCGAAATTTATGTGTTTTTATGTTATGGGTTTTTTGCACACACCCCATTTGGCCAACAGGCCCATTGGTATTTTGGGAGCATTTGGACCTGTGCTTAGCACACAGTTGATCATCGATTGTCTGGCGCCAGAGGTCGCAACCGGGTACCTGATACCCGTACCCTACCCGATACCCGGCTACCCGTTTGCGACCCTGGTGCGGCCGGGTACGGGTACGGGTAAGGAATCAAAACCCGTTTGCGACCTCTGTTTGGCGCGCGATTATCCCGCTGCTTCCAACATTATCCGGCCGCGGTCCTGGGCCGATCCGGCAAAACCGGCAAAAAATCGCTCCAAAGGCCGCAATCGGCACCGTGTGTAACTTGGCAAAAACAAGTGGCTACGCTTGATTTCAGTGTCAAATATTACGTCGTATACATTATACACTACATACTACAATTTAGACATTGAGAATACTGCAAAGTATATACATCACCACTTGATGCGGAGTCTTCGAGATTGGAGTGGTAAGTACGGTACCTTTTAAAGTAGGATATTTATTGTTGTCCTTTGGTACGTTTATTTATGCCAATCTCACATAGTAAACAAATGTAAAACACTAAAAAAAAATACACACAACACCTACAAACATAACGTCATACAAGAATGTGCAAACACCACTAGTACACTCAGCATGAGTACACTCACCACTACATACCTGTCAATCAATCAAACTTTAATTCTATAGCATTATTCGTGAAAACAATATGCAATACATAGTGCTTTGCACGTATGAACAATACATGTGAAATTATAGGTAACATTATATAAAAAGTTGTACTACATTTATAGCAAAGACATAATAAAAATAACACATGAAGAAAACCCGAATAAAAAGCAAGTTGAAAAAAGTAAGTTTTTCGATGTACAGTGTATTTTAGAAGTGCTTAATGATTCTGAAGCCCTCAGATCCCCTGGCAGGCTGTTCCACAGGCGAAGACTGTGAACACTAAACGCTGCTACTCCCTAGGTTTTGGTCCTGACCTTTGGGATGACGAAAAGACCAGTAGTGTAATGCGAGCATAAATGGGTTTGTTGCTGGGCTCTGGTCCAATCACACGGCCTGGGGTATTGGGGGGCGGAGCCTGGTCTGCGGGGCGTGTGGGAGGGGCCACCATTCACCTCGGCTCCAATGGGAGGCGAGGTGAATGGGGGCGGAGCCAGCGGGGTAGTATGGGAAGGCCGGATCTGACGATCCGGAAGGGGAGGAGTCAGGGTCGCGTGGGGGGAATGGATATAAGTGGGAGCCCGGAAGAGATCGGGGCAGTCAGGGAAGTAAAAGAATCTGAGCCACGTTGGGTGGTGAGAGAGATCCGCGCCATCGGCCACGTGGCCGAAGGACCTCAGCACGCCGTCGGCCAGCGGTGTGCGGACTGCGGGAGTAGAGGAGATAACGGAGGAGCGTGCGTAGCACGCGAAAGGGACCATGCGCGGCACGCGAGAGAAGACGACGCTGGTCCGAGGAGGAGACCAGCGGGGTGCGGAGAAGAACCTAAATAAAAGACAAGCGGAGACCAGCAGTGCCTGACGGAGTCTTTTATTACAGTAGTACCAGAGGATCTGAGCGGTCTTGTCGATTCATATCTTAAATGCATGGAAGACATGGATACAGGTTCCAGACCATTCAACGACTTAAAACCCAATTGAATCATTTTTAAATAAATTATTTAACTGACTGGCAGCCAGTGGAAAGATCGTAAAATGGGTGTTACGCGAGTGCTCTTTCTAGTTTTCGTCAGAACATGTGCCGCTGCATTCTGAATTAGTTGCAGTTTACTTTTTCATTTATTTGGAAGACCAAAAAGAAGAGCACTACAGTAGTCGAGTCTGCTGGTGATAAAATCATGCATCAGTCTCTCAGTGGTAGACCTTTGCTACGTTTCTCAGATCATAAAAGGCCGTTTTGGTGACATATCTAATGTGGGCTTCAACATTAAAATCCTGTAGTTTGGCGTTTCCTGCCAGCTCACATTTTTATCTAGTTGGGCTTTTGCTCCAATGACCAGCACCTCTGTGTTATCTTTGTTAAGCACCAGAAAATTCCGTGACATCCACATTTTAATATCCTCAATGCACTTCGTCAAGTTCTCAATGGGGCTTACATCATTCGGCGATATAAAATTGTAAAGTTGTGTATCATCAGCATGACAATTCAAATCAATCCCATTGGTAGCATGTAAAGACTGAATAAAACAGGTCCCAGAACGGAGCCTTGTGGAACACCACACGTAATTTCTGTCTTTGAGGAAGAAAAATCACCTAGGGATACAAATTGATCTCTACTGTCATCTTCTTGGTTATTTCGGTAAAGTCACGTAGAATGGAAATAATAAAATAATAAAAATAAAACATAATAAAATAAAAAAAATTCTAATAATTATTTGTATTTTATTTTATTATTTCCATTCTACGTGACTTTACCGAAAGAACCAAGAAGATGAATCCCTGCAGTCACGAAAGCTTTAAATCGAAATTTGATCTCTACTGGTCAAATAGCTCCTAAACCAATTGACCACTGTGCCGGGAGAGGCCAACCCATCTTCGCAGTCTATCAAAGAGAATATTGTGATCAACCGTATCGAATGCTGCGCTCAGGTCCAAAAGTACAAGAACGGATACTTTTTTGTCATCCGGGTTCATTCTTAGATCATTTACAATTTTAACAAGAGCTGTTTCAGTGCTATGTAACGCACGAAACCCAGATTTCAATTTTTCAAATATACAGCTAGTATTGAGGAAAACATTAAGTTGTTTGAGAACTACATTTTCAAAAATTGTATTTAGAAATGGAATGTTGGAAATTGGCCTGAAATTATTGAGCATCAGCGTATCCTGGTTACTTTTCTTAAGAAGCGGTTTCACCATGGTGTTCTTAAGTTTTGTCAGAAAAATACTTGTAACTAGGGAGTGGTTTACAATGGCAAGCAAATCTTTGGCCACACAATTATAAACCAATTTGAAAAAGGAGGGCAGGATAGAATCAAATGAGCAAGTTGAAGGCTTGATGTGCATTACTTTTTGCCTTAGCATCTCCGAATTGACGAAAGTAAAGGCGCTCATTATTTTTTCATGTAGTGGGCTCGGACACTGGAGCAAGGAATCGCACATATCATGTTTATCTTGGATTATTCCATTTCTAATTGTAGTTACCTTTTCTCTTGAGTATTCCGCAGACTCTTCACATTTTTAAACAGTGATGTGGTCAGAGAGGTGTTTAGGGGCTAGATTAATAAGGCTATCAATTGTTAAGAAAATTGACTCTTGGGTTGTTTTGATGGTATTCAACCAATTTCGAAACATGAGACCAGCAGTGTGATATACAGTAGGGTAGGTAGAATAATACATAGTGTAATATTACAATGTATAAGTGGTGTATTATAATACAGTATATAATTTAATGTTGGGTTTGTCTATGGCGATATAGTACGGGGTATACCCGTGTGATGTAAGAGAATAAAGTTTAGCTGGAAGCATATTATATTTTTTGCGACGTAGAATTGTAATGTATTACTTACTGTTAGTAGCTCAGCTTATTGAAGAGTATATTTAGTATACTGATGATACTATGTAGTTTATACTTTAGTTGTTTACGTGGTGGTTTAGTTACTGCAGATACATACTATTAACATTCCTTCTCTTTATTAATGCTACCCCTACCCCCTCCCTTTGATGCTGCTAATCCTGCATAATGCACGGGCATAATGACTTTAAACCCCTCGCCAAACCTCCTACGCATTTCACAAGTAGTACTAATGACATATCTGCATTTCCCATAAATATGCTAAATTCCTCTTGATATGCAAATTCTTTTGTCAAGGCGCTCTCCCCCCCTCCATCCCAGCTTAAAAAAGACGCTCCAAGCCTGGTGGTGTTTCATTCAGACTCTGTCTTCTTGACAGACCTGTTCTTCACCTGAGGACGGCTGCTTGCGTTGTGGCCGAAACGTCGTGAGAATTATTTTATTATGTTTTATTTTATTATTTTATTATTTCCCTTCTACGTGACTTTACCGAAAGAACCAAGAAGATGAGACCATCGAGCATTTATAATTGCGTTATTGAATATAGTGATGCCCCTTTAGAATATCACAGTTGACAAGTAATTTGGGTTTTCTCCATTTCCGTTTAGCCTTCCTGCACAAGCTTTGTTTGATATTTTTCCATGGTATCGTGGTAATTTATTTGAAGGTGGAGGGGTTACGAGCCCCTCACACCGGTCCAGAGACCCCATTTGGCCGCTGTGGTGGCTTCAAACGCCATAAGGGGAAATGGCCAATCTACATTAGCCCTCCCCCCCGGCACTGCTCACCACAGTGTTGCCGTCCGGCACCAACGAGAAGGGAGGAGGTTGTTTTTACCAGACTTTACACACACACAACAACAACCGCCATACGCCACTAGGTGGCGGTGACGTCACGTGAAGTGTCGAACGCCCGCTGGCAGGAGGTCACGGGGCAGACCCAGGTGTCACGAGTCGACTGACTGAGATGACCAAGATGACTGGCTGATGCACCACCTGTGCCCCCTACTGTGCCAACTTGCTGTGCTTTAGCCACTCGGCGCTCCGCTCGTTGTTGTGAGCGTCGCTGCTCCGCCCTCTGTTGTTGTTGGAGGCCGACTGCTTCCAACTGCCCAGTAGCGTACTTCATGAGCCTCCTCCACAGAGGCCGATCTTGACACCGCTGGTACCAGTCATTGGCAAGTTCACTCAGCTCCACATCCTCCTGTACCACGTCACTCCATCTCTTCTCTAGCCCGTGCCGCGCACGTTTAGCCCCCTCGAATCCGGCCAAACAAAATCTGTTTGGGCATGCGGTGATTGGGCATGCGGGCTACATGGCCCAACCAATGCAGCCTTGCCTGCCGGAGGTGCTCACCGATGGGACTTTGTCCAGATCTGTCGAGAATTTGTGAGCTCCTCACACAATCCAGCCTGGTTAAACCCAGGATTGATCGTAGGCAGGCCAGCCTAAATGTTTCTAACCAGCAAAGATGTTCCATTAGGGGGTCCACGTTTCGCAAGCATAGAGAAGGGAAGGAATGACTGTGGCCGAGAAGACCCGAAGCTTCGTGTGGAGCAACAGACCAGGTAGCTTCCACACAGCGTTACGTAACTGACGAAAAGATAATGCCGCTCGACTGATTCAGAGTGAGACCTCTGCTGTTAAACCGGAGCCGGTCATGAGCACACTGCCCAGGTATGGGAAACTCTCCACTCTCTACACAACTGCCCCATCACCGATTAGCAGTTGTGGGGGTGGAGTGCCCGATGGTACAAAATACCCAGGCAGGTGCTTCGTTTTGGAGGGGTTGATGGTAAGGCCCCACCTCTTAGTGGCACACTCCAGTTTCAGCAGCAGCGCCTCCAACTCCTCTGCTGAGTGAGCTGCAATTACCAGGTCGTCGGTATACATAACGTGGTTGACCAAAAGGGAGCCATCCCTGGACCGCACCCGGGCATCGATCAGCCTCCCATTGTATCTGTACCAGATGGAAATTCCTCCAGTACAGCTACTGAAGGCTTCACGAACTACATGGTCGAAATAGATGTTAATTAATGTTGGTGCCAGAGGACATCCCTGTTGCACCCCAGGTGTAAAGGGAATGGCTCAGACTCCCAGCCACGTATTTTACCCGGGCCTGCTCACCATCATGAAGGTCCTTAATGAGCGTGAGCAGAGGGTCAGGGACTCTGAAAGCACGAAGAACAACCCAGAGCCCAGGCCTACTGATGGTATCATAGGCATTGACCAGGTCAATGAAGCAGATATGTAGGTCTTGTTGGAATTCCCTACACCTCTGCTGTAGCAGACGCCCTTTCAGGAAACCGCATTGGGGCTCCGCAAGCCTCTCCTCAGCGTGCCTAGCAAGGCAATGTTGAATAATCCTTGCCAGGACCTTTCCCAGCACACTGAGGAGTAAGATGCCCCTGTAGTTGTTAAGTCTGTGCAGTCCCCCTTCTTAAAGAGGGGGACCACCAGGGCATCCTTCCAATCCTGCGAAACCCGTCCAGTGGCCCAGACTGTTGTTATGATGTCATGTAGGGCAGTCTGTGCACAAACGCCACCCTCCCTCAGCATTGGACCCGGCATGCATCCATGAAGTTGTGTGGATGCGCCGATGCTGGAACAGCGTGTTGGTAATTACAAGCCCATGGGCTGCACAAAAATATAGCAACCTCCTACCGTTGTTATTGAGCTGATCTAGCCCATGCCTTCCAATCACTCCAGACCATGTGCCAGCATCATGACCAACTCGGGCATTGAAGTCACCCAACAAGATGGCTCTATCCCGAGGGACCACTTTAGCCAACACCTGTGACAGGAGGTCATAGATGTCATCTGATTCATCGGCCTTGCCTGCATCCCTCCATGGATGTTCGTCTTTGGTGGGGGCATAAGTAACCACGACCACCACTCCGCCTCCGGTTGATGGGAAGGCGAGCTAAAAGTAGCCTGGGGCTTACAGCTTCCCACATCTCACCGCCACGCTCCCACGTGTCCTTCATTATTTTGTTCAGAAGAAGAGCCACACCCTGTTGTTTGGTAGTCTTCTGCCCCGAGTAGAAGACTGTCCACCCCTCATGGTGGCAGGAGCCAGAGCCGGTCCACCGGACCTCCTGAATGCCACAGAGATCCAGGCGGTACTGGTCCAGCTCTCGACAGACAAGTGGCAGCCTCTCCTCCACAGTGAGCATTCGAACATTCCACGTGGCCACATGTAGTGTTTTTTTGTTGTTTCTGGAGGAGCCCCTAGAGTAAAGATTCAATCTCCTTGCTCTGCCAGATGGGGTTTGGCCAGGAGACGCCATAGACCCCTGTCCCCCTGGAGCCTACGGCACACACACACCCTCTGAAAATTCCCTGAAGCCTGCAATGTTCCTTGGTGTTACCAGTCTGTCATGCTGCTGCCTTCTGTTCCAAAACCTGGAAGGTGGAATCAGAGAGCCAGGGTTTTACGAACACGCTTTTAAAACTCTCTCATGAAGCCAGATGTATCAGTGTTAAGGCCTCATAACTGGCCTCAGGTATAATAATAGGGGTTTTCCCCTTTTTTCTGGCAACAAAACTTAAACATTCTTACGAGGAATCATGTGTGCATTAACTAAAACACTTTTGGCCAAAACCGAAGCCGAAAGTGGAACTTTACTTTCGACCGAGACCAAAATAGAAAGGTATATAACCAAAGTTACCGAACACGAGATATATGATATACTAGCTTTACTACCCGGCTTTGCCCGGGACTTGGATTCACCACGGCCAGCCGCCATTGTCTCCCCAGTGGCGATGTTGACACACCACACCACTTACTCGTTTGAGGCTGAGTCGACCTAGGGGAGGCCTAGGATCGGTTCAAATAGTCTTCACCAGCAGTGAGCAGGAATCGAACTCGGGTCGCCGGGTTCGTAGCGCAGCGCGCTAACCACTACACTACCGCTCCCCCCACACACACGCACACGCGCGCGCGTCCATAGGTATACATACACGCGGTTGCAGCAGACAGACAACTTTCAGGGTGTGTACGGCAGTGAACGACTCAAATAATAAACCAATGCTGCGCGAAGAACGCCTTAGACCTGCAACACATTTGTATTTCACTTTACCCGCGATCAACAGGCACACTCCGTTACGCTTAAAACATGCTTCAAATCGCTTTAAACTATTTTCATTGTAGTGCGTGTTTAATGTGGCGCTGCACTCTAAAGTTGTAAGAGAAAACATTTATTAAAAAGTATATTTCATTAAGTAGAACGTGTTGTATATATTTATTTAAAGTTGCGCATTTTGTTTGTGACGTCACATTTCTCAAAACCCCCCCACCCCCCCATCGTCACACATCGTCACAAATATCTGACCCCCAACACCCCCCTAGGTGCGTGACGTCATTTATTGACGGCCCCAGACTATAGTTGCGGCTGTAACCTCGCTCGCAAGCTGCTGCTGACGTGTGTGTATGCAGCCTATCGCATAGGATTGCCTAGCACCGGCTGACCGGCTGATAGGCGTAGCACTAGCGTTATATTCTAACAAGTGAACCCGTAAAAACAAAGTTTTTCACTATAAATCCTTTATATGCGTGGCGGCTAGAGTCTTCTCGTCCTCTGGCTTGAGATGGCTGCCACCTATGGGTCAGATGATTGTCTGCCACCATTAAGCAATTGGTAATTAAATATTTAATTTGTTTTCCCTAAACAGTGTAAAATTTAGGGAATTTTTTTTCACGAACATTAATTGTCTCGCACAACGAGTCTGTGTGGAAAATGTCATCTCGATTGGCTCACGGGAAGTGTGTAAAAAAACGACCGAAAGATTTGCACGGTCGTAAGCAAGCAAGCAAGCACGCAAGCAAGCAAGCAAGCGAACTTAATATAAAGGATTTAAAAATAGATCTTCGGTTGACGACCGAAAGTCAATATCAGTTTCGGCCGAAACCGAAACCAGACCGAAAGTAAAAATTTACTTTTGGCCGAAACCGAAAGTAAACCGAAAGTTAAAAAATTTACTTTCGACCGAAACCGAAAGTATGCCAAAAGTGGCCATTTGCCAACTTTCGGCGCCGAAACCGAAACCGAATTTCAGTCGGCCTCTAGGTCAAAATGCAAACAAAAACACACTCTGATAAGATATGCATTGTCCTTGAAACTGATTGGTCCACACCAGAGACGGCTTTCTTTTGAGCCTCGTCTCCATTGGTGCTAGACCAGAGGACGCCAAAAACGCGTACAGCTCAAAGTAATGAGGGCTCGGGGTGAGCATCTACATCATTAGACCTCCTTTGCCAGTACCAAAATATAATAATAGGGATTTTTTAATGCACACATGATTCCTTGTAAAAAGGTTTCAGTTTTGTTGCCATAATAAAGGGGGAAACCCGTACTATTATATTTTAGTACTGGCAAAGGAGGTCTAATGATGGCCTCAAGTATTGAGGCCTTTATAAAGACGAGGAGGGGTCTGACAACAGGTCTGATATCCGTTTGTCTCAGATTCCTTTCCACTGCACACACACTCACATGACGATGTATTCGATGTTATCTCAAGCATACAGATTCAGCATTGACTGAAGTTCGCCTGGGCGTTGCAGGGTTGCTAAGGAGCCTTGGTTACAAAAAATGTCTCCATGGAACTGGAGTCGCTCGGAGGGGCATCCTTCTGTTGAACGGAAGCACGACGGCAACGCAGCACCATCAGCACCATCAGCACAGTAATCCCGAGGAGGATGCACGCTGTTACTGCAGCTGTCGCTGCATCAGCTTGACCATTTGCAGATACATCTGGGCCTGGTTAACAACAACACACACACATTGATTAAGAACACCCGGAGAAGTGTCGATGAAGAACATGTTCATCATCCCTTGTTGTTTGTAAACCACTGCCGTGTGCACGTAGAATCATCATACCGCTGCAGACGGCGTCGCTGGCGTTCGTGCACGGAGACTGCTCTCGTTCACAGCTTCACAAACACACGGACACACGCGCACGGCCAACAGTTTCAGAAGATGCAGATGTGTACGACAATTTACTGTCACCACTAGGTGGCGAATTAGGATCTTCGCTGCACTCTGTGGCCACATGGAGAGATAACAACTTGCGCAGGGATGGGGCAACCCCCAGCTAAGTTTTTTATATATATATAGGGGCTGCCCCGTTCTAACCGTAGTCACTTCTGAAAAATAAGTTAATACCTCAGTAGGCTTTGCCTGGTAGGATGGGGACGGTTCAGTTTTTTTGGTGATTTGTTTGCCTTTCCTGTACTTTGCACTCCTGTCGTGCGGAAACTTATAGCGTCCAAATAAGCAGAGTAAATCTAATCGCAAGTGTTAAGTTGCGTACGGGCAAGCACTCGTTTAAAGAGCCCATCCCTGCCACGTGACGTAGACCACCCTCTTGCGGGTGGAGCGACAACACGAGCAAATTGTTCAGGCGGTGATTGATGCAAGCGCCGACTCCGACAACAAATGATCTCCTTGGGTCGCTTCACTGGGAAGAGAATGAAACGAAACAAACCCGGTTAGTCGCCTACAAGTCCAAGATGGCCGCCTTTTTTTTTTGGTCTGTTTGTTTGCTGTAACGCTCTTACCACGTGTCCCCGTCTGGACATCTGTGAAAAAATAGCTTCTTGGCTCATCGGATCCATCCTCCGGTGTAAATAAAAAATAAAACATATTCTGAGTACGGGGATAACGGGAGATGTCGCGAAGGGTTCTGCACTGGACCCACCGTGTGCAGTTTCGGCAGCGGGACCCGGACTGGTCACTGAACGTGCCTGGAGGACAGTCGGTGCACTTGGTGAGGAAATCCGTATAGGAACCTGCAGGGTGGGTAGAGAGGGGGGACGGGGATCAACTCGCATGCTCATCCATTTGAGTTCATAAAACGAGAGGCGCTGCTTTGTGAGAACTTCTACATCGATGGTCTTGTGCACATGAAAAGGAAGTCCACACGAGCCAGTCCTGGAAAGGGAACTGTTTTTGTTCCGTTCGACATCCACACCGAACTCTTGCGTGGCACGGACGCTCTGCGGTGTGACTTGAGCCTATTCAGCCCGGAGTTTCGATCCGCTGTGGTCAGTGTTAACCACGTGTGCGTGTGTGTTAACCACGTGTGTGTGTTCACCACGTGTGTGTTAACCACGTGTGTGTTAACCACGTGTGTGTGTTAACCACGTGTGTGTGTTAACCACGTGTGTGTGCGTGCTAACCAGGGGGCACGCCGAGCAGTGGGTGTCTCTTAGCCACGTATCAACAATGTGGGGGAACTGCAGCCCTGCAGTGAGTCCGAGAGCAAATGAGTTAATTTTGGCCGCCACAGTGGCGAGATGTTAACTACCTCGCCTGGTATGCAGGAGGTCATGGGATTGATCCCGAACCTGACGCCTGCTGTGGTTCTCTCTCCCCGTGGTCGCGTGAATTTTTCTCCAGTTTTTCACTCCACATTTAGAAGCGTGCGTTTAAGAATATTTGGCTGATAAGCCAACTTCATTGGGTTATCATTTGTGGCCAGGACGCTTCTTAAATAGAGTTTCATAGATCAGTTGGCCTCACCCGGTAAAATAAAAATAAAATAATAAAAATAAAACATAATCAAATACAATTCTCACGACGTTTCGGCCACAACGCAAGCAGCCGTCCTCAGGTGAAAAACAGGTCTGTCGGCTGCTTGCGTTGAGGCCGAAACGTCGTGAGAATTGCATTTTATTATGTTTAATATTTATTCTTTTATTATTTCCCTTCTACGTGACTTTACCGAAAGAACCAAGAAGATGAATCCCTGCAGTCACGAAAGCTTAAAATCGAAAAATATAATTAGTTTATAGTTTAACAAAATTATGTTTCAGTTTTTCCTTGGAGGAGTATGTTCGAATGAGCGTGAGCCCTATTGACCTGGTACCGCATTCACGAGATGTTTTGGGTGCTTTGTTGGTGAACCGATGAGGACGATGATGCAGATTGGTATCTCACACTCGTTCAGCGCCTCCGTGCCGGCTGGGCAGTTTGGACAACACCAGAACAAGGTGCCATATGCGGACAATTTCGTCATCTTTTGGTCCTTCCCGCAGCCGCACCTATGGGGAGTAAACGAGGCGCGTGCGACCAGGGGCCCTCAGTACCGATCGGCTTAAGCAGCCAGCCATCATTTGTCCCCGTTTCCAATGCCCTACGGTATTTACGCATCGGGGATTGCGGACATTTCCACGAGAGACAGTGAGGACCACGCTTAAGCCTTCCGTTACGATGAGGTTTTTGTTTTTGTTAAATACAAATTTCGTTTCAATGTTATCGAGGCGAGAACTCACACGAGGCCAGGGTAGAGCCGCAGGCTTCACCTCAAAGAAGCCTCACCACGGAACATATTTAGACTGAGGGCATCGCTAAGGTCACAGAGGTCATGGAGCTCTTATCTGAGAATCTCGCGGATTGGGAGCGCAGCAGCTCCTACAGCCTCGTCTCCCACCAATGCCATGCTGGAGTACAGTCGAATTCACTTGTGAGAAGAGTGTAAATTGCTTTATCCCCCATGTAGCCTTTCAACCAAGGCCGTAGCCATGGAGTCAACATTGGGGGGGGGACCAAATCTTCCAGGGGGTGTGGGGTCCCCCCCCCCCTCTCCACAAAAAAATATCTCAATTTGAAAACTCATTTCCTGCCTAAAATATTTTAAAATTCACTAACGCATGGGATGGACTTTTTTTATTTACAATAATGTCTAATGTCTAATGGTGTATTGCTCTGTTTTTTTTCTTTTTGACCTTTTCTTGTTTCATTATATGTAATGGCAAGGATTAGGGATTAATAAAGTACAACCATAACCACAATCATATAAACAGAAATCTATTTCATAGCAATATATTGGGGGGACATTTTGAGCATATTTGAATATTGGGGGGGGGGGGGCACATCCCCCCCCCCCATATTCACCCCCATATATATTATAATGAATGTAATTCTAATATATATTGGGGGGGATGTGTCTTGCTTTCAACATATGATTAGCGAGCACCTACGAAAGCTGGCACGACACACGATAGCTGCACACAAAAAACGCACTTTTCACACAAACACAAACATATTCACACCCAATCATTTATTATCCTACATGTACCTCGCATTGCGAGTCGGAATGCATTCCTCGATTTTCACCTGGTGACATTCTGCAAAAACGACACAAACAGGTAATGTTTTTTCGATTGTTTATTCTCTCGCTTCGTCGACATATGTGCGGCAGATGAACTTATATTCTGAGTTTAAGACCATGCTGATAAAATGTCAATTAGAGGTTTGCACTATCCACCGAGTGGACACAGCCAAAAGGAGCATATTGTCACCTGGACAGATGTGCCATTTGATTTAGATTCCTATCCAACTGATTTTGTTGACAATATGGACAAGGTGTTAGCGTTTGCAGAACACTGTGTCAGGAAAGGGCACATAATTGAATTTGATAACGTTATGGTCTGTGTAACATCCATTATAGTTAGTTTATCACGTAGGCTTTCGGGACCATTTATAGCTATTGGCAATGATTAAGGAAATAATTAACATTGAAATAATAAAAAAAACAACTTTAACTGGGCCGAAAGTCGTCGACTGAGCATACTGCCTAGAAATGAATTTCATCTTATCACAATAATGATAACGAATCAAAACATCAATTAACTTTAGCCGTTCAAATTTGATAAATAGATTCCATTACAATGTAACAACGAAGTGTCTTTAATGAACCTTAATCGTTAAGTAATCCTCATGATGCTAATTTAAGTAATCTCACACTAAACAATGGGCAACTGAAATAAGTTATTGTTGTAGTGTTTAATATATTAAACTAGTGTAATTGCCCGTCATATGACGGGTTAATAACATTTTTATTGAACCAAAAATACTAAAATTTGAAGATTGTATTGAATTAATATCAATTCGTGTGGGACCTCATTTACGAAATTCTCTCCAACGTAAATGGACAGTGAAATTCACCTTGAATGCAGCGCGTGCAGTACGAGCACATGGGTTTGGTGTTGTACTCAGAGCTGTAGGATCCCCCAGGGCAGGGCTGGCAGCGAGTCGGCGTGTCCACGGTGCACCAAGCGGATCTAAAGGATCCTGTCACCCAATCAAAAGACACGGACACTCGTCAAATTAAGTTTGTGATCGCCTTTGCCAGTTATCGTAACAGCTCGGTACAACGTGGTTGGTCACTCTCGATGATTGTTCGCACGAGTTTCAAGGTAGGGATACCCTTTTTCACCGGAGCCTGCAGAGAAGTAGCTTAATTCTACGACCGCTTCAATGTCCAAAGCGTCAAAATGCAATCGCAACACAATTATCTGTAGAGGAATTAAAAGCAACTGCATTAGGGCCGCAACACGAAAAAAGGTGTCAGTTTTGTTGCCAGATAAAAGGGTAAAAAACCAATTATCATATTTTTTACTGGCAAATGAGGTTCCAATGGTGTAAACGCTTACCCCGAGCTCTCATACTCTGATGGTGCATTGTTTTTGAGTTGTGCGCCTTTTGGCGTCATCTGGTCCAACACCATGTGAGACTAGGCTCTAAGGAAAGCTGTCTCGGGTGTGGACCAATCAACTTCAAGGACAGTGCATACATTATCAGAGTTGTGTTTTTGTTTGCATTATGACTGCAGGTATTGTGGTCAATGCAAACACGACTCCTTGTAAAAAAGGTGTCAGTTTTGTTGCCAGATAAAAGGGCAAAAAAACAATTATCAATTAACATCTGGGTGCGTCTATGTTGATGTGTCGAAGTTGTATTTGTGTAATGACGACTTGACACACTTCTCTTGAGATGGCACTTTATTGAAGACACGTTCACTTGACATCAGGCGGAGATCCCACTGCAACAGCCCCGAGTCTCCCACGCATCTCCCCCTTATATATCAAAACGAGGCCACGCCCACATTCTAGATCATTCTCGCTGACTCTGGATGCTCCCTCTACCGGCAGAGTCCACCGTCCTCTTCCGTCACCTGACCACGCTACCTTCTCGAACATTCCCGTAGCCACCAGTCCCTTCGCACTCACAATCGATACACCTGTTATTACCTCCCGTGGCCACCAGTCCCTTCGCGCTCACAAGCAATACACCTGTCATTACCTCCCGTGTCCACTAGTGCACTCGTACTGTACACTGACTTCCCAGTCATTACCTACCGTGGCCACTAGTCCCCTCACACCGCATGCAGGCTCTATTTTCATTACGTTTGTTTGAACAGGCAATGCCCCTGGCCTTTTCTTTGGAGTCCACCGATTAGACTCGGACTAAGGACGCAAGAACACCACCGCGAAAGTTCCGGACCCAGAAACATGAACCCTGTGACTCCCGACAGACGATTATCGCTGTTTGCCCTACCGCAATGCGTCAAGTCGATGCGTTTAAGGAGCGAGATTAGCTGGCGACTGTAAACGTACACCTGGGTGCGTCACATCTGGCCCGTCACCTCTGGCTGCAAACATCGAGATTGGCCCCGCTGCCCTAGAGGCAAGGAATGCGAATGCCCAGCTAGGGTGGAGGGCATGAAAAAAAATTGTCGGCCAAGCTCAATAGTAGCAGACTTTAAGTCAAGATTTAGTAGTAGACAATATTAGGGGGCAGGGGGTCATGGCAATACATTGACCCATGAGAGATGTGCGAGTGAGAAACACCGTAGCAAAGCCCAGGATGAAACAGATTATGCTCTGAAACGGTTCCCCGTTGATGTTATGCAATGCCTATCTGGTCGGTAATATAGCCGTATGACAGTGTTGTTGTGCGTAACACTTTGAGAAGCAAAATAAATGTCGTCTGAGGGCACGAATATCTTCCCGATGAAGGAAAATTTAAACGAATGGGAGAAAGAAAATCTCCAAAATAGAGGACCCCAGATTAAAGTGTCTTGCGCGCTTTTTTATTGAGCCGCAGTTCGTCTGCAGAAGATTATTGTTCTTCACAAACCAACTTTCCCTCCCCCCCAGCTAAAATATTTTGAAAGACAAAAGTGAGCTAGTCGACAGGAGCAAGAGGGAAGAGGGAATCCTGGAGCAAAGATGAATCTGGAGGAACCATTGACACGTTCTATTGATCGGTTTTACGTCTTGCGGCAGAGCGTTCTTCCGCACACTCCATTGTTATTTAAATCGTCTAGAAGAAGAATACAGCAACACTAATTGGGAGGAAGAGACACCGATGAAGAGGGGGAGTGTCAGAAGCACTGAGGTGTACAGGGCCGATGGGAGAGTTGTTAGATGGGCTGTCATTCGTGAGGCCGTGACCGGGAAGTTTCTGGAACATGTGAGGGTTTAAATAAAATAATGACAAAATAAATCAATATTTTAAGTGTTTCAAGTCTGAGAGAGAGATGTACACCACAGTGAATGGTGGTGTAACGTCAATGTTTTGTTTTGTCTCTGTAATCATTTTGGGCCGCTCACCGGGAGGACACTTATCACAGCAGTGCCCATCCATTGGATATTGCGTGGAGGGATTGCAGAATCCATCCGATGCTTGCACGGCCCCCAACGAGATGCTCAGCAGCACCTGGTGTGAGAGCACGCGTGGCACACAGACATGAACACACACAGCATCAGCATCTTTATATATCCCGGAGGAAATCCGATGAGCTGAGAAGCTCTTTCATTCCCCCCACCTGCCGATGTCGACGTCGCTAACAAAGTTATAAATAGACCAAGGCAGATGCTACATATATATTTTTTTAACATTCGTTACTTCGGTGTGAATGTGGCAGGGGGTGGCTGACCGATGGTCGAGATTTTACTTTGAGTGGGAGAGAACAGCGGAAGGAAAGAACAAACACGCTCGAGAGAACGTCCACAACGTGGAGATGGAGCGATGAAATCAGCTCATGTTGGGGTATCACACGGATCATTGTTTTATCGTGTGACCCTGAAAGTTGTGGATTGATCACAGACGAAGATGGCGATCATGAAGACGACGACGTGAATGTGGTTGTCTCCTTTTGGCTATCCCTTCGTCTCGACCTTCGGCTATATTCGGATGGTCGAATACTCACAGCACTACGCAACGCCAGCACCATCATCTGGACGGTAGCGGTAGTTCCTCGAGTTTCCTTTTCTCAGTGTGCGATAAATCTAAAAAACAAACATATCAATGTTATTACACTGGAATCTTGATTGGTGTGTTTGCTGTGCTACGTGGTGGTTGGCAAAGGCCCCATTGCAGCAATATCCCAATGTTGTACCGTACTCATTGCTCACGCATCAATGTCGTCCACGTTTACGAGTGAGCATCAACACTCACGACCTGCACGCCGTGGGGAGGCCATCATTCAGGAGTTAAAGAGCTCGTAAAGCCCGGACTAAGCAGATCAATTTGCCTTCCTAATTGTTATTCTTGGTTCTTTCGGTAAAGTCACGTAGAAGGGAAATAATAAAATAATAGTTTTTTTTACTTCCCTACTACGTGACTTTACCGAAAAAACCAAGAATATGAATCCCTGCAGTCACGAAAGCTTTAAATCACAATTCCTAATTGTTGTTGTTTAATTATTAGACATTCAATTGCAATGTTGTGGCGCTGACAACTCAAGCATTTTGCTGCACCCGCGATAACATCAGCTGTACTGTGTATCCGACCAATGCACCTTGATTGATTGAACAGGTGGAGCCCTGGTCTGCAAAACGAATAAATTCAATGCTCGATCGCTGCTCGATGACACGGACGATCGATTTGTGGATTGAAACGAGCCAATTTTTTGGCTGTTAGCCCGCCCATACACAACTATTGGCTTTCCCTGGGCATGAGCATATTGCGCTCATCAGAAAATACAGTCGAGTTACAGTTTTGCACCTGCCGTGGAGCCATCCATTTAGCACGTACGCAAAAATCTGTCAAAACTTTACCCCTCCCCCCCCTCCCTGTACGCCACCTGCATACGTACGCTTGACGCGCACCCCCCCCCCGAATCCTATAAAACGGCAGATATTTAATCCACGCAGAAACGATCAAGGATTAATAATATTAACGTGTTTAAGCAAACGGATTGTCCACCGCCAGACTATCCAACTAATTTGAAGGCCAATGTAGACACATTATTATCGAGGCTTTACCCCCCCCCCCCTCCTTTCCTGCGTACGTACATTGTCAGTAGGCCCCCCATACGCAAGAGTACGCATTTTGGTTAACCCCCCCTCCCTCCTCCATGCGTACGTACTAAATGGATGGCCCCCATTCCTATGAAACGTATGTTGCGTGGCCTTGGGATTACAATACGTGCCAGGGGGGCATTCGCAAAGTGAAACCCATTACAAAGTCGATAGCTACTTCTCTTATTGTCAACTTGATTATTAATGGCTTGTTTGTACTAAGCTTCAAGCGGTCGGCCCAGTGAGTGCTTATGAATTTAGCAACTTCAATTTAATGAAGGTTAAGGCTAATATCAGTGGCGAGTGTTAACTGGAAGGGTCCTGGTAACCCACTTCACCAACCCGCATTGCGTGTGGTCAGGCATGGCATTAATCGCAGCAGTGGATTGAGAGTGTATCCGTATATTAGTCGTGCATTGACAATTGATTACTCAGTCTGTCAGATCGACCACTTCGTTCTTGTACATTTTCAGGCAAAAACATTTTTTCTGGGAGGATCGGGTGTGGCGGTCACAGACGCTGCAGGATTCAGTTTTCTCCTCGCATCTAAAGAGCCTTGGTATCATACTTTTTTTTTATTACCACGTGCAAAAACATAGTCAGGCCCTGCAATGTTTATATCAGGGCTCTACGCCAACATTCGTTATTACACACTTTTATTTAACTCACTGTCTGTTGTCGTATCCTCAAAAAATATTGTAACTCAATTTTTACCCACTTCCCAATGTGCTATCGACTGCAAACTTGGTATACTTTTGTCATCCTGATGACAAGACTATATTCTCTCATAAAAAAAATAAAAACATATATTTTTAAACTTTCTTTTACACGCTTTTGATAAACTCACTCTGTCTGTTGTCATATTCTCAACTCTGTCTGGTGTCGTATCCTCAAATCCTTGTAACTCAATTTTAACCCACTTCCCAATGTCGTATCGACTGCAAACTTGGTATACGTATGTCATACTGGTGACAATACTATATTCTATCATTACAAATAAAAATAAATATATTTTTAAACAATCTTTTTTATATGTTATGTTTCGGCTTGGGTCAAATTGTCCACGCTCAACTGACGTTGGCTGTAAATCACCACGGTCCCTTACGTTGTGGCAAGCCTCGGGGCCACTTCCTGGAGTCGTAAAGTTCTGCCATTACTCGTATGGTACATCACATTAAAAAATAACGTGAAATCCACGTAGCTTGCCTTTACACCACTGAACTTGGCGCTCTAGTTCCCCTGTGTGGACTGGCCGCCCCTGTATTTAGTGTCCCATCAGCATAGTGAGTCTTGCTTGCACCAATGCCATATGGTGTAAAGACAAGCTACGTGGATTCCACGTTATTTTTTAGTCGTGTCCCAGTGACATTTGCTGGCCTACCTTCAATCAACAGCATCAATTACTATACCACCAGTCCACCACCTGTCAAATAATAGTTCACACCTCACCGCGGTGGCGAGATGTTCACTCCCTCACCTGATTTATAGGAGGTTGTGGTATCGGTACAAACTCTGACGCCATCATTATATTTGGAGTTTGAATCTCTCTGTCCCCGCGGTCACACCGATTTGTCAGTCGGTCTTCGGCTGCACACAATGAATCAACATCACGCGTTTAGAGCAGTTGTCTGCTGTGAGTGTCCACGCGATAAGCCACATCAATTGAACTATAGTTTGTGATAGCCAGGTCGCTTCTGCAGACGAGCTATATAGCTCAGTGGGGTCTTACCATGGCAAATAAGAAACAGTAAAGATACGTTATGGGAACCTCATTTGCCAGTAAAAATATGATAATTGGTTTTTACCCTTCTATCTGGCAACAAAACTGACACCTTTTTACAAGGAGTCATGTTTGCATAGACCGCAATACCTGCAGTCATAATACAAACAAAAGACATAACTCTGATAATGTGCACTGTCCTTGAAGTTGATTGGTCCACATCCGAGACGCCTTTTGGCGTCATCTGGTTCAACACCATGTGAGACTAGGCTCTAAGGAAAGCTGGCTCGGGTGTGGACCAATCAACTTCAAGGACAGTGCACATTATCAGAGTTATGTCTTTTGTTTGTATCATGACTGCAGGTATTGCGGTCTATGCAAACATGACTCCTTGTAAAAAGGTGTCAGTTTTGTTGCCAGATAGAAGGGTAAAAAACCAATTATCAGTAAAGATACGTGTTTGGTCAAGTAGTTCAGTACTATAAAAGCACGGCAGTCAATGGTCTATCTTACCTTAGCAGGTGTGCAAAACATTCTTGACTTCACCACTCGCATGCAGAGTCAGAAATGAATCACAAAGAAGCGGCGACGTCACCGCGGTGCTTGTGCCAGACTAGGTGCACTTTGAGGCCACGTGAAGCGTCGAAAGCTCGCCGACAGGAGGTCACGCGACAGACACCAGGTGTTGTGAGTTGCATTGACTCAGAATATTGGCAGATTCACAACGCGTGGCTAACTACTGACTTACAACAATGACGTCGGGGCTAAGCTACGAGAGGACGCGTTGCAGCGCTTTACGAATCTTGCGAGTGTGTGGGGTCTTAGCCAAGTGTCTAAGCAACTGTAGGACCACATTAGCTCGTGGATGCTTTTATATAGAGACGTGTTGATGACGGAAACCGGAAAAAAGCCACATTCCAAGATGAACTGGATCTGGTGCAAACTCGATAGGCACGTATTTTGTACATTCTGTCGCACCATGACCAAGAATGCGATTGATGATGGTTATCGGAAGCAAAGCGACATTGAGTGAAGGTCAGGCAGAGTCAGTGAGGCCTCGTGAGGGGGGTACATGACTAAACTGGATGCATAGGTGGGGTGGGAAAGTAGGTGAGTGAGTGGGGTGGTTGAGTGCATAGGTGAATGGGTGGGTGGGTGAGTAGGTGAGTGTGTCTATAGGTGAGTGAGTAGGTGGGTGAGTGGGTGAGGGGATAGGTGTGTGAGTGGGTGAGTGGATAGGTGAGTGGGTGGGTGAGTAGGTGAGTTGGTGGGTGCATAGGTCAGTGAGTGCGTGAGTGGATAACAGGGACGTGCGGTCAGGGGAGGCAGAGCCTCGCCTGTCATACTCCAATGAAAATAGCTGTTACGAAAAGTAAAAAAACAATAAAATTAAGATTTTTACACTAATCTGTGTTGTCGTTTCTGTATGATTCTAATCATTTGGAATCGTACAGAAGTGAAGTTCCTCCTATCTTGATGCTGGTAGTGTACGTGGCTTCTTTTTCAATGGGGTGGGAAGTCGTAGAACTCTGCGATGGTCCTCTTCACATATATGGCCAAGATATATTTCGGGTGGCAGTGGCTCGTTGTGAGGTTGTATCCGTGGATGTGGTAGCGGCCGGCATGTAGGAGACAACCAAGACGTGGGTTTCTTGGAGCGCCAGGACATCAATGTTACGTGGGTGTTCATTACGATCGCGAGATACTCCTTGCTCAGTGATCAGTTGGGGAGGATCCTTGTCCCAGGGCCTATCTGGCGCATAATTGGCCCTTGGGAGGCCCATTAGGGTAGCTTGTATTGTTGCTCTGGAGACGGGGAGATCGATGATCGGTGTTAGATCGCCACAGTGATGGCATTCGTCGTGATTTGTCGCTGAATAGAGTGGGCTGCGTGTCCTCCACTTTTTCTGTGACTTAAGCGACCGACTAGGAACGTATGACGTCAGCGATGCTTGGGCACCACAGTGGCGTGATGTTAACTCCCTCGCCTGATATGCATGGCGTCCGTGTCGGTGATCGAACCCACGACCTCCTGCATACCAAGCGAGGGAGTTAACATCTCGCCACCGTGGCGCCCAGTGGCCTACAAGGCACTCAGTGGGTTCGCCTCGCGATATCTGCAGGAGCCGGTCCGTGTTTACTCCCCAACGTGGTCCCTGAGATATTCAGGGACCTCGAGATCATCAGGTCGCCCTCTTCTAAGGAATCCGAGGTCAAGGTTGCAGAACGAACATATTATGAAGGTCGCGCTCATTATGCACACAAAGTGCTCGCCACATATGAACCACAATACGTCCTTGCTGATCTCGTCAAGGAGGATAAACCATCATCACGCAAACTCCGGTCATCATCCTCACAGCTTTGTCTCAGCCACCGCACAAATACGTCAGTCACCGCATTGCGTGCTTTCAGATGCACTTCTGCAGCCGTCCAGAACGCTATTGTTTCCTGATATTAGGAAGCCACTGGAGCAATGCACTTTTAAATATAGATTAACAAAATAATGTATTTAAAACTGCTTCTTGTTGTTGTTTAGTTTGTTGTCCTCCCCCCGCATCTTCGATTAACACGGTTGGCTGCGTATGGTGCGAAAGAAGTTCAACAAACATACATGCAAGGCTCTGTTCTTGGGGTGAGCTGCAGCACTGCAAAGCGCCCAGACTGTGTAACAATAGTTTTCCTTTGCCAATAAGACAATTAGAGTTGTTATCTATATCTTAACCTGTCTTGGAAGCTCGCCTCTAAAAACTGTCCTTTAGCCCCCTGTTGCTGGCCGTTTACCCTGCAGGTTCTGTTTATCTCCTGGTTTTCTATACGCAGCACGCATTGGGGATTGGGATCTATGGATGAAATGCACCACTTTACAAATGTCAATGATAATTATATTATTATTATCATGTAGAGCTGTATATGTTGGAAGCAAGGCATTGGAATCAATCGTGAACTGAACGCCAATGGAAGTGCTGCAAATACAGCTTGGGTGAGATTTTCATATTTCTTCGTTCTTGTTATAGACTCTGGCAGCATGTAGAGTGCTGCACTAGTATCTGTTGTTGTAATTGAGAAATAAATACCAATGGATTATATAGCTGAGAAGGCATTGGGGACCGTCCATAAATGACGTCACGCGATTTAGGACGATTTTTGACCCCCCCCCCCCTCGTCACATGGCGTCACAAAAAGTCAGACCCCCCTTCAAATATGACGACACAAAGCTCTGCCCCCCCCCCAAATCATTTCCATTTTGAAAATAAAACATGCTTCAAATCGCTTTAAACTATTGCCATTGTAGTGCGTATTTAATAATGGCGCTGCACTTTGATGTTGTAGGAGTGTTGTTATAACAATTAGTGTTGTTATAACAATTCTGTATTTATTTAAAGTTGCGCATTTTGATGTGACGTCACATTTCTCAAACACCCCCCCCCCCCTCGTCACACATCGTGACAAATGTCTGACACCCCCCCCCCCCACCTAGGTGCGTGACGTCATTTATGGACGGCCCCTTGGGTATTGAATAGAACTGGCGACCTCTGGGATGCAAACTGCAGCGTGTTACAAAGAATCGCAGTAACTCTTACCGGGAATAATAATAACACAGGAGTTGTGTTAAGATGTTCAAACACCAAATGGCCACCTCCTATTACAAGGCATCATCAGGTCCGCATTAACCACGCATCATGCTTGTGGTATAATGGACGCATAGCACTTGAAACTGATTGGCCTACATCAGAGCAGAGACGGCCTCCTTTATGGCCTCATCTCACCGGTAGCAATCGAGCAAGGAACGTGTAAAGGCGAACAGTACAAGGGCAATGCAAACAAACAATGCTATGATGCTGTATGCATTGTCCTTGAAACTTGATGGTCCGACAACACAGCATCCTTCATCATGGCCTTGTCTCAACGCCAAAACGTTCCCTCCCCTTGTGTTGTCCCCCTTTATACCCCCATTAGCTCCCCTTCTCGAACCTTCGCTCACCCCACTCTCTCCGTCCAATCATCAGCCTCCTGCACCAATGGTTCTCGACTGTCGTCTCAACCCTCCACCTGTTGCCCGACTTTTTACGTTCATATTCTCTCCTCCAATCCCTTTGAACCTTGCCTCCCGACAAATCGCGATGGTGGCCTCGGTCTATTTCCTGGAAGTCTGTTGGTTGGCTTCGGCCGAGTGATCTGGAATGTGGGTCACTGCACAACTATAGATCGGGTTGAGCAAAATAACAACAAAAAACCCATTGCACCACGACAGCATTGCAAACACAGTCGAGGTAAGGGGTTAATAACGTTGTTGTTGTTGTTGTTGTTGTTTTCCTCCCCCGCACATCATTGCGGGACGAGACATCACGGCTGTGAAATCCCCCTCGGGAAATTGTGCAGCTTGCGATGCTCAAACGGTCTTCCTTAAAATAGTATTTGTTTGGTGTCGGTGTTGCGAAGAGACGGGCACACAGGTGAACTGTGCGTGGCTACATTGAAGTCCCTTGCCGATAGAAGCGATCTGTCGGGATACCAACACAAAAGTATTTTATCAGGCTATATCCACTGCTGGTATTAGTTACCTAGTGTGTACAATGAGTCGTGTGCCATGTTTGAGACTTCGCCAAACGTCATCGGGCAGAGTAGGTGCAGGAAGTCAGAATAAAATGATTTACCCAGTCAGCTGAGCAGGTGAGCTAAATTTAGCAAGTCAGCTGAGCTAAGGGATCAGCTGAGCTAAGGAATCAGCTGAGCTGACTAAGCATGTGAGCTTTATTTAGCACGTCAGCTGAATTTAGCACGTCAGCTGAACTGAGCAATTCAGCTGAACTTAGCAATTCAGCTGAGCTGAACAAGTCAGATGAATTCACCAAGTCAGCTGAATTCACCAAGTCAGCTGAATTCACCAAGTCAGCTGAATTCACCAAGTCAGATGAATTATAGTTTCACGCAGCTGTATTAATGGGGTACACCACAGTTAGCCAGCCGAATTAAGGACGTTGTGACCCTCTTCTTGGTTCTTTCGCGTAAAGTCACGTAGAAGGGAAATAATAAAATAATAAAAATAAAACATAATAAAACAATTCTCACGACGTTTCGGCCACAACGCAAGCAGCCGTCCTCAGGTGAAGAACAGGTCTATCGGGAAGACAGCGTCTGAATGAAACACCACCAGGCTTGGAGCGTATATTTAAGCTGGGTTGGAGGGGGAAGAGCGCCTTGACAAAAGAATTTGCATATCAAGAGGAATTTAGCATATTTATGGGAAATGCAGATATGGGATTAGTACTACTTGTGAAATGCGTAGGAGGTGGGCGGGGGGTTTCAAAGTCATATTTTGCCCGTACATTATGCAGAATTAGCAGCATCAAAGGGAGGGGATAGGGGTAGCATTAATAAAGGGAAGGAATGTTAATAGTATGTAGAAGTTGTGACCCTTAGTTGAAGAGTAGGACAATAACAAATTACTCCCTACTCAGGATGGCTCTCTACATAGAGACCTCTGTCGAGTGGAGGATCTTCCGCCAGCATTGTTGTGAGCAAGCAATTGCAGGGCTGAGCCTTTATATTTTTTACTTCTTTCTTCGTTCTTTTTTCTTTAATTATTTTTCTTTCATTATTTATTCACGAGGACCCTCGGCGATCCACAGAGACTCATAGAGACGCATGTGGCCCCCATGGGAACCTATGCGAACCCATTGAGACCCATTGTGGGCCAATGCAGACCGAGTGCGTATTTTATTTGTAGAGATACTGAGGAAGGAGGCATTTTTTTCACTTGACTTTCTAGAAAATTATATGTGGTGGTCACGAGGGTGCCGCTAAATATCATCGGTAAGGTTACTTACAGTTACATAGGGTGACTCTCTCTGACTGCTCTTCCCGTGTGACCTACAGCGGGTCCGGTATGGGGCGCCACGGTGGCTAGGATATTCTTTACTACCTCGTCTGGTATACAGGAGGATCGTGGGTTTGATCCAGACCCTGACGACGTCTGCTGCAGTATATATGGACTTTGCATGTTTCTTTCTCTCCCCGTGCTCGCGTGGAATTTTTCTCCGGGTCCTCCGTTTTTTCTCTCTCCAAATTTAGAAACGTGGGTTTCGAGTATTTGGCTGCTATAAATGTCCACGTGCTAAGCCAAGGATGAAGCTTGCTTGAGATAACGTTTACTCACAGCCGGCTCCTTGGCTCGTGTCGCAACATCAGTTCATTTTATGTATTTATTAGGCATACCCTGTGAGCTATGCGGCTCTTGATTCGGGTGCAATCGCAGCAAACAAAAACATGAACAAGAAACATCTTAAGGTGGCTACTGTCATACTTGAATGCCGCCCATAAACGAGCCCCTATTTTGCACACAGAACCGGTTTAAGGAGGGCCACGCTAACCATGAACCAAAAAAAATCGCTTCTCTCTACAGCCACGAGACCGGCAGGTGTATTGTGGAGGCGATTACGATACGAGCCCAGGGAGGCATTAGCGAACTGAAAACCCAGTCACTAAGTCAACAGCGACTTCTCTTATTTTGAACTGGGTCGGCCCAGTGGAGTGGTCATGAATTCAGCGACCTGAGTTCTATTTAAGGTCACGGCTGACATCTGTGGCGAGAGCGATAACTGAGCGGGTCCTGGTAACCCCCTTCACCAAACCGCACTGGGCATGGTCAGGCAAGGCGTTAATCTCTGCGGTGAATTGGGAATGTAGCAGTATATTAATCGTTTATTGACAATTGATGACTCGATCTATCAGATCGCCTGCTTCGTTCCCGTCCGTACTGTGTTCAGCCACCACGCCTGCAGGTCACAAACCTTATTTTGTACTCTTTGTTCTTTCGGAAAAGTCACGTAGGTATCGAAATAACCAAAGATTATGGATTCCTGCAGTCACGAAAGCTTGAAATCAAGATTGAAACTTATTTTGTCACACTGCTCGAATTTAGAATTCCTATCGTCTCTTATCGCAGTTTCCAAAAACCTTGCCGGTTGTTGCTGACCACCTGGCGTTAAGGTGCAGCCCTGCAATTGCTTGGCTCACGCCACCGTTGGCAGAAGAGCGTCAACTGGAGGAAGAGGGGAGAGGGAATTCTGGTCTCCACTTGCACGCTGGCCAGGCGACTTGGAACACTGTGGTGGTGTTCCCGTGTCCTACCACCACCACCACCACTACCCGTGCACTACTACCACTGTTCGTGTACCACCACCACCACTACCACCACCACCACCACCGCTCGTGTACCACCACCACCACCCGTGTACCACCACCACTCGTGTACCACCACCACCTGTGTACCACCATCACCCGTGCACTACCACCACCACCGCTCGTGTACCACCACCACCCGTGTACTACCACCACCACCTGTGTACTACAACTACCACAACCCGTGTACTACAACTGCCATCACCACCACTCGTGTACCACCACCACCCATGCACTACCACCACCACCGCCCGTGTACTACCACCACCACCCGTGTACCAACACGACCACAAACCATGTACCACCACTACCTTGCTGGGTAGACAGAGGCGGGGGGGGGGGAGCGAGGAGAATGGGGAGAGCGAGGGGTTGTGGGGGATGAGGGCGTTAAGATTTCAAAGGTCACAGAGCGCCTGTGTCTGTATGTCTGTATTTATGTTGCGCCGTACATAGACAACCGTAGGTGCGGGAGAAGGACAACAAACTAAAAACTAAAATGAGTTTTAAAGAAATGAGATTTCAATCTAGATTTAAGCGGTTACCTGCCCACGCCATTGCGTCGGGCAGATTTAACCCGTTGCAGTCTGCGTTCCGGAAGTTCCACAGCAGTGAGACGGCGCTATTGAAGATCACCGATGACCTCTACAAGGTCACGGATGACCTATACAAGATCACGGATGACCGGTGCTCCGCAAGATTGGTTGGACTCGATCTCTCAGCCTCCTTCTACACCATCGACCATGAGACACTCATCGGGCGGCTAAGGTCAAGGTTCGGTGTGTCGGGTACGACACTGGAGTGGATTAAGTCATACCTAGACGGTCGATCACAGTTCATCAAACTGGGTGACGAAAATAAGTATTGGTTTTCCCCTTTCTGGCAATTAAACAGGTGTTAAGACGTTCAAACAAATGTTCCAACACCCAACATAAACTCTTTGCAAGGAATCATGTCTGCATTAACTACACATACGTGTCGTGACCATGCTCTGATAATATATTATTATCAGAGCATGTTTTTGTTTGCATGTTCAGCACAAGTGCTGTGTGGTCAATGCAGTAACTTTATTCCTTGCAAAATGTTTCTGTTTGGTGTTTGAACATCTTAACACCGTTTAATTACCAGAAAGGATAAAACGTATTCTTACATGGGTGACGAACAGTCATCGCCTACATATATACACACACATATGTAAGAAACTATTCCATAAATCAAGTGCCGAACCAGGAGATGAAAATCGAACCAGCAACCTCCGATTTGCAATCTCAAATCGTTAACGACTACACCATGCCAAAATCCCAATAGTTAGACAAATATCAGCCAATAATAGCCTTTATTGGTTACACGGAGTAATACATGCTCAATGCGTTGGACATAGATACAATGCGTTGATTTGTATGATAATTCACCTTAAAATTCCAACCAAAGTATTCATTGGATTGTAATACCAGCCAAAACGTATCATAAAATAAGTGATTTTTTTTCTACAGTAATGTCTATGTCGTATATCTTAGCTAGTAATATCAAACTTGTACAATGTTTTCTGATCGTCGTAATGATACATTCGAGCCTCGTGCTAAAGTACACATCTGCACTTACACAAAACGCTGACTTAGGGTTGCCCCTAGCAAGCCAAATACGCTTGCTTATCGATGGGAGTTTATTTCACATTAATGACGTATTCATTTTGTTTACAAAAAAATCCAAAAAGAAGACAACAAACACGAAGAGAGTGGCCGCACTGCGGCGCACAAAACAAACAGTAGATGAGTAGCGGCTGTCTCAACAGCAAACAAGGAAAGCACCTTCGCAACACGGGCTGAGGAAACTCCAAAGTAGCGTGTGGCAAGACAAGCCAGAGACTGCACAGTCACTGCTGCAGAATCGGCGAAGGAAATACTTGTTTAGTATTTGTGTATCCGTTATGTTTTTTAAGAGAGTACAAGCTTTGAAATATACAAGTTTTTACCGCTGGATGAAGCTGGGTACTTCCTGCTAGTGATATATAGTTTTATTATTGCAACCAGATTTAATTACACAATGGTTCTGGCGTACTGAATTCCCCCATCACGTTAAATAGCATCATAATCTTGCCTTTGCCTAAGAGGGTTTAAATTCAGAACTACAATCATGTTTTACAGGCTCGATTGAAGTACATCAAAAAAGTTATCGAGACAAAAACAACTATCACGTGAAGAATCACATATATTGCAAGTTAAAATCAATGTACTCATTGTTTTTTTCGGTAAAGTCACGTATGTAGAAATAAAATGTAACTAAATAAATTAAAATAAATCACGACGTTTCGAACGCAACACAAGCGATCATCATCAGGTGGAAATGGGGCAAAACACAGCAAGGGAACACACAGGGGGACACCAATCACACAGCCCACACAGAGAACGGTAAACTGCACGGAGGCCAACAACAACAACAAGATGGGATACGAGAACTCAACAAACCTTAGAAACATGTGATGCAAAACCAGTCGGCCAACAACACAGTCAGACACTAACCTGGTTGACCACGTATTTCCAAAGACTGCTAAATTTCGTATTCAACTTCTGGGCTGAACATACCAACGTAGACAGAATGAACAGATACGAGGTACAAGGTAGCAGAGATACATACAAAGAGGAAAACGCAGTGAAAGATGCTTGGAGCAGCACAGAGGGACACAACCAGAGTAACACCTCATCAAGAGACATACACACATGGAGAGGCACAAACAGAAAGACGCCTGGAGGGATAACGTACAGGGACATATATAAAAGTTAAAACGTAAATTCCCTTCAGCACGAACCGGTTCAGGAAGATTGATTCTAAATCGATTACAGCACAACATTATAAATGAGACGATGAAAAAACAATAAACAGTAGTAGTAGTAGGGTTTTACCCTTTTAAACTGGTACAAAACTGACACCTTTATTCAAGGCATCATGTTTGCAATGCCTTGAATAAAGGTGTCAGTTTTGTACCAGTTTAAAAGGGTAAAAACCTACTACTATATTTTGCCACTGGTAAAAGAGATCTCATAACATTAAACAGATGTAGATTGATGATCATGTTAATGTGAAAAGACATGGATATGTGGTGTCAAATGCAAATGGCGTGATAAAGAATTGACAGCTTTGCATAAAATAGTGATTTCGATGGGAGAGTAACCGTGGGGATTTTTGAAGAGATGGAATTCCAGATGTTTGTGGCTTTAACATAGAAAAATGCTCACAGTTTATACTGAGTTTGATTCTCTGTGCAAGTCTAGGGGTCTCCATGTGAGTATAAGTCACTGTGTGAGTCTCTGGGTCTCCGTGAGTCCAAGGGTATCTGTGTAAGTCGTTGGGCCTATGTGCGAGTCTATGGGTCTCTGTGTGATTCTGTGTCTGTGTGAGTATATGGGTCTCGATGCAAGTTTGGGGCTCCATGTAAGTATGTCTGTGTGAGTCTATTGTTCTCTGTCTGAGTTTATGTGTTTCTGCGTGAGTCGCTGTGTGAGTCTATGGGTCTCCATGTGAGTAAATGAGTCTATGTCAGTCAGGGTCTAGAGTCTTTGTGAGTATATAGATCTCTATGCGAGCAAATGCGAATCCATGGGTCTCTCTTGCGAGTCTATGGGAGTCTATGGGTCTCTGTGTGAGTAAATGGATGTCTGTGTGAGTCTCTGGGTGTTTGGTCTTTGGTACAGTGCACGTTAGTGCTGTGACGTATCTAAGAGTTGACGAATTTGTTCCTGAATAAACGCTTTGTGTAGGTCAGTGAAATACATACAAACATACTGTTTTATCAGAAAATGGGATCTATATTGAAAAATAAGGTTATTAATGACAAGTAGAATCAAAATACTGCAGTGTTACGTATCGTCCCGTTCTTCTTTATGGATGTAAAAGGAGACCCCACAAAGCGAACCAAAAGCAACAGAAACATATTTTTCCCCAGAAGGAAAAGATTATGGACAGACAAGATGAGAAAATAACGTTCGATTTCATGGACATTTCCATAAAAAAAAAACCGAAGAGATCTTTTGACTGGGGACGTTACAGGCACCACAAAGAACCCGTGGAAGGCTGCGGACAAAGTTGCACCAAGAATGTGAACAATTTGGAATGCATCTGGGAGAATCTCTTGCAAAGTTCTTGAGTATAAATATAATGGGCAGAGCTAAATGTAAGGAAGGTCACGATCGCTGATGTCTTGGGTTATGCGCGCGTGTGTGTTGTGTGTTAAAGGTGAACTTGACCCAATGAGTCTCTCCAAGTTGAAAGTCAAAAACCCGGTCCAGAGTTGTCTCGTATTGAACCAATGCTGCTGAAGTTATGCACACCCAGAAGGTCGTGCAGCTGATGGGACATAGAACACAAATGCTCGCGAATTTATCTGCAGGGAAAAAATTGTAAAGGATACTATTTTGTGTGCTGATCTATTTGTTACTAATATTCTCCACAACAATGCTAATGCGTATTGTGTTAGCTGATGATGATAACCTTACAGGAAGCCAGATGTATCTCAGTGTTCACGCCTCTTAACAGGTCTCATGTATTGAGGATGGGTCTGACAAAAGGGCTGATATCCGTTTGTCTCAGATTCATTTCCACTGTACACACACTCACATGACGATTTATTCAATGTTATCTCAATCATTCAGATTCAGCATTGACTGAAGTTCGCCTGGGCGTTGCTGGGTTGCTAAGGAGCCTTGGGTGGAATACTTCTCCATGGAACTGGAGCTGCTCGGAGGGGCATCCATTTGTTGAACGGAAGCACGACGGCACCATCAGCACCATCAGCACAGTAATCCCGAGGAGGATGCACGCTGCTACTGCAGCTGTCGCTGCAGATACATCTGGGCCTGGTTAACAACACACACATTGATTAAGAACATGTTCATCATCCCTTTTTGTCATTAAGCCACTGCCGTGTGCACATAAAATCATACCGCTGCATAGGCCTCGGCAAGGTAAGGTAATTTACCCTTTTTACCGGGTAAAAGGGTAAAAGTAAAGGGTAAAGGTGTCGACATGCCAAGGGGTAAGGTAAAGGTAGGGTAAAGGTAGCTCGGAAGAATTACCTGGTAGGGTAAAGGTAGCGTGAAGTATTACCCGAAAACACCTAAGAATATAAGTATACAAAGTTTGCAGTCGATACCACATTAGGAAGTGGGTAAAAATTGAGTTGCAAGATTTCAGGATACAACGACGACAACAACAACAACAACAATGACAACAACAGACAGTGAGTTAATAGAAAGCGTGTAAAATTGGAATCATCGAGAGTATTCTATATTAATAAAGTGCTCTACCTAGCATTTACCGTTATAAACCTGGTTGATGTGTAGTTCCCTAGTAATTACCCTGTAATCGGGTAATTTGTATGGGGTAAAGGTAAAGGGTAGGGTCAAGGTAAGCTCGTTGCTTTTTACCTTTTACCTTACCTGCTGAAGGGTAAAGGGTAGGGTAGAGTGATTGTATTGTGGCAAGGTAAAAGGTAGGGTAAAGGTAGGCTCGTTGTTTTTACCTTTTAACTTTTACCTTACCTTGTCGAGGCCTACCGCTGCAGACGGCGTCGCTGGCGTTCGTGCACGGAGAATGCTCTCGTTCACAGCTTCACAAAGACACGGACACACGCGCACGGCCAACAGTTTCAGAAGATGTGTTAAAGATAATTTCACCGTCACCACGAAGTGGCGGTGACATCTCGAGGGCGACTTTGAATTCTTCGCCGCAATCTGTGACCACGGAGAGTAGCAGAGGTGGTGCAGACCCCCAACCAAAGTCTTTTTACGGGTGACTCCGTTAGTCCACCTTTCACCTTTTTACCACGGCGTGCGGTTAGCACGGGGGAACGAGAGACGTTGCAAAGTGTTCTGCACTGGACCCACCGTGTGCAATTTTGGCAGCGGGACCCGGGACGGTCACTAAACGTGCCTGGAGGACAGTCAGTGCACGTGGTGATGAAATCCGTATAGGAACCTGGAGGGTGGGTAGAGAAGTGAGACGGTGTTAACTCAGACCATCGTCTCTACATTTTGTATTTTTTTAGTTTACCAGGTAAGGCTCACTGAGCTACTATATCGCTGTTTTTCAGAAGTGACCTGGCTATCATGAACGAAAGCTCAATGATCACTACCTTGCCCGGTACACAGGAGGTCGTGAGTTCGATCCCGACCCTGATACCCGCTGTATGTTTGGAGTTTCCATGTTCTCCCCATGGTTGAGTGGATTTTTCTCCAGGTCCTCCATTTTTTTCTTCCACATTTAGAATCAATGTGCGTTTAGAGAATTTGGCTGTTATAAATTTCCACATAAGCCACTTTTATGGGATATCATTTGTGGCCAGGTCTACGAGGTCTACCAGTATAACTCGGAGCAGATGTGGAATTGTAGAAAATATGGAAAGACTTTTAAGTGTCTGGGATTGAAGATCACAGTCAGCATAGCGTGCTTATTCGTAAGTTGAATATCCAGGAAAATGCATAAACGTTTGAAGACCTCAAGAAAAATTATGGCGACGAGGCCCCTTTGTCTGCATAACTACACACCACTGCTCACCCAAGAGGCCTTGATCAGCAAGATATTAAAGCATCTCTGGTAAGTTTTGTCTAATTATTTGTATTTATACTCTTTGGTTCTTTCAGTAAACTCACGTAGGTATAAAATAAAATGTATCATTAGTATTTTTCATTAGTTAAAATATGTTAACTTATAATAATATGGATTTTTGTACATTTCATGATATTTAATCATGCATTTTCCCCCAGACATGTCGGCCAGGAATGCGACCCCTGATTGTAACATGGGAAATTATAGTTTGCTTTCTGAAATAATTTCGAGTTAAGTAGCATTTCCCAGGAACGCATCCCTTACGTATAGCGGGGGGATTCAAGTATTGTGCTTGTACCACATTCGTGACATGAGCATGCTGTTATGGTGAACCGATGAGGACGGTGATGAAGATTGATTTCTCACATTCGTTCAGAGTCTCCATGCCCGTTGGGCATTTTGGGCAACACCAGAACAAGGTTCCATCCTTTGCAAATTTCGTGATGTTCTTGTCCTTCTCACAGCCACACCTGCGGCGAGTTAAAGACACACATACAACCCAGGGTGCCTGAGTACCGAACGGCTTCGATGCTTCTATAAACTGCGTAGGCTGATAAGATGGCATGTACATCTTCTATTAGCGAGCACCTATCAAGGGCGGCACGGCATATTATAGCTACACACACGCAACAAAAACGCGCGCTCACACACATGCATGCACATATATGTTCTCACAAAATTATAATTTATGATCTTACACGTACCTTGTGTTCCGAGTAGGTGTGCAGTTCTCTATCGTCACCTGGTGAAACCCTACAAACGACACAGACATCTTTTAAAGGTTTTTTTCTTCAAACATAGCGTGTAAGTTTAAGATGAATAATTAATTTATTGGGCTAGTTTGACCTGGTAAAATGTCAATTAGAGGTATGCTTGTTCCACCAACAGGACACAGCCAAACAGGCCAAATTGTCATCTGGGGCACGAATACCAAAGGAATTACGCAAATTCTAAAAATTGTGAGTCAACCATCACTCTGACACGGCTGCACATGTGGCACAGAGTGTTAAGTAGGGGTCTGAAATAAGCCCCCGCCCCCCCACCTCATAAGAAAAGTCACATCAGGGTGCAATAAATGTCATGCCTCGGTACGATGGCTGGTTAATAGTCTAAAGGATTTGACTCGAATAGGAAATTCAATGCTGTGGCTCCGCCCCTACCCCCTGCACGCTCGCACAATCCGTAGCCCCGCCCCTGTGCTGGTGTGACGCCATCAGTGTCAGAGAGGGAGCGATGGCGGCCGCCCGTGTGCTGTAGCACGTGGGCTAAGGGCCGAGAGTGGAGTACTCCTCTGTACACGTGCTGTGTATTTGAGTCAATGCAAGGGTATATACATCAAGTCTAGTAACTATAGCTATGGTGTAAAGATCAGTGGGACAAGATTACAATCTGTTATCGAGGGAGTTGCTAAGAAAATTAACAGATGTATGAACACGCTGACAAGATGGCGTCCGTAATGTTACAAAGTCTTTAAACACATTGCTGATTTAATGCACACTTCAGGATTGAGAGGAACGTAGCGACAGACCTTAGAGTCTTCGCAAGACTCGTTTGTGATTATAGCTCTGGTCTACCGTACAGAATAGAATAAAAATGCTGTAATTAACGTGATTCTTGATATAAATAATATAAATAATGCACCTTTAATACTGCTAATTTGTTAAAGTAAATACATCGTCTTTATGAGGCACACTACAACTGTATTAAATGCTTTTGAGACGCTGTGACCAGACCCATTAACGAGTTCTGAAAAGTTTATTTGGAAGAATATAATGTACGTGGTGTTTATATTCTTAATTATCGAATCATAAGTACAGTACATGTCGCTTTAATATGGTTGTTGAACGATGTATGGTACTGTATCTGATTGCAATCGATGGCTAATGTTAAAGAGTCTATCTAGTTCACGGAGATGGCCATTATGCTTAGTTATTATGAGAGTTAGCAGTAGTCCCAAACAAAACTTTGATTAGCGCATCACGTAGGGCTCATCGAGAGGAATAGAATGCTGTATCGTTCGCCTTCAACATACATAAAATGGCGTCGCAACTCAGTTTATGTGAGAGCCGGGGGCTTATGGGACCCCGGGGTCCCGCCATGAGGTTCATATAATGCATTTATTTATTTTAAATGTTGATTGTCCAAACTCCACCCATGACTGTGACCACCAGGGGCGATAGTGAAGCCAGTTTCAGAGAGCAAGCAGTGGCAGCGAGACGCGAGTGGGCTGAGTGCCGGGCGTCGCTTTCTCCTATAGGGCAGGTTTCGAGTTGGAGCAGGAGAATAAAAGAAGGGACTCTACCCCTGGGGAAGTCTTCACGTCCATCGTTATGTGCATGGCAACCTCCGAGTTCACTTAAAAACTAATTTTCCTGGGTCTTTCGGTAAAGTCACGTGGATAGGTTCAGAGAGGTTTAAAGAAAATATTATTTTCTTTCAACCTATCTACGTGACTTTACCGAATGACCCAAGAATATGAATTCCTGCAGTCACAAAAGCTTTAAGTCAAAATTTTACAAACTTGTTCTAAAGTAATGCTCAGCCACTGGACCGGACATGTATGCTCTGTAGTTTGGAAGTGCTACACGTGGCAGGAGAGTTCAACGTGTTTGTATTGTTTGTGGCTGTTGTGCGCGTTTGTAGTTGTTTGAACAATTGTGTGCGTTTGTATTGTTTGTGGTTGCTGGTGTTGTCTTTGTAGTTGTGATAGAACGGTTGCATGTGCGTGTGTAGTTTATGGCACAATTTTTGTGTTGTACGATTCTGGTTGAGTGCTTTATGGTTATGGTTGTGGTGGTGTGGCTTGAGTGGTTGTTAACATCATTACAAATTACATTAAAAAAAGCGTATGACGTTCCCAACATTGCCTTCTAGTTTAGCATCAACTCTGGTAACCCAACAAAGTTAACATTACTTATAACCATTTGATAGACTATTGTAAACGTAATAACATGGCGTGTGTTAAACCCGGATTAACTATTGTAAAATCACCTGGAATGCAGCGAGTGCAGTACTCGCATCTGGGGTAGACGTTGTACTCCGAGTTGAAGGTGCCCTCAGGGCACGGCTGGCAGCCAGTCGGCGAGTCCGCGGTGCACCAGGCGGATCGAAAGTGTCCTGTCACCCAATCACGAACACCGACACTCATGTAAAATGACGTCTGTTAGCTCCTGTTTATTTTTACAACTTGGTACACTGTGCAAGGCCACTCGACGGGTAGCAACGATTCGCTACCTATGGTGTGAAAACTGTTCAACACGCATACCAAGATTACTCTTTGCTTCTTTTGGTAAAGTCACGTAGGTAGAAAAAATAATAGATCACGACGTTTCGATCGCAACACAAGCAATCGTCATCAGGTGGGACAACTACAGTAAGAAAAAGCTGCTGAAATAGGCATACAAGATTTTTCACACCAATTTCAAAGTAGGGTACCCATGTTAATCTGAGCCTACAGAAAACTAGCATTAGTCAACAAAAACGTCAATGTCCACAGCACCTAAATGCAATCGCATCATAAGACGCAATACAATAATAAATGAATAAAAATGAACATTAGAGCGTGTTGAGGTTAATGCGTTGATGTTGGAGGTGTTCAACATGCAGAAAGAGACATTGGGGAAGGAGGGCATGTCCAGAAGATTTGAAGTATAAAGGGCCGACGGTAGTGTTAGATGGGCTGCCATTCATTAGGCCGTGGCCAGGAAGTGTTTAAACATACTAGGGTTTCACGAAAAATGCTTACTGACAATGCAGTCGAAGTTTTAACTCCGAGAAATATGAGGGTTTTGGCACCGAGCACGAAGGGGAGAACATTTTACGTGAGAGGGAGAGAAATGCAATTTGGAAATTGGCCACTCAAGCATTGGTGTGTACCACAGTTAATGGTCATGTAGCATTGATGATTCCCCCACCTCCATTTATCACTGTTGGCTATGTACAGAGCGAAAGAAGTGCAATATTCATGATCGGTTTTGTTTCCACAATCATTTTGATTTCTTACCAGGAGGACACTGATCACAGCAGAGGCCATTCACTTCATATTGCGTGGAGAGATTGCAAAATCCTTGTGCCGTATGCACGACTCCAATCAAGACACACAACACCTGGTTTGAGAGCACACAACGCGTACACGCATACATAAACATGAATGGTGGTGACATCACCATGGTGCATGTGCCAGGCCAGGTGCGCTTTGGGGCCACGGGAATTGTCAAAGTCTCGCTGACAGGAGGTCACAGGCCAGACCTAGGTGCCATGGGTTGACTGAGATGATTGGAAGATGCACCAGCCGCCTGGCGCTCTGCTCTATGTGCGCGTCACTTCTCTGCCTTCCGTTGTTGTTGGATGGCGACTGCCTCCAACTGCCCAGCAGCTTCCTTCACGAACTTCCTGTTCCACAGAAGCTTATTTTGACACCGCTGGTACCAGTCTTCGGCAAGTTAACTCAGCTCCACATCCTCCAGTGGCGCATCAGTCCATCTCTTCTCTAGCCCGTGTCGTGCCCGTTTAGCCCCCTCTATTTGGCTAAACAAAAGTTGCTTTGGCATGCGGTAGCTGGGCATGCGGGCTACATGACCCAGCCAATCCAGCGTGGTTGAACCCAGGATGGATCGTTGGTAGACTTGCCTGAATGTTTCTAACGGCACAGATGTTCCATTAGAGCGGTCCACGTTTCGCAAACATAGAGAAGGGAGGGCATGTACAGTGAGGGAAAAAAGTATTTGATCCCCTTTTGATTTTGTACGTTTGCCCACTGACAAAGAAATGATCAGTCTATAATTTTAATGGTAGGTTTATTTGAACAGTGAGAGACAGAATAACAACAACAAAATCCAGAAAAACGCATGTCAAAAATGTTATACATTCATTTGCATTTTAATTAGGGAAATAAGTATTTGACCTCCTCTCAGTCAGAAAGATTTCTGGCTCCCAGGTGTCTTTTATACAGGTAACGAGCTGAGATTAGGAGCACACTCTTAAATGGAGTGCTCCTAATCTCAGCTTGTTACTTGTATAAAAGACACCTGTTCACAGAAGAAATCAATCATATTCCAAACTCTCCACCATGGCCAAGACCAAAGAGCTCTCCAAGGATGTCAGGGACAAGATTGTAGACTGGAATGGGCTACAAGACCATCGCCAAGCAGCTTGGTGAGAAGGTGACAACAGTTGGTGCGATTATTCGCAAATGGAAGAAACACAAAAGAACTGTCAATCTCCCTCGGCCTGGGCTCCATGCAAGATCTCACCTCGTGGAGTTGCAATGATCATGAGAACGGTGAGGAATCAGCCCAGAACTACACTGGAGGATCTTGTCAATGATCTCAAGGCAGCTGGGATCATAGTCACCAAGAAAACAGTTGGTAACACACTACGCCGTAAAGGACTGAAATCCTGCAGCGCCCGCAAGGTCCCCCTGCTCAAGAAAGCACATATACATGCCCGTCTGAAGTTTGCCAATGAACAACTGAATGATTCAGAGGACAACTGGGTGAAAGTGTTGTTGTTAGATGAGACCAAAATGGAGCTCTTTGGCATCAACTCAACTCGCCGTGTTTGGAGGAGGAGGAATGCTGCCTATGACCCCAAGAACACCATCCCCACCGTCAAACATGGAGGTGGAAACATTATGCTTTGGGGGTGTTTTTCTGCTAAGGGGACAGGACAACTTCACCGCATCAAAGGGACGATGGACGGGGCCATGTACCGTCAAATCTTGGGTGAGAACCTCCTTCCCTCAGCCAGGGCATTGAAAATGGGTCGTGGATGGGTATTCCAGCATGACAATGACCCAAAACACACGGCCAAGGCAACAAAGGAGTGGTTCAAGAAGAAGCACATTAAGGTCCTGGAGTGACCTAGTCAGTCTCCAGACCTTAATCCCATGGAAAATCTATGGAGGGAGCTGCAGGTTCGGGTTGCCAAACGTCAGCCTCGAAATCTTAATGACTTGGAGAAGATCTGCAAAGAAGAGTGGGACAAAATCCCTCCTGAGATGTGTGCAAGCCTGGTGGCCAACTACAAGAAACGTCTGACCTCTCTGATTGCCAATAAGGGTTTTGCCACCAAGTACTAAGTCATGTTTTGCAGAGGGGTCAAATACTTATTTCCCTCATTAAAATGCAAATCAATTTATTACATTTTTGACATGCGTTTTTCTGGATTTTGTTGTTGTTATTCTGTCTCTCACTGTTCAAATAAACCTACCATTAAAATTATTGACTGATCATTTCTTCGTCAGTGGGAAAACGTAAAAAATCAGCAGGGGATCAAATACTTTTTCCCCTCAGTGTATGTGGCCTAGAAGACACGAAGCTTCATATGGTGCAACAGATCAGGTAGTTTCCATGCGGCATTACGCAGCCAATACAAATATAATGCCACCCGACTGATTCGTAGTGAGCCCTCTTTTGTCAAACTGTAGCTGGTCATATGCACACTGCCCAGGTATGGAAAACGTGTACAAAGACAAAGATCCCCCGTTATTGCCTTAACACACTGTTAAGGCAAATGCTGTTAGCAAGCACCTACGAAGTCCGGAACAAAACGCGAGGGGGTGGGTGGCTAGCACCACGCCCAGCTGCCTTTGTCTCCCTAGTGGTGATGCTTACAAATTACACCAGGTACTGAGTTGAGGCTTAGTTCACCTAGGTGAGGCCCAGGACCAGCTCTGATCATCTTTACTCGTGTTGACCATGAGCGGGAATCGAACCAGGGTTGCCAGGTTCGTAGTGCAGCGCGCTAACCACTACACACACGTACACACACGTGTGCACGCAGACATGAACACATACATTTTCTCTGCCTGGCGATGTCGACACCACAACATTACAAATCGATAAGGCAAATGTGTTAAGTCGTTTGGTCAAAGTTTGAACGTGGAAGAGATGCTGGTCGATGGTCGAGACTAACGATGGAGTGGCTGCCAAAGGAGGGGAACGGGCGCTTGAGAGGTCATCCGTCACCGTGGAGATGGAGGAGTGACATTAGCTCGAGTGGCTGTTGAACGAACATTTTTATCACCCCGGGGAACATCCTATCGGGCGTGTTGCCTCATTTGGCTGCTACTTCTACAAACGTTTTATTTTACCAGGTACAGCCTACTGAGCTGTATAGCTCTTTTCAAGAAACCACCTAGCTTTCACAGATGATAGTTAAAGAACGTGGCTTACCGTGTGGACATTAATTGCGGCCTAATAGTTTAAATGCACGTTGATTTTGAATGTGGAGGGGAAAAACCGGAGGACCCAGAGAAAAATCAACGTGACTACCATGGAGAGAGAGAGAGAGAGACACACAGACTCCAAATATACAGCAAGTGTGAAGGTCGGGAACGAACCCATGACCTAACTTCAAATAAAAAAAACTCAACTTTTTATTTATTTTATATAAAAGTCAAAAATTGCGTGTGGGTTTGTGTGTGATCGCGCGCTCGGCTCTCTAACGGTGGGGCTTATGTGAAAAAGAAATAGCCAGGTACCACGCCGTAAAACCCCGCGATGAGCAAGCGATATTCCTTTTTCACATCCATCAACTTTAAATGAGTTTAATTATCGATTTAGTGCGATTTTAGTGCGCTACCCTTTTATTGATTTATTTAGGACGCGTGCACGACGATTCCAATTCGCACGCCTTTGATGGGAGTGAGGGGGACATTTTCTTTCGCGTTCTAAATGCTATAAAAATACACTAAACGCTGACGTTAATTCTTCACTGTGTGATGTCCCTCCCACCCCGATGCATTCAGTTATTACTACTATACAGTCGCTAGATGCTACCACTATAGGCCGTAGATATTACTGCAGAGCGGCCGGGGAGATCGTGGCTGGGGGGGGGGGGGGTAGCAGCCCAGCCCCAGCCTGCCAAGGTGTCACCTCGGCCGGCTGGACAGATCTAGGCGAGGCCGGAGGCTCTCTATGGGACTGGGCCTCACCATGCCACTCTGTCAGGTGAGTACTTTGTGCTATACAGTCGATAAATACTGCTATAGAGTCAGCATGTACTACTCTAGTGATAGCAGGTACCAGCACAGTCGGTATGCACTGATGTAATCATAGCAGGTACCACCACAGTCAGTATGCACTGCTGTAATCATAGCAGGTACCACCACAGTATACACTGCAGTGAAAGCAGGTACCTTACTCTTAGTCTTTTTCGGTAAAGTCACGTAGGTAAATAAATGAAATTAAAATTAATAAAATAATAAAAATCACGACGTTTCAGAGGCAACACAAGTCTCCGTTATCAGGTGGAACCGTCACAGCCAGATGTGCTGTATCAAGTGACCTACGTGACTTTACCGAAAAAACTAAGAGTATGAATCCTTGCAGTCACGAAAGCTTCCAATCTAAAGCAGGTACCACCACAGTATGCACTGCTGTAATCATAGCAGGTACCACCACAGTCAGTACGCACTGCTGTTAGATTTTTAAGAGTAGTTTTGAAATATTTTTAAAAACCGGGCAACGCCGGTTACTTCCCACTAGTTTACTTATATGGCTCTTTTTCTGAAGCAACCTGGCCACAAATGATCGCTCAACGAAGTGGCTTACCATCGCGTGGAAATATAAAGTGGCCAAATAATCTAAACGCACGTCGATTCTATGGAGGGGAAAACTGGAGGTCCCAGAGAAATATCCACGTGACCACCAGGGGGTGTGGTGGGGGAGAGACAAACTCCAAATATACAGCAGGCGTCAGTCAGTCACGGTCGGGGTAGAATCCATGACCCTCCGGCTGTCCAGGCGAACGAGATAACATCTCACCACCGCGGCGCCCCAAACGTTCGCCTAGAGCAGCAGCGAAATGTTAATTCTGGTCGTATACTCACAACAACGCGGACGGCGAAAAACGACATATTGACTTGATAATTCGGTCCTGGATGACACACGCTTGTTCCTTGGAAATAGTGCCGTAAGTGCCAAGGTAGAAGAACAGTTGGCTTCTGTAACTTGCTGTTTGGATCACGTCCTGCTTAATCTCAGCATGATGATTATCTTGCTCGTTTGCTCGACAAAAATTCATTATAGTATTTAATCGATCTGGGCACACAAAAAAGAAACGGAACAAAAATCTCAATGATAAAACATTGTAGCCTGTTGGGGTGTGTACACATGTGATCTGCGAATGTGTATACACGTGTGTGTGTGTGTACACGTGTGTGTGTGTACACGTGTGTGTGTGTACACGTGTGTGTGTGTACACGTGTGTGTGTGTACACGTGTGTGTGTGTGGGAAGGGGAGTGGTTAGCGCGCCGCGCTATGAACCCAGCGACCAGAGTTCGATTCCCACTCACGGGAAACAACACCGGTGACGATTATCTGAACCGGTCTTGGGCATCCCCTAGGTCGACTCAGCCTTAAATAAGTACCTGGTGCGATGTGTAAACATCGCCACTAGGGAGACATGGCCGGGTGTGGTGCTGGCCACCCACCCCCTCGTGTGCCGTGCCGGCCTTCATAGGTGCTCGCTAACAGCACTGGATAGGTACGATGCAATAGAAATTCAACATACGTACAAACGATGGGACGGAGAGACTTACAGGAGGGCCTACAACACAGCCTAAGGCCTCGTTAGCCTGTGGGTTAATCTTGTCCAGCGTTTGTCTTTGCTGTGTAAGTCTGGCACAGCAAGCAAGGTGACTTAAGGGCAATAACAACAACAACGACCATTCACCACTAAGTGTTGGTGACGTCACCACGCTTGTGCCAGGCTATGTGCACTTTGGGGCAATAGCTTTTTAAGCTAAGTTGCTCTTGTTGGTTCTTTCGGTAAAGTCGCCACGTAGAAGGGGTTGGAAGGGGGGGGGAAGTGCGCCAACCCAGCTTAAATAGACGCCCCACGCGTGGTGGTGTTTCATTTAGACGCTGTCGCCTCGACAGACCTGGTCTTCACCTGAGGACGGCTGCTTGTGTTGTGGCCGAAACGTCGTGAGAATTATTTTATTATTTTTTATTATTTTATTACTTCCCTTCTACGTGGCGACTTTACCGAAAGAACCAAGAAGATGAATCCCTGCAGTCACGAAAGTTTTAAATCGAAACTTAGCTGCTCTGTTCCTCTTTGCTGACGACAATACCTTGTCAACAAAGTTGTTAGTTTTATTTGAGTCAACATTGACTGAGTGACGGTAACTACGACTGCCCAACAAGACCAAATATATCATGAGTCACGATCAAGCCACTTCTGGATGAAATTCTCCAAAAAAGGCATCGCCATCTCCAGATCCTACGATCTGGGGCCGTCCATAAATGACGCCACGCACCGAGGGGGGGAGGGGGGTCAGCCATTTGTGACGATGTGTGACGAGGGGGGGTTTGAGAAATGTGACATCACGTCAAAATACGCAACGTTGAATATATATTGATTCAATAGATCTGTTATAACAACAACTAATTTTAATTAGTTTTCGTTATTAGCTATTTGATTATTTACATTTACTAAGGTCACCTTTTATTGATTCCATGAAGGAGCATTTTGCTTCTCCATGGGAGAATGGAAAAGCATAAATTTTGTAAATTTTTAGAATGATTGTTATTAAACATTTTGTCTAATTATTCTACCAGGGCTTTTCATTCTGCGCAATGAATATATGATTGTTATAATTGTACTCGCCATTTTTGTTCAGGTTTTCCCCTTTCTGGCAATAAAACAGGCGTTAAAATACGCTTGGGTTCTTTCGGTAAAGTCACGTAGGTATAAAATATAAAATATACCTACGTGACTTTACCGAAACAAAGAGTATGGATTCCTGCAGTCACGAAAGCTTCAAAGCAAAGCGTTAAAATGTTCAAACACCAAACAGAAACCTTTCGTAAGGAATCATGTCTGCATTAACCACACACGGTACTTGTTATGTACGTATGTTGAACTTATTTCGCCCCATACATCGTCAACCGTGCTGATCGGAGGTTACATCAGCAAAGCAAACAGGCAGACAATACAGTACACAATATTTTTGTCCCTTTACATAATAAATACAAGTACACATCCGACGCGCCAAACGGTCTTTTGGGAGCGCGTAATTCCAGCAGCATTGGTTCAACACAAGCAAACTATGGATCGGTTTCGACATTTAGTTTCTCATCAGGATAGTCAAGCTTGCTTGAACCAATGTTGGATAAATTCCATATGGTTAAAGGCACGTCATATGGATTTCCAGTTACTCATTTCTCAATGACATTTGCTGGCCTACTTTCAATCAACAACATCAATTACTATACCACCGGTCCTCCAAGGGTAACTTATTACACTCCCTAATAGTTAACGTGACTCTATGACAATTAAACGCGCAAGTGGCAATGGCTATACAAGCACGGGGGTTCATGGTCGCTCTTACCTTGTGAGGTTCAAAATAATTTGGTGGTCACCAACATCTATGTTCAGCGTTCGTGTTGTACACCTACGTGGTGTCTTTATTATAGGAGGCAAGGGTCTTCGAAGAAAACAACAACAGCAGAAGCTGTTCGCCAACAAGAATCAGCGATGTCACCACGGCGCTTGTGCCAGGCTAGGTCCACACTTTGAGAAGGCTCGCCGACAGGAGGTCACGCGACAGACCCCAAGTGTTGTGAGTTGACTTGACTCGCAAGACTCCAGATTCACCACCCGTGCCTCGCTACTTACTTACAACAATGACGTCGGATCTAAGCTACGAGAGGACGCGTTGCAGCGCTTTGCGAGTCTGTGGGGTCTTAGCCAAGTGTCTAAGCAACTGTAGGACCACATTAGCTCGTCGATGCTTTTATATAGAGACGTGTTGATGACGGGAACCGAAAAAAAGCCACATTCCGAGGTGCACATTTGTGAACAATCGGTCGCACCCTGAACAAACATGCGTTGAGTGGAGGTATGGCAGAGTCAGTGAGGCTCCCTGAGGGGGTGAAAAAATCTAATCTGGGTGCATAAGTGGAGTGGGTGAATAGGTGAGTGGATAGGTGAGTGTGTGGGTGGGTGCGTAGGTAAGTAGGTGGTTGTGTGGGCGAGTAGGTGGGCGATTGGGTAGGTGAGTGAGTGGGTGAGTAGGTGAGTGAGTAGGTGGGTGAGTGGGTGTGTAAGTAGGTGAGTGGGTGGGTTAGTAGGTGAGTGGGTGGGTGAGTAGGTGAGTGAATGGGTGGGTCAATGGATAGGTGAGTGAGTGATTGGTTGAGTGGATAGGTGAGTGGGTAGGTTAGTAGTTGAGTCAGTATATGAGTGGGTTGGTGAGTGGTTGGGTGGGTGAGTGGATGGATAGGTGAATGAGTGGGTGGGTGAGTGATTGTGTGGGTGAAGGAAATAGTTGAGTGAATGGGTGGGTGAGTAGTTAAGTGAGTGGGTGAGTAGGTGAGTGAGTTGGTGGGTTAGTGGGTGGGTGGTTGAGTAAGTGAGTGGGTGGGTGGGTCAGTGGATGGATAGGTGAATGAGTGGGTGGATGAGTAGGTGAGTGGGTGTGTGAGTAGGTGAGTGGGTGGGTGGATTGGTGAGTGAGTGGGCGGTTGAGTAGGTGAGTCGGTGGGTGAGTGGATCAGTAATTGGGTGGGTGAGTAGGTGAGTGGGTGGGTGAGTGGGTAGGTGAGTGAGTCAGTAGGTGAGTGAGTGGGTGGCTGAAGGGATAGGTGAGTGAATGGGTGAGTGAGTAGTTAAGTGAGTGGGTGAGTAGGTGGGTGAGTGGGTGAGTAGGTGAGTGGGTGGGTAGATAGGTAAGTGGGTGGGTGAGTAGGTGAGTGGGTGGGTGGGTGCGTAGGTAAGTAGGTGGTTGTGTGGGCGAGTAGGTGGGCGATTGGGTAGGTGAGTGAGTAGGTGGGTGAGTGGGTGTGTAAGTAGGTGAGTGGGTGGGTTAGTAGGTGAGTGGGTGGGTGAGTAGGTGAGTGAGTGGGTGGGTGAGTGCGCGAGTGGGTGGGTGAGTGGACAGGTGAGTGGTAGGATGCGTAGGTAAGTAGGCGGGTGAGTAGGCGAGTAGGTGGGTGATTGGGTAGGTGAGTGAGTGGGTGAGTAGGCGAGTGAGTGAGTGGGTAAGTGAGTGAGGGGGTAGGTGAGTGAGTGGGTGGGTGAGTGGATAGGTGAGTGAATGGGTGGGTCAAGAGGTAGGTGAGTGGGTGGGTAAGTAGGCGAGTGGGTGGATGAGTAGGTGAGTGAGTGGGTGGGTGAGTGGGTAAAGGGGTGAGTGAGTGGGGTTGTTGGGTGGGTGATTGGATAGGTGAGTGAGTGGGTGGGTGAGTAGGTGAGTGGGTGGGTGAGTAGGTTAGTGGGTGAGTGGGTTTGTGGGTGAGTGGGTGAGTCAATGGATAGGTGAGTGAGTGGGTGGGTGATTGGTTGGTGGGTTGAGTGGATAGGTGAGTGGGTAGGTTAGTAGTTGAGTGAGTAGATGAGTGGTTGGGTGGGTGAGTGGATGGATCTGTGAATGAGTAGGTGGATGGATAGGTGAATGAGTGGGTGGATGAGTAGGTGAGTGGGTGAGTGGGTGGGCGAGTAGATGAGTGGGTCGGCGAGTAGATGAGTGGGTGCATGAGTAGGTGAGCGAGTGGGTGAGTGAGTGGGTAGGTGAGTGAGTGGGTAAGGGGTGGGTGAGTAGGTGAGTGGGTGGGTGAGTAGGTGGGTAGTTGGGAGAGTGGGTAGTTGATTGAGTGGGTGGCATGGATATGTTTACCATATCTATCCGATAGATATAATTGCTCAACCCGAGCTATTAATACTTTGATAAGTGCATTCCCTTTGTACTGTTTATCTTTGGGCGTTCTCTCGGCTAACATTGGTGGTGAGACATGGCCATCAAGAAGGATGTCTCTGGTGTAGCCCAATCAGTTTCAAAGACAATGCGTATATTATAAGAGCATGTTTGTATGTCTTCATGTTTTGCCACAAGTGTGTGTGGTTAATGCAGACTTGATGATGCCTGGCAATAGGTGTGTGTCTATTTTTTGTTTGAACATCTTAACATCTGTTTAATTTCCTGCAAGGTTAAAACATAATATTTTCTTTTTATAACGTTGATACTGGCAACAAGGTCTTAGATAGGAATAGAGGTTTCACTAATACTGACTAAGATTGTTTTACATGTATTATAATATTAGAATTAAAGCAGTCGCACATAATGATACTGGGTTTCTCCAGTGAAATGAGTCCGTGGTCTGAGCCAAGACTTTAATAACCACTCAGAAAAACTTGGCATTAAACTTATACCTGCAAAATTAAGCGCAGGAATTCAAACAAAGTTGAGTTGTATCTTTTGGCAAGACTGCTTGCTAGAGTTTGCCGAAGATGCGTAATCGCAACACCTTTTTAGATGAGATTTGTGTTCATGGAGCACTTCACATGAAAACAAAGTCAACCAGCACCATGAACACCCTACACACTGCACCATGAACACCCTACACACTGCACCATGAACACCCTGCACCATGAACACCCTACACACTGCACCATGAACACCCTACACCCTGCACCATGAACACCCTACACACTGCACCATGAACACCCTATACACTGCACCATGAACACCCTACACACTGCACCATGAACACACTACACACTGCACCATGAACACCCTACACACTGCACCATGAACACCCTACACACTGCACCATGAACACCCTACACACTGCACCATGAACACCCTACACGCTGCACCATGAACACCCTACACGCTGCACCATGAACACCCTACACACTGCACCATGAACACCCTACACACTGCACCATGAACACCCTACACCCTGCACCATGAACACCCTACACACTGCACCATGAACACCCTACACACTGCACCATGAACACACTACACACTGCACCATGAACACCCAGGTTCTATCGACTGCTGAATGAAGGACTCCTCAAGCCATTGCCACCTGTCGCGATCTATCGGGATGGGGTGCGTGCGCACGATCCCAGCCTCGTTATAGTGATCCCAGTCGGCTCTGGCCAGGGTACACTTTGGTAATCGCTTTGACAGAATCACGGGGGATGTTGATGCCGATGCGAGTGATGATGGGCCTGTGGTGCGTGAAGTGTGCCTCCCACTTTGGTTGTAGTTGCGTTGCCAGCGAGCAGAGTGTAAAGTTGGTTTGCTGCTTGGGATCGAAAATTACGTGCAGATATTCAGCGGACATCCAGTCAGTGAGGTCTTCACCGTCGGCCTGAACTAGTGCACAGCCCCACATTTTATGGTGGGTGTTAAGGTTTTTCCGGTAAAGTCACGTAGGTAAAAAATAATAATTAAAAGGTAATAAAAGTAAGAATGGAAATAAAATAAAATAATAAATCACATTTATGATTCATAAATCACATTTATGATTTATTATTTTATTTTATTTCCATTAATACTTTTATTAACTTTTAATTAATTTTTTTTTACCTACGTGACTTTACCTGAAAAACCTAACAGTATGAATCCTTGCAGTCACGAAAGCTTCAAATTTAGGGTGTTAAGGTCACCAACGTATAGTGCTGTGATTGGTCCACTTGGGAGCCCTGGCTTTGGCCATGTTGAATTCGGGGCTTTGTACACGTTTGGTGATGTGCAGCTCCCCTATTTTGATGCTGGTGGTGTCGGTGGTTTATTTTTCAATTGGCGTGATGGCGTAGACATTGCTATGAAAAACACGTGCTTTGCCTGGGGCAGGACAAGTCACCAAAACATACCATGGCTGGTTGTGAAGATTCATGATGGAATGGTGGCAGTCAAGGGCGGAGCACGCTTGAGATGACGTTCATCAATAGCTTCCTCGTTTGTTTGCCCTTGGCATATATTGCCACAGACTTGAATACCACGCGTAAATGTAGGGTGCCACGGTGGCTAGGAGATGTTAACTACCTCACGAGGTATACAGGAGGTCGTGGGTTCGATCCCGACCCTGACGCCTGCTGCTGTATATTTGGAGTTTGCATTTTCTCCCCGTGGTCACGTGGAATTTTTCTCCGGGTCCTCCGATTTTTCTCTCCACATTTAGAAGCATGCGTTTAAAGTATCTGGCTGCAATACATTTCCACATGATAAGCCACTTCGTTGAGCTATTGTTGGTGATGGCCAGGTCTCGATTTAAAGCTTTCGTGACTGCAGGGATTCATCTTCTTGGTTCTTTCGGTAAAGTCACGTAGAAGGGAAATAATAAAATAATAAAAATAAAACATAATAAATTTTCGATTTAAAGCTTTCGTGACTGCAGGGATTCATCTTCTTGGTTCTTTCGGTAAAGTCACGTAGAAGGGAAGTAATTAAATAATACAAATTATTAAACATAATAAAATAATTCTCACGACGTTTCGGCCACAACGCAAGCAGCCGTCCTCAGGTGACAAAAGTGTTAAAATGTTAAAACACCAAACTGAAACCTTTAACATGGAATTATGTCTGCATTAACCACAATACTTGTGGTCAGAATGCAAACAAAAAGCATCCTCTGATAATATATGCATTGTCTTTGAAACTGATTGGTCCACACCAGAGACAGCTTTCTTTTGACCCTCGTCTCAAAACGGTGTTAAACCAGAGGACACCAAAAGGCACAAAATGGTAAAGTAGGTCCCATGAGGTAATCTTCCTCCTTGCCCCTTAGTTTGGCACATAGATGCTCTAGAGCGGCAATTTTTTTTACAATGTAATGGTCCATTCCTGCAGTGTTGGGGGAGTGTGCTTTTTCCTGTTGGCTATAATTGGGCGTTTTGCAATAACATTGAAAATGTGGAAATGTGTATTTGCCTCCCTGAAAAGGCCTTGAGGGTTTCACCCCCAACAGTGACGTTTCTGGTGATGTTGAGATGCTTGTTTCTGTGAATGTGGTTAAAGGTGCAAAGTGATCGTTCGAAAAAAAAAACGTATTAATACCTGGACATTCTAAAAAGGCATTGTCTGTATGTTTGAGGGGTGTTGGGGGGGGGCATCGTGGGCATTTGGGAGGGGATGTTGTTTAGTCGAATTTGGCTCTTTGGTTTGTTAAGTAATAGTCATGAAGACAACTTTACTTCGGTTTCTATGAAGCGAACAGTTTATCGTTTAAGTTAGAATTTGTCCCTGTTTGCTCACAGAACCGGTTTATGAGGGTCAGGCGAGCCACATACAAAATGGCTTCTCTCCACAGCCACGAGCCCAGGGGGCAATTACAACAATTGCCAGGGGGGGCGTTAGAGAACTGAAACCTGTCACGAAGTGGAAGCTACTTCTCTTATTGTGAACTTTATTAATGGATTGTTTGTACTAAGCTTGAAGCGTTTGGCCCAAGAATGAATTCAAAAAACCTGCGGTTGATTGAAGGTCACGACTGACATCAGTGCCATTGATGACTGAACCGATCCTGGCAACCCCCTTCACCAACCCGCACTGGGTGTGGTCAGGCGAGGCGTTCATCTAAGTAGTGAATTGATAAAGAGCCGTATATGTTAATCGTGTATTGACAATTGCTGACTCGGTCTATCAGATCGCCTGCTTGTGTTCTCGTCCGTACTGTGTTTAGCCACCACACCTGCAGGTCACGAACACTTTCTTTCCTCACACTGCTCGACTTCGAAATTCCTGTCGTCTCTTTTCGCAGGTTCCAATAAATACCCTTGCGGCTTGTTGCTGACCAATCGGGGTTAGGGTGCAGCACAGTGATTCATTGGCTGATGTCACTGCTGGAAGAATTCCTTTCGTTAGAGGAAGAGGGTGCCCCCTATAGAGGGTCAGGGGCCGTCCATAAATGACGTCACGCACCTAGGGGGGTCAGACATTTGTGACGATGTGTGACGAGGGGGGGGGTTGTTTGGGAAATGTGACGTCACGTAAAAAAATGCGCAACTTTTAATAAACATAGACTTGTTATAACAACACTAATTGTTATAACAACACTCCTACAACATCAGAGTGCAGCGCCACATTAAATACGCACTACAATGACAATAGTTTAAAGCGATTTGAAGCACGTTTTATTTTCAAAATGTAAATATGGTTTTGGGAGGGGGGGGGCAGAGCTTTGTGACGTCATATTTGAGGGGGGGTCTGACTTTTTGTGACGCCGTGTGACGAGGGGGGGGGGGAGTCAAAAATCGTCCAAAATCGCGTGACGTCATTTATGGACGACCCCTGACTCGAGACTCGAGTGAGGGTATTCTGGTCTCCAACTCCACACTGGTCAGGCAACTCAACCTTGGTGGGTACGTGACGATATCCCAGGAGGGATACGTGAGGTCATTTATAAATGTGTAGAGAACTTTTCGACGACGACTCGGAGACGGCTTGGAGGTTAAGGGCTTTCGCCTTAAGTTTATTAAAGATAGTACAATAACACAAGAGTATACAACTCGGAGACGGCTTGGAGGTTAAGGGCTTTGGCCGTCAGTTTATTAAAGATAGTACAATAACACAAGAGTATACAACTCCCAGGGGCTAGGGGTCCTACACTGAGTCCTGGTCCCAGCCCGGCTAGCTCCGGTCTCTCTCTCTCTCTCGTGTCGGATCGGGGACTCTGCCAACTCCACCCACCGGAGAGAGAAGCACCTCCATCGGCTACCAACGGCTTCTCCTCACACTCTCCACTCGACCCCTCTCTCTCTGCCCCTGGTTCCCTCTTCACCATTCTTACTCTACGCGTTCCCACAGTGACCCCGCCATCGTCACGAGGTCTCCCTTAAATACTCTGAGACATGACGTCATCGAGCCGCCCAGCGCGCATGACGTCACTTCCCCATTTTACTCCTCTACAAATGTGTGAAATTAAATCATACATGGGAATCATTGGTGAATAAATCACGAGTTAATCTGGCAAAAGATGTAACATTTAAAACCATATGGTAATCTAGAACTATATAAAATACCTTTCTAAATAATGTCATTTCCAAGTGTAATTAGCGAGCATGGAGAGATTGCATCATGCATGCAGAGCGTACGTTGTATTATTTTTTTAATTGCTTGCAGTTACGAGCTAATTTGGATACTTCACAAAATGGAAAATGGAACCTTATGGCAGGACCCCGGGGTCCCATAAGCCCCCGGCTCTCGCATAAACTATGTTGCGACGTCATTTTATGTCTGTTGAAGGCGAACGACACGGCAATCTATTCCTCTCGACGAGCTCTACACGATTCGCTAATCAAAGTTTCAAAGTTTTGTTGATGACTACGGCAATTTTGGCAACGACGGGTGCTTGGTGAATGATCCGCGCCAGGTGGGTCGCGGCGTTCGTCCATGTGGTGAGATGGAGTCGCCAAAAATAAAAAAAATTACGATTTTTACTTCCGTTCATACGGGACCCCGGGGTCCCGCCATTAGGTTCATTATTTCTGAAAATATTTACATTCATTATTCATATATTTATTTCTCAACCATGTTGGGTCAGGCCGGAGGGTGGGGGGGGCTGCTACTCGGTTGAAACACGTTTCAACAAGGGTCCTCGTGGGTCCACACGAGTCCCCGTGGTTCTGCGTTGTTCTGGGTGGGTTTGTAAGTAGGGCAGGGCCGGCCCGAGGCATAAGCGAACTAAGCGGCTGCTTGGGGCCCCCTGGCCACCAGGGGGCCCCCGAATCGTTTTTTTTTTTTTTTTTTTTTTTTTTTTTACAATTAAATAACTTAAACAAGTGATATAAATGAATTAATGAATGAATGAATAAATGATGGTGGGAGGGGGGCCCCCAAATCAAATTCTGCTTAGGGCCCCCAAGAGGCTCGGGCCGGCACTGAAGTAGGGGGCACAGGTGGTGCATCGGCCAGTCATCTCAGTCGACCTGTGGCAGAGGTCGCAACCGGGTACCCGATACCCGTACCCTACCCGATACCCGGCTACCCGTACCCGGCCGGGTACGGGTAGCCGTTTGTGACCCTGGTGCGGCCGGGTACGGGTACGGGTTAGGCCGTGAGTCACTGGTGAGTAACTGTTTGTCACTCATTTCCAAACGTCTTGTCTCTTCTCACAATTCAAGTTCCTAGAATCAACCCACCCGCGCCTGCAACATGGCTTCATCCCAGAGGTCGCAATCAGGTACCCATACCCTACCCGTACCCGGCCGGGTACGGGTACCCGTTTGCGACCCTGGTGCGGCCGGGTACGGGTACGGGTAAGGAATCAAAACCCGTTTGCGACCTCTGACCTGTGGCACCTGCTGGGTCTGCCCTATGACCTCCTGCCAGCCTGGCACAAGCGCCGTGGTGACGTCACCACCACTTAGTGGCGAATGGCGGTTGTTGTTGTTGGGTGTGTATGGGTCTCTGCGAGCCTATATGCGAATCTATGGATCTCTATGCGAGTCTAATGGAGGCTATGGGTCTCTGTGTGAGTCTATGGATCTCTGTGTGAGTCTAAGGGAGCGGGAGTGTAGCAGTTAGTGGGCTGCGCTACAAACCCGGCCACCCGAGTTTGATTCCCGCTCACGGCCACCGCCGGTGACGATAATTTGAACCGGTCCTGGGCCTCCCCTAGGTCGACTCAGCCTCAAACGAGTAACTGGTGTGGTGTGTGAACATCGCTACGGGAGAGACAAAGGCGGTCGGGCGTCGTGAATATAAGTGCCGGGCGAAGCCAGGTAGTCAAGCTAGTCTATATATAAGGGAAATGTGTGAATATGTGTCTGTTCTAAATATTTAGCGTACTTCCCAATATGCAACAAACTTAAAATTTGCCATGTGGGTAGCTTCCAGATTGTACACAATGTAAAAATGAAAAAAAATTGACTTTTGTATTTTGCACGGCAAGTGAGCAGTGACGTCACATCTGTGATGTCACCCGCATGCGGCAGCATCACACAGTGTACCTGCTGACGTCACGCAGTGTGCTTGCTGTGTATTAATCCAAGACAAGAATCCAAGTCCCGGGCGAAGCCGGGTAGTATTAGCAAGTTAATAATAATACCTGCACGTTCGTTAATGGCGTGGCGTGCGTACAATAACTCGGCCTCAAATCAGTACCTGGGGAGACAAAGGCGGCCGGGCCTGGTTGGTTCTGGCCACCCCACACCCTCGTGTGCCACAGTGCCGATAGCCTTCATAGGCATTGCTACTAACAGCACTTGCCCCAATAGGGTGTTAGATGCTACCTGGGGGACCTTTGTCTGTCTCCTTCAAAGGCGCTGCTGCTGCAACTCGCTAACAGCACTTGCCCCAATAGGGTGTTGGAGGCTACCTGGAGGACATTTGTCTGTCTCCTTCATAGGCGCTGGTGCAACTCGCTAACAGCACTTGCCCCAATAGGGTGTTAGAGGCTACCTGAGGGACCTTTGTCTGTGTCTCCTTCATAGGCGCTGCTGCTGCAACTCGCTAGCAGCACTTGCCCTTGCATCCGCTTAGAGGCTACACGGGGGCCCTTTGTCTGTGTCCGTGTGCGTGGTGGGGAGCGGTGGGTGTAGTGGTTAGTGCTACGCTGCGCTATGAACCCGGCGACCCGAGTTCGATTCCCGCTCACGGCCAACACCACCAGTGACGATTATCTGAACCGGTCCTGGGCCTCCCCTAGGTCGACTCAGCCTTAAATGAGTACCCGGTGCGATGCGTAGTCAACATCGTCACTCGGGGAGACAAAGGCGGTCGGGCGTGGCGCTTACCACCCACCCCCTCGTGTACCGTTCTGGCCTTTCATAGGTGCTGCTCGCTAACAGCACTTGCCCCTACAGTCTGTCGAGGCTACACGGGGGGTCTTTGTCTTTATCTTTGTGGTTGACGTGACCTGCCTTGCGCTGCATCTATCCGCCGCTACGCGCTCTTCGATTCATCTTCGGGGCCTCCCGTCTCGCGTCGCCTCCGTCTCCAGCCGCTTCTCCTGCAGCCGGCGGGGAGTCATAGGCGGCGTTGGGGGGGGGGGGGGTCTTCCCTCTGCGCTGTAAGTCGGAGATGGGGTAAGGGGGGGGGGTACCCCCCCATACCCGTGGGTCCCCATTGGGGAACCCAAATGGGGGGGGTCCCCTATTGGAACCCCCAACGGAGCCCTCCCCCCACATTGGGACCCCCCCCCCCCCCCAATATTTGGACCCCCCCCCCCCCTGCAATGGAACCCCCCCACATTGGAACCCCCCCCCCACATTGGAACCCCCCCCCCCCCCTGCATTGGGACCCTCCCCCACATTGGGACCCCCCCCACCTCCCATGCATCCGCATTGTTCTGGATGGGTTTGTACGCTACGGGTGTCAGTGTGGGCTCACACCCCCGGTCTGCATTGGCCCACGTTGGGTCTCTCAGTGGGTTCGCATAGGATCTCCACGGGTACCACACGGGTCTCTATGGGTTGCCAAGGGTCCTTGTGGGTCCATACGGGTCTCTTACGAGTCCCCGTAGTTCTGCGTTGTTCTGGGTGGGTTTGTAGGTTACTGGGTTCTGTGGGTCCACCACGGGTCTTCATGGGGATCCCATATGTCTACACCCGTCTACAGTGGTCTGGATGGGTTTGTAAGCAACGGGTCTGTGAGTCTACACCGGCCTGCATAGGTTCCCATCTATGAGTCTCTATGGATTCCCCACGGGTCCTCATGCTTCTATATTGGTCTGGATGGGTTTGCATGTTATGGGTTTGCATGTTATGGGTTTGTATGTAATGGGTCTGCATGGGCCACCATAGGTATACACGCATCTGCGTTGTTCTGAATAGGTTTGAATGCTTACTGGTCTCTGGGTCAACGTAGAATCTGTATTGGTCTACATGCTGCTCTATGGGTCCACGTGGTTTTCACATTGGTTTCGATGGGGCTGTAGGTTACAGGTCTGTGGGTCCACACCAGTCCACATGGGGCTTTTGAGTCCCCAATGGGTCACGTGGGTCTCCTATGGGTTTCCATGGGTCTCTATGGATCCTCATATGTCGCCATCGGGCCACATGTACGTATGTATCTTGAACATCTTTCGCACCGCACCGTAAGTAGCCAACCGTGCTGATCGGAGGTCCGGGGAAAGGACAATAAACTTAACACAGAAAGCATAGAGACTTGGGGCCGCATGGGTTCACATATGTCACCATTGGTTCCTTTGGGACTGCATGGGACTGCATGGGTCTGCATGATTCCACATGGGTCGGTCAATTCTACTGCTGAGTTATCTGGCTGGTGATCTGTTACACCTTCAAGAGGACTGCTTGTTGCTGGATGTTTGGTGTTCAGAACCTTTGGGATCCTGTGATTTGATTTTCTCTCGAACGGATTACAGTAGACTCTCGATTATCCGTGCTAATGACGGGGAGGACGACCATGGATAATTCCAAATTGTGGATAATGCGCAGATCTCTATGCCAATAGCCAGGAATATATGTATAAATTAAGAACAAATACGACCGACCATCGATGTGTGTGCTTAGTGATAACACTTTCCTGCTCCCGCCCAGCAGAAGACTCGGCCCACTAAGTGGATAGCAGAGTCACACCAATCAACATCAATCAAACTCCACCCACTGTTGTAAAGATATGGCAACTACTGTACTGTAGAGAAAATCACTTGGATTTCGGATTAACCAGAGAAACATATTTGTTCTGTTTAAGCACCATGTGACTTTAAAGAAACATTTCCAAGGATAACAATGTTTAGCTGTTTTGAGCTTAAGGGAAAATCCACAAGTTTATGAATTTTTGTCAAGATCTCAGGTGCGCGGTTCATCCGCAAATCGGGTAAACCGCACGCGTGGATAATCGAGAGTCCGCTACAGTTTTAGATCATGAACCAAAGTTGCCTAATACCATGGAAACTTTCCTGGACGGGATAACTTTTTAATAAATATTTTTTTTAAATGTCCACATCTCCTCCAGATGTCGTCCAACTTCACGCATCCTCGCATCAAGCGGGAGGAAGAGGAAATGCCGGGCCCTGGCCTGTGCTTTGACTGGGCGGTGAAGAGCGAAGAGTTTGATGCTGGTGAGATCCCTCTCTTTACATCTTCTCCGCTTTCCTCTGCCAAGCATGGCGTTTGCCTCTTGTTGTAGAGGTTAACAGTTCTAACCCAGGGGCTGGCCTAGTTAACACTTTCCCCATTCCGAGATGTTTGCAAGTTGCAGGGTGGTGTCCCGAAACTCGGAACGCGTTTAGCGGCTCAGCGTTAATTTTATTTAGAGAGGCGTAGTAGCAGCAGCAGCAGCAGAAGCAGCAACGCCTTTGGTTTTATAGAAACGTCGTTGGTCACTGCAGAGAACTGTAGCAACACGACCGCCCCCACGCTATGATAGCTGGTGCCAAAACTGTGCCACGCAACCTCCCGCATGGCCTGCGGGAGGCTAGGTACCGATATAAAGGTACTTTATTTACATAATTGGAACGGAATCTAAAGAAAAAACGATGACGTACGTATATATCATCATTATGGGAAAGGGGTTAATATCTAAACTAAGCTATTTTAATTTTACCAGATAAGGTCCCACTGAGCTATAATATACCTCATGGGACCTCCTTTGCCAGTACCATAATACAAGAAGGTTTTTCCCCTTTTTTCTGGAAACAAAACTGAAACCTTTTTACGAGGAATCATGTCTGCATTAACCACAATACTTGTGGTCAGAATGCAAGCTTTCTGAAAGCTGGCTGTGGTGTGGACCAATCAGTCTCAAGGACAATGCATATATTATCAGAGTATGGTTTTTTTGCATTCTGACCACAAGTTTTGTGGTTAATGCAAACATGATTCCTCGTAAAAAGGTTTCAGTTTTTGTAAAAAAAGGTTTCAGTTTTGTTGCCAGAAAAAAGGATAAAAACCTATTTTAGAATATACCGCTTTCTCAAAAGCGACACGCACGGCCGTCACAAATGATGGCTCAACAAAGCGGCTCATAACGTGGAAATTAATAGCAGCTGCCAAAAAAACACTCTTAAAAATATGACGCACCATTCCGCTCCGCAGCGGACGTTGAGGACGTGTTGATTTTATTCGAACGATGGTCGGCTGTGTGGGGGTTGGTGTCATGGTCCAAAATTTGACAAATTTGAAAATTTGATTAGTCGCCGCACGCACTTGACTCAAATTTGGCAAAAAGGCAAATGGCTACGTCGCAAAAACCTACCGGTTAGACTCCGCATCCACATTTAGGCCGGCCCTGTGCTCTTCCCATGCCACGCAGGGACAGATGCCAACGGGGGAGTCCCCCCCCCCTCCCCTGCACCAGCGTCAACTGGCAATGGTGGCGATAAAAACCCATAGGTCTCCCGAGTGTTCGCAGGACGACTGTGCCGCCGATCCACGACATTAACCCGTGTGGCGCAGTAGTGTCGGGATGGGTAGTGTGGCGGTCGGCGCAACGCGCTACGAAACCCGGCACCCGGAGTTCGATTCCTGCTCACGGCCAACATCGGCGGCGATTATTTGCGGTCGCGTTTCTCTGACGATCGCGTTGTGCGTGCGTGTATGTCTGAAGAGATGGACGTGAAGCAGGAAGATGAGGAACAAGAGCCGAGCTATGAGGTGCTGAAAGTAGTCGTGAAGGACGACGTGGAAAATGCCAGTAAGACTATTTCCGCTTGTGTTTTCCGACGTTATTACGGGGATGATCCATTTGTAGACACCCCACTGGTCTCCAACGATCATCTTAGAGCCTGTTTCCACCGGCACATCTGAGCCGAGCCAGCACGGGCGCCTTAACATGCGTACATATGTACTGTATGTACGTTGAACTTCTTTTGCACAGTACGCAGTGGGGAGCGGTAGCGTAGCGGTTAGCGCGGCGCGCTACGAATCCGGCGACCCGAGTTAGATTCCCGCTCACGGCCAACACCGGTGACGATTATCTCAACCGGTCATGGGCCTCCCCTATGTCGACTCAGCCTAAAATGAGTACTTGGTGTGGTGTGTAGTAAATATCGCCACTGGGGAGACAATGGCGGCCGGGCATGGTGTTGGCCACCCACCACCCCTTTGTGTGCTACACTGGCCTTCGTAGGTGCTGATCGCTAGCAGCGCATGCCGCAACAGTCCGTTGCAAGCTGTACTGGGAGTCTTTGAACTTCTTTCGCACCGTACGTAGCCGATAAACGGCACGGTGGGGTTTTTTTACCCACTGGCTATTTCCAGTGCCAGAACCAGGCAAGTGATATATACGATTGGCCCTCATAAAGACATCTGAATCAGGAACAGGGTACAAGCGAGGGTAATGTGAGTGGCACGGCTCACGGCTCTGTAGTGGGAAAAAAACTAAAACCTGGCGTCTTTCTGAGCTGTACGGGGCCTGACTCGGCACGGCTCGGTCGTCTGGTTCGAAAACAGGTAGGGTAGCATGTTTTCCTTTTTTTTTTATCAACAGGTGATCAAATGTTGTGAGAGTCTATGGGTTCATATCTTGCAGATGTTATTTACGTACATCGAGATTGGCGTATTGAGACATGTAAGACGCTTTGGAATAAAATGTCTCTCATTTCTCCATAATGTTACTTTTGAGGTGCGTAAATAAGTTGATCCACCTGCATATGAAATATTATTTAGATATTTATTTTTACGTAGAAGGGATGCTGCCACGGTGTAGTGATTAATACACTGGACTTGCAAATCCAGAAGTCACCAGTTCGGCAGTTTTAAATGGGGCAAGTTTCTTAAATCACATCGGCCCTGCTTCTGTCCACCCAGCAATATAATTTGGTACAGCAGTTATTCTAAGCTAAACTAAATGTTTTTTTTTACTTTACCAGGTAAGGCCCACTGATATATAGCTCTTTTTCAGAAGCGACTTGGCCACAACTGATAGCTCAACGAAGTAGCTTATCTTGTGGAAAAGTATAGCAGCAGCCGAATACTCTAAATGCGTTGATATTGATTCTAAATATGGAAGGAAAAACTGGAGGACCCGGAGAGAAGTCCATGCAACCACGGGGAGAGAGACATGCAAACTCCAAATATAAAGCAGGCGTCATAGTCGGGGTCAAACCCACGACCTCCTGTATACCAGGCGAGGTAGTTAACATCCTGCCACTGTGGGGTAAAGTGTGGGTTACTCCCACCTCTTTCAAAGCGTCCGGCCATCGTGGAAGGACTGGGCCCAACTGCTCTCTTGAGCGCTTCCCTAGAGCTCCCCCTAGTGGAGGCCTTTTCTATCAACAGCAGTGGCATGCATGGGCAATTGCCTTTGCCCTGTTACGTATTTTTATTTGTACACACCAAGCCCACAGTTGGGATCGATAACAGCCATAAAGATGCTAGTACACGTGGCCGTGTACTCGCAATGATCTCGTCGGTCGTCGATAAATGGTGTATCTTTCGTCCGGGTAAAAGTCCGGGCTGCTCGCGTTTTGTTTTACTCCAGCTCGAGTCAGCGACTTTCATGTTAATGGAGACGACGGTGAAGAGACGTTGGACTGCCGTGAAAGCCAGGCCACTCCGACCCAGGTCTTCACCGAAATGGAGGTGTGGGAAGCAGACAGCGTCTTCGGTGAGTCACCCACCTGTCTGCCTGCCTGCCTGCCTGGCGATTTTGGCGTTCAATTACGATTCGACTTGAACAAGTACAGACCCGTTTAGTCTTTTGTCGCACGCGTATACATTATTCACGCAGATCGTGGGAACGGAATAGTCAGCAGAATAGAGGCCAGCCATCCACAGGAGGTGCGAGCGGGGGTTTAAGGAAAGGTTTCTCCGTCTTCGACCACACGCCATTAATCAGATTGTGGACAATATTAAATCAATTTCAATTACAAGCCCTCGCAAATCAAGGCCTAACTAAAGAAACATTTAGAAATAATGTGTACTTGCAAAAAGCGGAACAGCCACACGAAGATTATATGAAGAAATTAGCAAAATACATATTCAAAGGTAGCAAGCTTTTGCCACAGTTACGCATAGCAACATTCAAAATAAGTCTTGCTGTGCCATTTTTAAACTGTTGTACTTATATCCAGATATAGCGTGCTTCCATTGACAGCTAATTATTATTAAAGAAGTGCTGAACATTTTAGATCGTTTAACCAGAGAGGCAATTGCTTTGCACTTTGTGTGTGTGTGGCAGATGATGAACTTGGACCAGGACACCTGTGTGAGGAGTGCAGAAATGACTTTGATAGACTTTCCATCATGAAGTTCCCTTTGATAGAAAACACCGACGAGAGACCGCAGTCATGCAAGCAATGTGGCAAGAGCCTCGTCGACGACGATCCCCACTACAAGGAACAGTTTGGGACGCAATCTGCAGAGGAGTCGTACGTGTACGAGGGGTTTATGAATGGCTCCATGCAGGACAATAGCTTGGAAGTGGATCGGCCGGTGCATCCTGAAGAACAGCCCTACGTTTGCCACGAGTGCGGCAAGGGGTTTGCGTATCCGTGCAGTTTGAAGGAGCACTTCCGAACACACACAGGCGAGTGGCCACACGTGTGCAAGGAGTGCGGCAAGGGCTTTTCCTACCCGTCCGCTTTGAAGCTGCACTCGAGAACGCACAACGGCGAGAGGCCACACCTCTGCGGGGAGTGCGGCAAGGGCTTCACGCGCCCATTCAGCTTGAAAGAGCACATCAGGACGCACACGGGCGAGAGGCCGCACACGTGCAAGGAATGTGGAAAGGGGTTCTTGAACCCCTCTGCCCTCGAGGCGCACTCCAGAACGCACAAAAACGAGTGGCCGTACGTCTGCAAGGAGTGCGGGAAGGGCTTTCTGTACCCCTCCGCTTTGAAGGAACACTCCAGAACGCACACCGGCGAAAAGCCCTACGCGTGCAAAGAATGCGGGAAGACGTTCACGCATCTGTCTGGCTTGAAGGAACACTCCGTGGCGCACGGCAAGGAGTGGCCGCACATGTGCGGCGAGTGCGGGAGGGGGTTCCTGTACCCCTCTGGCTTGAGGGAGCACTCGAAAACGCACAGCGCCGCCGCGAAGCCGCATGCGTGCGGGGAGTGCGGCAGGGGGTTCGCCCACGCCGTCGGCCTGGTCGCGCACTCGAGGACGCACGCCAGCGGCGAGCGGCCACACTCGTGCAAGGAGTGCGGCAAGGGGTTTTCGCGCGCGTCCGGCTTGAAGGAGCACTCGAAGACGCACGCCGCCGAGAGGCCGCACGCATGCGAGCAGTGCGGGAAGCGGTTCGCGCGCGCGTCCGGCTTGAAGGAGCATTCCAAGACGCACACGGGCGACAGGCCGCACATTTGCGCGGAGTGCGGCAAGGGCTTTCTGTATCGCTCTATTTTGAAGGCGCACTCCAGAACGCACACCGGCGAGAAGCCACACATTTGCAAAGAGTGCGGCAAAGGCTTTGCGGACGTCTACGGTTTGAGGACGCACACGAAGACGCACACGGGTGAGAGGCCGCACGTGTGCAAGGAGTGTGGGAAAGGATTTTTGTTCCCTTCTGCTTTAATGGCTCACTCTAGAACACATTGGTAAGGTTTGCCGCGATTCAATCACCTCTTGAGAAGAGAGAAAGAGGGCCTTTATAGATAATGGATCGCCGTGTATAAACAGTGTAGCAAATGTAAGACAAGAGTCTTACTGGCATAGCTTGAATTTTCTTCTTCTTCTTGCTTGACATCCGTTTCTTCAAACATGCGTGCGTAGTGTCGTGTTCCCATGGGTGTGTCTGGGTGGTCAGTCAAGCCGTCGCCATGTGTAGATGTAGCCGGAACCGAGACATTGAGGCTCTGGGTGACTTTCGAAGGTCAAGCTGAGCAAAACATTTTTATTGATGTAACGTCCCCATTACATTCGCACCAAGTTTAAAGTAACAAAACAATACGTTTAAATACTTAGGCCGTTTAGGCCTACTATGTTACGCAACACATCAACGTATAGCACTCTCCTCACCAACACGCGGAGACAGGTCATGATTCCAGTTTGTTTATTCCACCTCTGTCACACACAGCTCCCTCCATCCACAGCTCTCTCCACACAGTGCTCTCTTTTCATCCACAACTCTCTCCACACACAGCTCCCTCCTTCATCCACAGCTCTCTCCACATACAGCTCCCTCCTTCATCCACAGCTCTTTTCACACAGCTCCTTTGCTCCCCTCCAGAAAACTCAAAATATTTCGGCCTGGATTATTTTTAATCTCCCACATCACACCCATTCCTCTGCTCTCCTTGTCCAACTCCATTGGCTTCCCGTCTACTACAGCTATTTATTCAAATTCTTCACCCTTGTTTACAAATCGCTCCATGGTTCTACCCCACCTTATCTTGCTTCTCTTATTTCTTACTATGTTCCACCTGAGCCCCTGCGTTCACAATCTCTATTGTCCCTCACGACGCCTCCTCCCTCCCTGTGCTCAGTCACGTCTCCGCTCCTTTTCCCTCCTGACTCCATTCCATTGGAATAAACTCCCACTCCACATCAAGCAGGGCAATTTCACGAAAACATTTTTCGTTCCTCCCTGAATACTCATCTTTTTTCACGAGCATATCCCTCTACTACTTCCTTTCCTCGTCCTTAAAACCTCTTAACCATACTTCCCCTTCCTAACCTTGCCACCCCTCCCTTTCCGTATCATCACCCTCCCCTGCCATCCATTCCCCTCCCCAATACTCAAACCGCATCACTTTTACCCATCAGCCAATACTGATGTACCATTTATTATTCTTGTGAATCGCTTTCACAAAAGCATTATATAAAATCCTAGATAAGATAAGCTCCCTCCTTCATCCATAACTCTCTCCACACACAGCTCCCTCCTTCACCCACAGCCCTCTCCTCTCGTCCCTCCTCAGACGTGCCCTCTTGTCCCCACGGTCCCCTGTGCTCAGTCACGTCTCCGCTGCTTTTCCCTCCTGGCTGCCCTCCACTGGAATAAACTCCCACTCCACATCAAACAGACAACTTCGCAAACCATTGTTTGTTCTTCCCTGAAGACTAATCTTTTTTCAATAGCATATCCCTCTTCCCCTTCCTAACCTCGCCCCTCCCTTTCCCTATCATCACCCTCCCTTGCCATCCCTTCCCATCCCCAACACAACACTCAAACCCCATCTTTTACTAAGGTACCATTTATAATTATTGTAAAGCGCGTTGATAAGCGCTAGATAAAATCCTAGATAACATAAGCACCCTCCTTCATCCACAACTCTCTCCTTTCGACCACCCCTCCGACGTGCCCTCTTGTCCCCACGGTTCCCTCCCACTTCCTCCATCTCCCCTCATCCCTGTTGCCACATTCCCAGCCGCCAATCACACATCGTCGCATCTCGGACCGTGTCTCAAGCAGGGGGTTGGGGCCTAAAGACGATGGAGGCAGGAGGACAAAAAAGACCCCATCTCCAAACTGTGAACTGTATTAATTTAAGGAAAATAAAACGTAGAAAAAATAAGTGCAGCAGGGCAGCATGAATGCAATGCCGAAGATGCTGCTACTGGCCTACTAGTTTTCCTGTGTCGTTCTTGTGAATGGTGCTCTCTACCCCAACATGCAATGTTATTGTGTTCCTGTAGTCCGTACGAACGTATCAATATTGCGCTTAGAAGCTGTTGTAACGTGTAGATGTGTAGCACTTTTATCTGTGGGACCCCTTTTTACCGGTATCCAGATTATGAAAAAATAATAGGCTTTACCCTTTGCAGCAAATAATACAGATGTTAAGATATTCAAACACTACTCGATCCGAGCTATCAATGCTTTGCTATTTTCGGCGTTGTTCTCTGATCTAACACTGTTGCAGAGGCAAGGCCATAAAGAGGCTGTCTCTTGTGTAGGCCAATAATTTCCAAGGGCAATGCATACATTATCAGCAGAGCGTGTTTGTTTTGCATGCTTTACCACAAGCATGAAGTGTGGTTCATGCAGACTTCATGTCTTGCAATAGTAGGTGTCTATTTGGCATTTGAACACATCAACACCCTCTTGTGTTATTGCCGGAAAGGGTAAATCCTATCCTTTTTTATCATCGTTGTAGCACTTTTATCAAATCATTGCTGGATGAGGGCCTCTACTAGCCGTGTGGGTTGCGAAGGGGGGTGGTTAATTAACACCGGTTAACGCACGTTGGGTAACGTAGAGATGAGCATGGTACGGTACAGCAATTTTGCTGCAGTTGCCCTCTGATACCCACAAAGTTAGGCCCACAACCTGCCTATTGTTGTAACATCCTTTATGCGCGGTGGTCGCCCATCCGAGCACTTTACAGGGTCGACCCTACTTAGCTTCCGAGATCTGCCGAGATCGGGTGCATTCTGGGTGTTTTTTGTTGTTGTTGTAGGCATGAACTGTTAACAAAAATTCCCAATTTTAAAATAAACCCCAAATTCAGTATACACCAGCGTGTCAAACTTTGTGTTCTTGTCTTTGTGACTCATTTATCATTCGCTGCCTTTATGTACGTGTGTGTGTGTATATATATATAATTTATGTGCTTGATAAAAAAAACTAAAAGCATAAAACCCATAGACAGGAAGGAAAAACCGGATGACCCGGAGAAAAATCCACGCGACCATGGGGAGAACACGCAAACTCCAAATATACAGGCGTCAGGGTCGGGAACGAACCTTACAACCTTCTGTATACCAGGCGAGGTTAACATCTTGCCACCGAGGCGCCCCCATCTAGCACTCCACTCAAAGTCACTCATCGGCAGGCAGTTGCCTCCTTATCAGAATTGCATTTTTGGGTACAAATAGGTTAACCGTATATTCTGCACGTAATCTCACAAACTGAACCCGCACAAACCAAGGGAAACCTTTATACAACAGTTTTTTTTTAAGTGCATTTCCACCACTATATGGAGTGTACGTACAGTGTGCATAGGCAGGATATAACCGATGCGCCGATACGTGAGGTTGAGGCTGAAGTATCGCATAAAGTATTCGTAGGGGACAAATAAAGTAAGGAAAACAAAGAACAGATATATTTTTACAGGCCGGGAGAGGTATTGTAAAGTGCCATTTCTGCCAATTATTTTAAGCTGAAATCCACGTTTCCAACATTATTCTAGAGAAGAAAATGCGACTTTAACGACGCAACGGTATTTGTTTTCTATGCTTGCTGTGACCCGTAATCTCAGGTCATGGTCGACAACGATTGCATCGTTGTAGCCAGCAAAGATCTTGCAAAATTTACTCTTTCTGCCTTCCGATGCCGACTTGTACATGTCGTGTAAAGTAGCCGCTAGCCGTTCTTGGTGAACACCGTATTCCTCTATCTTCATGGCGAGCTGTATAGAGTAAAAGAAGAAAGGGTTGCTGAACACCAAATGAAGGCGCTTGTTGCTGCCTGCAATGCGGTAACTCAAAATTCCGAAGCATCCATGAAACGAGTAGCACCTCTTGCGGAAACAGCACAGCGTCCTCCCGCCAATAGGGACGAATGGGGCTGCAGCCTCTTCAACAGCACCATTTTCCATATACGTCCTAACGTGAGACAACAACGCCAACAATAAATAACATCAGCGGTATAAATAATCATTCCAATAAGAGTTGTCATAGCAATTCTACTTCCATCTGCTTGGCGCAACGATCTCTGTGGACCTTGTCATGGGAGAGCTATAACGCCATTATCATCGCGCCTTCACCACCATACTTTGCGTCACTACTCTCGCCTTGCACTGAAGGCTCATGGATGGTAGAACCCTACGCAGCAGCGTCACTCAAAATCTGCTTTGGACACCAAAGGTCTCGAATTGTTACAGCCTATTATACACTACTATACATGACTGCTATACACTGCACTATACTATACAATACGCTACTGTACACTACACTATACACTACATTAGTATACACTATACTACTGTACACGACACTATACTACACTATACACTACACTATACTGTTAAAGCCTCAGATCGGTTATGTGCTGTCGCCCCCTCGGTGTGGAATTCTCCAATCCCTTTGCACATCCGCAACATCAAATGCACTCGCACTTTCATAAACATATAAATGCCTCCTCTAATCTGTTTGCCGAGGCTTTCGAGCAGCCCTGGGCTTGGCTCCGCGCCTCTGAGTTGTCTGCAAAATCTGCAGCGTTATAAATGTCGATTTAAAGCTTTCGTGACTGCAGGGATTCATCTTCTTGGTTCTTTCGGTAAAGTCACGTAGAAGGGAAATAATAAAATAATAAAAATAAAAAAATAAAAATAATTCTCACGACGTTTCGGCCACAACACAAGCAGCCGTCCTCAGGTGAAGAACAGGTCTGTCGGAAAGACAGCGTCTGAATGAAACACCACCAGGCTTGGACCGTATATTTAAGCTGGGTTGGAGGGGGAAGAGCGCCTTGACAAAATAATTTGCCTATCAAGAGTAATTTAGCATATTTATGGGAAATGAAGATATGGGATTAGTCACTACTTGTGGAATGCGTAGGAGGTGGGCGGGGGGTTTCAAATTCATATTATGCCCGTGCATTATGCAGGATTAGCAGCATCAAAGGGAGGGAGTAGGGTTAGCAGTAGGGTTAGCATTAATAACATTCCTTCCCTTTATTAATGCTAACCCGGCTTGTGCCCGCCCTCACAGTCGGGCATATTTGCGGAATACACCACGCCGCCGTTGACCCTGGCCATTGACCGAGCAACTCAACGTTCCTACCAGCTCCCTCTGCAAGAATGTGTTTATTTGGAGGCGCTGAGGACAGGAACACTGCAACGCGCTGTGGTTTTTCATTCTATTTCGAATTTATCTAGATACCTTTCTCGGGCGCTTTACAACACAAACCGACGGCGGTACACAAAGGGGAAAAAGGGGAGGTACGGGTGGAGTGGAACGACTGTTAGGGAGGTGATGGAAAGAACGTAGGGACAGTGGCTGGGAAAGTAGCTGATGTTGCAGGGGTAGGTAGGTAAGTGTTACATCTGATGTTTTGTTACTTTGTTTTAAAATTATAATTTGTATTTCTCACGTAAAAAAAATAAGTTGCTCATGAGTGGAACATTTTGAGGCTGAAACGCAATGGGAAAACAATGTCCGTTTAACGCGGTTGAACGAGGTTTTCGCTTAACAACGATTTACTCCTCTGATAACTGCGCCCTAGTTCTAAATGTGGAGAGGATAAACCCCTCCACGTTTAGATACGCGTAAACTCCAAATATACAGCAGCAGGCGTCAGGGTCGGGATCGAACCCACGACCTCCTGTATACCAGGCGAGGTAGTTGATATGCTTACCATGGCTCCTCGATAACTTGACGAGAGATGTTAGATATGTCCATGGCCACCGCAACGCTAGTGCACACTCCATGCAAAAGGTTGCCGACTGTGGCTTCTTGCTGTTCTAAATGACACAACGGAAGTGGAGAATCAATCACAAAGTATTCAAACACGCGTGTTACCACACGGTACTGAAATCAGCAAGGAACAATCTGTAAATTACACATCATCCAAAATAAATTTTAAAGAATGGCCACCTCATCTAACTACTTGGCTGCATCTGCCCCTATGTTTAATAAAATCAATATCATGTCCATCTACATTAATATACTACAAATATGCTCCTTCATCTATAAAAACACGTACCTCCGAGACATCGTACCCAACCCCTTCAAAGTAGTATTTCAGGTTAATTCCCAAATCCATGTGAACAACATGAGACACTAACACATTGTCCTGCGGAGGGAGCTGGTAGTAACGTTGGGTTGCTCGGTCAATGGCCAGGGTCAACGGCGGCGTGGTGTATTCCGCAAATATTCCCGACTGTGAGGGCGGGCACAAGCCGGTGTGAGTAGGTTAAACGTTGAGTTTTATAAGGGCACCACGGGGTGACCAGCCCCTCCCCACCCAGCCCCACCCCTCCCATCCCCCACCCAGCCCCACCCTCCCCAACCAGCCTCCCCCCACCCTCCCCACCCAGCCCCTCCCCACCCTCCACTGTCCCATTACTTCACCTGGCCACGCCCCTATTCTCGAAAATTCTCGTGGCCACTGATTCACTCGCACTCTAGGTTGACTCAACTGTCATTACATTATTACACAAAGCATGTTTGTTTGCATTGTCCTTGTACTGTTCGCCTCTTTGCGTTATTCTCTGGTCTACTAACGCTGGCGGTCCAGATGTAGTGTAGTAGAACGACACTACTACTGTGCTGGCTCGGTATGGGGACTGTAGGCGGGTGTCACGGAGGTCGTGTCAGGCCGTGACACTCTGCGTGAACCCAACAGGACACGTGACCGGATAAAGGGGGGCCAGGGGGGTCACGTGGTTTGGGGGCTCGGGCCTTCCCGAAGGGGGGCGTGGCCTGGGGCGGAGCCGGCCACGCCGGAGTGGTTATAAGCGGTGTGTGGACGGAGCGCTGGGCTGTTCTGCTGGGACAACTCTGGGATGAAGCCACCATCTACGATCCTCGGTGTCCGGTCCAGGAATGTAGCAGTATCCGCGTGTGTCATGGGTGGAAAAACCCTGATTTTTCCAGCGGCAGGCATCGGGTTTTTTGCTTTAATACAATTAAACCCGATATCGGGGAATTAAAACCTGGTTTAATTAATACGAAACTCTGATAGGCTTAGGCTGCTTCCTCGTCGGTGCTGCTATTGTACTCGGGGCCATCGGGCACGGGGTAGTCGTAGAATGCGGGCAGGTTGGTCTTGATGAACACGAGCTTCTCCACAATCGTGGGCGCCAGTGAGTTCCTTGGCTTGGAATGGATGAAGCCCATCGTTGAATAAGTTGGCGAAGTGCGGTTAAACCGGATTTCTCCCAATCTCAGATGATCGGGTTTAATATAAAAAGACAATTAAACCCGATTGTAAAAAACCCGACTGTGCCACCCTTGCCGTGTGTTAGCTAAGTTAGGAATGGTGGTTACCACCCTATGTCGTTATCATGTTAATGTTAAGAGTTACCCATTGTGTTTAGATAAGTCCAGTGTGCGCCTGAATTTAGCCAACTACACAGAGACAAGGCCATGAAGAAGGCTGCCTCTGGTGTAGACCAATGAATTTCAAAGACTGCGTATTATAATTATCAACGAACGTCTTTGCATGTCCTACCACAAGCATGATGTTGTGACTAACAGAGACTTTATGATGCCTTACAATAGTTGCTGTGTCTATTTGGTGTTTGATCATCTTAACACAACTGTGTTATTGCTGGAATGGGTAATAAAGCGTATTTTTTTCATCATCGTTATACAGCATATTATGTGAATGGGTAATAAAACCTGTTCTTGTTTTCGTATCGCCCGTTTCGTCCAGTCGTCGACTGCATAAACAGGAAAGTCCCGTTTGCAAGCACCCAAAGTAACACTGACAAACACAGAGGCCGGAACGATACACTCTGGGTCGCCCTAGAAGGGACCCCATGACAAGACACAATGTTCCACAGATGTCGTTCTGTACGTTGTGCCTGGAATTAAACGAGACCTGGGCCAAAACACAGTGATGTTATTCCTGGGCCACCGCTCCCAAGAGCATACCTGTCAACAACCAGTGCCGGATTATCCTATTAGCAAAAGTAGCAAATGCTACGGGCCCCGAACTTTCAAAGACCCCGCGCTAAATGCTTTCAAGCTATCAATTCCGGTTCAGTGATTCTGCACTTGCTCTATTACGATAGCACTATACTGCCTTCAACTTGTATGAACGACTGTGTGTTTAAGGTTAGCGATTTGTCGTATTATCTGGCTTTACAGTTACAATTACTTTACTATGCAAGTAAACCATTTGTGTGAATATTTATGTGTTTTAATCATTTAGGGCCCCTTTTTAACATATGTTACAGGCCCCGCACTAGCTTCATCCGGCACCGTCAACAACCCCTTATGATCAGTGCCCTTACCTTATTGCAGACCAATTCAGACCTTATTGGTCACTCAGTGCCCTTAGAAATCTCAACGTTCGTCATACAAAGTCCCATAACAAGGGAAAAACAGACAAATCGTCAAAAAAAGTGTTGCCCATATTGAAACAGCTGTACGCCGTATGGACCTGAAAACTCGATTTCCTTGTATAAGAATATGGGGTAAACCGTCTGGGTTGACGGGTATGCGATAGCCAAGACAACAGTACGCATTTAATCAGTCGTAGATTACAAAAATGATATATAGACTCATTAAACACGACATACAGAGCGTATTCATCTTTATGAAATAACTGCATCGATGGGCAAGCAGATACAGTACAATAAGTATACTCTCTATAGCTCTATGCCAAGCCCAGAAATGGAACCGTTCACATATTTAGCACATCAAACATGTACGCCAAACGTACACTGTACTCCCAACGTACTTACGATTCATTTATTTGATGCGATCGACGTTCGTTCCGAGGTGAATGTCTGCGCGATTCAATTTTAGCCGGTGCGTTTGTTCAGCTCTTGAAGACCTTAAACCCCCACAACTTCTATTTATAACGCCGTTGGCTCGAAAAGGGGGATTCCTCATCGTGTTCAAATCTAAAGTGGAATTTAAAAAAATATATTTTGGGGAAGAGAAAAAAAACCCCGGGTGGGGCACGCTCTGCTATTTTCAAGTTCAAAGACATTTCAAAAGTTAAGCAAGTGCTCCCAATATACAGGATATTCTTCCCTGTAAAGTCTGGTAGGCGGTGGTTGCCCTGGCGAGTGTATCTTGGCGCAGCGAGCAGGATGCTTGGTGAATAACGGGACTGCCGAGTGTGAATTCATGCCTAGTTACCACGTGCTCGACCTTGCCCCTTCCTGAGTGTTTCTCCACCGCTGGCGTGGACGCTGAATGGAATGGCAGGCCATGATCTCCGAGGGTATTTGAATAAGGGCGTGGCTCATAGAATTGCAGAATCTATCGGTGGATATCCCGAGGGACTGCAAAAGAAAGAGGATGCATCGAGCAAACCGATTTGTTGTTTACAACAAGAGCACTTTAAGTCGGACACAGACGTCTCCAACGTAAAATGACCAAGCGAGCACATGTAATTATCTACTGGAGCATGTGACTAGGCCTCGGCAAGGTAAGGTAATTTACCCTTTTAACCGGGTAAAAGGGTAAAGGTAAAGGGTAAAGATGTCGACATGCCAAGGGGTAAGGTAAAGGGTAGGGTAAAGGTAGCTCAGAAGAATTACCCGGAAGGGTAAAGATAGCGCAAAGTATTACCCGGTAAATACGGTGCCTTGTTTACCGCTAAAAGCTCCGTGGCACAGTCCGTGGCCTACATTTAATAAGTAATATTAAAACAAACTTGATTTAAAAACACGCTTTTATGAAATGTACGAGTAATGACAGAACTCCACGACTTCAGGAAGTGGCCCCGAAGCTTGCCACAACGTAAGGGACCGTGGTGATTTACAGCCAACGTCAGTTGAGCTTGGACAATTAGACCCAAGCCAAAACATAACATATAAAAAAGATTGTTTAAAAATATAGATTTTTTTTTTATGATAGAATATAGTATTGTCATCTGTATGACCTAAGTATACGAAGTTTGCAGTCGATACCACATTAGGAAGTGGGTAAAAATTGAGTTTCAAAATTTGAGGATATAACAACAACAATAACGACAACAACGAGAGAGTGAGTTAAATGAAAGCGTGTAAAATTTGAATCATCGAGAGTATTCTATATGATTAAAGCGCTCTACCTAGCATTTACCGTTATCAACCTTCCCTGGTAATTACCCTGTAATCGGGTAATTTGTATGGGGTAAGGGTAAAAGGTAGGGTAAAGGTAAGCTCGTTGCTTTTTACCTTTTACCTTACCTGCTAAAGGGTAAAAGGTAAGGGTAGAGTGATTGTATTGTGGTAAAGTAAAAGGTAGGGTAAAGGTTGACTCGTTGTTTTTACCTTTTAACTTTTACCTTACCTTGCCGAGGCCTACGTGTGACCTTGATTTGTATATGTTCGTTGCTTAGCACCTGCACACCACCAAACATTCGTGTTGCTACCAACACAAGTTGTGTTCCCATCGACACGACATCTGGTGCTTGGGGGAGAGTATATAATTCTAAAGGTCCTTCGTAAGAGCTATCACAATTTAAAGGGGAACCACTCAAGAAAAAACGTTCTAAGTTCTGCATATACTTCCAAGACCTCGGCGGCCCCCAGAGATTTTGTCCAACCTCTACATTTTCATCTTGAAAGGTGAACGGTGTATATATCTGGGGGTTTTTTTTACTGATAGTGATGTTGCATTCATGGCAAAAGTATCAGAAAATAAAAGCATAAAATGTTAGGACAGTTTTATGATTTTCGCTAAAATCGGACACTATATGTCGACCTGAATGGAGGTTGTTGGTCAACCGAATCTTCATATCGACCACAGTTCTGTTACATTTGTCAATAGATTGACAAATATACTGAGATTGGGTTAGCCTGGTCACCTGTGACCATACAAACAAAAAAAATCATACATATGCATGCATTATGTAATGCTTTCCAACGTGAATTTTTAGGGAGTAGGTCAAAAAATGTCTTTATCGGTACGTCTTCTGACCTAACGACGAACCGAGGCTCCCCTCGAGGCCACACAGGGAGGGGCGTGTGGCACAGTGTCGGTTCAGCAGAAGTAGAAGCGATGTTGGCGATGTTCCTCCGCTGGTGTCCACTGTTCGTGTCAGTTCAGAACGAGTGGGAGGAGCGATGTTGGTGATGTTGTTCCACCTGTGCCCACTGTTCGTGTCAGTTCAGAACGAGTGGGAGGAGCGATGTTGGTGATGTTGTTCCACCTGTGCCCACTGTTCGTGTCAGTTCAGAACGAGTGGGAGGGGCGATGTTGGCTATGTTGTTCCACCTGTGCCCGCTGTTCGTGTCGGTTCAGAACGAGTGGGAGGAACAATGTTGGCGATGTTGCTCCGCCTGTTCCCGCTGCTGGCGTCGCTTCTTGTCGTCGCGTTGGCAGAACCCGGCGGGTCGCGCACCCCGGAGCTGCCGGGGTCGTGCCTCGCCGGGGTGCCGGGGATCCCAGGGCACCACGGGGCTCCGGGCAGGGACGGCCGGGATGGAGAGAAAGGTGACCCCGTTCTTCGGCCCTCCCCACCAAAGCCCCCAACCCAGAACCCCTCACACCCCAGAGCCGCTCCTCTAGGGCATTTGTATAATCGTTGTTGTAAAGTGCCTTTGAATAATGCACTTCTATAGAGAGCATTCCCTCGTTATTCACGAACTTGGCTATCCACGATATTTTAGCTATTTGCTAATTGCATTTGGAACTCTACACGACTACAGCATCGAGAGAGAGAAAGAAAGGGATGATTAGATAAAGCGATGAGAGATAAAGCGATGAGCAATAAAGTGATGAGAAATAACGTGATGACAGATAAAGTGATGAAAGAGAATGTATTGCCAGAAAGTGATGACGTAAAGTGATGAGAGAAAGTGATGAGATAAATTGATGAGATAAAGTGATGAAAGATAAAGCGATGAGAGATAAAGTGATGACAGATAAAGTCATGACAGAGAAAGTGATGAGAGATAAAACGATGAGAGATAAAGTAATGAGGGAGATTAATTCTAGATTTGAAGCTTTCGTGACTGCAAGGATTCATATTCTTAGGTTTTTCCGGTAAAGTCACGTAGGTAAAAAAAATTAAATTAATAAAAGTAAAATGAAACAAAATAAAAAATTCACGACGTTTCGGAAGCAACACAAGCCCCCGTTTTCAGGTGGAACCGTCACAGCCACGACAGCTGTATCAACTAAATGAGAGATCACAAGAAATACCACCCCGTATATATAATGGTTGAGGGGGGAAGGGCCAGGAACGGCACACTTTTTATTAATATGGTAAGGTGAGGCGAGCACAAGTCAGATCTGAAACACGGCAGAACTGATTTTTCGGCTGTTGCCGATCATTGCTACAACTCTGTGGGCTCTCATGAAATTGTCTTTTCCGAGACCAAGGTGCTCTGCAAACATCCTGGCTACCATCAAAGGTTTGTACACGAAGCCATACAAATATACAAACACAGACATAATTTCAACCGTGATGAGGGTTACAAACTGAGTAATCATTGGAAAGATGTGATTAACCATGCAAAAAAGATGTAACTACACTTATTTGGACCATCTTATTTGACAGACAACTATTACAGGTTATTGATAGACAGCCAGTTTGTTGTTTTACCAGTTTTAGTTTTTACTTGCTTTCTTTTTTCACACTTTTGTTATGTATGCTAGGTGTTAGTTACAAACCGCACCTCTCCATAACAAAGGCTCAGTCCTTTGTTATGCAGTCTATTCTTAGTCTTAAGCCTCACCTTACCATATTAATAAAAAGTGTGTCGTTCCTGGCCCTTCCCCCCTCAACCATTATATATACGGGGTGGTATTTCTTGTGATCTCTCATTTACTTGATACAGCTGTCGTGGCTGTGACGGTTCCACCTGAAGACGGAGGCTTGTGTTGCTTCCGAAACGTCGTGAATTTTTTATTTTGTTTTATTTTACTTTTATTAATTTAATTTTTTTTACCTACGTGACTTTACCGAAAAAACCTAAGAATATAATGAGGGAGAATGTGATGTGAGAAAGTAATGAGATAAAGTGATGAGAGATAGAGTGATGAGATAAAGTGTTGAGATACAATTTATGAGATAAAGAGACGAGAGATAAAGCGATGAGAGATAAAGTGATCACAGGTAAAGTGATGAAAGAGAATGTGATGTGAGAAAGTGATGAGAGATAAAGCAATACGATAAAAGATAATTTGCATAGGCCAATATTATTATTCACGAAATTTGCTATGCACAAGATTTAAAAAAACAACGAAAGTCATCTAAGGATTGCCCAAAAATATGTCCGTTAAAACCCGCACTAAATTGATACGTCTATTGTTTTCTTTGCAAAACGCTTAACGATGCATAATATGAACGCGTCCCTGTTGTCTCAGGGGTAACTGGATCCAAAGGCGAGCCCGGAGTTCATGGAAGCAAAGGAGAAGCTGGCGAACGAGGTGGGTGGATCACAGACCGTCACTGATCCAATGCAAATCCAACGCAGAAGATCTCTGGGGTTTGATCTTCCACGAAGCTCGTGGTCCACCCGAATGACATCCACTGCAACAACAACAACCGCCATTCGCCACTAAGTGGCGGTGACGTCATCACAGCTCTTGGGTCCGGCTATGTGCACGTTAAGGCCACGTGAAGTACGCTTACCTGATGCACAAATGGAAAATGGAAACCTCTACAGTAGTAGTGGTGTGCGACTGTGGTCATCCAGAACAGAGACCGTACACAACATGTAACCACGCAATGCCCCGATCCACAAATACGAAGGAGACATCATCACAGCGATGATGATAATGATGATACACTCCTCCGCTAACGCAGTCGACTAGGCTTGACCACCTGAATGTGAAATTGTAGTCGTTGCTCTGCGTCTACATCAACTGTTGACTCATAGATACCCATAGAGATCCAGACTCATAGAGACGCGCAGAGACTCAAAGACTCATAAAGACTCGCAGAGACTCGTAGGCACCCACAGAGACTCACAGAGATCCGTGGAGACTCGGACCCATGTACTTTTGTAGACCCAGGCTTATAGAGACGCATAGAGATCCATAGACTCACAGAGACCCATAGAGATCCATATACTCATAGAGACCCATAGAAGCGCATAGATCCATAAACTAATGGAGACGTCACAGCGATACACTCCACTACACCTGATACGGTTGTCTCGGCTTGACCACCTGAACGTGAAATTGTAGTTGCTCGGCATCCGCTCTGATTAAAGTAGATTCTGAAGTGTAGCGATGTGACGCACCGAGGTCACCCTGGCCTTGCCACTCTCTTTCCATACCCTAGCCTTGCCACTCTCTCTCTCGACCCTGGCCTTGCCTCTCTCTCTCCACCCTGGCCTTGCCTCTCTCTTTTTTTTTTTACGATCAGTGGAAACAAGAAGATGCTCGGTGTATTCGGCACTTTGCTTCGTTCATCATTTCGTAATTTTTTTTTACTCTGCTTTATGTAAACCCCCACCTCTCGCTCACTCTCTCGCTCGCTCACTCTCTCGCTCGCTCTCTCTCTCTCGCTCTCTCTCTCCACCCTGGTCTTGCCACTCTCTCCCTCTCCACGTCAGAACACGAGTCTCCCTGTGCTTTGAGACATGAGTGGAAGGTGCCTTACATATAAATGTAAATAATCATTTGTTTTCAGGTGTCCCGGGTAAATTCGGTCCCAGCGGCAGAGCGGGCCCCATCGGCCCTCCGGGACCACGCGGATCAAAGGGCGACGAGGGCGGGAGCCCCGCGGTGGCCAAGTCGGCCTTCACGGCCAAGATCTCCTCCTCCAATCCCCCCGCGGGGTCGCCCATTAAGTTCGACGTCATCATCAGCAACGATCAGAGCCACTACGATCCCCTGAGCGGGAAGTTCACCTGCGTTCACCCGGGCCTCTACTACTTCGTGATGCACGCCCACGTCTATAAACACGTTCTGTGCGTGGCGCTCATCAAGAATGGCAACAGAGTCGTTTCCTTTTGCAGTGACAACATAGAGAACACATATGCCAATGCCATTAGTGGGGGGTCGGTGCTCAGCCTTAAGGCGGGTGACCATGTCTGGCTTCAGGTGGTCGATGCTTACAATGGAATGTTTGCTCAACCCGGCTATCGCGACAACTCGTTCACGGGATTCCTTTTGTTCCCCGATTAAAATTAAGAGCGTCAACCGCTGCCACATCAGAGCAGGAGACAAAAAAGCACTGGGTGGTTTTGTTTAAACATATCTATATATAACCTGTTAGACTAACAAAAAATCCCACTTCATGTAGAGGAACACATTTGATGACGCTTTAATGTTGACGAGCGTGCGAAGGTTCTTTTGTAACGTGCTAGCGGGGTTTTTTTTTGGGGGGGGGGGAGTTTCACACGTGTTGTGGCCTTTTTAAATCCTTTATATTAAGTTCGCTTGCTTGCTTGCTTGCGTGCTTGCTTGCTTGCTTACGACCGTGCAAATCTTTCGGTCGTTTTTTAACCCACTTCCCGTGATCCAATCGAGCTGACATTTTCCACACAGACTCGTTGTGCGTGACAATTAATTTTCGTGAAAATTTTTTTCCAAAATTTTACACTGTTTAGGGAATTTTTTTAAAATATTTAATTACCAATTGCTTAATGCTGGCAGACAATCATCTGACCCATAGGTGGCAGCCATCTCAAGCCAGAGGACGAGAGGACTCTAGCCGCCACGCATATAAAGGATTTAGAGTGAGAAACTTTGTTTTTACGGGTTAATTTTTTTTCTCTTCACCAAGTGCACGGACGTGGGGACACATTGGGATCGGAGGAGAAAATGGCGATCGAATTTTATTGACTCAAAATTATTTTTTTAAGTATATATTTTTTAAAGTGGGCTTCGGGCCAGAACACGCATTGCGAGAGAGGATGACGGACCCAGCGGTCAAAACTAAGGATGGAGTGGTAACCAAAGAGATAACACGTCCGAGATGACATCATATTTGATGTTTATCGAGCGCCTTGACTCAAGGCGCTTGGCTCAAGGCGCTCTCTCTCTCTCTATAACATAGTTTTAAAAGTAGTAACAAAAATTGAGTGATTTCGATGGCAGGGGCAGTGCAAGGGCCTCGGATTAGTGACCGTAACAGAGGGCACGTGGACGTCATGAAAGGGGCTACGGGGGAGAGGGGATGGAAGAGGAAGGGAATGGGCGATGATGGTGAAGAAGTGGTGATGCTTTGAGAGAGGAATGGAAGGAGGTAAAGGAGGGGGACTACTTCATATAAAGGGGCAGTGTTGAGTCTATAGGCAGTGTTGAGTCTACGGGCAGTGTTGAGTCTATGGGCAGTGTCGAGTCTACAGCCAGTGTTGAGTCTATAGGCAGTGTTGAGTCTACGGGCAGTGTTAAGACTTTCGGGCAGTGTTGAGTCTATGGTGCAGTGTTGAGTCTATGGGCAGTGTGAGTCTATGGGCAGTTTTGAGTCTATGGTGCAGTGTTGAGTCTATGGTTCAGTGTTGAGTCTATGGTGCAATGCTGCTCAATGTACAGGGGGAAGTTTATTCCGGTGGAGGGGCGCAAGGAGCGAGAAAGATCGAAGACGAGATTGAGCACAGGGATAAGGAGGCACACACAGAGAGGTGAGAGCGGCAAGATATGGTGGGGAAAAGCCCATGAAGAGATTTAAAGAGGAGTTTAAGGTGTTTGAAAAGACAGCGACAGTTGACGAAGTGGGAGATCAGAAAAATAACGATCGCTCAGCAGGAAGCGTTTTTAATTTGTTTCGGAGGGCAATGGAGAGTTGTGTAGTAGGCAGAGAGACGAGGGAGAAGACAAATCCAGGAGTCGATGTGTAAAAGATGAGCTCGTGCGCAAGAGGTTTTTTTTTGGTCGGGTTAGATCGCGAAAATATACATTTGCCGTTAAACCCGCCACCACAGCCAATCAGTAATGGGATTTGTCACGTAAACAAAATGTGGCCAATTCGTTACGAGTACAGCACTGACCGGTTGTGTGTTGGGTAGTAAAACCCACTATCACGTTTAGAATTCTGGTAACCTGGTGACGTGGTTACAACAACAACGACGAGCAGCATCATCAGGCAACAGCCACGGAGTTGTGGAGAAATCCTCCTCCTGTTTGGGTCTTAAATAGAGGGTGGGATGGTTAAAAAGTGATGTGTGTCACTTGTGAGCCTGCCACACCCAGGAGCGTGAACCAGGAGTTTGGCGGCAGAAAGCGTGAAGGAGTCGGCGGATTTTGTTCACTTGACGTTGAATCGGTGAAAGCGGCAGGTGCACGTAGTCGCGGTGATGTCCGTTGGAGATTTACCATTGACATGAAAGCTTGCGTGCAGAAATTGAGATGGAGTTTTGCATCGCTGTACCGTGCAGAGATGGTGACGTGTTTTGGAATATATTCACCCCCTGCTGTGGATAGACCATGGATGATGATGATGCTGATGAGGATTTGTGAGAGCTTGTATGCTTAGTGGAGTGGGAATCCCTTGCATCGCACTTGGCAGAGAGTGGTATTGGTGGGGTTAAGTGGGTGTTCGCGGTGGCTCGGAGATGTTGACTACCTCGCCTGGTATACAGGAGAACGTGGGTTCGATCCCGACCCTTACCGCCTGCTGTATATTTGGAGTGTGCATGTTCTCTCTCCTTGTGGTCCCGTGGATTTTTCCCCAGGTCGCCCGGTTTTCCCCTCCACAAATTATAATCAACGTCACGCGTTTAAAGAGTATTTGACTGCTATAAATTTCCACGTGACAAGCACACTTTGTTGAGCTGTTATTTGTTGATCGCCATGTCGCTTCCCAAAAAAAGCTACATAGCTCAGTGGGCCTTACCTGCAAAGATAAAAGGTAGTTTATTCGTTACAAAAAATACATAAAAGTTGAATTTCTCAGCTCCGGACCGTTAACAGTATTAACGTCATAGCCAGAAAGATAATGTTGGTCAACTGGAAGAATGATGAGCCAGCCCCCAAATTGGAAACAGTGGTTTCGTCGACCTTATTGGTCCGTGCCCATTATAAATCCCAACCTTCAGCCTACAAAGTCCCATCACAAGGGAGAAATACAAACTAATAGACCATTACCACGAGTACACTCAACACTACACTCACCACTACATACCTGTCAACCGCTTATCAGTGCCCTACCTTATTACAGAGCAATTCAGACCTTTTTCGTCGCCCCGTGCCCCTTATAGATCTCAACGTTCATCCTGCAAAGTCCCATCACAAGGGAGAAATACAAACTAATAGACCATTACCACGAGTACACTCACCACTACACTCACCACTACATACCTGTCAACCCCTTATCAGTGCCCCCTACCTTATTACAGAGCAATTCAGACCTTTTTCGTCGCCCCGTGCCCCTTATAGATCTCAACGTTCATCCTGCAAAGTCCCATCACAAGGGAGAAATACAAACTAATAGACCATTACCACGAGTACACTCAACACTACACTCACCACTACATACCTGTCAACCCCTTATCAGTGCCCCCTACCTTATTACAGAGCAATTCAGACCTTTTTCGTCGCCCCGTGCCCCTTATAGATCTCAACGTTCATCCTGCAAAGTCCCATCACATTGGAGAAACACAAACTAATAGACATGGTTTGACGACTATGCAAGTTATTTATTACGGGTGAGAACAACATGCAGCATCAGCGATGGCCGAGGAAATGGTACCCCCCCCCCCTTCATCCGCTCAGCCAATGAGAGCAACGCATGCTCTGAGCCAATCAGGCCCCGCCCCCACCCATGATTTGTCCGTTGCTTCGTCCGCTTGTCCCGGAGAGGGTCGCGACGGCAGCAACGCGTTGAGCAATGGCGGTCCACACCCCCTCCCCTTTCCGTGGCGACAGACTCTATAGCTCTCCATTGCTATACACTACTATAGACTACACTACTATACACTACACTACTATACACTACTATACACTACACTACTATACACTACTATACACTACACTATACACTACCATACACTACTACACTATACACTACACTACTATACACTACACTATACACTACTATACACTACACTACTATACACTATACACTACTACACTATACACTACTATACACTACTCTACACTATACACTACTCTACACTATACTACTATACACTACACTTTTCACTATACTACTATACACTATACTACTATACACTACACTATACACTACACTATTCACGATACTACTATACACTACTATACTCTACTATAAACTACACTACTACACAATACTACACTATACATTACTATACACTATACACTACTATACACAGACTCTAGGTCTTCCTGGGGAATTCCCATTTTGGTTCTTGACAAGGGCTAATTGGTGTTTTTGCTGCAGACGTTTAGTTATAGTGTACATTGAACCCATATCACCCATGGCTGTGGCTCTCTCAGCTTTGTTTGCCATATCCTAAACAAAAGCCCTTTTGTGTTTCCTGGCCCTCGTCTCTACCTCCTTGATTTTACCCTTGTAGGCCAACCGGACCTGTTTCTGGAGCCTCTGTGACTTGCTGTTCAGCCGCTTAACTTTTAATTGTCTCCTTTCCTCTATTGTTTACCATGTGTCAGATGTCCATCATTTGTTCCCTTTCTGTTTGAAACCAGAGGTTTTCTGCTGTTTCAAGGTACGTGGTTTTGATTGTATCCCACTTGTTGTTTATATCCCATGTCCTCTTCATTTTCAGAGGCAGCGCTCAATGCATTGATGCAGTTGTTCATCACCACAAGCTCGCCGTTTTTCTTTGGACATTTTTGTTTGGCAATATCCAGCTATTTCCCCAGAATGTCTCGATTGAATATATTCATTTCACGGAGGACTTGGGCTATCTTTGCTGTCTCTCGTACATCATCTTATCTTGGCTTGAGGACCCAGTAGGATCTCCTTCACTCTCCTGACTTCCAACAGACTTTCATCAGGAGTGGTCATACTGCCTGTAGGTAGGCCTGAGCCTACCGTGGCCGTTGTGTTGTCCCATTCTCATTGGGGCTTCCGTAACAAACCTTTTTTTCCGGGGTAGCGTTTATAGCACTCCGTCCAACCCTCAACCTGGAGGGCCGGTATGCTGTCGTTTGTCAGGCCCCGCGCCTGAGACCAGTCTGGTAAGGCTGCAAGGAGCAAGAAACTGACCTCCCCCCCTCCAGCATAGCTCTAAGGGTCTTTGAAGTACACAATCCTCACCACCATAACAAGGTCTCAGCAAGAGGACGAGGACAGGGGTGTCTAGGCATTATCTTAAATTCATACTGTCACAATAATTACCCTTGGCGCACAGCATTCAGTGTCACCGATGATTCAGCAGTCACCGAACATCCAAGTGGCCACAACAATCCATGTTGTCTTTTACGATTTTAATGAAGCATCACGGAAGGGTGATAACCAATCGTGTAAACTACACAGTAGCACTAACTTTAATAAAAATGACATTTATTACACAACACGTAGGTTAGAGTATCACTACCAATACTACAGAAACATAGGAATGCACTTTAATGTTATCTATGAAAAATACTGCAACGACTATAAGAAATAATCATTTTCTATAGAGATATTAAAAAGAAACTATACAGGACTAATATCGTATACGACTAATAACTAATTGATATTTAGTCAAGAGCAAATAACGGCTTCCAGTGTCTCTGTAGGAAAGGGTAGAGGAGAGTCTAAAAATTATGCCACCACCACCACCCTGTCCCAGAGACTAGAGGCCAATTTTTGCACTTAAACAAAGTTGGCGTTCTCCGTGACGCGCACCACTATCCAACAACTACTCTTTATAGTCACACGACACACGAACAAGATAGCCTTCAGTAAAAAAAACAACTCACAGCAGATCTACCTTCGGCATTGTTGCCGGACATATTTTTGTGATACCACCACCACCACCAACTCTTTGCAGAGAAATAAGTCACCGAGAGCTGGCAGAACTAAAAATCCGCAGAATCTACATGAGTGGTACCTTTCTCCCTTAAAATATCACTAACCCATAGGAGCAATCCTGTATATATATATACATATGTTTAAAACGTAAGGGGGCTATCGCTACTAGTGGACAGCTCTAGAGTTGTGACGCAACAAGCGATTGAGATAATATTGCTTGATCCAGTGCCCACACGTGGCCTTGGCAGGCATATAGGTGCGTGGCCGATTTGAAGACTTGCCATTCCAATATCATCACTTCCAAATAACTTTGTCGAGCATCAAACTTGATCTTGCGTTTCAATCGTCCGTCCAGTGCGCTGCGAGCAACCATCTACGGGGTAGTAACAGGTTTTTACCCTTTTAAACTGTACCAAACTGTACCAGTTTAAAAGGGTAAAAACCTACTACTATATTTTGCCACTGGTAAAAGAGATCTCATAGTGTCATCTACGGGGTGTAAAAGAGCGGCGCCTTAATGGAGGCAGCGCGAGCCATGGTCGGCACACGCGGAGGAACGTACAGCAAGGTAACCGGCATCAATAAGTAGCAAGTGATGCGCGCTGGCAGTGGTTGGTCGAGCAGATGCTGTGGGTGAATGATCTTTGTCAAGGGGCAAATAACTGGCTCCAGTGTCTCTTTAAAGATAGGGTCGTGGGGGGAGAGTCTCAAAATTCTGACATGCCACCACCACCACCCTGTCCGAAAAAGACCGGAGGCCGATTTTGGCACTTAAACAAAGTTGCCGTTCTCCGTAACGCTCGCAACTATCAAACACGACGCTTTACAGTCACAGGGCAGGCAACTAAAGCAATAGTCGGCACTCGCGGAGGAACACACAGCAAGCGATGAGCACCGGTAGTGGTTGGCCAGAGCAACTGCTGAAGGTTGAATGAGTGCCGTCGATAGGTGGCCGTTGGTAAGCCCCGGTGACCGCACATCTCTTCCTCCATGGGGTTTACAGTCTCTCAAGTCGCGCTGCTCTCGCACGAGTACACGCAGTAGTTCCAATGTGATCTAACACAAACGAAACTATTCCATTTTCCAGGTAAAGCCCACTGAGTTTAACACGTAGGCTTTCGCGACCAATATTGTTCATAATCAACGATTTTTGGGTTTAGATCGCGTTATTTATAAATGTGTCGTAACCATTCTGGCGAATTGCCCGATGATGCTGGATGCAATTACCAGCGAAACGTCGTACTCAAATTGTAAATGTTGTGGTTTCACGCTTCAACACACCGGTGGGCTAAAGCAGTGAACTATTTGTCTTTTGTCAACGTGACACTTTTTTTACAGATTGGCCGTGTCGGGTGGTGGAGGGTTACGACACATTTATAAATAACGCGATCTAAACCCAAAAATCGTTGATTATGAAAGCCCACTGAGCTATGTAGCTCTTTTTCAGGAGCGACCTGGCTATCACAAATCATAGCTCAACGAAGTTGCTTATCGTCATCATGTAGAAATGTATAGCAACCAAAACAAGCGAAACGTGTGATGTTGATTCTAAATGTGGAGGGAAAACCAGGAGGACACGGATAAAAACAAATCTACGCGACCACGGGGAGACACGCAAACCCAAAATATAGTCCGCTTTGGGACTAAACCTGCATATCAGGCGAGGGAGATAAAAAAAACATGTCGCCAGTGGCGCCCCTCTTAGCTTTTGCTGCCACCCACTGGCAAGAGTGAGCATCCAATTTCTGTAACCTATTGCTGTGCCCCGTCATCATCTCCAATGAGAGGCCAACTCCTGGTTTGCAGGATGTCGTTGCTTCGATCCCAACCTGCTGTATATTTTGATTTTGCATGTCTCTCTCTCTCTCTCCCCGTGGTCGCGTGGATTTTTCACCGGGTCCTCCGATTTTTCCCTCCACGTTTAGAAACGTGCGTTTGGATTATTTGGCTGCTACTCCTACAAATTTCCACGTGATCAGCCGCTTCGTTGAGCAATAATGTTTTGGCCATGTCGCTTCTGAACAAAGAACTGCATAGCTCAGTGGGGCTTAACATGGCAAAAAAATAAAAAAATAAGTTTTAAACAGCTCTAGCCTCTCCGCCATCCGTGTGTCTTCGCGTCTGTGTCTCTCCAAGACTTAAAAGTTCAGTTCAGTTGGTCGTCCTCTGTGATGGGCAGCGTCTGAATCTACAAACCGTGTCCATTCTCTCAGCTCTCATCGCACAAGCGTCTCCCTGGAAATTTACATTTGATGCACGATAGGAAGGAGGAGGGGGCTAGGTCTCTTTTCAGTCGTCGTCAATAAGCATGGCGATTGTGATTGATGCAGGCCTGTTGGAGTCAGTCAGTACGAGCGTCACATTCCCCCTCTTGTGCATTGAGTGTGACATCTTTTCCCATAACAGTGTGTCCAAACATTTTAGCTCATCTCTTTTGCAACCCCAGTTTGCAACCCCACATCCGTGTGGCACTATCCACTCCAAACACCTCATCGCAGATCTAGGAGGCCGGTATGGTTTTATACAGGGAGGGGCAAACCATCAATATTCTACAACTACTATTGTTAATATGGTTTTAGTTACACAGGATCACCGCCACCGTTAATTTTATATCTTCGAGGAACTGATGTGTGATATTGAAGGGGAAATAAAACTATTAAAAGCCTCCCAAGGGCGAAACACTTCAATTTAAGTTTTCCACTCAGTGCGAGCTCGAAGGTTGGTTCTTTATAAATATTGTTACGAATAAACACCCCTTCCCACAATCCTTGGCAAGGGGCAGCTGCGACTATCCAACAGTGTCTCCACACTACGGTACCGTGAACAATTGCGAACATGTGTGTGGCTTCAAACTCTCCAGTGTGTTCTACTATGTGAATCTAAAATTGCTACGCAGCGTTGAACCTGCTGCCAAACAGTCCACCATTCAGATAGGTGGATTTTCACCGGTGTGTATGACCAAATGTTTATTTAAATAAGTACGCGTTGTGAACCTCTTCCCGCAGTCCACGCACATGTACGGCCTCTCGCCGGTGTGCGTTATAAAATGCTTCTCCAAAGTGGAGCGCTGCGAGAAGCCCTTGCCGCACTCCTTGCACACGTGCGGCTTCTCGCCCGTGTGCGTTCTGGAATGCATCTCCAAATTGTAGCGCTGCGTGAACCTCTTCCCGCACTCCACGCACATGTACGGCTTCTCGCCGGTGTGCGTTCTCGAATGCGTCTCTAAGGTCGAGCGCTGCGAGAAGCCCTTGCCGCACTCCTCGCACACGTGCGGCTTCTCTCCCGTGTGCGTCCGAGAGTGCATCTCCAAATTGTAGCGCTGCGTGAACCTCTTCCCGCACTCCACGCACATGTACGGCTTCTCGCCGGTGTGCGTCCTAGAATGTGTGTCTAAAGTGGACCGCTGCGAAAACCCCTTGCCGCACTCTTTGCACAGGTATGGCTTCTCGCCCGTGTGCGTCCTGGAATGCATCTCTAAGTTGTAGCGCTGCGTGAACCTCTTCCCGCACTCCATACACATGTACGGCTTCTCGCCGGTGTGCGTTCTCGAATGCGTCTCCAAAGTGGAGCGCTTTAAAAAGCCCTTCCCGCACTCTTTGCATATGTGCGGCTTCTCACCCGTGTGCGTTCTACAGTGCTTGGTTAAATCGGTGCGCGCTGTAAACCTCTTGCCGCACTCCGTGCACATGTGCGGCCTCTCGCCCGTGTGCGTCCTGCAGTGCATTTCCAAATTGCACCTCTGCGTGAACCTCTTCCCGCACTCGACGCACATGTACGGCTTTTCGCCGGTGTGCGTCCTCGAGTGCGTGTTTAAAGCGGAGCGCTGCGAGAAGCCCTTGCCGCACTCGAGGCACACGTGCGGCTTCTCGCCGGTGTGCGTCCTCGAGTGCTTCTTCAACGTGGAAGAATGCGAAAAGCCCTTCCCACACTCCTCGCACACGTGCGGCTTCTGGCCGGTGTGCGTTCTGAAATGCGTCTCCAGGTTGGAGCGCTGCGTGAACGACTTCCCGCACTCGACGCACACGTGCGGCCTCTCGCCCGTGTGTTTCACGGAATGCCTCTCCAGGTGGAAACGCTGCGCGAACCTCCTACCACACTCCTTGCACGCGTGCGGCTTCTCACCCGTGTGCGTTTTCGAGTGCTTCTCCAACGTGGAGCGCTTCGAAAACCCCTTCCCGCACTCCTCGCATGCGTGCGGTTTCTCGCCCGTGTGCATTCGGGCGTGCGTCTCCAGGTTGGAGCGTTGCGTGAATCCTTTCCCACACTCCATGCACACGTACGGCTTCTCGCCTGTGTGCATTCTGGAGTGCCTCTCCAAGTGAAAACGCTGCGAAAACCCCTTGCCGCACTCCTTGCATTCATGGGGCTTCTCGCCGGCGGGGCCCGTCTCCTCGTGCCCTCTCGACAGATCGACGGTTGCGGAATCCTTCGCTCGTGGCGCACCCTTGCAGACATTATCTTCCGCGGGATTATCTTTCTTCTTGTTAATGCGCAACGCGAAGCCTTCGAGCTTCCTTCCGCACTGCAGGCAGCCTCGCAGGGACTGGCCGGGTCGTTTGACTCTATCTGCTTTCATTCTTAATCGTCCGCCAAAGTCTTTCCTGCAGTCCGTGCAAAACGCTCCCGTTGTACGTCCTTCATCTGCAGCACATTTCCAAAAAACAAAATGCACAAAAACAAGCTTAGGCGCAAAGTACAAAGCAAAAGCACGATTCCAGTATTTTAAAATCACACCGCTGCGGTGATGTCACCTGAAGCACTATGCCAGTGATGCCAAAAGTCACCGATTAGGTCTCACCTCCTTCCTCTGCATACCCCACCACCTTACCCCTTAGGGCACCAGCCCTTTCCGATTAGGCCGCGTGTCTCTTCCTCTTTGGGCTCCACGCCTTTCCTTTTTAGGCCCCTCCCCCCCTTTTCCTCTCTAGGCCCTGCCCCTTCCCCAACACATGAGGTGGGGCTGGTTTTAGTAGTGCGGGGAGTTGTGGAAGGGGGTGGGGGGAGAGGGTAGTGGTGGTAGATGGGGGCAGAGGTCGCAAACGGGTTTTGATTCCTTACCCGTACCCATACCCGGCCGCACCAGGGTCGCAAACGGCTACCCGTACCCGGCCAGGTACGGGTATCGGGTACCCGGTTGCGACCTCTGAGATGGGGTCAGTAGAGCCCATACGTTTTTTTGGAGTTAGATCGCATAAATATAAATGCGTCGCAGATAAAGCCGATGAAGATTGTATGCTATTCGAGAGTACAATGGCGATGTTGTTCGGGAGCTAAGTGGCAATGTCGACGTGTGCTGGCCTGCAGTTATTAATTCGTAATAAAGCTTATATTTTTTATGTGGGATTTGATCGCGGAAATATAAATGTGTCCTTAAACCTGCCACCACCCGACATAGCCAATCCCCCTTTCAGGCCCCCGTTAATTTACCAATCAGAGAGGGGGGGGGAGGGGTGGGGGGGGCTTGTTGTGTTTTTTTTAACTTCCTGACTATCCGTGTCTACACGCGGTGGTGTCCACACCCACGGTCAGGGTCGAGTATCGTCGTCGGTAGCGATACTCTCTACACATAGATAGGAGAGTGTAAAATTCAGAGACCGAATCGATTTGGGGGGGGAGGGGCGGTGGGTAGCCAAGTCCTTCTGTAGCCCCCCCAACAACTATCCCGGTGAAGCTGTAAAAGCCATAAGACAGAAAGCGAATATATTATTTCTGTGTATATATTTGATGTACATCTGTCATACATTTGTTGAAGTTTGGGGGGCAAACTTGACTTGGAATATTCCAACTGTTTAGAATACCCCACGGTTAGATGCTCCGTTGGTTTAACCCATGACGTCACTTCCGGTTTGGCGGTATATAAGTAATATTTAAAAAATACTTTTAAAAAAACACGCTTTAATGAAATGTACCTTACTCGTAATGGCAGAACTCCACGACTCCAGGAAGTGGCCGCAAAGCTTTCCATAACGTAAGGGGCCGTGCCAACGTCAGTTGAGCATGGACAATTGATAGAATATAGTATTGTCATAAGGATGACAGAAGTATACCAAGTTTGCAGTCGATACCACATTGGGAAGTGGGTTAAAATTGAGTTACAAGATTTTAGGATACGACAACAACAACAGACAGAGTGAGTTAACAGAAAGCGTGTAAAAATATCGTTGAAAATTTTATATTTTTAATGACAGAATATAGTATTGTCATCAGTATGACATAAGTATACCAAGTTTGCAGTCGATACCACATTGGGAAGTGGGTTAAAATTGAGTTACAAGATTTTAGGATACGACAACAACAACAACAGACAGAGTGAGTTAAATAAAAGCGTGTAATAAAAAAAAGGGAAGCCATAAGAAGAACCAGCCAGGATCGAGTGGACACAGTCTTTGACCGTGTGATCACGTCATAAAGTAAAAGGCGAGATACAACTTAAGAAATCGTTCGTTTTGTGCAACTAAGAAATAAAGAAACAGTATTTGATTTAAGACACGTCAAACACACGTCTGACTTATTGCTCCACCAGGTGAAGGCGTAACCTATTTTTAAATCCTTTATATTTAGTTCGCTTGCTTGCTTACGACCGTGCAAATCTTTTGGTCGTTTTTTAACCCACTTCCCGTGATCCAATCGAGCTGACATTTTCCACACAGACTCGTTGTGCGTGACAATTAATGTTCGTAAAAAATTTTTTCCAAAATGTTACACTTTTTAGGACAAAAATATTATATTTAATTACCAATTGCTTAATGGTGCAATGCAATCACCTGACCCATAGGTGGCAGCCATCTCAAGCCAGAGGACGAGAGGACTCTAGCCGCCACGCATATAAAGGATTTATAGTGAAAAACTTTGTTTTTACGGGTTATACTTGTTTGGTACAAGAAAGCTGCGCCTACAACAGCCACCAAATGCATTCGGGTGGTGTCGGTGACACGGCAAGCGGCTTCACCCATCTCACCGGCATCGTCGTCTTCGTGCTTCACCGCCGTGTCCGGCCACGTCCCGGCGCCTGTGCTGTCTTCGTTCTCCTGTTTGATGAATGGCAATGCCGTCCGCGGGTCCATCTTGGGGGAGCACAAAAAATATGTGTACAGCAAAAAGTCGTCGTTTTGGTATTTGATCGTTCGTAAATTGGGGGCTAAATCGGCGCGCGGCACGGCGCGTCAGTAATTCGCCACGAGCCGAATTGCCGTGCCGAGTGGTTCGATTGGAGCGATGCTGCATGCCACGGCCACCCAGGTGTAGGCTACATTCTACCAGCAGTGAAGCCTCCAGTGCAGTGCCTCCATCAGTCTCTGGATATTCTCCCACAGACACCTCTGTGGGCTGTGAAGTATCACATCAGCCGATGTCGTCTGGCAGAGAGTAACGTGGCGTAAAAGTGTCCGAATAATGTCATCCTTGAGTAAACATTCATTGTTAAGTGGAAAATGTAAGGTTTAAGTTGGTGTCATTTGGTGTTATAATTTAGTGATAAAGTGAACAACCTCTGTCACCTACCACATGGAACCTACCAAATCCTCCTCCTTCGCCTGCGGTGCCGGTTACTTTTTTGGGGAAAAGCGGTACTGTTTTTGAAAAAATATTTATTTTGGAAAACAAATTTGGATGTATTTATTTTTTTGAAGCAGGAGGCACTGGGGAGTACGATTGTACATAATTCGGAATATTGCATAAGTCGGCAAGGCCAGAGCCCAATTTGTGTCGAATTAACGAGGGTTTACTGTGTATGTACTTGTGATGAGGGTAATTCGCATTTATAAGGGGGGCTTAAATGCATCGGCACCTCCAAAGAACCTCACATCACAGCGCCTATGAAGGAGACAGAGACAAAGGTCCTCCGTGTAGCCTCTAACAGGGCTGTAGGGGTGAGTGCTGATAGCGAGTAGTAAGAGCAGTGAATATGAAAGAGACAAAGACAAAAGTCCCCCGTGTAGCCTCTAACAGGGCTGTAGGGGCAAGTGCTGATAGCGAGTAGCAGCAGCGACTATGAAGGAGACGAAGACAAAGGTCCCCCGTGTAGCCTCTAACAGGGCTGTAGGGGCAAGTGTTGCTTGCAATTGCAAGTAGCCCCACCTACAAAGGAGACAAAGAACATATTCCCCATGTAGCCTCTAACGGGATGTAGGGGCAAGTGCTGTTTGCGAGAAACAGCAGCAGTGCCTACGAAAGAGGCAAAGACAAAGATCCCCCGTGTAGCCTCTAGCAGACTGCAGGGGCAAGTGCTGTTAGTAGCGAGTAGCAGCAGCAGCGCCTCTGAAGGAGACAAAGACAATGGACCCCCGTGTAGCCTCTAACAGGGCTGTAGGGGCAAGAGTGCAACGTAGCGCTAACCGCTGCACCACCGCTCCCCGCAACACAAATACAAAGGAGATCCCCCTGTAAAGACAAAGGTGCCCCGTGTAGCCTCTAGCAGGGCTGCAGGGGCAAGTGCTGTTAGCGAGTAGCAGCAGCAGCCCCGATGAAGGAGACAAAGACAAAGGACCCCCGGATAGCCTCTAACAGGCTGTAGGGGCAAGTGCTGTTAACGAGTCGCAGCAGCAGCCCCGATGAAGGAGACAAAGACAAATGACCCCCAGGTAGCCTCTAGCAGGCTGTAAGGGCAAGTGCTGTTAGCGAGTAGCAGCAGCAGCCCCGATAAAGGAGACAAAGACAAAGGACCCCCAGGTAGCCTTTAGCAGGCTGTAGGGGCAAGTGCTGTTAGCGAGAGGCAGAATTCGTCACAACAAAGGGGATGGACTCCCGGGTTAAAGATGACGACGACGACGCTGCTGCTGATGATGATAAAGGCAGGGTGGGGTGAGCGAAATGGACATTGCAGTGAGAGGTGAGTGAGAGGTGAGAGAGAGAGGTGAGTGAGAGAGTGAATCGTGGGTGTGAATTCACCTTCCTCGGCAAATCTTCGGTGAAATTCCCGCCGGCCGCCAAACAAAAAAAACCACCACCCCCCTCCCCTTTCTCCTCCGGAACGGCTCGACGAGAAGAGAGGGAGGAGTGGAGGGGGAGGGAGAGGAAGGGAGGAGCGGGGAGGGAGGAGTGGAGATGGGGAGGGAGGGGGGAGGAGGCGTTTAATGGCCACGGCGAAGAGGAACGCGATGCCGGACAAGACGCTTGCGGAAGGAGGAGGAGGAACGGGGACGCGGAGGTTGTTGGGACGAGAGAGAGGAGCAGTGGGCGCTGGAGGAGGCCGTGTGCTCGGTGGCAGATGACGGGGAGCTCTGCATGCAGATACGAGCTCCCGTCGGAGGCCGTAGGACTGCGAGAAGGGCTGGGTGCAGATGCAGCGCTTGTCGTAGTAAAATTATTTTTACAATTACATAGAAAACAGGGGGAACATAGACATAGAGTAGGGGGAGGGGGTAGAGAGTTGGGGTAGAGAGAGGGAAGGGGTAAGAAGGAGAGCAGAGCGTGAAATCTTTAATTTAAAAAGGGGGGGGGGCACATAAAGCAAAGCATTGAAAAAAAAACGAAATGATGAACGAAGCAAAGTGCCGACTACACCGATCATCTTCTTGTTTCCTCTGATAGAAAAAATAGAAAGAGAGAAGCCAGAACAGGGCGGCAACTAGGCATACTTATTTCCACGGTATTCTAAAGTAAACTATTTGTTTCACAGAGCACCTCATTGCCACTATGATGCCATGGGATACATTTTTGGCAGTATGATACCATGATTCCTATGATGTCACGGTATCAAAGCCGTAGCCATGGAGTCAACATTTGGGGGGACCAAATCTTCCATGGGGTCTGGGGGTCCCAACCCAGAAAAAAAATCTAAATTTGAAAACAAATTTCCTGCCTAAAAATATTGAAAAATTTACGAACACATGGGATGGACTTTTTATTTTATTTTTTACAATGTCTAATAGTGTATTGTATTACATTGCTCTTTTTTACTTTTTTTACCATTTATTGCTTCATTGTATGTCATAATCATATAAACAGAAATCTATGCATTGCTTTATATGAAGACAAGTCCAGATATTGTGACCAAGGTTTAGCAAATTGTTATTTTTATTTACATAGCATAGCCCCACCCAGCCCCACCCCACCCAGCCCTTCCCCTCTCCACCCAGCCCCAACCCTCCCATTTTTGGATGCACGACGGACGGACACAATAATCCCCTGTGGGCTGGTGTAATATGTCCACTAGGATCCCCCGTATAGCCTGAACAGACTGTTGGGGCAAGTGCTGTTAGCGAGCACCTATTAAGGCCGGTTTGGCACACGAGGGCATGGGTGGCCACCACCACGCCCGGCCACCTTTGTCTCCAGTGACGATGTTTACTACGCACCGCACCAGGTATTCATTTAAGGCGGAGTCGATCTAGGGGAGAGCCCAGGACCGGTTCAGATAATCGTCACCAGTGTTGACCGTGAGCGGGAATCGAACTCGGGTCGCCGCGTTCATAGTGCTAACCGCTACACTACCGCTCCCCACATATATAACACACGCATATAAACACATACGCTTATAATACATGAATCACACACCATGTTTATAGGCATTATTTTTAGATCATGTTTATGTACGTATCTTTTTTTATTTTTACAGTTTCATACCACCGAGAAATAAACTTATAGTCAACATTGCTTTGAATGGAAAGGGAAATGCCGACATTCAAATGTCCCATTGAGCATGTGCTCTGTAACCCACTACTTATAGGAACGATCCGGGAAAACCTCTTTTACAAGTTTTTTTTTAGGTTAGATCTTGTCAATATATAAATGAGTCGTTAAACCAGCCACCACCCGACGCAGCCAATTAGTAAGGTTTAGTGTCATGTAAACAGAACGTGCCAATTCGTTACTAGTATTATGGATATTGGTCAAGAAAACCGACATGTTAAAACCTCCTTCCCACAATGTGCACCTGCTGTGGTGTCTCAAGCAGTAGTTTATATTTTGTGGACTCCCATCCCACACGCTCTCATCAGATGTGTAGCGTCTGACGAGTTGCGTGTTCTGGAATGATAATTTAACTACGCATGCATCGTCAAGTCGTTCCCCGCACTCTGTATACCCTTGGCTTGTTACCAGTTGCGTGTTCGAGAATGCGTCTTTAAATCTGATCGGACGCCACGGTGGCTAGGAGATGTTAACTCCCTCGCCTGGTGTACAGGAGGTCGTGGGTTTGATCCCCAACCCCGCTTTATATTTGGAATTTGCATGTGTCTCTCTCCCCGTGATAGTGTGCATTTTTCCCACCCCACATTTACATACATGCATTTAGATTATTTGGCTGCTATAAAATTTCCACGTGATGCTAAGCCACTTCGCCGAGCTATCATTTGTGATGGCCAGATCGCTTCTGAAAAAAGTCTTACATATACAACGGCTAACTCAAAATAAAAAATAGTTTAGTTCGTTGCGAAAACACTTTCCCACAACCCTAGAACTGCGCGTGGCATTTACCCAGTGTGCGTTATGGAATGTTTATTCAGAGTGGATCGCTGGGAAAACCCCTTCCCGCACTCGTTGCACAGGTGCGGCTTCTCACCCGTGTGCGTCCTGGCGTGCATCTCCAAAGTGTAGCGCTGCGTGAACCTCTTCCCGCACTCCGCGCACGCGTGCGGCCTTTCGCCCGTGTGCGTCGCGCAATGTTTATTCAGGGTGGATTGCTGCGAGAAGCCCTTGCCGCACTCCTTGCACACGTGCGGCCTCTCTCCCGTGTGCGTCCTCGAGTGCATCTCCAAGTTGTAGCGCTGCGTGAACCTCCTCCCGCACTCGTCGCACATGTACGGCCTCTCTCCCGTGTGCGTCCTCAAGTGGGTCTCCAAGGTGGAGCGCTTCGAGAACCTCTTGCCGCACTCGGCGCACGCGTGCGGCTTCTCCCCGCTGTGCGTCCTCGAGTGAGTCTCTAAATTGCAGCGCTTGGAAAACCCCTTCCCGCACTCGTCGCACGCGTGCGGCCTCTCCCCCGTGTGCGTCCGCGAATGCTTCGTCAGTTCGGCGCGCGCCGTGAACCCCTTCCCGCACTCCGCGCACGGGTGCAGCTTCTCGCCGGTGTGCGACCTCGAGTGCGTCTCTAGATTGCAGCGCCGCGTGAAGCCCTTGCCGCACTCCCCGCACGCGTGCGGCTTCTCGCCGGCACGCCTCGTCACTGCCGGCCCTCCCGACTTGACCGCCGCGGGGGTTGCGGCGGCGGCGGCGGCGGCGGTGGCGTTCTGCCCCCCATACGATGCGGCCGAGCGCGGCTTCTCGTCGGCCGGCGCCCTCCTACGACTGCGCGACGCGGAGCCTCCCGTCTTCTTTCCGTGCCGCACGCAGCCTCGCAGGGGCCGCCCCGCCCGCTCGGCCTCGTCTGCCCCCGTTCCTTCGCCTGCCGCGACATTTTTCAAACACAACGCAAAATGGGGGGGGGGTGGTGATTTGTAGGCTCGAGGTGTTATACGTATGCACGCACGCCTGTTGCAAGTAGACTCGGCCTCAACACGAGTGTCCGGTGCAGAGTTTAAAGCATCTGCACTGGGGAGATAAAGTCGGCCGAGAGTGTGGTGACGTTGACCACGCCACGTGTGTACGTAGAACTTCTTTCGCAACGTACGTAGCCAACCGTGCCAAACGGAGGTGCGGGGGAAGGACAACAAACTAAACAGAAAAAGCAGTGCTAAAGAAATTAGTTTGTCAATCTAAATGATTATTATTTAAAAGTGCATATCTCACAGTGGCTTCTTAATATCAGAAGGGAAGAGGTGTTCCAGGCGGCCGCACAAGCGCATATGAAAGTGCCGCGCGATGCGGTAACCACCGTTTTTGTTCAAGGTTAGATCATGACTGCGATATACAGGGTGCTTAAAACATTTTTTAACACTTACATGGGACTATCGTTTTTAATGGAAAAAGAACAGATAATACACTGTAACATAACAACAAATGTAATGTTAATAGCTTCAAAAAGTCAAATAGTCTCCACTTTTTCGCCATCATTGTTAACACGTGCCTGGAATCTTCTCCAGGTGGTCTCCTGAGCCCGGAGGCACACTTACTGTGGTACTGTTGCAAATTCTCAGAAGTGTTAACATTTTTTTGAAGCACCCTGTATATATAACCGGTGATAAGAGCGACAGAGCATTTCATTTTCTCCGTTGGGGAAAGGGATCTCACCTCGACCGACGTCCTCCTCTGGTGGTTCCGTGTCAGTGAAGCTGTGGCCTGGAGAGCCCAGACACAGTGGTCTCTCCTCCGGCCTTTCAATCACTCCCTCGGCCTTAACAATCCCCTGATCCCGAGCTGTTAAGGTAGAGAATGCACCCGCGTTAATGGTGGATGGGACGGTCTGAGTATGTGTATGCAAGGATGGTAGACCATTCTTGGATAGCGTCTTTGGAAGTACATACTGGGGGAGGGGGTGAGATGGATAACGTAAGTGCACCAGGATAGCTGTGATGATGATGCAGCTTGCCAGATGGCGATTGGTTGGAAGGTTTGAAAAGGGATAGAAGGCGGGGAGATTTTGAAAGAGGTGAGGAATGGGGGTTTAGTCCGTTGAAGGCTGTGATTAGGGGAGCAGCAGAGAGGATTGGTTAGAAGCAAAAGGGGATGGGCGGAGATTACAGTAGGAATCTCGATTACAGTGGGACTTTCGATTACAGTAGAACTCTCGATTATTTGCGCTAAAGACGGGGAGAGTGGCCGCGGATAGTTGAAAATCGCAGATAATCCAAAAAAATATCCATTTTCCACGGATCTCTATGCCAAAAAACAATAATATAGGTATAAATTGAGACGCAAAGAATATCAATTGAGAATGAATAGTCACGATCGACCGATTGATGGTGCACGTACTCAGTGATAACACGCGACTTGTAACAAACATTTCCAAGAATAACAATGACAGAATCTCACCGGCATGAGCATCATCAGCTTCATCAGCTTCGTCCTCTTCACGTTTCACCTTCACGCGCGACCACGTCTCGGCGCTTGAGTCGTCGCACTCTTGTTTGACGAGCGGCAATTGAAATTTAGAAGTCATCTGGAAGTAGGGGGAAACAAACACCACATACACAGTATACAGGGTGTTTCAAAAGGATGGACCCGATTTGAAATCGCTATATCTCTGCAACCACGAACCGCCCATGAATGAAACTCTTACCACTTGAAAGGGCGGGGCGTAGAGTTTCAAATGATTACAACTAGATGCCTCTCCCAGCGCACAAATAGCCCCTAGCCTCAGTCATTCGCAAGACGGTGACCCCGCAACACAAGGGGCGTTTTGCGTTCTGCAGTTCAGCAAGACTGAATCCGTAATTGCGGTGCAGCGTACGTTTCAACGGCGTTTTGGCATTGATCCGCCAATGTCAAAGAGCATTGTGGCACAAAAGACCTTCGTGTTTTTGTGCCACCATTAGCGACTATACTGGATGACCTCAAAAACAGAATCACGGCAGCGGTGACTTCAGTGGAAGAGAAGACACTTTGAGAGGCGTTTGGGACGAATTCAATTATCGTCTCGATGTTGTCCATACAGCAGGTAGAGGGCACATAGAGCATTTATAAAATGTTTAGTAAAACTTGATAACCGTTTGTAACTTTTCGTGTAATTGTAACATGTTGCCATCGTGAAATATACTGCTTTGAAATTGGGTCCATCTTTTTAAAACGCCCTGTATTTAGACGTAGAATTCTATTTGTTAGTGCGTGCTTATAATGGACGTGTGTTGAACTTCTTTTGCGCCGTACGTAGCGAAACCGTGCTAACCAAGTCTCCTACAGTCAAGTCAAATTTAGTTTTGCTTGAACACGTTACAAGAGGTTAATTCACCTCCAGTAACAACAATGAACACAGTGCGAAGACACCGAGAGAGTGAATGGCGGTGTGAGTGTGAATTCACCTTCCGTGACAGCAGTGAACACGGTGCGAGAGAGACACCGAGAGAGTGAATGGCGGTGTGAGTGTGAATTCACCTCTCGTGACAGCAGTGAACAGGGTGCGAGAGAGGCAGAGAGAGTGAATGGCGGTGTGAGTGTGAATTCACCTCCCATAACAGAAGTGAACAGGGTGCGAGAGAGACACAGAGAGTGAATAGCAGTGTGAGTGTGAATTCACCTCTCGTGACAACAGTGAACAGGGTGCGAGAGAGTCACAGAGAGTGAATAGCAGTGTGAGTGTGAATTCGCCTCTCGTGACAACAGTGAACAGGGTGCGAAAGAGACACAGAGAGTGAATAGCAGTGTGAGAGTGAATAGCAGTGTGAGTGTGAATTCACTTCTCGTGACAGCAGTGAACTGGGTGCGAGAGAGACAGAGAGAGTGAATATCAGTGAGTGTGAATTAACCTCCCATAACAGAAGTGAACAGGGTGCGAGAGAGTCACAGAGAGTGAATAGCAGTGTGTGAATTCACCTCTTGTAACAGCAGCGAACACGGTGCGAGAGAGACACAGAGAGTGAGTGGCGGTGTGAGTGTGAATTCACTTCTCGTGACAGCAGTAAACAGGGTGCGAGAGAGACAGAGAGAGTGAATAGCAGTGTGAGTGTGAATTCACCTCCCATAACAGAAGTGAACACGGTGCGAAGACAGAGAGTGAATGGCGGTGTGAGTGTGAATTCGCATCTCGTGACAACAGTGAACAGGGTGCGAAAGAGACACTGAGAGTGAATAGCAGTGTGAGAGTGAATAGCAGTGTGAGAGTGAATAGCAGTGTGAGTGTGAATAGCAGTGTGAGTGTGAATTCACTTCTCGTGACAGCAGTGAACAGGGAGCGAGAGAGACAGAGAGAGTGAATAGCAGTGTGAGTGTGAATTCACCTCCCATAACAGAAGTGAACAGGGTGCGAGAGAGACACAGAGAGTGAATAGCAGTGTGTGAATTCACCTCTTGTAACATCAGCGAACACGGTGCGAGAGAGACACAGAGAGTGAGTGGCGGTGTGAGTGTGAATTCACCTTCCGTAACAGCAGTAAACACGGTACGAGAGAGACACCGAGAGAGTGAATGGCGGTGTGAGTGTGAATTCACCTCGCGTCTTGAGTGAATTTCACCAACAAACCTTTGCGGGTCTCTCCAACGCAGCAACGGCAGCGACCACGCAGCAGGGTGACAAGATGCGGGACAAGACGGCGAGATGCTGGACAAGACGGCGAGACGGGGGACAAGATGCGACACAAGACGAATGTCTCGAGACGTGATGCAGCGGAATTAAATATTACATATGATTTTTTTTTCAGGTTAGATCGCCTGAATATGAATGTGTTGTCAAACCCGCCACCACCCGACACGGCCAATCAGTTCGGGGGAGGGGAGTTTGTGTCGTTGCCAGTGACAGGTCCACAATTGACATGCTCTTCTCTTTGCGTCAGCTCCAGGAGAAATGTCAAGAACACAGAACGCGATAATTGTTTTTTTACCCTTCTATCTGGCAACAAAACTGACACCTTTTTACAAGGAGTCATGTTTGCATAGACCGCAATACCTGCAGTCATAATACAAACAAAAGATATAACTCTGATAATGTGCACTGTCCTTGAAGTTGATTGGTCCACACCCGAGACACATAACGCCCCTGTACTTGGCATTCATTGATCTTACAAAAGCCTTTAACCTCATCAGTGGTGGAGGCCTCTTCAAACTCCTCAAAGTGATCGGCTGCCCACCGAAGCTGCTGGCAGTCATCTCTTCTTTCCATGACAACATGAAAGGAACAATACAGCACAGCGGCACCACCTCAAAGGAATTTCCCATACTCAGTGGTGTAAAGCAGGGGTGCGTGCTTGCCCCAACACTGTTTGGCATCTTTTTCTCACTTATGCTCACACATGCCTTTGGGACAGCAGAAGAGGTAGCTTTCTCCATACAAGATCTGATGGCAAACTCTTCAACCTAAGTTCGCAAAGTCCTCATCAGAGAACTCCTATTCGATGATGATGATGCCGCACTGGCAGCTCCCACTGAACAAGGTCTGCAGACACTCATCGACCACCTTGCCAATGCCTGCAACAACTTTGACCTGACAGTCTGAAAAAGACCAATGCCATGGGCCAGGATGTCAGAGACACCCCTTCCATAAACATTGGTAGATACACCCTGGAAGTCGTTCAGGACTTCGCTTACTTGGGTTCCACCATCACCTGCAAATTGTCCCTCGTCACAAGCGCATTGGGAAGGCGTCTACAGCGATGTTCAGGTTGACCAAAAGAGTGTGGGAGAACAAATCCCTAACGCTCAACACCAAGTGCAGGTGTACCGGGCCTGCGTCCTTAGCACCCTCCTCTATGGGTCTGAGTCCTGGACAACTTACGCCCGGAAAGAACATTGACTAAACACATTCCACCTCTCAGGCGCATCCTCTGTATCAGATGGCAAGATCGCATTGCCAACACCTCAGTCCTCAACTTGGCCGACATTCCCAGCATGCACTCTCTACTTAGTCATAGGTGCCTGAGATAGCTTGGACACGTGCGCCGGATGCAGGATGGCAGAATACCCAAGGATGTCTTGTATGGCGAGCTGGCATCAGGCACACGGGCAACTGCTCACTTCAAAGATGTCTGTAAACGGGACATGAAGAGCTGCGACATCAACCCAAATTACTGAGAGAAAACTGCTAGCGACCGACTCAGCTGGCAGCAGGCTGTAAAAACAGGCCTCAGGAGAGGCGAGGAGAAAAGACACACCGCTTGGCAGACCAAGAGGGAGTGACGTAAAGAACAAGCAACAAACACCTCTGGAGCTGCCACCCGCATTCACTTGCAATTGCTGTGGCAAGGATTGTCACTCAAGGATTGGCCTACTAAGTCATTCTAGGCGCTGCAAAACTTACAGCTGACCTCGTAAGGCGCAAAAGAATTGTCTCTGGAGACACACAGGCCTATAATGACTATGTCGTGTATAGTGTAGTGTATGTTGAACTTATTTTGCGGAGGTGTGCTAATCGGACGTGTGGGGGAAGGACAACAAACCAAACACCAACAAGCAGTTATAAAGAAATGAGTTATCAAGGAAATTAGATGATATTAAAACAACGCTGATCTCAAACCAAATTTTATTATACAAAGGGTTGACAATTCAGATCATGATAATATTTATCAGCCCCTCGGTCTCACATTACGCACTTACAAAATATGCATGAAAATCGAACAAAAAATATGTGATACGCTAAATAACCAAGTAACTCAAGGTGACCACCTTCAACAATCAAATAATAGATAAATACAACGTATGACAACGATAAACTGTATATACCTCTTCTAGACAACCACAAGTCATTCGATTCTAAATAACTTCACACTTGCTACCGGCTCTAAAGCAACAACGAGTTGTAACTAAATACATTGGAATTCTGAGGATCATTGACAACACTCCCCCCAGTACCCACCCCACCCCCGCCCATTGTTTTCATCGAATAAAAATGCTCAGGACTAGATTTAACGACCCGGAAAGTAGTCAAAATAGAAATTGGGGTAATTTCTTCATATCGAATACAGGCAGACCTCTCTTAGAGCGACCCCACAGGGAACGCCAATGAGTGATAGAGATGTTTGCCCTGGAGATGATCATTTTAGTAAAAAAATGAAATAAAATAAAGTGGACTCTCGATTATCCGCATGCGCGGGTTAATCCTATTTGCGGATTAACTGCACACCTTAAATTTTGACATAAATTGAATAGCCCAAATTAATAATCTAAAAAACATTACCACATTGTTATTCTTGGAAATGTTTATTACAAGTCACGTGCTTAAACCGAACAAATACTGTAATTTGCTCCGGTTAATCCGAAATCCACGCAGTTGGCTCTACAGTACAGGAGTTGTCATATCTTTACAACAGTGGGTGGAGTTAGATTGATGTTGATTGGCATGGCTCGGTAATTCACACCTATAGTTGTGGTTTTTGGCATAAAGGTCTGCGGAAAATGATATTTTTTTATCTACGATTTTGAATTATCCGCGGAACGTCCTCCCCATCATTAGCGCGGATAATCAAGAGTCTACTGTACTGCAATCTAAAGTGCGCTTCAGAATGCGAGAACATGCAGGAGGAGTGCTGGCCTGGGGTTAATGAACCCCCGTGCCGCCTATCATTCAGCCAATGAGAGCAAAGCATGCCCTAAGCCGATCAGACCACAACCCCCCTACAATTCGATTTGTTTAGGAACTCACGAAACCAGGGTGGAGTCTCTGACTCAAACCCACAGAGATTTAGACTGAGGACATAGCTAAAATCAAAGGGATCCTTGGAGCCTTGCAGAAAGTACAGTAGAATGAACGCATGAGGGCAGTATATTAAACGTATTATTTTATATATGAAATAACTTTGACCGTCTGTACTACTGGTGATGTTACCAACACGCCAACGAAGCGCTCGAGGTTGGTCACAGCGCCGTCGGGAACGCATCCCCATGAACGCTGCTCTCACCTCACCAGGAACAACAACGCAGCTAGGTGGGGTCTGCCCGTAAATTTCGATTTCCAACTTCAAAAACCGTTCGCGACCGCGATTTCCGAGAACGAATATCAATCATAAACAATAACAATATAAAGACGTTCACGTTTTAAAGCACCAGCTTTTGAAATGGGCAAACGGACATTGCCAAGAACGTTTGGAGATCAAGCCCAGACTTCATAAGCAAAAGGGGAGGCACGTTGTCCCGTCTTTTTTTTTTACAGAAAATTACTAAAAAAATGTTGAATCGCGCGTCTAAACATAATGGAGTGACGCGGTGGTTCCACGCGGTACGACTGCAAGAACGGCAACCCGTTTTTTTACGGGTCGATAAAACGAGCAAAAGTACGGAACAGAACTGAGACTCGGGACCATGCGGCGGTGACCACCGTAGAGGCAGCGAGGGTTGGTGGATCACCGAAAACGCAACATGTGAACCTTATGGCGGTATCCCGGGGTACCATAGTACCCCGGCTCTCGCATAATGTCCATGATGCAGTAATTTTTAGTCTGTTGATGGTCGGCGATGCGGCAATCGACTCATCTCGATGAGCTGTACACGATGCACTAATCAAAGTAAAAATTTTCAATAACGGATTTCTTATGATGTTTGGCATTTCAACATCGCGGAGTAGCACTGATTTCGGATTGGTACCCCAGTCGCGGAGTTAAGTACACCCCTGAACAAAAGTGTCCCAGAAATAAAATATTTAATTGCCTCGGCCATTTTGTATTATTTGGTACCCCAGGGTACCGCTATAAGGATCATGTGTTTTGCGAAACTTTCCCTTCCCATGCGCATCATCGAAGAAGTGCCATAAACCTTAGCTGGTTCGCCAACAGAAAAAGATACAGTCAAGCGTGGACGATTATTATCTGTCCGTTCTACATGGGATTTAATTCAATCGAGTCCAGTCTATGTCGCCTGGACGGGTTGCGATTGCATTCATTCTGCCACGGTTCAACCGCGCCAGTCCGGCTGTGCGTCGGTAATAGCAGGGAGGATATATGTGGGGGGGGGGGCGAACATAGAAGTGCAGTACAACAATGTATATATTTTCTTCTGCACTGCCCCTACTGTTCACGTGACGGTATAGCCCGCTACAGCCCAATGACAACTATGTTGTATGGCAACCCGTTGTGGGAAGGGTGGTTACCCATCCAAGTACAGGGACTCCTCTACTTATGAACGAGTTAGGTTCCAGAGGTCTGTTCGTAAGTCGATTTGTTCGAAAGTCAAACTTTACTCCCGTCGATTCCAAATATGTCGTATGGCGTGTACACTAAACACGTGGAATGGCTTTAAAAGTTGCACAATCTCCTGTAGATGTAGATGCGACTGGTTCTTCATATTCTGCAGGCGTAGGTGACACCACCACCATTTATTGCGCGGCAGTTGAACTTACGAATCTGAGTCCGAACAACTGCAACTGGACATACGGACATGTTTGTTCACATCTCCTAAAGTTCATAAGTCGAATGTTCATAAGCAGAGGAGTCCGAGTACTATCCAGGCTGAGCTTTGCTTGGCTTCCGGAGTCTCGAACAAGATCGCCGGACTCTGGGAGACTCGGTAAACAGCGGACATTAATCAGAAAATTCAGATACATTAAAAAAATCAGTTCAACACTTACAGATACATGCGTAGAACCCACACATTTAAAAAAAATCACTGGTCATTGCTGTTAATAGATTGTTACTGTTAATAGATTGTTACTACCTATAGAATATATACATTCACACCTCTGCTCTGTCTGTAGTCAGGAAATAAATTAATTAAAAAGCACAATTTTTATCCGAAATAACACCTTTTTCAGTTCGAGGTTTTCAACTTCCCAGCGTCTATCTTTCCTAAAAAATATCCATGCACGCGTGTCGTCCTCTCACCAGTGCGTAATTCTGGAACTCAAGTCGAAAGCTTCCCCCCCCCTACCCACACGAACCCCCTTTCAGATGTGCACCTTCTCGTGGGAGTGTGTCCTAAAATGCTTGTTTAAATAAGTCCGCGTGGTGAACCTCTTCCCGCAGTCCTTGCACATGTACGGCCTCTCGCCCGTGTGCGTGATGGAGTGCTTGTCCAGGGTGGAGCGCTGCGAGAACCCCTTGCCGCACTCCTCGCACACGTGCGGCTTCTCGCCCGTGTGCGTTCTGGAGTGCATCTCTAAATTGTAGCGCTGCGTGAACCTCTTGCCGCACTCCTCGCACATGTACGGCCTCTCGCCCGTGTGTGTCCTCAAGTGTTTCTCCAAGGTGGAGCGCTTCGAAAACCTCTCCCCGCACTCCTTGCAGATGTGCGGCTTCTCGCCCGTGTGGGTTCTGTAATGGGCCTCTAAATTGGAGCGCTTGGAAAACCTCTTGCCGCACTCCTCGCACACGTGCGGCTTTTCGCCCGTGTGCGTCTTGCAGTGCTTGTTCAAGTCGGCCTGGGCCGTAAACCCCTTCCCGCACTGCAGGCACACGTGCGGCCTCTCACCCGTGTGCGTCCGGGAATGTATCTCCAAGCTGGAGTGGCGCGTGAACCGTTTCCCGCACTCCATGCACACGTGCGGCTTCTCGCCTGTGTGCGTACGGGAGTGAGTGTCCAGGTTGGAGCGCTGCGAGAACGCCTTGCCGCACTCCTTGCACACGTGCGGCCTCTCTCCCGTGTGCGTCCTCGAGTGCGTGTTCAGGGTGGAGCGCTTCGAGAAGCTCTTTCCGCACTCCAGGCACGTGTGCAGGTTCTCCCGACTGTGCACCCTGGAGTGGGCCTCCAAATTGGAGAGCTTCGTGAATGTCTTCCCGCACTCCGTGCACGCATGCGTCTTCCGAACGGCGTGCGTCTTGCCGTGCTTGTTCAAGTCGGCCCTTGCCGCGAACCCCTTGCCGCACTCGACACACACGTGCGGCCTCTCGCCCGTGTGCGTCCTCGCGTGTATCTGCAGGCTGAAGCGGCGCGTGAACGTCTTGCCGCACTCGGCGCACTCGTGCGACTTCCTGGCCGCGTGAGTCCTCGAGTGCAGCTCCAGGTTGGACAGCCGCGAGAAGCTCTTGCCGCACTCGGCGCACGTGTGCGGCCTCTCGCCGGCGCGCGCCCGGCAGCGCTTCTTCTTCGTCGGCGGCGGCGCTACCGCCGCCGCCTCCACAGGAGTCTTCGAGAGCCCCTTCTCGCACTCCTCGCACGCGTGCGCGTACTCCCCCGTATGCGAGATGGAGTTCGTGTTTAAGTCGCGACGCGTCGTAAACTCCTTGCCGCACTCCTTGCACGCGAGCTTCCTCTCGTCGGCGGCGACCGCCACCGCGCACGCCGGGGCGCCTTCCGCCACCTTCCCGCACCGCTTGCAGGTTCCCCACGTCTTGCCGCTGCGTTGCGCTTCGTCCGTCTTTATCACTTCGAAGGCTCCACCCTTCCCGCACTCGTCGCACGGCGGTTCCGATTCTTTCACAGCGTCGTCGCCGTCGTCATCGCCGCCGTTGTCGCCGCCGTCGTCGCCGCCGTCATCGCCGCCGTCATCGCCGCCGACGTCGCCGCCGCAATCATCGTCGTCGTCGTCGTCGTCGGCTGCAGGTTTTCACGAAACGCAAATTGCGACAGTTCGGTTAGACTTGGTGGCAAAGGGGGTAGGGGGGGCAAGAGATAAAATGACGAGTCGCCACACCAAAGACAACAGTGACGTTTTAACGTTGGCATATTTTTCTTTTGGTCACGGTAAACTTACAGAACGATTTCCGATTCAACGTATAAAGATAATACAGACTCAGTAACAGAAAGACAAAGCGAGATAAACACAGACAACTCGATACAGAGAGACAGAGAAACATTCGGTAATACCAAGAGATCGAGATATTTATAGAAACATGATGAAAGATACACACAGACAGACAGACACCCAGATATAGATTTGGTTGCTGCTATAACCTTCCACATGATGATAAGCCACTGCGTTGAGCTATCATTTGTGATGACCAGGTCACTCCTGAAAAGGAACTACATAGCTCAGTCGGCCTTACCTGGTCAATACAATAGTTTCGTTTTAGCACGAGTCTCGATGAGTATATGTGGATTTCTGTGGATCTCTATGGGTCTGTAGAAACACGCGTTTAGAGTGCTTGGCTGCTGATATAAAATGCCCACACAATGATGATGATAAGTCCACTTCGTTGAGCTATCACTAGTTTAGTTTTAGTTGAGCAACCTAAGCTATTGTGTTATATATTTTTTATATATAAATATTTTAAACGTTGCATTTGCTACGTCCGATGCGATCAAAGAAAGGTTAGGGGGGAACAGACAAAGACCCTCCGTATAGTTTAACATGTAGTAGGGCTTTCGCGACCAACATTATCCATAAGAGGTTATTTTTTGGGTTAGATCGCGTAAATATAAATGTGTGTCGTTCAACCCGCCACCACCCGGCACATCCAATTAGTAAGGTTTGTCACGTAAACAAAACGTGGCCAATTTGTTACTAGTACAGCACTAACCGGTTGTGTGTTGGAGTAAACCCACTTCGACATTTACGATTTGAATACCGTGACATTTCTCCGGTATTTACAACAACCAGCATCATCAGGCGAGAGCCAGATTTGTGGAGAAATCCTACTCCTGTTTCGTTCTTGTATAGAGAGATGAATGTGATGTTGTCACTTGTGAACCAATCAGGTGCAAAAACCAGTGGGGGGGGGGGGGGGGTTAATGTATACACATAAATTACAATGGATATCCATCACTCGATCTAATCCCAAAAAAACTCTTTTGGATCCCCTGTATAGCCTGAACAGACTGTAGGGGTGCTGTTAGCGAGCAGCACCTATGAAGGCCGGCACAGCACACGAGGGGGTGGGTGGCCAGCATCACACCCGGCCGCCTTTGTCTCCCCAGTTCAAGTTCAAGTTCATTTATTAGGTATAGCCCTATGAGCCATTCCGCTCTTGAATCGGGTGCAACCGCAACAAACAAAAAACAAAAACATGAACAAAAAACATCTTCAAGTGAATATGTAACTGAGTGCAAACAGAAAAACACCGTACACCAACGCTGTGTGCAAAACCAGTGGGATGCAAGTCAAACAACCAACAACAACCACAAGGCAACTTAGATTAAGGCCATCAGTCTAACTCTGTAATGGTGATGTTTACTACACACCACACCGGGTACTCGGTTGAGGCTGAGTCGACCTAGGGGAGGGCCCATGACCAGTTCGGATAATTGTCACCGGTGTTGGCCGTGAGCGGGAATTGAACTCGAGTTGCCAGGTTCCGAGTGCTAACCGCTACAGGGGCGGGGGGGGGTCGAACACACACGCTCACTCTCTCTCACCTTCGCCCGTGTCCTCCTCGGACAACTCCACCTCGATGAAGTTCTGGTCCGGAGTGTTCGCGTACCCACGGGAATCCTTCACCTCCTCCGGCTTCTCGGTGGCTTCTTCGACTCGAACGGCATTCGGATCCGGAGCTGTCACTCACAAAACGCACCCCATTGCCCTTCTCTCGTATGGCTGCCGACGTCGATGGCAGAGCAGCAACTACGATTTCACGCTCAGATGGTGGTCAAGCTCAGTCGAGCGCGTCAGCGGGAGCAGTGTGTACCGTCTGTCATGGATGACCACAGTCGCACCACGACTAATGGAGACCCTCCCACTGCTCCCGGTCTTAAATAGAGCAGCAGGGTGACATCATCATTTAACCCAATCATGTGCAGAGATCAGAGGCGGAGAGCAGAGGTCGCAACCGGGTATCCAATACCCGTACCCTAACCGATACCCGGCTATCCATTTGCGACCCTGGTGCGGCCAGGTACGGGTACGGGTAGGCCGTGAGTTACTGGTGAGTAACTGTTTGTCACTCATCTTGTCTCTTCTCACAATTCAAGTTCCTAGAATCAACCCACCCGCGCCTGCAACATGGCTTCATCCCAGAGGTCGCAATCAGGTACCCGATACCCGTACCGTACCCGTACCCGGCCGGGTACGGGTACGGGTACCCGTTTGCGACCCTGGTGTGGCCGGGTACGGGTAAGGATAAGGAATCAAAACCCGTTTGCGACCTCTGGCGGAGAGGGGGGGTATTGTAATTATATAATAGGTTAATAATCAGTGAATTGTTATGATTAGTAATCAGTTGTAGATAACTCATTAGTTGTAATGTGTATTATTTAATAACTGAAACCAATTACTATACCCAATCAGGTGCAGAAATCAGAGGTTGCGAAGGGGGGGGGGGTTATTGTAATGATATACTACGTTAGTAATAAGTCAATTAGAATGTGTTTCCCCTATAAGGAATTGTAATATGTATTACTTAATAATACGCTTACAGGTCGCACTAAGCCTGTAGCTGTCAGAGCAATTAAAATTATTTGTATTTTTCTCAATTTCAATGGATTCTCTAATTAGTCTTGGCCAGTAATAATTAGTTTTACACAACACTTCAACGTTATCAAAATCAATTGAGTGGCCTTGTTGGCAAGCATGTTCTGCCACTGCCGACAGTTGTGTTTGAGATCATTTCTTTGGTGTTATTTTAGTCTTACGCTGATGTTACGTCCCGTCTGTCCAATATAGTATCTGTCACATGAGCAATTAATCCGGTATACACCTTCTGTTGATAATTTATGTAATTCGTCTTTAGTACAAGATACTAGTTTTTTTAATTTTGTGTACTGTACCAAATCATACTTTAATGTTTTGCTTTTGCAAAACATGGGCTAATTTGTCAGTTACTCCTGAGATATATGGTATTTTAATTGTTTTAATAATCTGATCGCTTTCAGCAGTGTTGCTTTGCAATCGTGATTTGGCATTCAGTGCTGTTAATTTGAGCATTATTGTAGCCATTCTGTCGTAGTGCTTCTTTAACATGTTTAATCTCTCTCCCTAGACTTTCACCATCTGACACTGTTTTAGCCCGATGTATGAGCGTCTTGATACGAGAGGATTTCTGAGCTGGATGATGATATGAATCTGCATTCAGATAGGCATCAGTGTGCGTTCCCTTTTGGTAAACGCTGCGTGTTATTTTGCCATTTAGGCCATGTCCAAGCAAAATATCTAATAAAGGGAGTGTGTTATTCACCTCTGTTTCCATGGTGAACTGGATGGCCGGGTTTTGTGCATTGAGATGATTTAGAAATGCATTAAGTGTATCTTTACCATGGACCAGACAACCAAAGTATCATCAACATATCCAAACCAAAAAGATTGTTTAAAATGTACTTGAGGCAAGTGCTCTTGTTTCAAAGTTTTCCATGTACAGATTTGCTATACCAGGAGATAAAGGAGAGCCCATTGCTGCTCCTTCCTTTAGTTTAAATAAATCACCTCTCCATAAAAAGTGTTATTTAAACAATGGTCAGCTAGTTTTGGAATATCTTTTGGTAAACCTGTATTCCTTACTAGTGTATCAAGTAATTTAAGCGACTCATTAACTGGAACCTTAGTGAATAGAGAAATCACATCAGAACTCACCAGAATGTCATGAGGGTTAAGTTTAATATCTTTAATCACATTCATAAGATGTTCTGAATTTCTTATGAATGAAGATGTCCTACCGATGTAGGGCTCTATTTGTTTAGTTACATATTTTGCTCATTTATACGTGGCAGAGCCAATTGTACTTACTATGAGTCGTAATGGGATGCCGATTTTATGAATCTTTGGTAGCCCATACAGTCTAGGTGGTTTTGAGGCCCTTGGCTTAATTTGGTATTGCTCAGTCTTGGGGATTAATGAATTTGCAATGATTGCAGTAGTCTTACGTTCTAAAATATTAGTTGGATCTCTACTCTTTTGTTCTTTCGGTAAAGTCACGCAGGTAAAAACATAAAAAAAATATATCACGACGTTTCGATTGCAACACAAGTGGTCGTCCTCAGGCAGAAAAAATAATCCAACAGTGGAACTGCTGAACCAGGAAGAACACAGTGAGAGAGCTGTTACAACAAGAGGTTATATATGTGGTGAAGGCCAAGCAGGCAGGGACTGATCACACAGAGGCCCATAGACTCATAAAGAAGCCCACAGATTCACACAGAAACCCATAGACTCACACAGAGAGAAACCCATAGACTCACACAGAAACCCATCGACTCACACAGAGACCCAGACTCACACATAGACCCATAGACTCACATAGAGACCCGCAGACGCACACAGAGAACCATAGACTCACGTAGACTAATAGACTAACATAGAGACCCATAGACTCATCACACAGAGGCCCGTAGACTCACAAAGAAGCTCACAGATTCACAGAGGCCCATAGACTCACAGAGGCTTAAAGACTCACAAAGAGGCCCATAGACTCACAAAGGCACATAGACTCACACAGAGACCCATAGAATCACCCACAGACCCGTAGACTCACACAAAGACCCAAAGTCTCACATAGAGACTCACACAGAGATCTATAGACTCACACACAACCCCATAGAGTCACACAGAGCCCCAAAGACTCACACAGAGCCCCATAGACTCACACAGAGACCCACAGACTCACACCGGGACCCGCTGACTCACAGTTCTACGACACATTGGAAAAACCATACTTATTAGATGAGTTCTATTCGCGCATGACAGCAGCACAGCTTGGAACACTGGGTCGGTAAATAAAAAAAACCCAAGACAACGCTGGGTTTACTCCGCGACGCGATCAGAGGTGGCGGGGGGCCCCTCTCACCTTCACCGACGTCGTCCTCCGACAACTCCACCTCGATAAAGTTCTGGTCTGGGGCGTCCACGCGTCCACGGGAGTTCCCCGTCTCCTCGGGCCTCTCGCTGCTGCCTCCATCAACTGGAGCAGTGCTTCGGTCCAGAACTGCAAAATGTTTCAAAACGCGGCCCCCGTTGGCATTCACGCATGGGGGAGTTTAATGCGCGGTGGGCCTCTCGCGACCCAATATTAGTCACAATAAAGGGACGTAGCCAACCGAGCTGATCGGAGGTGCGAGGGAAGTGCATAGCTCCCAGTGGCTTCCTCATATCGGAAGGTGATCACCGTCTCTGTTCAACGGTCGAGCCAAAAGCCGCCGCCGCCGCTGCGAGGTCAACGACAGAGGTCGCAATCGGGTACCCGATACCCGTACCCTACCCGATACCCGGCTACTCGTACCCGGCCGGGTACGGGTAGCCGTGTGCGACCCTGGTGCGGCCGGGTACGGGTAGCCGCATGTGACTCACCCCAACCAATGAGTGAGAAGGCCGTGCGTCACTGGTGAGTAACCGTTTGTCACTCATTTCCCAACGTCTTGTCTCTTCTCACAATTCAAGTTCCTAGAATCAACCCACCCGCGCCTGCAACATGGCTTCATCCCAGAGGTCGCAATCGGGTACCCGATACCCGTACCCTACCCGATACCCGGCTACCCGTACCCGGCCGGGTATCGGGTAGGGTATGGGTACCCGTTTGCGACCCTGGTGCGGCCAGGTACGAGTACGGGTAAGGAATCAAAACCCGTTTACGACCTCTGGTCAACGACCGTAGCTCGCATGGTGGTCTGAGTGTCCTTCCCGTGTGGCTGCCCTGCCATTCATTTCCACGAGGACACTTTTCTGTCGTTGTTGTTTGTTGAAAAGATGGACCGCGGTAGAGTAGTGCGATTGTGGCCATGCAACCCAAAAGCTACGGACCCATACGGTGAACACCACCTGTGGCCTGCGCTCCTTCGAAAAACTGAAGCCCTCTCATCGTGGCAAGGAGCAGACCTCGGACGTGGGCACCTGTAGCTCCCGAACCGCACTGCTGCCATGGGCAAGGATATAACAGTTTACATGCAATGTTAACCTATGGGCAGTGTTGTTCTATGGGTCCAGTGTTATTCTACGGACGACGTTAGCCTCTGGACCAAATAGTAGACCCACTGTAGTCTGCGTTCCTTCAACGGAGAACGGCAAAAACTACACACGACTCTCTCTCTCCTGCAGCCCTCTTGCCGTGGCTAGCAGACCGACCTTCAACATTGGCATTTAGCCCGTGAACTTATTGCAATGTTAATCCATGGGCAGTGTTATTCTATGGGTGCAACGGTATTCTATGGACACGTTAGTTGAATAGAATGCTGCTGAATGGAGTACAAAATAATATAATACCTTAACCTCATTACATGACTCCCAATAGGATATATGATCCATGGTAAAACAAGCCAATTTTTTTTAAATATATAGACGTAAATTTGCCTCTCAAAGGGGCGGGAACTCGCCTTGACCAATGTCCTCCTCCAGCAACTTGACGACGATGAATTTCTGAACGTCTTCCGACCACACCTCCACCTTGACCAGCTTCTTCTTCGTCGCGGTCACGCAGCCGCGGGCTTCTCCCGCCTCCTTCCCCGGTCGCCCAGCGGCTTCATCAACCTCGGGAACGTTGCCATCTGCAGCTGCGATTTAAGAAGATGTAGCAGAGAGCTCAGCGAAGTAACTTACGTGGACATTTTATATCAGCCAAATACGATAAACGCATGACTTCGATTCTAAACGGAGAAAAATCCACGCGACCACGGGGGAGACAGAGAGAGAGACGCAGACTCCAAATACACAGCAGCAGGCGTCAGGGTGAGGATCGAACCCACGACGTCCTGTACACCAAGCGAGAGAGTCAACATCTCCCTGAGCCAGCGTGCCGTTCGGTGCCGTGGCGCTGATGTGGCGATATTGTGATAATCGGCGACGTTTTAGGGGGTCTCACCCGCATCGGCCTCTTTACGTTTCGCCGTCGAGTCGGCGCACTCACCAGGACTCGGATGTTCTTCGCGCTCTTGTTTGATGGTCGGAAACGTGATTCGTGAATCCATCTGTAGATAAAAAAATGATGTTTTCGACATCCACGTAAATTTGTGTACAAAGACAACAAAAGACCCACCCTGTTAGGACAAGTGGCTGTCCCGTAGCGAGCAGCAGCGCCGATGAAGGTCGGCACTGTGGCTCACGAGGGGGTGGGTGGCCAGCACGATGCCCGGCCACCTTTGACTCCCTGAGTGACGATGTTTAATGCGCACACCACACCAGGTACTCATTTGAGGCTGAGTTGACCTAGGGGTGGACCATGGCCTGTTCAGATATTCATCACCGGTGTTGGCCCTGAGCCGGAAACGAACTCGGGTCGCAGGGTTCGTAGCACAGCGCTGCACTACTGCTCCTCAAAGACAAAGATCCCCCATAGAGCCTTAACAGACTATTGGGGCAAGTGCCTATGAAGGCCGGCACAGCACACGAGGGGGTGGGTGCCCAGTACCAAGCCCGGCCACCTTTGTCTCCCCCAGTGGCGATATTTACTCCGTAAACCGCACCACGTACTCATTTTAGGCTGAGTCGAACTAGGGGAGGGCCAGGACCGGTCCAGATAGTCGTCACCGGTGTTGGCCGTGAGCGGGAATCGAATCCGGATCGCCGGGTTCGTAGCGCAGAATATTTATACTCCGATTAGCATGGTTGGCTACGTACGGTACGAAAGAAGTTGAACGTACATACACTACACTATACACTACAATATCTAGACTATACACTATACTATACACTACGATACACGACTATACACTGCGCCACTATCCTTAATTGAAAACTAATTTCTGTATAACTGCTTCTTCTGTTGTGTTTAGTTTGCTGTCCTTCCCCCAAACTTCCCATAAGCGCGGTTGGCTACGTACGGTGAGAAAGAAGTTCAACGTACATACACTGCACTACAATACACTATAGACTACACTATACACACTACGCTATACACTGCATACTACACAATATACAATACACACTACACGATACACTACGATACACTAAGCTACACGCTACACACTACATTACTATACACTACTCTACACTAAGCTACACACTACACTATTCACTACAATACACTAAGCTACACGCTACATTACTATACACTACACTAATATACACTAAGCTACACACTACACTATACACTAATATACACTAAGCTACACACTACACTACTATACACTAAGCTACACACTACACTACTATACACTACTCGACACTAAGCTACACATCACACTTTACACTACTATACACTACTATACACTACGCTACACACTACACTATTCACTACAATACACTAAGCTACACGCTACACTACTATACACTACTATACACTACACTAATATACACTAAGCTACACACTACACTACTATACACTAAGCTACACGCTACACTACTATACACTACTATACACTACACTAATATACACTAAGCTACACACTACACTATACACTACTATACACTAAGCTACACACTACACTATTCACTACAATACACTAAGCTACACGCTACACTACTCTACACTAAGCTACACACTACACTATACACTAAACTACACACTACACTACTATACACTACTCGACACTAAGCTACACATCACACTTTATACTACTATACACTACTCTACACTAAGCTACACACTACACTATACACTAGTCTACACTACGCTATACACTACTATACACACTACACAACGGTACACGACACTCCTATACACTACACCACTATACCAAGCTGAAAACTAATATCCGTAGAACTGCTTCTTGTTGTTGTTGTTGTGGTGTTTAGTTTGTTGTCCTTCCCCCGGCACCTCCGATTGGCCACGGGTTGCCTACGTACGGTGCGAAAAAAGTCCAACGTAACAGCACACACAAACAAGATCGGCACAAGTATCGATTACAGCTGTCAATGACGACAACAGGCTACGGTGACAATAGCCAACAGAGTCCTGGATGTCCATTGGTTACCTCACTTGTTGTCTTTGCCGTATCTCTGTCGATATTCAGTGTAGCTAGCTGCCTCTCTGTCCGTCTCTCTGTGGCCACGTGTGTCTCTCTCTCTATCCTTGTTTCTGTATCTTTGTCTCTGTATCTTTGTCTCTCTGTCTGTCTCTATGTCTCTCTGTCTGTCTATGGCCACGTGTCTCTATCCCTGTTGTTGTATCTTTGTCTCTTGTCTGTCTCTCTGCCTGTCTCTCTATGGCCACGTGTGTCTCTCTCTATCCTTGTTTCTGTATCTTTGTATCTCTGTCTGTCTCTATGTCTCTCTGTCTCTCTATGGCCACGGGTATCTCTATCTTTGTTTTTGTATCTTTGTCTCTGTGTCTGTCTCTCTGTCTGTCTCTCTATCTCCACGTGTATCTTTCTATGGCCACGTGTCTCTCTATCCCTGTTTTTGTATCTTTGTCTCTGTGTCTGTCTCTTGTTTCTATGTCTCTCTCTCTATGTCCAAGTGTGTCTCTGTCTATCACGGAATGTATCTATCCTTGTTTCTGTCTTTGTCTCTATCTGTCTCTGTATCTGCACGTGTATCTCTCTATGGCCACGTGTCTCTCTATCCCTGTTTTTGTATCTTTGTCTCTGTGTCTGTCTCTTGTCTCTCTGTCTCTCTCTCTCTATGTCCACGTGTGTCTCTGTCTATCACGGAATGTATCTATCCTTGTTTCTGTGTCTTTGTCTCGATGTCTGTCTCTGTATCTATGTCGGTATCTGTGTTTTTTAGCACTGTACGTCTCTCTCTGTGTTAATCTTTGTCTATGTGTGTCTCTGCAGCTTCGTCTGTCTATCTCCCCTGTATCTTTGCCTCTGTGTCTCTGTGTGTCTCTGTCTTTCTTAGCACTTTACGTCTTGTCTGTGTATCTGTAGCTTCGTCTTCTGTCTATCTCCCCCTGTCTCTTTGTTTCGGCCTTTGTATCTCTGTGTCTCTTTGATCCGAGTTACGTCTAAGCCCCTTGCTATGTCTGTGTATATCTCTCTCTGTGTATCTATCTCTGGGTCTGTCTGTGTATGTCTCTCTCTGTGTATCTGTCTCTGGGTATATCTCTCTGTGTATCTGTCTCTGTGTCTGTCTGTGTATATCTCTCTCTGTGTATCTGTCTCTGGGTCTGTCTATGTCTCTCTCTGTGTATCTATCTCTGGGTATGTCTGTGTATATCTATATCTGTGTATCTGTCTCTGTCTGTCTGTGTATATCTCTCTGTGTATCTGTCTCTGGGTCTGTCTGTGTATGTCTCTGTCTGTGTATCTGTCTCTGGGTCTGTGTATATCTGTCTCTGTGTCTGTCTGTGTATGTCTCTGTCTGTGTATCTGTCTCTGGGTCTGTCTGTGTATGTCTCTCTCTGTGTATCTGTCTCTGGGTCTGTCTGTCTGTGGATATTTATCGCTGTCTCTCCGTGCCCCTATCTCTCCATTTATAAATGTTTGTCTCCGTGTCTCGATGTCTCTGGGTCTCTGTCTTCCTCCGCGTCTATCTAAATCTCTCAAGTCTCTGTCCGTCTCTGACTATCTCTGTATCTTTATCTGTGTGAATCTGTGTATATCTCCCTGTGTCTGTGTCTCTCAATGTATATTTGTCTCTGTGTCTCCGTATCTCTGTGGCTGTGTGTCTCTCTCTCTCTCTTCGTATCTCTCTGTGTATCTCGGCTCTGTCTCTGTATTTGTCTCTGTCTATTTCTACCTGCCTCTGTTTCTGTCTGCGTCTCAGCGTGATTCTCTCTTTCTGTCTCTCTCAGTCGTTCTGTCTCTCTCGGTCTCTCTCTGTCTCTGTCTTTGTCTCCGTGTCCCCACGGCCGCTGTCTCTGTGTCTCTCTGTCTCAGTGTCCCCACGGTCTCTGTGTCTCGCTGTCCCTCTGTCTTTGTCTCCGTGTCTCTCTGTCTGTGTCTTTGTCTCCGTGTCCCCACGGCCGCTGTCTCTGTGTCTCTCTGTCTCAGTGTCCCCACGGTCTCTGTGTCTCGCTGTCCCTCTGTCTTTGTCTCCGTGTCTCTCTGTCTGTGTCTTTGTCTCCGTGTCCCCACGGCCGCTGTCTCTGTGTCTCTCTGTCTCAGTGTCCCCACGGTCTCTGTGTCTCGCTGTCCCTCTGTCTTTGTCTCCGTGTCTCTCTGTCTGTGTCTTTGTCTCCGTGTCCCCACGGCCGCTGTCTCTCCGTGTCTCTCTGTCTCCGCTGTGTGGTGACCCCCCCCCACTCAACACATTCACCCCGCAGCGAGCAACAAGATGCGGCACAAGGGAGGTCACAGGCGACGAGGGGATGCGGAGAGTTTTCTGTCTATCTGTGTCTCTCTCTCTGTGTCTCTGTCTGTGTGTCTCTCTGTCTGTCTGTCTGTGTCTCTCTCTGTCTGTCTGTGTCTCTCTGTCTGTGTCTCTCTCTCTCTGTCTGTCTGTATCTCTCTGTCTGTTTGTCTCTCTCTCTGTCTTTCTGTGTCTGTCTGTGTCTCTCTCTGTGTCTGTGTCTTTGTCTCCATCTCTCTCTGTCTCCGTGTCCCCACGACTGCTGTTTCCGTGTCTCTCGGTCTTTCTCTCTGTACACGTTAGAGTGTGTGTACGTGTACATGTGTGTGTGTGTACGTGTACCGCGTGTGTATGTGTGTACGTGTGTGTGTATATGTGTACCGCGTGTGTGTATATGTATGTGTGTATGTGTACCGTGTGTGTATGTGTATTTATGTGTGTACGTGTGTGTGTGTACGTGTATGTGTACATGTATGTGTGTATGTGTATCGCGTGTGTATGTGTATGCATGTGTGTACGTGTATGTGTGTGTGTACGTGTATGTGTGTGTACGTGTATGTGTACCGCGTGTGTATGTGTACGTGTACGTGTGTATGTGTGTATATATATATGTGTGTAGGGGGGAGCTGTAGTGTAGCGGTTAGCGCTACGCTGCGCTATGAACCTAGCGACCGGGTTCGATTCCTGCTCACGGCCAACACCAGTGACGATTATCTTAACCGGTTATGGGCCTCCCCATAGGTCGACTCAGCCTGAAATGAGTACCTGGTGTGGTGTGTAAACATCGCCACTGGGAGACAAACGGTCGGGCGTGGTGCTGGCCACCCACCCCCTCGTGTACCGTTCCGGCCTTTATAGGTGCTCGCTAACAGCACTTGCCCCTACAGTCTGTTAAGGCTATACGGGGGATCTTTGTCTTTTATCTTTTTTATATATGTGGACTGTGTGTGTGTGCGTGTGTGTGCGTGTAAGTGTGTATGTGTGTATGTATACCGTCTATGTGTAGGGGTGTTACAGGAGGGTAAACAAACACACAGGGGTGTCTGCACCAGAGGTCGCAACCGGGTACCCGATACCCGTACCCTACCCGATACCCGGCTACCCGTACCCGGCCGGGTACGGGTACCCGTTTGCGACCCTGGTGCGGCCGGGTACGGGTAAGGAATCAAAACCCGTTTGCGACCTCTGGTCTGCACCCACACACAGAGGGGTGTCTACATCAACGTCCGCATCGGTTAACCCTGGGGGGCTGTGGGTGGCGCTGGGATCCCCCACAGCCCCACCCCTCGTGGGGCGATTGGTATAAAAGGCGGGGAGCCGGAGGGCTCGGGGTCCAGTGTGTAAGCTTCGACCAGTGAAGACTGAAGACCTGCAGAATAGGCCCTGGAACTCCCCTGGCTGGCCGTACTTGTCAAAATCGAGCAGGGCAAGCCAGAGGCGCGGCGCTAAGAACCTCAGAGCCGACGCTCTTGTAAGAGCCGGTCTGATGGTTAAGTGACGTGATCCGTGCTTAACCAGGGCCGGATCAGTTAGCCTCCCCTAGCACCCTAGTGGAGGAACTGGGGCCAGATTAGTTGGGGATAGCGCTAGGGGGATATCCCTGTTAAGTCCGGGTGAAGGGGCCGTTACCCCTTCAAGTGTAATATACATGGCCTGTAACTGACGAAGTTGAATAAATAAGTGTGCCTCCGATTACATCGTCTCCGTCCCATTTGAACCCACTACATATGTAATGAGCGACTTCCACGACACGTCGTGTAGAGGGTACTTCTTTTATTACTCACACTGGGCACAAAACAGGCCAACACTTATTCTTCCTCATACGGAGTACAACACTCAATATTAACGGCTCTACTGGCCACACACAGCCCATCACTCGGCGTGGTCCCATCGGCCTCGCTCGGCTACGCCGCTGGCTGGCGGCACGACGATGACGGAGATGGAAACCACGCAGGGGATCTTCCACGTGGCCGGACGACGGCGAGAGATGTCGGCGAGCAGCGACGCAGCCTGGACCCAAGACCCCACACGCGAGCCCCCAAGCTCTGGGTCCGCTCCCCCTTGTATCGCCCCAGCAGGGATGTCATTACATCTGTGTATTGTGTGTGTGTGTGCGTGCCCGTGTGCGCACGTGTCCGTGTGCGCACGTGCCTGTGTGCGCACGTGCCCGTGTGTGTGTGCCCGTGTGCGCACGTGTGTGTAAGTGTGTAAAACAACCCCCTTACCTCCTCGTGGTGCTGGACGTGGGGGGAGGGCCAATTTAGATTGACAATTCCCCTCGTGGTGTTTGTAGCCACCGCAGCGGCCAAGTGGGGGCTCTGGATGGGTGTGAGGGGCTGGTAACCCCTCCACCTTCAAATAAATTATATCGATACCACGGAAAAAATATCAAACGAAGCTTGTGCCAGAGGTCCCGGGGGGACAGGCGTCCATGACGTCTCCTGGCCAAACCCCATTTGGCGGAGTCAGGAGACTGAATCCTTACCCTCGGGGCTCCTCCAGAAACAGTACAAAGCCATTGCGAGTAGCCACGTGGAATATTCGAACACTTACTGCTGAGGAGAGGCTGCCACTCCTCTCTTGGGAGCTGGACCGGTACCGCCTGGATCTCTGGGGTACTCACGAGGTCCAGTAGACTGGCTCTGGCTCCTGCCACTATGAGGAGTGGACAGTCCTCTTCTCGGGGCAGGAAACTACCAAGCAACGGAGTGGCAGTGAGGTGTTGGAAGCTGTAAGCTCCAGGCTACTTTGGGCTCTCCTTCCCATCAACCTGAGACGAGGAGTGGTAGTCGTGGTTACTTATGCTGCCACCAAAGATGAACATCAGTGGAGGAATGCCGGCAAGGCCGATTAGTTAGATGTGTCTATTTGTTTGTGTTTCTCCCTTGTGATGGGACTTTGTAAGATGAATGTTGAGATTCATAAAGGCATGGGGTGACTGACCAATAAGGTCTGAATTGGTCTAATAATAAAGTAGGGCACTGATAAGGGGTTGACAGGTTTGCTACTATACTACTATACACGAACTATATACCGTGTCAACCCAGATGGTTTACCCCGTATTCTTGTCCAGGGAAATTTAATTTTCAGGTTCATACGGCGTACAGCCGTCTCAATACGGGCACAATAATGTTGTCTATTTGTTTGTGTTTCTCCCTTGTGATGGGGACTTGCAGGATAAACGTTGAGATTTATAAGGGCTTGGCAGGTATGGAGTGGTGAGTGTAGTGGTGATTGTACTAGTGGTAATTGTCTATTTGTTTGTGTTTCTCCCTTGTAATGGGGGCTTGCAGGATAAACGTTGAGATGTATAAGGGCATGGGGGTGACCAATAAAGTCTGAATTGGTCTGTAATCAAGTTCAAGTAAATTTATTAGGTATAGCCCTGTGAGCCATTCGGCTTGAATCGGGTGCAACCGCAACAAACAAAAACATGAACAAGAAAACATCTTAAAGTGACTATGTGACTAAATGCAAACTGAAAATCCTGGAAAAAAAACAGCAAAATTCCAGAAAAAAGCACTGTACACCAACGCTGTGTGCAAAAATCCCAGTGGGATGCAAGTCAAACAACAACAACAACCACAAGACAACTTAGATTAAGGCCATCAGTCTAACTCCGTACGACAACAAACAAACATGTCCAAACCAAAAAACGTTTCGAAATCACCAAAATAAAGCCATAAAAGCAATGCAACGGTGATCATAGGAACTGTGATCGAATTTTCACAATAAACGACACAAACAACATATACCACCGAACCCTGCAGCTATAATAAGGTAGGGCACTGATAAGGGGTTAACGACGGGTATGCCGCTGTATAAATATAAGATAGTTTTGTTGAAGGCTACCTGGGGTGCGGCTCAGTGGGCCCTAAGTGGTCAAAAATCTAAAATTGGTGGAGTCGTTCAGTTGTTAGTCGTATTTAATTAATTTACCGACCCAGCAGCATAACAAAAGGCGGCTTAATCCTAGCTGGCTTATCTACATATGCCATCTACATTACAAAGGCTCAGTTCCAGCAGCAGCACTGACCATCTCACAACTCCTCCTCTCCCGCGGCCCTTCCTGGCTCCTCCCCCCTTAACCAGTATATAAGGTCGTACCTCTTAGGACTTCTCTCCACTTGATACAGATTTTTTTTTTGCTGTGACAGTTTCACCTGAAGACGGAAGCTTGTGTTGCCTCCGAAACGTCGTGATTTTATTGTTTTTATTTTAATTTCATTTTTACCTACGTGACTTTACCGAAAGGACTAAGAGTATATCTCAACCCCCCTCAAATCCCCCAACCTCTTGAGAGGAGTGGTGCAATGTGGCTGCGCATAGCCCCGCATCTTGTCGCCCGCGTCTGGAGTCGCTGAATGAGGACTGCCACTGACAAGACATTGTCTGTGTGGTGGGAGACACGGGGAGAGACACACGGGGAGAGAGACAGAGACACGGGGAGAGAGACACGGGGGGAGAGACAAGAGACACGGGGAAAGACAGACACGGGGAAAGACATACACGGGGAGAGAGACAGAGACACGGTGAGAGACACAGACACGGGGAGAGAGACAGAGACACGGGGAGAGACACAGACACGGGGAGAGAGACACGGGGGGAAAGACAGACTGAGACACGGGGAGAGAGACACGGGGAGAGAGACAGACACGGGGAGAGAGACACGGGGAGAGAGAGACACGGGGGGGATAGACAGAGACACGGGGAGAGACACAGACACGGGGAGAGAGACACGGGGGGGAGAGACAGAGACACGGGGAAAGAGACACGGGGAGAGAGACACGGGGAGAGACAGAGACACGGGGAGAGAGACAGAGACACGGGGAGAGACACAGAGACACGCTGAGAGATATACGGGGAGAGAGTCAAGAGACACGGGTAAATACAGACACGGGCAGAGAGACACGTGGAGAGAGACGGAGACACGGGGAGAGACACAGGGAAGGAGAGACAGACTGAGATACGGGGAGAGAAAAACTGAGACACGGGGAGAGACGGGAAGAAAAACACAGACAACAACACCACCACCACCACGGGGTGAGTTCACAAAAGTCGTTACGTCTCCTTTGTGCGTCCCTGGAAGAGCAGCTGTGACGTCACTGACGTGGTGGATGAGTCACGTGATGGCGTCAGGTGGAGCGGAGTTGGTTGACGATGCCTCCCGAGGTCAATGGCGGATCCAGGATTTTCAGGTAGGGGGGGGCAACCCCTCCAGCAATGAAAAATGATAGAGGAGTTGTTAGTAAGTAAGGAGTTGTTAGCAAGTAAGGAGTTAATAAGTAAGGATTTGTTAGCAAGTAAGGATTTGTTAGCAAGTAAGGACTTGTTAGTAAGTAAGGAGTTGTTAGTAAGTAAGGATTTGTTAGTAAGGACTTGTTAGTAAGTAAGGAGTTGTTGGTAAGTAAGGATTTGTTAGTAAGTAAGGACTTGCTAGTAAATAAGGAGTTAGTGAGTAAGGAGTTGTTAGTAAGTAAGGACTTGTCAGTAAGTAAGGAGTTGTTAGTAAGTAAGGAGTTGTCCCTTGCTTTTTATTCGATGCGTGTGCGGCGATGGCGCAGCCATCGATCAATGGTCGAATCCGAACCGCGTTGTGTGATCGACATCGTGCTCGCTGAAGGTGTTGATGATGCCTTCAGGGAAGTCGTTGTCCTGTATACGCAACTGTGCACAATTCTGAGTCACTTGTAACCGCTTTTCCGTTACTTATTGCCAATTATGGACTCAGACTGTTGTCCTATCATCTCAGAGTCCCTGGCACATTATCATATGCTACACATTGGCAGTGGGGGTCGCAAAAATGCCGATTTATTACTAATAAACCCGAATGATCCGATCGAAATTAGGGATTTCGATCGGATCATTTGGGGGGGCACGTGCCACCCCCCCTAAACACACAAAACATGTTCTAAAGAAATTGGTTTCAATGCAGTATCGTAGTGTAGTGTATCGTTGTATAGTGTAGTAGTTAAGTGTAGTGTGTATTGTAGTGTAAGGTGTCGGATGGTTTGCCAGAAAATCTTTGAGGCTGCCCGGTAGTCCCTATTCATTGCCTCACCAAACTCCCCCCACGGCCAGGCTTTCGCTTCAGCGACTGCTACCGCTACCGCCCTATTGGCAAGCCGGTACCTCTCAATCGAGTCGGAAGACCTTTTTCCGAGTACAACTCGGAAAGCCTCCTTCTTCAACTTGACAGCTTCCCTCACCACTGGTGTCTACAGGCACCAACTGCCTTCAGGCCACAGCTTTTTGCAGCTGCATCCACAAGCGAGGTCCTGAACATCATCCACTTGGACTTAATGTCCACGACCTCCCCTGGAGTGCAGGAGAAGTTTTCCCGGAGGTGGCAGTTGAAATCTTTCTGCACTAGGTCTTCCGCCAGACGTTACCAGAAAACCCACACTATTCGTTTGGGCCTTCCACGTCTATCTGGTCGGTGCCTCAAGTGTCGGATCATCTGCATATGATAAATACGAAAGATGCTAGCTGGGTAGACTCGTTTCTTGCACGAGCGATACAGTAACACGCCCTCAAATACACGTTCTCGTGATGGCGGGGCGGTGATTTGACTCTTTTTCCACCCCGTGTGTGTAGCGAAAGTACGAGTCACGAGTGTAAGTATGAATCGGGGATCGGTCACGTATGAGCGGTCCGCGTACTCTGAGCCCGTGTACTCTTGAAGACCTTACTGTGTTTTTTTTTCAATTAATCTGTAATCGTGGAATGCTTTGATGTTATCCGCCAGTCCGGGTCACCCCCCACCCCTCCCTTCACAAAGAGTTTCTGAGCTGTCGGGCGCTTTACTCGGCGGGAAATCAACTTGCGCGTGTTTCTTTGCGCACTCCTCAGGTAGATGGACACAACTGCGGCATTGCCGTTCATCAAACAAGAAAATGAAGAGAATCCAAATCCAGCGTTGGGCGCCGACCCGACGGTGAAGTGTGAAGGTGCCGATGCCGGTGAGGTTTGAGATGGAAGTCTACCTTGGACAGATTTGGTCACCTTGGCAGTACTCTGCACTCCAATCGTGTTTTTTTTGCGTATTGTGTTTGTGTGTTTGTTGTTGTAACATTCTGACCTCTGTGCCCCTATTGGACATCTGTTAAAAATTTCAATTATAAAGAGCTTAATTGCTCATCAGTTTCATCCAGCGTGAATAAATATTCTGATTCTGATGTCGGGGCTGCCACAGTGGTTCGGAGATGTTAACTATCTCGCCTGGTATCCAGGAGGTTGTGGGCTCGATCCCTACCCTGACGCCTGCTGTATATTTGTAATGTTCTGATCCTTTGACCCTACTGGACATCTGTGAAAAAGAGCTTTATCGCTCATCGGATTCCTTCTGCAATATAAATACAAGATTCTGATTCTGGGGTCAATGTCACCCCAATTCTTGTCCACATCATGGAAGCTAAGTAGAGTTGACTCTGTATAAGTGCTTGGATGGGCGACCACCCATGCATCGCGCCACAGTGGGTAAGAGATGTTAACTCCGTCTCCTGGTATACAGGAGTTCGTGGGTTTGATCCCGACCCTGATGCCTGCTGTATATTTCCAGTTTGCTTGTTCTCTCTCTCTCCCCTCGTGGTCGTATGGATTTGTCTCCGGGTCCTCCGGGTTCCCCCTCTAGATTAAGAATCAACATCACACGTTTAGAGTATTTGACTGCTATACATTTCCACATGATAAGCCACTTCGTTGATCTATCATTTGTGATGGCCAGGTTACTTATGAAAAAGAGCTACATGGCTCAGTGGGCCTTACTTGGTGAAATCAAAAGTAGTTTACTAAATGTTTCTGCTTCTTTAAACAAAACACATGAATGTCAGCTATTCAATTCTTGGGTTTGATGCACCTCTGATGAGCACAGTTGGCTACATGCGGTGCAAAAGAAGTTCTACATTTGTACAAGATAAAGTGATGAGAGATAAAGTGATGAGAGATAAAGTGGTGAGAGATAAAGTGATGAGAGATAAAGGGATTATAGATAAAGTGACGAGAGATAAAGTGATGAGAAATAAAGTAAAAAGCTAATGTAAGGTAAGTTCATTTATATATGTTGAACTTCTTTCGCACCGTACGTAGTCAACTATGCTAATCGGAGGTGCTATTATTGAATACTTTAATGTTCATTCTTTTATTTACTTTATGTTTATTATAAACAATTGTATTAGTTTTTGTGTTGTGATACTGTTCAGGTGTTGAATCGCTTATTTACGTACATTCAGGGTTTTCGTTAGCCACTAACATTGTGCGCGAAATGTGCTCTTCACAAGCAATCTTCGGAACTTATTCCTTCGTCGTCGCGGACAAGGAGGGAATACCGTACTAGGGTTTAGGTTTTTATCTCGGGCAGATTCGCAAAGACGCAACTCGTTCGCTACATGTCCACACAGCTGTGATCTGCCGAGAAAACCACGGCGCTCCGTCAACCGCTTCAGAGCAGCGGCTGGTCGCTGCTGCACCACGCCTCTTCCACAAGTGGAGAATCAAAGACAACTCCACACAGTGTGACTGCATTCCTGTCAACCCCTTATCAGTGCCCTACATTATTACAGACCAATTCAGACCTTATTGGTCACACCGTGCCCTTATGAATCTCAACGTTCATCCTACAAAGTCCCATCACAAGGGAGAAACACAAATAAATAGAGAAAAAAAAAGTGTGCCCGTATTTAAACGGCTCTACGCCGTATCGACCTGAAAACTCAATTTCCCTGTACAAAAATACAGATAAACCATATGCGTTGACAGGTAATGCGACTGCAGCTCCCTAAGCTATCGCGTGGCTCACAGACTTAAACTCCTTGGACGTGTGATTTGGGCACAGACTTGCCACACGCGAGAGAGATGTCGGCAGTTTTTGTCTGTGAACATACGAACGTGTGTCGGGCGCAGTTGCCAAGCGAGGACCTCGCGGGAGCCCGGGGAGCGGCGACAAGTTGGCCGTAATGGTAAAAACCGAAGTGGAGGAAAATGGTAAGGCCCCCACCTTGCCCCGCACCTCCGATTAGAAAGGTTGGCTACTTATCATGCAAAAGCAGTTCACGGTGGCTTAGGAGATATTAGCTACCTTGCCTGATATACAGGAGATCGTGGGTTCGATCCCCGACCCTCATGCCTGCTGTATATTCGGAGTTCGCGTGTCTCTGCCTCTCTCTCCCCATGGTCGCGTGGATTTTTCTTCGCATCCTCCGGTTCTTCCCTCCACATTTAGAAATGTGCATTTACAGCATTTGGCTGCTGCTATACATTTCCACGTGATGATGATGATGATAAGCCCACTTCGTTGAGCTATAATTTGTGCTAGCCTGTTCAAATAAACGTTATTTTTTAATGGTAATGATTTTTGTAAGTTAGACAGGCATTGGCACAGAAAATAAAAATAAAACTTCTTCGATGCCTCTACAAGGCTTAGTCCTAGTCAATAATTGATGGGGTATGGGATAGGCTTAGTTACTAGTCAATTAGGGATGGGGTACACCTCGTTACGAGATGATTAAGGATGGGGTAGGGCTAATACTAGCCACTAGTTGATTAGGTATGGCCTAGGCTTAGTTACTTGTCACTCGTTGATTGGGTATGGGGTATGCCTAGTACTAGTCATCACGTGTTTAGAGTATTTGGCTGCTACGATACATTTCCACGTGATGATGATCAGCCCACTTCGTTGAGCTTTAATTTGTGGTAGCCAGGTCACTTCTGAAAAAGAGCTACACAGCTCAGTGGGCTTTACCTGGAAAAATACGTACAAACCCCATGGACTCAACTCCTGCAGGCAGGCAGCCAGTCCCACAATCCGGATGTGGAGTGGCAATCTGCAAGCTGGACTCTACCCATCCTCAATTCGTCTAACAACCAGATAGACGGTGTTATAGTAGTTGTGTTTCTTTTAGACCCTCCGATCCTTCCACCCGTCCGAGACCGTTTGCGTGCGTTTTTCGAAATCGTAGCTCCGGATACGAACATCACTGAAGGTGAAGGAGCTGGCGAGGTGGCAGAGCACGAGGCAGTGGAATCCCGCGGGTATCTGGCCACGCCAGTCCAGAACTTCATCGAGGTGGAGTTGTCAGAGGAGGACGCGGGTGAGCCGTCACCCTTTGGTCACGTCTTATCTTATTTGGGGGATGCCACAGTGGCTAGGAGATGTTAACTACCTCGCCTGGTATACAGGAGGTCGTGGGTTCGATCCCAACCCTGACGCCGACTCTATATTTGGAGTCTGCCTGTCTCAATTCCGTTGGTTGCGTGGATTTTTCTCCGGGTCCTCCGGTTTTTCACTCCACATTTGAAATCAATGTCACGCATTCAGAGTATTTGGCTGCTCCTATACATTTCCACATGATAATCCACATCCTATAGCTTTAATTTGTGATAGGTCGCTTCTGAAACAGAGCTATATATGTCATTGAGGCGTTACCTGCTAAAATAAAAGAGGAAGAAGTTATTTTATATTAATAAAAACGGCTTAGCTCAAGTCGCTCTATAACATAGTTTAAAAGTGGTAACATTGTTTGTAACGATATGATACACGAGTATAATATTAACACTGAGTTGTACTCTATCATAAACTTTCGTATGTTTTTTTTCATATCCTTAGAAAGCGCTTTACATAGTTTAAAAGTGGTAACAAAAACCGAGTGGTTTAGATGGCAGAGGAAGTGCAAGGGCCGAGGAATGAGTGACCGTAACAGAGGGCACGTGGGGGTCATGAAAAGGGCTACGGGGAGGGACGGGAAGGAGTGGAGGGGCAAGGGGAGGGAAGAGGAAGGCAATGGGCGATGGAGAAGAGGTGAGGCTTTGAGAGAGGAACGGAAGGAGGTTAAGGAGGGGGACTGCTTCATTTACATGGGTAGTGTTGAGTCAATAGGCAGTGGTGGGTGTATGGGTAGTGTTGAGTCTGGGGGCAGTGTTGAGTCGATGGCCAGTGTTGAGTCTATGGGCATTGTTGAATCTATAGGCAGTGTTGACTCTATGGGCAGTGTGAGTCTATGGGCAATGTTGAGTCTATGGGCAGTCTTGAGTCTACGGGCGGTGTTGAGCCTACGGGTGGTGTTGAGTTGACGGGCGGTGTTGAGTCTATGGGCGGTGTTGAGTCTAGGGCAGTATTGAGTCTATGGGCAGTGTTAAGTCTATGGGTAGTGTTGAGTCTATGGGAAGTGTTGAGTCTTGGGCGGTGTTGAGTCTACTGGCGGTGTTGAGTCTACGGGCAGTGTTAAGTCTATGGGCAGTATTAAGTCTATGGTGCAGTGCTGAGTCTAATGGGGAAGTGCTGCTCATATACAGGGGAAGTTGATTCCAGTGGGGTGCAAGGTGGGAGATAGATGAGAACGAGTTTGGACACATTTTGCAATGAAGAAAATGCTTACAAGCAAAACATATATTTAATGCAAACCTCAAATGTCACTGGAACCGTTTCTGGCTTCTCATCACCATATTTACTTTGCGTCAGTTTAACCGAAGTGTGCATTTGATTTTTTAAAATATATTTTAAACGTTCAGCAGATGAAGTGAGAGAAACGGAACTCCTGTGCGACGAGTGCGGGAAGGGCAGAGGCTTCGAAATAATGAAGACAGACAAAGTGCAACGCAGCAGCAGCATCGGCAAGACGCAGGGAACCTGCAAGCGGTGCGGGAAGCCGATGGAAGGCGCTGTGCCGTGCACGGTGGCGGTCACCGCCGATGAGAGGAAGCTCGCGTGCAAGGAGTGCGGGAAGGGCTTTGCAACGCGCTCCACTTTGAACGCGCATTTCCGAATACACACGGGCGAGTGGCCGCACGTGTGCACGGAGTGCGGCAAGGGGTTCGCGACGCGCTCCAGCCTGGAGACGCACACGAGGACGCACACGGGCGAGCGTCCCCACGTGTGCGCTGAGTGCGGCAAGGCGTTCGCGCAGCGCTACCACCTGGAGGCACACTCGGTGTCGCACACCGGCGAGAAGCCACACGTGTGCGAGGAGTGCGGCAAGGGGTTCACTCGCTTCTACGACTTAAAGGTTCACTTCAGGACGCACACGGGCGAGAAGCCACATGCGTGCAAGGAGTGCGGCAGGGGATTCGCGCACCGCTCCAGCCTGGAGGCGCACGCCGTGTCGCATACGGGCGAGTGGCCGCACGTCTGCGGGGAGTGCGGGAAGGGCTTCGCGCAGCGCTACAACCTGGAGAAACACGCTAAGACGCACACTGGCGAGCGGCCGCACGCCTGCGTCGAGTGCGGCAAGGCGTTCGCGCACCGCTCCGACCTGGAGAGGCACAGGAGGACCCACACGGGCGAGAAGCCGCATGCGTGCGCCGAGTGTGGCAAGCGCTTCGCGAGGCGCTCCCACCTGGAGGTGCACTCCATATCGCACACCGGTGAGTGGCCGCACGCGTGCGGCGAGTGCGGCAAGGGCTTCGCGCACCGCTCCGACCTAGAGGTGCACGCGAGGACACATACGGGTGAGAGGCCGCATGCGTGCGCCGAGTGCGGTCGGGGCTTCGCCCGGCGTTCCCACCTGGAGGCGCACTCAGCGTCACACGCGGGCGAGTGGCCGCACGTGTGCGGGGAGTGTGGCAAGGGCTTCGAGCACCGCTTTTCTTTGGAGAAGCACGCGCGGACGCACACGGGCGAGAAGCCGCACGTGTGCGCCGAGTGCGGCAAGGGCTTTTCACAGAGCGGCCACTTGAAGCGACATTCTAGGACGCACGCTGCCGAGTGGAAATCTTGAATCGAAGCAATTTTTTTTTACTTCCCCTTTTTCCTCCCCCATTTGGCTTCGAGCGATGTTTTTTTTCGTTTTGGCTAAATACGCTCGCCCGTCGTATATATAGTAGCCGTAGTGTGAAGTTGTATTAGGGATAAAACAAATAAACTGAAAAAAGTGTCGCATTTCTACGCGTAAATGGATGTACAGGAAAAACCTTGCCCAAACCCGGGCTATATAGAACGCGTGGTTCGGCTATGCACGGTTTTACCTCATGAGGTCTCTTTTCCTGGATACAGGGGGCGATGTTTAGGCTGCTAAGGTTCTTGTCGCCGTGTCGGAAAGTAGTGCTGTGAGAGTGCCGCATTCGTTGGAAGTTGTGAATGAATCGACCGTCCTTCACGAGCCTCCTCCATAGCGGCCGATCTTGACACTGCTGTTACCTGTCATCGGCAAGTCCACTCAGCTCCACTTCCTCCCCTGTCGCATCAGCTCCATCTCTTCTCCAGCCCTTGCCACTCAACCACTCACTCACCCACTCACTCACCCACTCACTCACCCACCACCTCCATCTCTTCTCCAGCCCATGTCGTGCCCATTTAGCCCCCTTTATCTGGCCAAACAGAAGCTGCTTGGACATGCGGTGACTGGGCATGCGGGCTACGTGACCCAGCCAACACAGCCTCGCCTACCGGAGGGGCTCACTGACTGGAATGTGTCCAGATCTTTCAAGGCTTTGTGAGAGATGATGCTAACACACAGAGATGTGCCAACCGCACCTCCGATGAGCCACGTTTGGCTACGTACAGTGCGAAAGAAGTTCAACATGTATACGAACACACACACAGTTACAATTTTCTGTACTGTGGGCGTGACTCAGCAAGTGGCTATTCTATTGTTTTTAGGATTTATAAAGCGCCTTTCACCAAGGCGCTTGGCAATGCTTACCAACTTTGGTACAAAATAGCAAAATAAGGGGTGGGAATGGGTGGAGGAAGCGAGGTGAAGGCTGCAGCTGGGGAGGGTTTAAGGGGGTTAGGTGGTGCTGGTAGGGGTGGCGGAAGAGGAAGGGAAAAGGTGACATAAAAGAGGAAAGCGACGGGGAGAGTTGGATGTGGATAGGGAGTTTATTCCAGTGTAAGGGGGCAATCAAAAAGAAGGAGCGAAAGCGAGATTCGGCGTGGGGTGGAAGAGGGAAAGCAAGAAGCTAGGCAGCTCGTGCAGTTTCGCTTTGCACGCCCCATTTTTGTAACGCATCTACTACTACCACCACATGTTTTTGTCCCGCATAAAGCGGTAGAGAAATGTGTGGTTTCGTTTTCTTTGTCTCTCGAACCTGGGGGTTTTCGCACTGAGTCTCAGTGGCTCTGAAAGTGTTGGCAGCCACCGCTACCTCCTCCGCCGCCTTGTCGTCGTCATCGTGCTGCCCGTCGTGTCACTCTGCGCGGTCGCTGATGCTGCTGCCCCTGCTGCTGTTCTGCGTTGAGCATCATAGGTGGCGGTGAAACTCACTCAAGACGTGAGGTGAATCCACACTCGCACTGCGATTCACTCTCTCGCACCATGTTCGCTATTGGTAAAAATTGTTTAGTTTTATTTGTATATATATGTTCTAAGCGATTTGTATACCTTTATTATACTTTGCCCTCCTGTCGTGTTTCTGTATTGTTTGTTGTAACGTTCTGACCCCGTGCCCCTACTGGACATCTGTGAAAAAGAGCTTTATGGCTCATCAGATTCGTCCTCAATTGTAAATAAATATTCTGAAAGGCGGCTGGTGCACTTGCCCGCCCCCCGCCTACCCCTCCGAGGATCGCCACCTATTATGTTTATTAACTGTGAATAACCAAAACAATATCCATTGTGAATAAATTAACCCCCCCTCCCCCACCTCTGGTCTTCGCACCTGATTAGCTAACAAGTAACGACATCACATTTACCATCCCTGCTCTATTTAAGACCGAAGGATTTCTCCACAACTCTCTCTGGCTGTCGTCACCTGATGATGCTTGTTGCTGTTGTAATTACCGGCGACACGTCACAGTAACTCGAATTGTAGATGTGCGTTTACTCTCCAACACACAACCGGTTAGTGCTGAACTAGTAACGAATTGGCCACGTTCTGTTTACGTGACAAACCCCTTACTGATTGGCAGTGTTGGGTAGTCGTGGCGAATTTAACGACACATTTATATTCACGCAATCTAACCCAACAAAAAGTATTTTATGGATACATTTTGCGCATTCCAATGATCCCGAGAGTGAAGCCGTTGGGAGCCTCGTGCTCCTGGTAGGGTCACCCATCATGGCGGCAACTTCTATTCAACTTTTTAAAACTATAAACTCCATACAACATGGAACGACACAATGCCCGATCCGCAGATACAAAGGAGACATCACACTGACGATAATACATTACTCCGCTACTGATGCAGTAGTCTGCATTGACCATCTGAATGTGAAATTGGAGTTGTTGCTCTGCCATCTACATCAGCCGTCCAAAATAACTATAAAGTATTTTTTATTGTTACCAGGTAAAGCCGACTGAGTTACGTAGCTCTTTTTCAAAAGCCACTTGGCCTCTCGGTTAAACACAACTTCCCGTGTTGGATGAACGCCCCACTAACTCATCTCAACCTTCTCGACAACATCCAGAAGAATGGGCTGAAAATAATTGGTGTTGATGAAGCCATTGCCAACACACACCTCACCATCCCCAGCCTGCAAGCTGCTGCTGTCAAGAGTCCTGTGCAAAATGCACTTTCAATCACTGCCCCACAGACCTTCAGGCCTCCCTGATACACATTGTCAGCGAAATCACCGATTCTGGTCTTCAGGTCTTCAAATGCCAAGCACATGGGCATCTTCTAACCTCACCACACTCTTTGTAGGGACCGAGTCTTTGAGCTGCAGTGAACAAATGATTATGCTGCTTAGATGTACCAATGTCTGATATGGCTATTTCACCCAATAAGAAAAAGCAGGGTGGTCTACCTTCATCTGGAAGGGGAGGCTGAACTGAACATCTGATCCACGGAGTCGGCTTCGCAGATCAAAAACAAGATAGCCCATGTACTCCAGGAACTCCCCACCAGGTTATCAACGAAAAGGTCGATAAGCCTCCGCCCAGGTCCAGAACACGTTCCTTCGGAGTGGGCAGGTAGGAACTTGGTTGGACAACGCATTCATGCGATGCGTGACTGTCGGGCGGCGCGTCACGTGGTGCTGAGCCCACTCGAAGCGCTCTATGAAATACAAATCGAGGGCGTGGCTATGCACGACAGACAGACAAATAATCCCTGGTGGGTAGTGTGGAACTGTTGTTCCTACCTGTATTAAGGTTCTTGTCGGCCCTAGGCACATCTGTTTTATGGGCATTCAGTGATAACTTTATACAGTTGGTACTGCTGCCCCATGTCACTAGCTCTGCCGTCACTCCGCTTGTTTTAAGCGTACTTGGTCCAGCTACTGGACAGATGTTGTTACTGCTGATAAGTTCACTATTTAGTCTGAGCACTAATTCGACGGAAGCGCGCTGTGTGCCGCAGATTAGCAGATTTAATTTGAAAAACACCACTTGAAGATGTCATTGCGAATTTTGCAATTAAAACAATCTGGGATAGTTAATCTCCGGTGTTAATTTATCTCACCTTATGAAAACAAAAACGATTGACATGACTATTCTTTATATATACAGGGTGCTTGAAAAAAATGCTAACACTTATATGATACTATCATTTTTAATGGAAAAAGAACGGATTATACACTGTAACATGTTAACAAATGTACATTAATAGCTTCAAAAAGTCAAAGTCTCCACTTGTTCGCCATTTTGTCAACACATAGCTTCAAAAAGTCAAAGAGTCTCCACTTGTTCGCCATTTTGTCAACACATAGCTTCAAAAAGTCAAAGAGTCTCCACTTGTTCGCCATTTTGTCAACACATGCCTGGAATTTTCTCCAGGTGGTCTCCAGAGCCCGGAGGCACATTTCTTGTGGTATTGTTGCAAATTCTCAGAAGTAAAAAAAAAATAAGCACCCTTACTGTGCCTATACAAAATATTCATTCAAGAATATATCTTGGTTACTTACATGTTTTAACATACAAACAAATGAAAAGAACGCAGTCAAATTTTGTTGGAGGCTCTTTTAGTTTTTGTAGGCCCTAGAAACAGTGCCTAATGTGACGTATTGGATAATACGGCCCTGGTGGGTGAATGAGTGGGTGGGTGGCTGCGTGAGTGAGTGGGTGGCTGGGTGAGTGAGTGAGGAGGCCCTTGCCACAGTGGGTATGTGGCTGGGTGAGTGAGTAGGCCCTTGGCACAGTGCCTACTGTGGTGTATTGGATAACACGGCCCTGGTGGGTGAATGAGTGGGTGGGTGGCTGGGTGAGTATGTGGCTGGGTGAATGAGTGGGTGGGTGAGTGAGTGGGTGAGTGAGTGAGTAGGCCTTGGCACAGTGCCGACTGTGGCCAATTGGATAATAATGGCCCTGGCCTACGCCCTGATGTTCGACACGAATAACGGGACATGGAGGAGTGGGTTCTACTCCCATCTCGACGATGACGCCGCTCAACTGCCATCCCGAGGAGCGAGCGAAAAGGTTCGTACGGCCTGGGGAGCCTTCCATGCCCGGGTGGCGACTGTGGCCGCAGCATTTGGAGCGGAAACACATTGGCAAGGACGGGGGGTGGGAAGAAAAGTCAACGCCAAACAGCATCCCTCCTCGAGACCCAAGTGTGCCCAACACACGGCCTGATCTGATCATGACAAAGGCAGTCGGTCACCAGAGAGACCAACAAAAGACTACGCAGAAGCACCCCAGGTTCCAAGCACTGGCACCTCCTGGACTTACACCATCGTCCGTGCCATTGATCCGAGAGACACGCAGCCCGTGTGGGCTACACGGGGGACCTTTGTCTGTGTGTGTGTGTGCTCACAGCACTTGCCCCTACTGCCCGTGTGGGCTACTCGGGGGACCTTTGTCTGTGTTTGTTCACAGCACTTGCCCCTACAGCCTGTGTGGGCTACACGGAGGACCTTTGTCTGTGTGCTCACAGCACTTGTCTTTATAACCCGTGTGGACTACACGGGGGACCTTTGTTATTGCACTGAGGCAGCAGGCTGCACGGAGTGGACAGGGAATTTGTATTCATTTGTAATCTCTGTGTGTGTGTGGCGTTTGAACGTGATCGCTGCATTGCGTGTGATGTTAATCCTCTTCATAATTTAACCGTTAACTTTATTTATTTTTAATGTTTATTTTTTAAAGTGCGAAATAAAACACGCAGACACACATCCCTCGTGTCCTGGCGGGCCACGGGCCCAAGCGCAGGGCCTGCCTTGCCTGATTTCGCTGCCGGAACAAATTCCTCGTATCCCGGCGGGCACGGTGGGCCCGCGCCAGGGCCTGCCTTGCCTGATTTCGCTGCCGGAGATCTCGCGCGCCTCGCCGGGCGACGGAGGTCCGCCGGGTGAGACCGTGGTAGGTCCAATACGGTTACGTGGCCGATGTAATTTGTTTGTGGGCTGATAAAATCCACGCGTGTTCGTCATTCTGCCGCTTAAGTTTAAATTGTACCCCGTCTCTCAATGCAATCGTAAGCGCGCGCGTTGATTTAAATTGTTCTGATGCTCTGATCCACTGCTTCGTGAAGGTTGACACGTCTCGAACGTGCATGGCACACACAGCGCTGTACTGTATTATTATTATACATAGATATTACAATACGTAGCGTGGACACAATACACATTATTGCTACGGTTTTACTATTTTTTAAACTATGTTCAGTTTACCAGGTGTAAGCCCCCCCCCCCACCTAGCTGCTATGTCGCTCTGTTTTAAAGGCGACCTGATCATCACAAATGATATTTCGACCAAAGTGGCTTCTCGTCTTCATCATCAATCTTGATTTGAAGCTTTCGTGACTGCAGGAATCCGTAGTCTTTGGTTCTTTCGGTAAAGTCACGTAGGTAGAAATAAAATAAATATACCTACGTGACTTTACCGAAAGAACTAAAGAGTATCTTCATCATCATCGCGTGGAAATTTATAGCAGCGGTCTAATACTCTATAGCAGGGACTGGTGGAATGCACAATTATTGCATACCGTGATCATAATATTAACTTGACCGGCCATGGTCTAGTTCAGGGGTCGGCAACCTACGGCTCCGGAGCCGCATGCGGCTCTTTACGGGCTGCTTCTTGACGATATGTACGTATGTACAGTATGTACTCAGATGCATTGCGGCTCTTGAAATACTTAATTTTGTACCGAATTGGAAAGAAATGGCTCTTCTTGTTATTTTGGTTGCCGACCCCTGGTCTAGTTAAAACTATAAAAGTACTGTATACATTTTTATTATTACTACACACTTTTATTGAATTTGCTGTGCTATCTGTTTATATTCTTTGGAATATTTGAACGCTTTCATATCTTCGGATCTACGCAGCCCTACAAAGCTGACATTTTCCACGCAGACTGACCGCCTGGCGTGACAATTCAAGATTTAATTTAAAAAAACCTCGGTCGAGGTCACACCCATCGCGGTCATATTCGTGTTTTTAACTAAATGTTAATATTCTTGGTTCTTTCGGTAAAGTCACGTAGAAGGGACAATAAAATAATACAAATATATTGTTTTATATATTTGAATTTTTTTTTACTTTACCGAAAGAACCAATAATATGAATCCCTGCAGTGACGAAAGCTTTAAATAAAATTAAATGTTAATAATTAATAATCTTACATTTTACCCCTCCCTCCCCCTTTTTGAAATCGTGAATGGTCGTGTCCCAGCCACGAGGGCAAACATCCAGTGCAATCACAGCGGCTGTTGCTGGGCCAGCCTTTGACCAATGAATGGGGCGCTTCTGTCTCCGCTCGTCATGGCGCCGGAGCGGCCGCTGTGCATCCCTCTTCTGAGCTCTTCTTTGTCACGTCTCCTGTCCAACCTATATAGTCCTTTCCCAGTATTATGCACAGGCCACCGCTTCTGGTGTTGGCATTGTCAAATCTTGAGGAGTGCATTGTGATGTTGCAGGGGCATCTCGGGAGATGATCCATGCATGTGGTTTGCTTCTCCTGAAGCTGCCCCATGATTTCATGAGAAAGTTGCATCTGCCGAAATCCACTCTGTCTGTTTCGGCTCCGCCATGTGAGCCATTTGGAATTGGAGCCAGATGCGAGCTCCTCACTCGTCTCACTCTCACGAGTTGCCGGTCGTGGTCACCTGCTACCCTCGGCCTAATGTTAGGGGGCGTTATGCCAGATAGTGTGAAAATCCAGGGAACAGCGTGTCATTTAGGGCGGTGTCGACATGGTTACTGTGGGTTGAGCGTCCCCAGTTAGAGCATGCATATTCAGCCACAGAGAAACAAAGTGCTTCCTTAGCGCTGTGTGACAGCATAAAATGAATCTGCGACACGTAAAGAAAATTAAACCTTTGAAATTAAGCCACCCACTTTTATTCAGTACATCACATTTTGTTCATTTCTGGGGTGATAATTTATTTTCCTTTTTAGTGCAAATTAAAGTGTGTGCATTGAAAAACTAGTTTTTACCTAATTTATTTTACCAGGTAAGGCCCCACTGAGCTATGTTTTTTTTCAGAAGTGACCATCACAAATGATAGCTCAACGAAAGTGGCTTGTCGTCACGTGCAAATTTATAGCAGTAGCCAAATACTCTAAATGTGTGACGTTGATTCTGATGAACTAAATCAAATGTAGTTCATTAATGATTTGACCACGAGCATTTAAGTATTTGAAGGAGACTTAATTGCTGCTATTCGCTTATCTGCCACACCACACCCGACTTCCTTTGGGTGAGACAAAGGTGGCCAGGTGTGGTGTTAGCCAAACCACCACCACCTTGTACACCGTGGTGACCATAACAGAAGCTTGCGCACAGCACTTCTCCCACAATAGGCGATATAGGTGACTGCAGGAATCCATACTCTTTGGTTTTTTCGGTAAAGTCACGTAGATAGAAAATTAATAGATCACGACGTTTCGATCTGCTGGCTGACTGCTTCAGCAGTTCTCTTGCTGTGTTTGCCTCACCTGATGACGATTGCTTGTGTTGCGATCGAAACGTCGTGATCTATTAATTTTCTAAATACGTGACTTTACCGAAAGGCTATCTAGGTTATTTGTAGGATGTTTGATTTATTCGTGTGTAGTCTCCAACAAATAGGAGTCTTAATTTCCTCAGGCACGGGACACATGCGGGTTTTCAAGGATTCCTTTCAATTCAGGCATCTCGAACTATCTCGCTTTCCCTTAAAATATCCCTCAAGCCACTTTCCCAAAGGTTCCTTAACCTTCTGAAATGCCTCCAGCCAATCGCCTTCCACTTTCTCTAATGCATTCCAACTGTCCTCCCTGTCAATCTCCTCCATTTCACGCTCTTTCCATGTTATATTTCTCCTCCAATCCCCTTAAATTTACCTGCCTCGAACCAATCCCCTTTCAGGCCCGTGAAATACCAATCAGCGGGGCTTGTTTTTCTTTTCATGACTGTCCGTGTCATGCACGCCGTGTCCATAAAGTCGGGTGGGTATTTTCGGTTGTGATCGAATCACTATACTTGTGCATCTCTGATTGTTGGTTTTATTTTTGCTCCTCAGATGGCTTCTTGGATTAACTTTGCATCCATCAAACAAGAATGTGAAGACAATACGAGTCTTGGGACTTGGCCGGATTTGGTGATGAAAAGTGCAGATATTGATGGCGGTGAGATCAGTAGCGCCTATTCTTGTCTCCGACACGTACAGTAGACTCTCAATTATCTGTGCTAATGATGGGGAGGGCAGCCGTGGATAATCCAGAAATATAAATTTCCCGTGGATCTCGCTACCAAAAACCAATAATCTACGTATAAATTATGTTTTGGTGAAGAAAATTTAGTTTTTTTAAAGAACTGAAAAATATTTGGAGTAAAGAATGTATTGATATTGTTTTATTACAACTGACGATTTAGATTGTTAGTCTTTTGAATTAGAACAAATACTAACATCGACCGATCGATGCGTGTGCTTTGTCATAACATTTTCCTGCTCCCGTGCAGAAGACTCCACCCGCTAAGTGGACAGCAGAGCCATGCTAATAAAAATAAATAAAACTCCGGCCACTGTTGTAAATATAGGCAACTACTGTACTGTAGAGGCGATCACATGGATTTTGGATTAACCGGAGCACATTTTTTTAGGTTTAAGCATTAGACTTGTAAAAACATTTCCAAGAATAACAAGAAATAACAATTTTTTGATTATTACTTTGGGCTAAAGGGAAAATCCACAAGTTATTATTTTTTGTCAAAATCTCAGGTGCGCGGTTAATCCCCAAATGGGATAAACCGCACACGCAGATAATCTAGAGTCTACTGTATAACAATTTCAATGTAATTGGTAATCCAAGACTCCAGTCACAAACTAAGGAACCGCATCAACGTTTAGTGTGAGAAATGTCCATATTGGGCCGTTTAAATCTCTTGTTCTTGTATGCATTACACCTCCCAACTATGGAATACACCAATAAATCTCATTCCACTTATCAATTACACTGGCCATCAAGAGAAAAGATGTTTCAGTAAATTAGCATGGTTGGCACCTTCGATTAGCACAGTTGGCTACGTCCGGTGCGAAAGCAGTTGAACATAAATACGGTTGGCTACGTACAATGCGAAATAAGTTCAACACATACACATGGAGCAATGATCCTTCTTTACAGTACATATGAAAAACCACGTCTTATTTATTTATTAATTGCAGCTCAACTTCCAAAGAATGTTAAGATTGACGGAGGCAGTAAGAGGCCAGAGGAGATGGCGGATTCCCGTGCGTGTGTAGCCACTCCAGACCAGGACTACGTCAAGTTGGAATTGGAGAAGTACACTGCTCGTGGTAAGTTGTCCGTTTTGGTCACGGAGAAGGCATTGTTGTTGCTTTGGAGACGAGGAGACTGGGAGATTGATGATCTCTGTTCGGTTGATGGAATTCGTCGTGATTTCTCACTTTACAGAGTGGGCCTTGTAAAGGCTGCCATCTTCTACACAGTGGCGAGATGTTAACTACCTTGCCTGGTATACAGGAGGTTGTGAGTTTTATCCTGATTTTGATGCCTGCTGTATATTTGGAGTTTGCGTCTCTCTCTCTCTCTCCCCCTGTAGTCATGTGGATCTTTCTTTGGGTCCTCCGGTTTTTCCCTTCACAGATCAACAAGCATTTACAATATTTGGTTATTGCTATAAATGTTTACGTGATAATAAGCCATTTCGTTAAGCTATCATTTATGGCCAGGTCACTTCTGAAAAATAGCTTATATAGCTCAGTGGGCGTTACCTGGTAAAATAAAAACAGTTTATCGTAAAATACTTTATACTCATGCAGAACAATAACACTGGTCTTAAAAATAAATCTGCATCTATCTTCTATATCAATAAATAACTTAATCTGTATGTATTTCTCCAAATCTCTAGAGTACTTCCTGACAAGGGAGAAAGCTGAAATTTGGCACATAGATTGCTTTTAGGACACAAACAACAGAAACAAATTTGAAAATCCGAGATTTTTTATTTTAAGGCCCACAAAACTCGATTTTAAGTGCCCCATAAACATGTTTGTGCTTGTCATTCAGAAACCGTTTAAAATATAAGATTGCGGGGTTTTTCATTTGATGGAGCGTTTTACAGCAAATACATTTAAAGCGAGAATCATTGTTCTATCTTTTATTGTTTTTGAGATATTTCAGATTAAAGTGGTTTTGAACGAAATCGGAATAATTTGAAAATGCTAAAAGATAGGAGCTTCCCCTCATAGAGTATTTAGTTCATACATTTTTGTTCTTTCTCATAAAAAAAGAACGGATTCTTAAAATTGAGCGGTTTCTAATGGGTACGTCTTTAAATATAAAAAGTTGAATCAAGTCAACAATATTAGTTTTTTGTGTGGAAAAGTACAAATTTATGGAGTAGTTTGTGTCTAATCGTAGATAAAAATTGTAAAAACCCATGGGTTGATTCTTATATTTATTCAAACTTTTGCCTGGCAAAGACGGGCTTTATGAACTAGTATATATATCAATGGTGACATTTTAGGCAGCCAATGGCCCTTCTTCAAAGCACAGGTGAAAAGCTATGCTGCGTTTTCTTCATTCCAGCTGAACTTCTGAAGAATGTGAAGATTGAGGGAGCCAGTGAGAGGCCAGAGGAGGTGGAAGATTCCCATGGATTCCTGCCCACTGCAGGCCGGAACTTCATCAAGGTGGAATTGGACGAGGAGGACCTTGGGAAAGGTGAGTTCCATTTTGGCCACACCTTGTTGTGAAAGACCCAAGGCAGAAGATCCTTGGGTTTTGATCTTCCACGAAGCTCATAGCCCGCCCTAAAATGCATCTGCTGCACAAACCATGGCAGATGCGGTTACCTGATGCACCCCTTCTGCGGTTGTCAGGACTTGACCACCTGAATGTGACATTGTAGTTGTTGCTCTGCATCAGCCATACGAAAGAAGAAGACAGAAAATTATATGTTTAGTTTTTAACACTAATCATATCTCAGTCATGCTACAGTTCATCATCGATTACCCGGCGCGAGATTATCCAGCTTCCAACATCCGGCGGTCCCGGGCCGATCCGGCAAAACCGCTCCAAAGGCTGTAACCCAGTGTGGCGATCGTCAAACACATGGTTTTTGAAACAAGAGCCTAGTAGTAGTACGTACATCACCCCATGCAGGAGTCTTTGAGATTAGAGTGGTAAGTACCGTACAGTAAATACGGTAACTTTTTTACAGTAGGTAATATTTGCATGCTTATTTATGCCAATTTCACATAGTAAACATTTAAAACACAAAATAATATCAACTTATAACGCGCACGGTATTCGCTCACTCTTGAGAGCGGATGACTCGGAGGCGCGAGGAACCACAGATAAGCGGAAACGCGTCCACGCGCTGAGCCGGTGCCAACAATTTCCCAAGTTCTGTAGTCCCCCCGCTCCAAAGGCTGTAACCCAGTGTGGCGATCGTCAAACACATGGTTGTTGAAACAAGAGCCTAGTAGTACTACATACATCACCCCATGCAGAGTCTTTGAGATTAGAGTGGTAAGTACCGTACAGTAAATACGGTAACTTTTTACAGTAGGTAATATTTGTATGCTTATTTATGCCAATTTCACATAGTAAACATTTAAAACACAAAATAATTATATCAACTTATAACGCGCACGGTATTTGCTCACTTTTGAGGAGAACGGATGACTCGGAGGCGCGAGGAACCCTAGACAAGCGGAAACTTGTCCTCGCGCTGAGCCGGTGCCAACAATTTCCCAAGTTCTGAAGTCCCCTATGTAATTAAGGTGTGGTTGGGCAATTAACCCTTTCCCGTTCCGATGACGTACGTGTAAGTGAACGTAATCGGAATGGATTCGGCAGAGAAACGAAATAAATTAACTTTTTTGGTCGAGAGGCTCCCCACAAGGCCAATGCGGGGAGGGGCGTGTGGCACAGTTTTGGTGCCCAGCTATCATAGAATGGCGGTGGTCGTGTCGCTACGGTTATCTGCTTTGACCAACGACATGCTTTATAAAAACAACAGCACAACTACGACTATGCCTCTCAGATGTCAGTAGACGCTGTATGGATTGCAGCGACACACTGCCAGGATGTTCATGGAATGGTAAAATCGTCGATGACACGTTTGACGGCTTGAACTTTACCACAGTTGCAGTTGGGTGATTGTTTGATCTACCATTTATGGAGGATTGTCGTGAGCGAGAGAAGCCCGATACTGCCACACTCCTGGTTCCTCAATTATGTTTTTGTTTGCCATGTCCATAGCCGTCCACGATTCAGACGAGTGAGTGCTAGTGTCTAGATTTTTGGCTGCTAGAGTTTATATGTAAGGAACATTACTTGCCAAAAACAGAACTGGTAATCTTTTGTGTCATCATCAAACGAACAATGCCCACATCCTTTGTACATGCACATTCATCCATCGGTCCTTCCAGCCAGAAAGCAATATTTTCAAAAATATGTACATGGTATTATATTTTTTGAAACACAAATTAAGCACGGGCACGTAAGTTACAAATATTTTGTTTCATCAAACCCTATGTGTTTATGAACATTATACATTTTTTTTATGATTGAGAACCAAAGGCTGCACTAAAGGTTAAGGACCACTGTATTATTAGACCTTCCATCTGTCATGAATGAAAGTGCTTATTATTATTATTACAGGCCTGGATTTGAATCACTTCAAATTTGAGGGAGGAGCCAATGAGAGACCGGCGGTGACGGGGAGTTCCCGTGGGTGCCCGGCCACTGCAGACCAGAACTTTGTCGAGGTGGAGTTGGATGAAGAGGACGTTGGCGAAGGTGAGGTCGCGGAGAGAGAGAGGAAAGAAAAAAAATGCTTTCTCGTTTGGTTTAACGCGTTAAGTAGGCTTTCGCCACAAACAGGAGGAGGATTTCTCCACAGTTCTGGCGAATCGCCTGACGAGGCTGGTTGTTGTCGTAATTACCGGCGAAAACGTCGCGGTACTCAAATGTGTAAATGTTGCTGTGTGTTTTGTTCACCAACACACAACCAGTTAGTGGTTAAGTAGTAACTAATTGGCACATTTTGTTTACGTGACAAACCTTATTAATTGGCTGTGTCGAGTGGTGGTGGGTTTAATGACACGTTTATATTTATACAATCTAACCCAAAAATACGATTATAGTTTTTTTGTTTCATGTAGATATGTATGTTGAACTTCTTTCACACCGTACATAGCCAACCGTGCTAATCGGAGGTGCGGGGGGGGGGAAGGACAACATACTAAGCACAAAAATGTTTTTAAAAAATGAGTTTGCCAATCTAGATGATTTAAAAGTACATAGCTTCTAATGGCCTACTAATATCGGAATGAAGAGCTGTTCCAGACGGCTGCAGAAGCGCATCTGAAAGCGCGCGATGCGGTGACCATCTTTGTTCGATGGTCAGCCAAAAGCCGCTGCGAGGATGATAGGAGTTCGCATGATGACCCTGATGCCTGTTGTATACTTGGAGTTTCTGCGTCTCTTTCATCGTGGTTACGTGGATTTTAGTCTGGGTCCTACGGTTTTCCCCTTCACATTTTGCAGCATGCGTTTAAAGTATTTGGGTTCCTATAAATGTCCATGTGATAAGCCACTTCTACTATCCTAATCTGTTGTCATATTCCTTTCCTAAAGTAATATTATCGTGTACTGATCAATGTTAAGTCCAGTTTGACCTTTTCTGGGCTCGTAAAAAATTTTCCGTGTTAATTAATTGTTAATTGGAGGATATATTTGTAAAAAAATATATAGTTTACATTTTTTTTGTTTGCGCTGCACAAGCTCACCTCCACCCAACTTCCCCTTTATTTTGCTCCTGCATTATCGTGCCACTTGCGCAGCTCTTTCCCCCGCCCACTCACTTTGAAACCCTTATAAGCAGCTACATTTGGAGGCTTACCCCCTCTTTTCTCTCCACCTGATGAAGACCGCTTGTGTTTCGATCGAAACGTCGTGGGTTTTTTTCTTTAATTATTTTCTATTTATTTTCAATTTTTTCTATTTACGTGACTTTACCGAAAGAACCAATATATAGTTTAAATATCGTGTTCTTAATTTGTTGTCGACGTAACCCAGGGTCACCTTTGCAAAAAGAGGCTATGATATTTCGTGACACGTACCAACGGGTCTACTTCATCTCTCATCACTAATATAACTCGCTTGTTAGCCCGTCCTAGGACAGAAGCTGTAATATTAAAGATGTAAATGAACATTTTATTGTGTGATTGTACATTTTATTAGGAAATGTAGGACGTAAAGAATTTTTCTATAACTTATTAAATGAAATTATGTACTTTAGAAGATTTCTCAGTATACAATATTTAGCCGCTCAACCTTCTGTGTGAGTCTAAAAATCCAGGCACACGTGAAAATAATGAGGGGGCTGCATGTGGAGTGACATCACGCGCGGGACACACAAACACAGCCTTTTTTGACTCATATTGGTTGCTGCTTTGATTTCTTTATTAGCTTTACTTTCCATAAAGAAAGGTCAAAATTAAAGCTAATTTGCGTAAACAAATTATCGTTTCCGTTCCACCTTCACGCAGAGTGACGTCACCCGTTCATGATTACACTGGTCAACAAAAATAATAATTTCTGGCCTGGACTTTTGCAGTGGTTTTAGACTAATTTCAGGGTGCTGATTCCAAATCTGATCTCAGATTTGCTCTATCCCATCTCATTTTTATGCTATAGGCATACCCCATTTTCATTGATTTTACCCGAAATTAACTCTGTCACTTATGATTGCAAGTTGTTGCGAGTCAGTGACTGCTTTAGTGTTAAAATATGGTGCTGTATTTTTAGGATAGTGTGTTTATAAAATAACTTTATGTAGATATCCACATTTATTTAATATTTTTCTTCTGCAGGGCGTGATCTAACAATGGCTACAACATCCGAAAGAAGGAAATGCAGTAATGACCCAGATATCTTCTGCTACATCTGTGGCAGCTTCACTTTGCAGGATCAAAGGCGCAACATCAATACCTTTGTCAAGAAGGTTTATCTTGCCTACTTTAAAGTACGACTTGGAGACCAAGACAAAAATTGGGCTCCTCACAAAGTGTGTAAAACCTGTGTTGAAACTTTGCGATCATGGTCTAAAGGAAAGAATGCTAAGCTGGAGTTTGGTGTGCCAATGGTTTGGAGAGAACCTACAAACCATTTGGATAACTGCTACTTCTGCCTTGTCAATGTAAAAGGTTTCAATAAGAAAAACAAACAACACTTACAATACCCAGATATCCCATCTGCCAGAAGACCAGTTGAGCACTGTGAGGAAATACCTGTGCCTGTATTTACTGAGCTACCAGAGATTGATGTTGAATCCCTCAGTTTACCTGCTTCTACAGATGATGATGATGATGCTCAGATCGAATATATGCCATCTGATGCAGATTGTGATAAAATGTCTCTGTTTAGTCAGCCTGAATTGAATGATCTTGTAAGAGATTTGCATTTGCCAAAGCAGTCTGCTGAATTGTTGGCTTCCAGGCTGCAAGAGAAAGGACTACTCAGACCTGGCACTAGTGTCTCCTTTTAGCGTAACAGAGAAGCAGTACTGCGAAAGTACTTCCATTCAGATGGTCAACTTGTTTATTGTAATGATGTTGACGGGCTTCTTCTCAATATGGGACTACCCGCATATGATTAAAGTGAATGGAGACTTTTTATTGACAGTAGTAAAAGGAGTTTGAAATGTGTGTTACTTCACAACAGAAATATATATGGTTCAATCCCAATAGGACACTCTGTAAAAATGAATGAAGAGTATGCCAACATCAAGATTGTTCTGGATAGATTGGAATACCATGTTCATGGATGGCTAATTTGTGTTGACTTGAAAATGGTTAATTTTCTGCTGGGTCAGCAAGGAGGTCACACCAAATACCCTTGTTTCCTGTGCTACTGGGACAGTAGGGCTACATTAGAACACTGGGTTAAAAAGAACTGGCCACCAAGATTCAGTTTGACACCTGGTGACAAGAACATCAAGAATGAGCCTCTGGTTGATATTAATACAATTTTACTTCCCCCACTGCACATAAAACTTGGGTTAATGAAGAAATTCGTCAAAACACTTGATTACACTGGAAACTGCTTCAGCTATATATGTTCAACCTTTTCAAGTCTCCGTGCCGAAATGAAAAAGGCAGGAATATTTGATGGCCCTCAAATAAGAACACTCATCAGGGATCCACACTTTGTTACAACAATGACTGCGGCAGAGGCTAGAGCTTGGAATGCATTCTCTGATGTGGTGCGGAATTTCCTTGGGAACAGGAAAGCGGACAACTATCAAGATTGTGGAGGAGCTGCTCTTGAGTTTCCAAGCACTTGGATGTAGAATGAGCATCAAGGTTCACTACTTATATAGTCACTTGGCCCAGTTTCCAGAGAACATGGGTCACGTGAGCGAAGAGCAAGGTGAACGCTTTCATCAAGACATTAAAGTTATGGAAGAACGTTACCAAGGCCGATGGGACTCAAACATGATGGCAGATTACTGCTGGTCCTTGATGAGAGACATTCCACAAGCTGTACATCGGAGATCGTCAAAGAAGAGGTCGTTTATGCAGATGTAACATCACTATTGTGAATGACCTTTTTGTACATATTTTTCTTATCTTCACAATTCAATTCTTACATGGTAATATGCATTCACTCACATTGATATGCAGTCACTCTCACAACTTTGTGCTACGGCTCATTAAATGTTCGTTTCATTATTATTGTATATTGTATCTTATCTTATTCTTGTATGGATGTCTGTTTAGCTATTCGTATATGAGCATAAATTTGCTGTTTTTATTGAAAATGCAATATTTGATATCTCAAAAACCTGATGTGATAGACAAAAACTGATTTGGAATCAGCACCCCAAAATTACCTTAAAACCGTTGGAATACCTTATGCCAGAAAAAGTGTGTTGACCAGTGTTATTATTGACGGGGCGGGGTGGTCCATGTGGAGAACCCCACCTGTTCATGATTATTGAGGGGGGGGGCTGGTCGACGTGGAGTGACGTCACGCACGTTACAGACAGACAATCTTGGCTCATTATATTAGTGATGGGCCAAGAATGTCTGTGCGGTGCGACTGTGGTCACTTGGATACAGACCGTACACAACGTATAATGACACAATGCCCCCAATCCACAAATACGAAGGAGACATCATCACAGCGATGATGATTCGCTACTCCGCTTCTGCGGTTGTCTGGGCTTGACCACCTGAATGTGATATTGTAGTTGCTCTGCATAAGCATCAGCCATACGAAAGAAGAAGACGACAGAAAATTATCTGTTTAGTTTTTAACGCTAATCATATCTCAGTCATGCTACAGTTCATCATCGATTACCCGGCGCGAGATTATCCAGCTTCCAACATTATCCGGCGGTCCCGGGCCGATCCGGCAAAACCGCTCCAAAGGCTGTAACCCAGTCTGGCGATCGTCAAACACATGGTTTTTGAAACAAGAGCCTAGTAGTAGTACGTACATCACCCCATGCAGAGTCTTAGAGATTAGAGTGGTAAGTACAGTACAGTAAATACTGTAACTTTTTACAGTAGGATATTTGTATAATTATTTATGCCAATTTCACAAAGTAAACATTCAAACACAATAATATAAAACTTATAACGCGCACGAAGGCTCGAGGAACCACAGACAAGCGGAAACGCGTCCTCACGCAGAGCCGGTGCCAACAATTTCCCAAGCTCTGTAGTCCCCTGCGTAATTAAGGTGTGGTTGGGCAATTAACCCTTTCCCGTTCCGATGACGTACGTGTAAGTGTACGTAATCGGAATGGATTCGGCTTAAAAGCTAAATTAAATTAACATTTTAGGTCCGGAGGCTCCCCACAAGGCCAATGCGGGGATGGGCGTGTGGCACAGTTTTGGTGCCCAGCTATCATAGAATGGCAGCGATCGTGTCGCTACGGTTCTCTGCGGTGAGCAATGACGTCCTTTAGAAAACCAACAGCACGACTACTACTACGTCTCTCAGATGTCAGTAAGACGCTGTATAGATTGCAGTGACACACTGCCGAGATGTTCATGGAATGGTGAAATCGTCGATGACACGTTTGACGGCTTGAACTTTACCACAGTGATTATTTGATCTACCATTTATGGAGGATTGTCGTGAGCAAGAGAAGTCCGATACTTCCACACTCCTGGTTCCTCAATTATGTTTTTGTTTGCCATGTCCGTTGTCGTCCACGATTCGGACGAGTGAGTGCTAGTGTCTTGATTTTTGGCTGCTGGAGCTTATATGTAAGGAACGTAACTCGCCAAAAACGGAACTGGTAATCTTTTGTGTCATCAAACGAACAATGCCCACATCCTTTGGACATGCACATCCATCCATCTGTCCCTCTAGCCAGCCAGACAGCAATATTAAAAAAAAAATATGCACATGGTATTATATGTATCAATGTTAATGTGGCAGTTTAGATTTAATGACTTAAAATAATAACTTTTAGTTAAGTGGAATTGAAAGCTGAAGATGCATAGAGCTAAATTTAAGTAAACGTCACTAATTCCAAAGTGTATTTTATATATCCATAACCTGCCTATGCAACACTTGTTTTTTACATCTGTAGTGAACGACTTCCGACACACGTCTAGTAGAAGGCTTATTTATTAAGAGCACACAGGGCGATACACTTCACAACGTGGCTACACCTAGGCTGTCCAAACATGCAGCCCATCTCCGTCCTGCATTACGCTGGTGGGTTGGCAAGCGTAGCGGTGGCGACGGAGCTGGTCTTGCAGAAGGACAGCCACGTGGTCGAAGACGAACAGATGACGACGGCAGTAACGCAACCAGGACACAGACCCCACACTAACAGCTCCTTATATCTGCCTGGGTGGCCAAGCTCTACTTCTGGCCATGCCCCCTTTCTAGAACCTTCTAGACCCTTCGGGATGGTTGCCGGAGCTTCTCGACTGACTCTGCCCTTGACCTTTACCCCAGATACGTCCCTTAATAATAAGGCATTATGTAATGCAGCTTTAACCGTAATTACCCTTACAGGCCGGCAGGGGTCACCGTGTCATTACACATCTAATAGACCAATGGTTGTTTTTTTTTTTTACATCTAATAGACCAGTGGTTACTAACCTGAGGCGCAAGCACCCTCTGGGGGTGCAAGATGCCCTTTCTGAGGGCTGTGAGACATGGCCATATTTTTTTATAAGGCAAATCGTCGAAACACAAATTAAGCACGGTCACTTAAGTAACATCAAACCCTTGGTGTTTTTTCACATTACACATTTTTTTAACGATTGAGAACCAAAAGGGTGCAAGGCTGCAGTAAAGGTTAAGAACCACTATTATTAGACCTTCCATCTGTCATGAATGATGGTGCTTATTATTATTATCATTACAGGCCTGGATTTTGATCACTTCAAATTTGAGGGAGGAGCCAATGAGAGACCCGCGTTGACGGGGAGTTCCCGTGGGTGCCCGGCCACTGCAGACCAGAACTTTGTCGAGGTGGAGTTGGATGAGGAGGATGTTGGTGAAGGTGAGGTCGCGGAGAGAGAGAGGAAAGAAAAAAAAACGCTTTCACGTTTTGTTTAATGCATTAAGTAGGCTTTCGCCACAAACAGGAGGAGGATTTCTCCACAGTTCTGGTGAATCACCTGACGAGGCTGGTTCTTGTTGTCGTAATTACCGGCGAAAACGTCGCGATACTCAAATGTGTAAATGTTGCTGTGGGTTTTGTTCGCCAACACAACCAGTTAGTGGTTAAGTAGTAACTAATTGGCACATCTTATTAATTGGCTGTGTCGAGTGGTGGTGGGTTTAACAACACGTTTATATTTATACAATCTAACCCAAAAATACGATTATAGTTTTTTTGTTTCATGTACGTATGTATGTTGAACTTCTTTCACACCGTACATAGCCAACCGTGCTAATCGGAGGTGCGGGGGGGGGGAAGGACAACATACTAAGCACAAAAAGCATTTAAAAAAAATTTGTTTGCCAATCTAGATGATGATTTAAAAGTACATAGCTTGTAATGGCTTACTAATATCGGAAGAGCTGTTCCAGACGGCCGCAGAATCACACCTGAAAGCGCGCGATGCGGTGACCACGTGATGATTAAAATGGGCGTAGCCCAAGTGTTAGCAGCATGGGCGGGGCAGCTAATGTTAATGAGATGGGCAGCGACGGCGCTGATGGTGGGTTTCCACCAATTAAAAGGCTGCCAGGTAAAAATTTGCATGTAAATGTAAGATTGGGGAGCGCACCGAGGTGGCTATGTAAATGTGAGAGAAGAGCATGTTAATGTAAGATCGCAGAGCCGCCGCCACGTCAAGGTCAGCGCGCAGAGGCTGTGTTGGTGTGAGAAATTTAACCTGTTAATGCTAAATCAGAGAGTCGAAAATAACAACTAACATCGGAAGGTGGCAGGATGGGAACATCACAGCCAGTTATGACTAAAGGTGGTTGATAACGTCCTTCCAATGATTGCTAGGTTGAAATTGTGTCTGTATATATGGATGGCTTCATGAACAAATCTTTGTTGATAGTCAGTGGGTTTGCAAAGTACCTTCGTCTTCGAGAAATCTATTTCGTGTGAGCCCCCACCGCATTAACACAATGATCATCCACAGCCAAGGTATTGGTCCAACCGTGTTTTAGATCTGCCTTACATTCACGAACACGTCACGTCTGCTAATGCTAACGGATCTTGTTCAGAGCAGGCTTAGCCCTGATCTCAGAGAGAATAACATTCCTTATTCCCTGATCTCAGAGAGAATAAGATTCCTTATTCTTTCTGTATTGCGATCGAAACATCGTAGTTTTTGTTATTTTCTTTGAACCTCTACGTGACTTTACCGTAAGACCCAAGGAATAGTTTAAATATTGTGCTCTAAATTTTTTCTCTATGTAACCCAGGGTTACCCTTGCAAAAAGAGGCGATGATATTTCGTGACGTGTCCAAACAGGTCTACTTCATCGTCTCATTAATGAAATAAGATGCGAGGTAAAGATGAGCTATCGATAAGAGAGCTTCTACACACCACTTGACTGTTTCTCTCTCTCTCTCACCGGCCACCTTTTCGCGTTCCGTTTTTGTTTACGTGCGCGACAGGCGAAGCAACCCCGGCGGACCTGCTGTGCACCGAGTGCGGGGACGACGACGGCGTCGGCAGACCGATCCGAACGAAGGTGAATGAAGCGAAGGGCGTCGTCGGCCAGACCCCGCGAGGCTGTGCGCAGTGCGGCAAGATTCTTGGGGGCCCAGAGTCTCACGCGAAGCCGCATGTGTGCGTCGAGTGCGGGAAGAGGTTCTCAAAGCGGTCGAATTTAGAGATACACTCGAGAAGACACACCGGCGAGAAACTGCACGTGTGCCCCGAGTGCGGCAAGAGCTTCACGCAGCATTCCCACCTGGTGATGCATTCGCGAACGCACACCGGCGAAAAGCCGCACGTGTGCAACGAGTGCGGGAAGGGCTTTTCGCAGCGCTCCACCTTGAACATGCATTGTAGAACTCACACTGGCGAGAAGCCGCACATTTGCGTAGAGTGTGGGAAGGGGTTCACGACTCGTACCGATTTGAAAAAGCATTCTAGGACGCACACCGGCGAGAAGCCAAACGTCTGCAAGGAGTGCGGTAAGTGCTTTGCGCAGCTCTCCATTTTAAAGACCCATTATAGAATACACACGGGCGAGAAGCCGTACGTGTGCAAGGAGTGCGGTAAGGGCTTCGCACAGCTCTTCAATTTGAAGATGCATTCCAGGACGCACACCGGCGAGAAGCCCTACATGTGCAAGGAGTGCGGGAACACTTTTTCGAAGCGTTCCCATATGGAGACGCACTCCAGAACTCACACTGGCGAGAAGCCGTACGTGTGCGTGGAGTGCGGGAAGAGGTTTACGCAGCGCTACAATTTGGAGATGCACTCCAGAACGCACACGGGCGAAAAGCCGCACGTGTGCAAGGAGTGCGGTAAGGGTTTCGCCACGCATACCGATTTGAATAAGCACTGTAGAATACACACTGGCGAGAAGCCTCACGTGTGCGGGGAGTGCGGTAAGGGATTCACAAGGCACACCGATTTAAATAAGCATCGTAGAATACACACGGGCGAGAAGCCGCACGTGTGCATGGAGTGTGGGATGGGATTTTCACGGCGTTTCCATTTGGAGAGACACTCACGGACGCACACGGGCGAGAAGCCGTACGTTTGCAAGGAGTGCGGGAAGAGTTTCACGCAGCGCTACAATTTGGAGATGCACTCCAGAACGCACACTGGCGAGAAGCCGCATGTGTGCAAGGAGTGCGGCAAGGAGTTTTCAACGCACACCGATTTAAATAAGCATTCTAGAACCCACACTGGCATAAAGCCACACGTGTGCATCGAGTGTGGCAAGGGATTTACAACACTTACTTATTTAAACAAGCATGCTAGGACACACTGGTGATGAGTCGCTCATAATAGAGTTGTTTTTTTTGGTAGATCGCTTAAATATAAATGTGTCGTTAAACCCGCCACCAGCCGACAGTCAATTAGTATGGTTTGTCACGTAAACAAAACGTGGCCAATTCGTTTCTAGTTCAGCACACTGGTGTGTTGCAAAGTAAACCCACATAACATTTATAATTCGAGTACCGTGATGTTTCGCCAGTAATTACAACCAGCATCATCAGGGAAAGACATTTAACATTTCCCTTACACGATGGATAAAAGCACATTTTCAGTTTGGGTCTTTTGAGTGCTTAGAATAAAAATGAAGAAAGGAGCCCTTCCGAATGTGTCTTAGTATCCAAATTGTGGCCAACAATCATTGTGGAAAGAAAGCCCATGCTATGTTTGAAGTTAGTCAGTATGCCCCACGGACTCTTTAAGTTTGCAAAGTGGCAAGCAATCCAGGGTTGGCTTTCCCACATGGTTGAAAACAGTTTCCTTTTCAGGAACACTTACTCAGAGCTCTCCTCCACATGCCTTAAACAACCTCTGGAAAATTAGAAAATCCAAATTGGCACCCAACGATTTATCCGTGAATCAAACCAAAACGAAGCCTTTCTGAAGAAGGAGACAGCTGCTCCCGATGTGGTGCTCGTGACAAAAATTCCAGCCTGGTAGGTGGCGGGGCCCGTTGAGCGTTTTAAAGTAGGATCCCGAGTGGGTGGGAATGTGTCCATGGCTCGATCCTTCCGACGGAAGAGATCCACTGCGGCCTCTCACATATCAGATTTGAGAGGGCTTGTGTTGTCGTACGTGATGGCAAGACAATCTTTGGAGCTTTTTGGAAGCGACGAGAGAGTGTAAAGTGTTTGCTGTTCAAAGGCGGTGACGGCTCCATGTCCACAAATGTTTCTGGAACCTGTCTAACACGTAGTAGTCTTTCGCAACCAATATTATCCATAAGAGTGTTTTTTTGGGTCAGATTGCGTAAATATAAATGTGTCGTTAAATCCGCCAACACCACCCGACAACCAATTAGGAAGGTTTGTCACGTTAACAAGTTCAGCACTAACTGGTTGTGGGTTGCAGAGTAAACGCACAACATTTACAATTTGAGTACCTTGATGTTACAACCAGCCTCATCAGGCAACAGCCAGAGTTGTGGAGAAATCCTTCTGGTACGGTCTTAAATAGATGGAGGGATAAATGTGATGTCATCACTTGTGAGCCAATCAGGGCAGGTTAATGTATCAGATACATTGTGATGGATATATATTATTGGTTTGCTTATTCACAATTTATCAACATACATAATGTATGTACATAATGCATCTTCTTGGTTCTTTCGGTAAAGTCACGTAGAATGGAAATAATAAAATAATAAAAAATAAAATATAATAAAATAATTCTCATGACGTTTCGGCCACAACGCAAGTGAAGGCGGCCAGGTCTGTCGGGGAGACGCTGTCTCCCCGACAGACCTGGTCTTCACCTGAGGACGGCTCCCCGACAGACCTGGTCTCCCCGACAGACCTGATCTTCACCTGAGCACGGCTGCTTGCGTTGTGGCCGAAACGTCGTGAGAATTATTTTATTATGTTTTATTTTTATTATTTTATTATTTCCCTTCTACGTGACTTTACCGAAAGAACCAAGAAGATGAATCCCTGCAGTCACGAAAGCTTTAAATCGATACATAATGCATGTTTTTCGCATGCCTGCCAGGCTGACCTTTTGCCCTTGAAGGGGGAAGCACTTTGAGCCTCTGACCTTGTTTTGACCTTTCCTGTAGTTGTCTTCCTAAAACCACCAAGTTGAGTTCATCTGGATAGTATCGTGGATAATGGTTTTGGGTGCAATTTTCATTGGCATTCGGGAAATCCTGGTACAGATTTTTTTACCGAGACCTTCCAGTTTGTGAAGTGACTTATCCTTACTATCCTGACTTAAGTCTGGGAAATTTTCCAAGAAATCAATTTTCCTAATCTTTTATTGGTCTGAGATAGGTTTTTGACTTGGCTTGTAAAGTTTTTTTTTTTAGCTGCGTTGAGTTTCCCTTTGTGATTTGTGAAGTTTATGGTGATGTTTATGTGCACCATCCTCTTAGCAATTCTCGTGGGAAGTCACTAGAGACTATTGAAGGATTCATGCTAAAATGTATTTTTCTTATGATTAATGCAGCTTTAGCACGAATAAGAGCATCTTCGGTAAAGTCTAGTATATTCAGGGATTCTTTCTTGTCGTGCTTTTTCATTCCCTTGAAAATGAGGATTTTCACTGCCATAATTTCTTTCCTGAACCTCTTGGAGAGCATTCCAGCAGTCTGATCTTGTTTATGAGTTTCGTGAAGCACAAGTCTCGGAGGCGAGCCACGTACAGATAGCTTGAAGAGGAGAATTCCAGATTTCACACATTTTATCAATGTAGCTGGTGAGCTGTCATCAAATTTTCATCGATTCTTGACGGGCCTTTTGTTTAACTTTCTATTGAGCCTTCGATTCCAGTTTCTCAATTTTAACAGGCATTTCAAAAACATAATTTGATCTCTTCCGGCATTCGAGGTTGAAACTGAGGGTGTTGTAGTTCTGTGACCGTGCCTCTCTCATTTTTTTGGTTGGCATCCAATGCAGGTAAATCATTGGAGGTCGCCTTCACTTTTTCCTTGTTCACAGAAGATGCACTCTTTAATTATGAATACACCGATGCTTGCTGGCACCCTTCTCTCGCGAGGCTGATCTCTTACTTTGATTTCAGGAGTTTAGAGAATTATTGCATTCTTTTTTAACGCCACGATTTTGTGACAGGATGCACGATGAGTGGCATAATTGCCTGTGCTATCCCCCCACCCCCCCAAAAAAAAAGCTTAAATGGTTGGCCCAGAGGTGTGCTACGTTTGTCGTCTATTAAACTCGACAGTATTTATTAGTGTTACATGCAAATGGTACAATATTTCTTATTATTTATGAGTTTAACAATGCTTACATTTTTTGTTGCATTTTATAACACCGATCGTACGTGCATTTAAATGGAGTGTATTGTTGTGTTCCGGCTGAGGAACCCTTCGACTTACGGACTTGAGAACCATTCAGTTCTGAGGAAAGGAACCCTTTGGGAAGCCGACGACTTAAAGCAAACCGTTCCATCTGGTGAATTTGAGCTATTGCAGTTTTTGTGCCAAATTTATTTAGGGTACCGTTTACCGATCGCCCATCTCTATGGCTTGACCATTCACGGTCGACCGCGAAATTCTTCCAGTACAGCGTCGCAACCGCACTGCTCGCGGTGACGCTGCTGCTGCCACGGAAGAACAGATGCGGCGCCATCTTGCCTCCGTCTTGTCTCCCGTACGTCTCATTGCGGTTCCCAGGCCACGTGGAGTTGTTCCCAGCCTCTAGCGAGGATGAGGCAGCGAGGTTTAGCCTCACTATACGAAACATGTACGGTAAAACCCAGCTCAGAAAATTTTACGGGGTGGTGGTACATCAAAATCAGTTCTCGTGATGTTGAAGCAGTCAGAAAGACGAATGTTTATGAGCGACTTAACACGAAGCTTCACAGTCTGTTGCCGTATAGCAGCACCCAGCCTGATGACGATTGGCTACTTATTTTTACACGTGCCCTAGACAGATTAGACTCCTCATGCCCTAGACTTGGTCGGGACGGTTTCTCGATTCATTTCCAGAATCATTTCTTGGTGGATTGTGGCATCAAAAGATTGACTCTTGTTGTCACCACACATTCGAATGGGGAAGCAGCTGCTGAATCTCAGGTAAATCATGATGGAGAATCTGCAGCTCACTCAAGGGCAACAGCGACATTGTCCGTTTGGGCCTCATTGTTACCTCATGGGTCTACAGCAGCAGCTCAGTCAGCGGCAACAGTAACAGCGACGGCACAGCAATTTTAATCTGGTGGAGCGTCGGCGCTGGCTACAGCATCTGCACGTGCTTCATCGTCAGCTGGAGAGTCAGTGGTTCGATTGTCTGCAACGGCAACTGCGTCTACGTATCCTTCATCGTCAACTGGAGGCTCAGTGGCACTCCGTGCTCATCGCGTTTGTCAGCCGCGACTAACGAAAGCGGAGAGCAAGGCCAAGGCCTTTGGCAGGATCAGAGCGATACGGACTAGAAAAGGTCAAATACATCCGAGACAAATGGGTCAGTCAAGACAAATCGACACGAACCTGATTGGGAGAAGGGGAATGACATCATCCTCAACTTGTTATCGATGGGTCTAAGTGAGATTGAGATCATGTCTCTGTTCAAAGTTGGATCCAGCAGAGTTCAGTGGCTACGAACTTTTGATCCCGAGAAGAGTCGGGAGCAACAAAAGCCTTCTCATGCGTTCAACGAGGTCAGGGTTGAGTTTTTGAAGAAGCAGTGTGATCAGTGGAACCTGGAAGATGGATTTCCTTGTCCCCATAGGCGAGCCGGGTAGTACTTCACTGATGAAGGGTTGATATGGCTCAAGGTCTACAAAGACTGAGGCCGCATGGAAGGCATTGCCCCAAGATCAGAAGCAGTCCATTAGCAAAATGGCGTCTTGTACATTAATCCAGTACGTTAACTTCGAGTATCCCCGCCTGCGGTTGACCCGATGAATGCAGGATGTCTGTGATTTGTGCATACGATTAAAGTGGATTCTCAACGACCCATCCGCAAGTGAGGCTTCGAAGGGTGCAGTCCAGACCAGGCTCGACATGCATATTGGCGCTGCCAGACATCGTCAAGCAGTATCGGCATTCACAAAGGCCTATCTCGAAGGGTTTTTTGACAAGCACAGGGACGATCGACTCTACTGTCTGATTACATTAATGACGATGTTGACGAAGCCGATTGAGAACCATATGAATTATTGTCAGTTCTCCTTCTCGCCGAGGACTTGGGCCAAGCAATTGCCATCCCAAGTCTTGGCTATCGTCGTCCGGGGATGGACTGCTTAACTTCGAACCTCACGTTGCACCTGGACGTGATGGCGGATATCTCTCAGAAGGAGCACAATGTCTTCCTGTACAATGAGCGATGTCAGGGCCAGAACGTCGACGCGCTGTGCTCGCTGCGAATGGCTTTTCGCATTGAGCAGCGTAATCGTCACATTGAGGAAGGCAGGACTCCTCCCTGATACGTTCGTCGCCATTCAGGACAACGATGTCACACAGAACAAGAATAACGGCACGATCAAGTTGGACTGTTACCTCTCAATGGCATTCTACAAGCACGTCATGATTGTCTACATGATCCCGGGCCACAGCCACATGATTGTGGACCGTATTGTGTCCTGGGTCAAGCAAACGCTGATGGCCCAGAACTCGTACCATCCTGATAACATTCTCACGCATGAACATGGTCAGGGGCGTCAATTCCAAGTTCGTTGATCATCGCAGGCCTGTCTTCGCCATTTGGAAGTCTTTTCTCGACAAGTTAATCGACAATCTGCTGGCTGGTTTTACCGACAATTACGTGTTGAAGTTGTATGATGGCAAGGTCCAGATGCAGCACTTGATCTCTACGCATATCGAGGAAACTGTCGATCACTCTTGCCAGAATTCATCCAGATCTTTTGGGTAATGAATGTGGAGCTGTTTGGTAGTGACGTTGTACCTGTGGGTTTCAATCCAAGAGACATTCTCCTACCGCATGCGCCAGCGATCACAATGCTATTTAAAAGTTGAGAAGGGCTCTTGCAAGCAGCAATCCCGATGGCAGCCAGCCCGTTGTTGATTGTCCGCTTTCGGACGCTGGTCTTGTCACCGAGGTAGATGGAGAACCTGTGGTTGCTCGTTAAGGTCTTGCTCACTCTTGAGAGTCTTGTTTTTAATAGTTTCAGTAGCATGGATAGACTTCACACTCTGAGACGCACCAGGAGAGTCAAATAAAACTTTACTTCTTGAGCAAAATTTTTGCAAAGAATGCTATACAAAGTTCTTTACAGGACAAAATAAAAGCGAATGACACAATGTAAACAACAATAAGAATGATATAAAAAGTATGTAACAAAGTAAAAGTATCATAAGCATAATAAACACAATAAGAGCACCCTAAATCTTGACTTAAAGCTTTCGTGACTGCAGGAATTCATATTATTTCGGTCTTTCGGTAAAGCCACGTAGATAGAACAAATAATAATTTCACGTTTCGATCGTAACACAAGTAATCGTCATCAGGTGAAAAATATAGCGGGAAGAGCTGTTGAGAATATATGCTGGCAGCGTGGCTAAGGCAGGGAGTTATAAAGGTTTGAGATGGGTGTAGCCCAAGGATCAGTGGGCGGGGTTAGAGATGAAATTTGCATGTGAATGTAAGATCGGAGAAATCTGGACAAACTAAGCTGTGGGGGTGGCCATTGTATTGTGAGAGATTAGCATGTCATTGTAAGAAATTTGCTGTAAATGTAAGCTTGGAGAGAGCGCTGAAAGAGCCATCGCCACATGGAGGTGGAAAAGGAAGGCAAAGCCGCCTTGCAGAATACCCTCGTCTTGGCAAAATAAATGTTGTGTGTGCCCACAGCGTTAAAACAATGATCAGCCATGGCTGAGGTATTGGTCCTACCGTGTTTCAGATCTGCCTTATGTCCACGAACCCAGTTCGAGACATGTCGCTTAGTTTCCCCAATGTAACTTCTGCTGCAGACACAGCTTAGTTTGTAGACACCGGGGTATTGCATGTCAGGGATCACATCCCTCACAGATGGGATCAAATCACGAATTTAAATACTGTGTTGAGTCATACCTGGATCTTGTGTTTGCTCATGATTTTGGAAATATTTTTGGTGACCCCTGCTACGTGTATGGCAAGGTGATGGTTTTGATTGGGCCCTCAGATGGTTCTTTCCCAACGGTTGGGGTGATAGCTTTACGGATTGTGTAGTCTGAATATCTATTCTTCTTGAGGGCTTGGTGTACATGCTTCAGTTCACCCTAATTAAAAGCCTGACATTTTTCATTTGGGCTTCGAAGTTCAAATCCGGATCTAAAACACACACCTACGTTTTTAACCTGGTGTTTGGCGTTTTGTGCCAGCGAGCTTAAATTTGTGAGTAGGTTTTCTCTGGGTTTTTGTTGCAATAACCAGTGCTTCTGTTTTGTCTTTGTTCAGTTGCAGAAAATTACTCGACATCCACATGTTAATATCCTCAATATACAATAAGGTTATCGATTGGGCTGACGTCATGAGGTGATACAGAAATGTACAGTTGTGTATCATCAGCATAGCTTTGAACTTTTATCCCATGCCTCCTGAAAACATTGCCCAGTGGCAGCATATAAAGACTGAATAAAACGGCCCAGATTAGAGCCTTGTGAAACACCACATGCGGTATCTTTGAGTAGGGAAGATCACCAACGGAAACAAAATCATCTCGACCAGTCAGATAGGTCCTAAACCAAATTAACTTTCTGTACCGGAGAGGCACAACCCACTTGTGCAGTCTGTCAATGAGAATGGTGTGGTCAACTATATCAAACGCTGCACTCAGGTCTAAGTATACAGGGGCAGAAAGCGTTTTATCATCAGTGTTCATTCTTAGATCATTAACAACTGTAACTAGAACCGTCTCAGTGCTATGGAGGGCACGAACACCAAACTGGAAATTTTCAAACATACAGTTGGCATTTAGGTAAGCATTTAACTGTTTAAATAACAGTTTCTCAAGAATTTTAATGAATAAAAATAATAAAAACGGGCCTGAAATTGTCACGCATCAGGGGATCCAGGTTACTTTTTTTGAGAGGTTTCACCATGTCGGTTTTAAGTGATGTTGAAAATATGCCTGTAAGCAGGGAATGATTCACAATAGTTAGCACTTGCTCTGCCACAATTAAAAACGTTGAAAAAAGGAGGTAGGAATAGAATCAAGTGAGCAGGTAGAATGCTTAAGCTGCATAACTTATTTCCTGAGCATCTCTGAGTTTCTTGGAGAAAAGGAGCTGATAGTGGTTTCATGTAGAGGGAGGGGGCACTGGGGAATGAATTCACACATGTAATGTATAATTTGGTTTATTCCCACTGGTGTTTGTATGCTGAATTCTATTAAAATTTAGATGTGAAAATAAGGTCAGAGTGGCTTTTAGGGACTGAATTAATGAGGCTGTTAATAGTTGAGAAAAGCACTCGATTTCTTCTGATTATCATCAAATAATTTATAAATATTAATCAATCCGGCATTTCTAAGTGCATTATTAAATGTAGTGAGATGCTCCCTTAGAATGTCATTGTGGACATGTAATTTAGTCTTTCTCCATTTCTGTTCAGTCTTTCTACAGTTTCTCTTAAGGTTAAGGATATCCTAATTTTTCTATTGAGGTTTGTTTTTGGCTATAATCATATTTAGTTTGGCTGGTGATGTGGCATCAATGATAGCCTTAAATTTGGTATTGAGGTTATTAACTAAATCATCATAGGAGAAAGGTAAAATAGGTGGGGGTGTATCATTAATACATTTAATGGAATTTTCAGCTACTTCAGAAGACAATGTTTCTTAACGACATGCACAATATTATACCATGTCGTGGACACCAATGCAGAGAAAAATAAGAGTAATGGTCTGAAAGAGCCACATCAGCAATGGAGGATACTTCAATTATTAGACCCCGAGTAATAACTACAATCAGAGTATGGCCATGATTGTGAATCGGCCCACTAACATGTTGAATAAAATCCATGGATCTCAAAAGCTTCATGAACTCCTGGGCTTTGAAGTTGGCCACATTGTCTACTTGCAGATTGAAATCACCTACGATGATAATGTTATCATAGTTTGTACTCGCAATCGACAGCAATTCTAAAAATGAATCTAAGAAAGCGGGGCATTGTTTAGGAGGTCTATTTGGGGTTATAGCAAGCACAGGGGAATGACATTTTTTATAAAATAGCGTGATGTTCAAAGAAGAAGAATTCACCAAAACAGATCGCCCTGTAAATGGAGAGTGTTAGCAAAAATGTCAGCTGTACCAGCACCTTTTTTAACCTGCCTAATAGAATGTGAGAAACTATAGCATGGGGGGGAAGCTTTAATCAGCACAGTGGGCCCATCATTATTTAACCAGGTTTCTGTTAGAAGCATGCAATCTAGCTTACGTTCCGTAATGAGGTCATTTATGACGAATTATTTTTTGCTGAGTGAACGAACATTGGTGATCCCTGCCACTGTTTGCCACGTGGCTCGATTTTTTTAAGACCAGGGATTTGTTGGCATTCAGACAGTCACCTTGTTCTGCCAGAGATGCACAGTTGACCATTTTTCAGAGTTCTTGGCAGGCCCTCACTACTACCGTAGTGGCTCGTGAAACATGCCCACTGTACATCACCCTGCCAAGCAGCCTCTTACTTTGATCCAATTTGCTTTACCAGCAGACAAGGCAATCTGAGCTGGACTTGGACCTGCCCTTTCGTCCCTCTGCTGTCTGATACATCTGGCAACAGAGGGTGGGGTCAATCGTACCAGGACCCTCACCGGTTTCACCCATCTACTAGGTGCCCCAACCAGTCGTCCCTCCGTTGCCGAGCACCATTGACAGAGTGAGGTCAATCATATCAGGACCCTCACCCAGGACATAGGTCAGACGCTGTCTATGACTATTCATAGACAGCACTGTTGCCACAGAACATCCCCAATACAGGGTGCTTCAAAAAAATGTGAACACTTCTGAGAATTTTTTTTCTTTCCCTTGCAGTTGACTGAAATGGCAACGAGATTGACTTTGGAGCAAAGAAGAAAGGTTGCTGCATGGATGGACGTCTTTCATTCACCCACAGTGGTTCGCAACAAATACAGAGAGCATTTCAACTGCAATCCACCCTCGAGATTGACCATTTATCGCGTTTACAAAAAGTTTGTCGAAACCGGCTCCGTCGATGATAATTACAAAGGAAACAGCGGTCGACCAAGAACAGGCCGATCCCCTGCAAACATAGCTGTTACACAAGAAGCTTTCTTGCGTAGCCCAGGGAAATCAAACAGAAGATTCAGCGTAGAATGTGGTCTTCCCCGGGCAACTGTGTGGAGAATCTTGAACAAGGACCTGGGAATGCGGCCATATCATTTGCAGAATGTGCAAGCCTTAAGCCCTGCAAATAAAGTTGCTCGTGTTGAGGCTTGCAAAATTTTCTTAGAAATGAAGAATTTGGAACCTGACATTCACAGGTTTGTGGCATTCAGCGACGAGGCAACCTTTCACATAAGCGGACACGTGAACAAGCACAACTGTGTCTTCTGGGGTACTGAGAATCCTCGTGTTGTGCGTGAGCATGAACTAGACAGTCCCAAGGTTAATGTCTGGTGTGCAGTCACTGGAACAGGAGTGGTAGGGCCTTATTTTTTTGAAAACACCACAATCAACGGTGGTGACTTCTTGCACATGATGGAGAATTATGCAGAGGACAACCTGCCACTACAAATCCGGCTTACTGGATACTTTCAGTTGGATGGTGCTGCACCCCACTTGGCTTCGAATGTTCGTGCTCATCTTAACAGAAAATTTGAGCGGAGATGGATTGGCAGAGGAGGGCCTGTAAACTGGCCAGCACATTCGCCAGATCTTACGCCTTGTGATTTCTGGCTGTGGGGTATGGTAATGGAACGTGTTTATGCTACAAAGCCACGTGATGTGCGAGACCTCCGACAGAAAATTGAAAATGTGATTGCAACAATACCACAAGAAATGTGCCTCCGGGCTCTGGAGACCACCTGGAGAAGATTCCAGGCATGCGTTGACAATGATGGCGATCAAGTGGAGACTCTGACTTTTTGAAGCTATTAACGTACATTTGTTAACATGTTACAGTGTATAATCCGTTCTTTTTCCATAAAAAAGGATAGTCTCATAAGTGTTAACATTTTTTAAGGCACCCTGTATATCAAGGGAATAAATTAGAGTTCTGCGAGAAATTAGCTTTGCCACAGTTGTTATTCGCGAGCCAGTCAATCCAATGGAGGTGAGAACTTTATTATTCCCAAGAGGCCACTTTCGTCTTGCCCCCATTGGAAATCCATAAAAATGGATGCTCTTGGTTTTGGCAAGCTCCATGACCTGCTCTCGAAGAGGATAATAATATGCAGATGCAGCTTCAGCCAAGGAGCGAGAGAAGATCCCGAACCGGACGGTCATTGTCACCTCTCGCAAAAACCAGATCAGGGCGGTTTGTAGATTAACCAACCCATTTCCGCCGCATCTACTGCCAAGATGTTGCATATTTTATCGTGGTGTGCATTCTTGGCTTTCTGGACCGCTTTACGGTGCCCAAGTATGTGTGAAAGGGATTTAAGTCGGGACGAGCATTTCCTACAGGATCGGAGGGCTTCTTCCCTGCCTCTGTTCAGTCTTTCCCTTGTTGGGTTTTATTACTTTGCAGTTGTAATGCAGCGATGGAGTAGCACTCTCTGAAGCCGCATTGCTGATTTTGTCCTCTGCAAAGTTCACAAAACGCATACCTTGGACTGGTCTTTCACACCATCTTCAAGACTCGCGCTGCCTCCAGTCGCATGGTATGGAGCAAATGGTTTTATTTTTGGTGCCTTGAATTTCCACTCCTGTTGCCTAAAATTTGGGCATGGCAATTGTGTCTCCTGCCTGTACTCACATGGTCTGGAATTCTTCCTCCTCACCTTGAGTGGATACTATTGCGGGTTACTTCGTCAGAGGAATCTGAAACACGGTGCAGCCTCCTCACCGGAACCAATGGTGGAATGCTTCGCGAGCATGGCTTCCTTTACTAAAAGGTCACAGGGAGGTTCATCATCACTGCTGCCATCATCATTTGAAGGAGCCGTCTAATTCAAATAGACTACTTATATGCATAAGTCCATTGTAATCTGCACCACTTTTCTTCCTCAATGCAGATTTATGGAAAGGGATTGATTCTCTCAGAGGACCATCTCACACGACGTTTTGTACATAATAGGGAAGGCAACTTCCGACGCCCCAAGGGCATCTTCATTAGTTGTCTGGGTACCAACCAAGACAAGGCAGAGCTTACTTACCTTGAGACTTTCTGTGGGTCTATTCATAATGGGTGGACATCCGACCCAAGCGCCACTCATAGCACGTTGTTTAGCCAGGCCTCGTGCCAACTGGCTTGATACATTTGATGCTTTGTTTTGCATGTTTTTGCTTTTTTGCTCATGAAGATGTTGATCAGTCTTCAGAGTCTTGTGGTATCAGACGGTTTTTGAAAGTTTCAGTCGCGGACCTTGGCGCCAAACAGTGGCCACGTGCCGATGTCAAGTCTTATGACGGCAGCTCCAGTCTTAAGCTGCTTCTGGAAGCCTCTCTTAATGTTGGTGGCAAGTGCAAGCACCTGGTCAGAATAGCCCATTCCCTCTCTCAGGAGGCTGCTGTAAAGGTGTTGAGCACGGCAGTTTATTTTCAGAGAGGGCTTGAGCAGCTTTCTCACTCTGTTGTCGTTTTCAGCAGCAGTCGGGACCTTTGAGTTGGCTTGGAGGCAGGCCACACTGGCGTCGGCACTGATATTTGGTGTTTCAGGTAGTGGGAGTGGGCAGTGAGTCATTTTAGATCAGTGAATGGGTTCCAAGGTTGTCCTTTTGGGAGGTTGAAATCTTGCATTCACTGCATGGAAGACGACGTTCTTGGCGATGGCAGCAATTAAGCTATTGACAGAGATATCATAGGATTTTAAAGGTGTCAAGAAGGAAGCATCTGTCTATCATGACCGGTAATCACGATCTCGGTTGTGACCTTGGGGTGATCGGGTGTTTACTTTGGTGGCCTCCAATTTCTTGAACTCCCGACTATTGGAGATCAGGCTCTCGGAGAGTGTTAATATATTTAAATCCCAACTAAAAAACAAATTTTTTAAAGAAAATCTTTCTTTGAATTTGCTTTGCTCACTCTGGCTCTTATTCTGCCACGTGGTTCCTTGTTTATTATCTTTGCCCCTTTTCATGCAACAGAAGTTGTTGGATAATCCAATAATCATACAAAAAGTAACTCAAAGTGAATACAAATAATGTTAATACACTGATGTTAGGTCCATGCAAAACGTTGCTTAATGCATACATTATCGTATGTTCATGAAGCTTAACACAGATGGGTTTCAAGTTAAAAACATGATTTGTGTCACAAAGAAATAGGTAAACACATTTAATATGTACATATGACTGAATTTTCATTTCGAAACTCAATGCTATATTAACAGTTCAGTGGGATATGGTACAAAATATGCCAGCACAGCTTTTGATGAAAGCCAAGTGCGCCCTCGGTTTTTGTATTTTGTGTTCGTTTTGCACACCGTTACAGAATAATAAATAATCTATTCAGTTAATTTGTGTCTGACAAAACAGACAGTCCCCAGGTTATGGACGGGTTAGGTTCCCGAGAACGATCCATAACCCGAATTTTCCATATGTTGGAAACTGAACAATTTTCTCCCCAAAATCAGGACAAAAATCCATAGGCGGAAATAGTTGTGCCTCCACTACTGTTTTCTCTCTTTACTGTATCGCGCTATCGTCCGTTTTCTATTGCTCCTGTATCGTATTGCTGTACATATGCTATGCTTCTTTCATTTAATCGAATATATATCCTTACACTACTCATTAAACTAATTAAACATATTGTATCCAATTGTTTGTGAATACAACGAAACATTTTTACATTAATTGTTAACAGAAAGCAGTCACTTCTGAATGATTTTTTACCGTGTATTCGGCTACGTCTTGACTTCACATACACACACATACATGCACACAAAGATAAACGTGGAGTCGGCTCGTCTACACACACACAGTACAGACGGTAAATAACTCATGACTTCAACTTAAAATGAAGAAAACTAGCAATAGAAAAATGGGAAAAGATATATCTAAGCATAGAAAACAAACAATTACTTAATTCTACAAGAGGAAAATAATTACGTAATGATACAAAAAAATACATTTACTTGAATCCGTGAAGCTCGGTGAAGGTGGCGTTTTTACGAAGTGATATTCATCTGCAATCGGTATTCATCTGCAATCTCAGCACGCTGCACTATTTGCGCTTACGTAACTAAAGCAGACATTTTCGCATATTGATTTTTTAACGTGATTTATGAGGAAAATTTCCCTAAATTCGGATTTCCATAAGTGTCGGGTCTTCCATAATCCGGGGACTGTCTGTAGTTTTTCTAAAAGATAGAATAGAAATTGAAATAAAGAAGCAGAATCGTGTTTAATTTTAACTCAGTGCGGTTTCACTTTGATGACTTTTGCTTGCACTTATAGTGAAAATTAGTGAACATCAAGCTCTCCCCTTCCAATCGATAAATAGTAACTTGTTTAAAATTAACATCAATTCAGACTTTAGTAAGTTCTTGTAACATAGCGACCTTCTAATAAAAGCGACCTGCTCACATTTTTTGCAAAAATTAGTGAACAACGACCCTGTCCTTCGGGTTTAAAAATGGTTTGAAAAATTGTATTTACATCAATACAGAATCCAGTAAGTCGATACTTAGAATAATTAAATCACCCCTACAACAATTGTACATTTTCACAAATATAAGTGGAGAACCAGTGTTTATATTTTGTATTCATTCACACATGGTAAAAATGACACTTAAGGAATTTCTAAATAAACTTAATTCTCAAAGCTTGGCCATCCAACTCACCATGGAAGTGGATAACACTTCCATTCCTGGATATTTTGCTCAGACACGACCCAAACGGTAAAATAACACGGGGCGTTTAACGAATGGAAACGCATACTGACTCCTATCTGAATGCAGATTCACATCATCACCCCTTTCTCATCAAGACGCACATACATCAGGCTAAAACCGTGTCAGATGGTGAAAGTCTGAAGAGCAAGATTAAACATGTTAAAGAAGCTCTACAATTAAATGGTTACAATAATGCTCAAATTAACAGCATTGAATGCCAAACCTAGATCGAACAGCAATAATGCTGAAAGCGATCATGTTATTAAAAAAAATACCATACATTGCGGGAGTAACTGACAAACTAGCTAGAGTTTTTGAAAAACCCAAAAAATCGGTGAGATTTGGCACGGTACATAAGAAAAATTGTATCTTGTACTAAAGAGAAGGTGTGTACCGGATTAATTGCTCATGTGGTAAATGCTACGTTGCACAGACGGTACGAAACCTAAGCGTAAGGCTAAAAGAACACTAAATATTAAATACAAACACAACTGTCGGCAGTTGCAGAACATGCTTACCAGCGATGAAATTTAATTTAACGTTGAAGTGTTGTGTAAGACGAATTATTTTTGGCCCGAGACTAATTCGCGAATCTATTGAAATTGAGAGAAATACAAATAACTTTAACCACTCTGACAGCTACAGGCTTATTGCGGACTGAAAGCGTATTATTAAGTAATACACCTGACAATTGCATGCCTTGTAAAGGCATCGCATACTAATTAACTGTGATTAACCATTGTTTTTTAATTACAACAAAACCTCCCATCTACTCCTGTTTGACTTACTGTAATGACGTCATCCTGCTCTGTTTAAGACCGGAAGCAGGTGGATATCTTCTTTATTCTGGCAAATCGACGCATGATGCTAGATGTAATTACTAGCGAAAAGTGGTACTCTAATTGTAAATGTTGTGGATTTACTCTCCAACACACTGGTGGGCTGAAGTAGTATACTAATTGGCACGTTTTGTTTACGTGACAAACCTTACTGGTTGGCTGTTGGGTGGTGGTGGTGGGTTACGACACATTTATACTTCCGCCACATTTATACTTACATGATCTAACCTAAAAACCTTCATTCTGAATAATATTGGTCACAAAAGCCTACGTGTCAAACTACATTCATTCCATCACATTCTGGAAATGAGATTTCATTTGGATGAATCCAGAAGAGTCTGCAGACGAAAGAAGACGTCGATTAAACAGAGAAAGACAGCAGTGATGGCGTAATCGACAAAGTCAAGAGACACTGGATCGTTTACGACGTGAAAAGGCTGAAAGAATGTCCCAGCAACGAGCTCTGGAAACTGCTGAAATGTCACAAGCAAGACGAGCGACTGATACAGAAGCACATCGTGAAGCTCGCGAAAGGCAACAGTTTCGAAGAATTTACAATCAACGTAGTCGATTAAACAGAGAAAAATCTTGACAAAGCTTTCATGACTGCAGGAATTCATATTTTTTGGGTCTTTCAGTAAAGTCACGTAGATAGAAAAAGAACGATGTTTCGATCGCAATGCAAGCAATCGTCATCAGGCAGAAGAGGGAACCTGCTGATGCAGGTTGCTTTTAAAGGGTAGAAATGGGCGTAGCACAAGAGTTAGAAATGAAGTGGGCGGGGCTAGTGATGTTAAAGTGATACATTTGCATGTAAATGCACTGTGTAAATATGATTAGCATGTCAATGTAGGCTCTCGGTCCTCGATGTGACGGCGAGCTTCCATTGACATGCTAATCACATTTACACAGTATATTTACATGCAAATTTCTCACTTTAACATTGCTAGCCCCACCCACTTCTTTTGCCTCTTGGGCTACGCCCATTTCTACCATTTAAAAGCAGCCTGCATCAGCAGCTCCCCTCTAATGCCTGATGATTGCTTGCGTTGCGATCGAAACGTTGTGATATTTTTATTTCTATTTACGTGACTTTACCGAAAGACCCAAAGAACATAAACAGAGAAAGACAACATAGATGGCGTAATCGACAAAGTCAAGAAACACTGGATCATTTACGACGTGAATATACTGAATGGCACATTTCTGGTGATTCGTGAAATGCACCGTAATTTTTCTTTGGTTCTTTTCGGTTAAGTCACGTCTAAAAATAAAATAATAAATCAAAATAAAACAACACATTACGACGTTTCGATTGCAACACAAGCAATCATCATCAGGCATAAAAGAAATAGCAACAAAAATCTAACTAGAAAACTATAGACCGACATACAAGCAGACAGACATCACAACGGCACACATAGAGAGGAGTATACAGGCACACGAAAATTAAATAACCTAGTAAAATATTGAAATGTGATGTAATACAACACAGAGTCGGTTAACACACAATTAACGCATGGCCTGGTTGACTACGTGTTTCAAAATTTGCTAAGTTAGAATTTTAAGTGTGAGCAACAAATATCTAACTAGAAAACTATAGACAGACATACAAGCAGACAGACATCACAACGGCACACAGAGAGAGGACACAAATCGGCTGTGTGAGCAACAAAAATCTAACTAGAAAACTATAGACAGACATACAAGCAGACAGACATCACAACGGCACACAGAGAGAGGACACAAATCGGCACAAAGAGATGGTCGTTTCTGTGACGGTCCCTTAAATATAGAGAGGAGGGGGAGGGGAAGGGGGGAGGGAGAGGGCGGGGAGATCAATGGGTGCACGCCAACGTACTCCTATTGTAAGTGAGATGATAGACGCGGCACGGGAGGCAAACCTGAACCCACCGTAATTTTGTTGTGGCTGAAATTATTTCGGAATCCAATCGTGGGAATGTTGTCTTCATTCCCAGCAATTGATCTGGCACCGTCTGATGTGAATTTACCAGTTATTTTGAAGCGAAGACGGCTTCCCATCATCCCTGCATTTGCTATCACTCTCAATAAGTCACAAGGACAAACTTTATCTCAACGAACCAGTTTTTTTTCTCATAGACAACTTTATGTTGTTGCTTTGTCAAGATGCAAAAATCCTACCAACGTCAAAGTGCTGATTCAACAAAATTTATCTCAAGGAAAACTTTTCCTTGAGATTAAATTTTAGTCTTTTTCATTAAATGTAAATTCTTTGATCCCGTCATATGACGGGCAATTACACTAGTTATTCACATAATGCACAATTGTAATACCACGGTACGTAAGAAAAACAATGTAAATTATATCAAGTGGTATATTTATTAATAATGCGTGAGTAACAAAATGAGCACATCAGTGGCAATGATGGCTGTTCAATTCTCTTCGTGCATATGGCAATATGTTCAGGAACTATAATGCCAATGTTGAGGTCTGTTAGTCCATGATGAGAGGACTTCAGGAGAGAGTGCGTGTGTAGTTATTGCTATTCCTCCTCCGTTGAAGAGTGGAGACTACAGTGGTTTGCTCGTGCTCCATAGTTCGTAGTAAACCACTGGAGTCTGCGGCGCTCCTTCGACGGACAAATAGCATTATGGTCACGTCACCGGAGGTGCGTGAAATTCCTGGCGTATTTATTCAATTTGTACATTTGTGGAGGCCATTAACAAAAAAAATATTGCGGTGTTAACACCATGCGTGTTTTGCACGAAAAAAATCTACTTGGTGCACGACATGGTAAACTAAAGGCTCATTTCGTTTAATGGGTGTTCATTTCTACAAGAATTCGCTATCATAAGCAAAGTTAATTTTAGACCCATTATTTTTCTTGCTAAAACGAGCAAAATGTTCGATTGGCGAGCGGAGACTGACCGATAATGCCGTGCAGCGGCAGCCCGCAGCTATTTTGTTTACCAGCTATGCCATTTCGTTTACCAGCTGTGCTGTGCAGTGTGCCCCATGTGCTATGTCCAGTGAAAAAAAACTTTTGTTCGCATTTCCTTCGCTGCTTATCACTCCACCCCCCCCTCCCCCATCCACCATGAATTCCAAGAGGCCAGCAAGTCGACCGAGTAGCAGTGGTGCTCCAAACGCGAAGAGGAAGGCCATTACACTCCATCTTCAAAACTCACGCTGCCTCCAGTCGCATGGTATGGAGCAAATGGTTTTATTTTTGGTGCCTTGAATTTCCACCCGTTAGCTCAAATTTGGGCATGGCAATTGTGTCTCCTGCCTGTACTCACATGGTCTGGAATTCTTCCTCCTCACCTTTAGTGGATACTATTGCGGGTTACTTCGTCCGAGGAATTTGCAACACGGTGCAGCCTCCTCACCTGAACCAATGGTGGAATGCTTCACGAGCATGGGTTCCTTTTACTGAACGGTCACAGAGGTTCATCATCACTGCTGCCATCATCATTTGGAGGAGCAGTCTAATTCAAATAGACTACTTATATGCATAAGTCCATCGTAATCTGCACCACTTTGCTTCCTCAATGCAGAGTTATGGAAAGGGATTGATTCTCTCAGAGGACCATCTCACATGACGTTTTGTACATAATAGGGAAGGCAACTTCCGATGCCCAAATGGCATCTTCATTAGTCGTCTGGGTACCAACCAAGACAAGGCAGAGCTTACTTATCTTGAGACTTTCTGCAGGTCTATTCATAATTGGTGGACATCCGACCCAAGCGCCACTAGCACGTGTTGATCATTTTTGAGAGTCTTGTTGTATCAGACGGTTTTTGAAAGTTTCAGTAGGGGACCTTGGTGACAAACAGTGGCCACGTGCTGATATCCAGTCTTATGAAGGCAGCTTGTCTTCAGCTGCTTCTGGAAGCCTCTTAATGTTGGTGGCAAGTTCAAGCACCTGGTCAGAGTAGCCTATTCCCTCACAGGAGGCTGCTGTAAAGGTGTTGATTGCGGCAGTTTCTTTTCAGAGGGGGCTTGAGCAGCTTTCTCACTCTACCTTGTGGTTTTCGGCAGCAGTCAGGACCTTTGAGTTGGCGAGGAGGCAGGCCACAGTGGCATCGGCACTGATATTTGGTGTTTCAGGTAGTGGATGGGTTCCAAGGTTGTCCTTTTGGGAGTTTGAAATCTGGCATTCACTGCATGGAAGGCTGTTGCACGGCGTTTTTGGCGATGGCAGCAATTAAGCTATTGACACAGATATCATAGGAGTTTATAGGTGTCAAGAAGGAAGCATCTGTCTATCATGACCGGTAATCACGATCTCAGTTGTGACCTTGGGGTGATCGGGTGTTTACTTTGGTGGCCTCCAATTTCTTGAACTCCTGACTATTGGAGATCAGGCTCTCGTAGAGTGTTAATATATTTAAATTTCAACTAAAAAAACAATTTTTTTAAGAAAAGCTTTCTTTGAATTTGCTTTGCTCACTGCCTCTTATTCTGCCACGTGGTTCCTTGTTTATTATCTTTGCCCCTTTTCACGCGACATAAGTTGTTGCATGATCCAATAATCAAACAAAAATTAACTCAAAGTGAATACAAATGATGTGAATACACTGAAGTTAGGTCGATGCAAAATATTACAACAAAAACGTTGCTTAATCCATACAGGATCGTGTTCATGAAGCTTAACACAGATGGGTTTCAAGTTAAAAACATTATTTGTGTCACAAAGAAAGAGATAAACACATTTAATCGGTACATATGACAGAATTTTCATTTCGAAACTAAATGCTATATAAACAGTTCAATGGGATATGCCCGCACCGCTTTTGGTGAAAGCCAAGTGCGCCCTCTGTTTTAGTATTTTATGTGTTTGTTTTGCATACCCCAGAGAATAATACTCTATTCCATCAATTTGTGTCTGACAAAACAGGCAGTCCCGAGGTTACGGAAGAGTTAGGTTCCCGAGAACGATCCATAACCCGAATTTTCCATATGTTGGAAACTGAACAATTTTCTCACAATCAAGATAAAAATCCATAGGCGGAAATAGTTGTGCCTCCGATACTGTTTTCTCTTTACTGTATCGCGCTATCGTCCATTTTCTATTGCTACCTGTATCGTATTGTAAATATGCTATGATTCTTTTAATCGAATATCTACCCTAACACTACTCATTAAACTAATGAAACATATACTGTATCCAATTGTCTGTACATGCAACGAAACCTTATTACATTAATTGTTAACAGAAAGCAGTCACTTCTGAATGTTAATTTACCGTGCATTAGGCTAGGTCTAGACTTCACATATACACACTTACATGTGTTGAGGTGTGAAGAACGACACGAAGGCAGACGTTGTAGGGGCTAACGCCAACGGTTTATTATGGGCTTTCGCCTAGCTTTGGAAAGGGCTAACACAAGTTGCCAGCTAAGCTAAATCTCCCCAGGGGAAAAGGTACTGGGAATTCCCTACGCCTCCCAGGCTAACGGGCTCTTCCCACAGCGCTGACCGATGGTTCAGCCAACTCGGCCAGCCGGGTGAAGTAGCCCCCTAGCCTGGTGCTATTTCCCCCTTACCCTGGGTTCCTACTTCCCCACCGCTCACGTTCCCGGCTCCCGGCGAAGACCCCGTCTACGTCACCGGCCCCCCCTCAAATACCCCGGGGGGACATGATGTCACCTTCCCCGAAGCTCCCCTCACGTCACTTCCTCTGACGTCACTACCCCTGAGGCGAGTGTGACATCACGTCATCACTCTACTCCTCAACATCACCCCCCCGTAAAAAAAAAATCTCAGCTGACCCGGCTGCAACTACTCCGTGAGCGGCCCCCCCCCCCCCCCCCCCCCAAGCAAACGGGAAGAAAAATTCCGCCCTTGATCAGTTAAGAGCTGTTCTGGCACCCCCTTATCGAGAACATACCCCTGTACAAACGCCTCCGTGATGGACGAGGCCGATTGGTCCACCAGAGGCCACGCCATAGGCCAACGTGTGAGGTATTCCACCCCCACCAAGAGGTATTTGTGTCCCTGTTGGGATGCAGGGAATGGCCCCAAAATATCAAGCGCCACGAGCTCATTTACACGAGAAACCTGGATGGACTACAGCGGGGCTCGATCCTGACCAACTGGGGCCTTCTTCCTCGCAGTCGTGGCAACCCTTCAAAATCAGCCCCACATCATCCTCCACGCCCGGCCAATAGTAGTCCCGTTTAAGGGTCAACAGGGTCTTGTGGTAGCCGAGGTGCATAAGTTTCTCGTGAATGGCTCGGGTCAACTTACCTCGCAAGCCAATGGGCACCACCACGGCGATCACCGGGGCAGCCGACGGAGCCGAGCTCCGGGCCTTAGATCCAACACGGCATCGCAGCCTTAGCAGAGAGGAATTCTCCATCTGCATCTGGGACCATACCTCCCGGGGGAGTCCCAGGCCAAAATCCACAGGCAACGCCACACCCGGAGAGGGCGCCGCTTCGGCCGATGCGACCAACTGGGCCGCGGTATCCACTGGGGCCTTACAGTGGCTGGAACCCAGGGCACAGGCGCACTCGCCCTCCGGGGGCTGCCTGGAAAGGCCATCCGCATTCCCATGCAGAGTCCCCTTCCTGTGGATGACATCGAAGGGGTACTCCTGGATCACCTCGAGCCAGCGGGACAGCTGACCCAAGGGCTGGTCAATTCGAAGGGAATATTGCAGGGCTGCATGGTCGGTCTGGATGGTGAACCGGCGACCATACAGATATGGCCTGTACAATTGAACAAAGAAAACAATGGCCAGCAGCTCTCTCCTGGTCACACAGTACCGCTGCTCGGTGGGGGACAAAACGCGGCTACCATAGGCCACCACCTGCTCCACCCCGTCGACGACCTGAGCTAGGACAGCCCCAATGCCCGTGTCACTGGCGTCGGTGTCGAGGAGGACCCCAAGGGCGGCGCGTCCGCCAAGGCCATATCAAGCGCCACAAAAGCAGCTTCCTCCTCCCCCCAGCGAAATTTCTGACCTTTGGCAGAGATTGCGTGTAGTGGCTTCGCAATGGTCGCAAAATTGCGGACGAACCGGCGATAGTACGATGCGAAGCCCACAAAGCTATGCACCTCAGCGACAGATGTAGAAGTCGGCCACGTCCAGACACAAGCAGTCTTTTCCGGATCCGTGGCCACACCTTACGCGCTAACAATGTGGCCCAAATGCTTCACCGATGGTTGCAGCAGATAGCATTTCTGTGGTTTGAATTTCAAGCCTGCGGCGCGCACTTTGGCGAACACTGCCTCCAACCGCTGCAAGTGTTCGTCAAACGAACGTCCAAATTACGATCACGTCGTCCAAGTAAATCAAACAAGACTCCCATTGCAGCCCCACCAAGACAAATTCCATGAGGCGCTGGAAGGTGGCCGGTGCCGAATGAAGACCCATAGGAAGCCGATTGAATTGGAACATCCCCTGGGATGTGTGGAACGCGGTCTTGGGTCTGGAGGCCTCATCCAGTGGCAACTGCCAGAAGCCCGAAAGCAAATCGAGGGTCGAAAAGAACCGCGCACCCGAGAGAGCGTCGAGGGAATCATCCATGCGAGGCAAAGGATATGCATAGGCCACTGAAATCTTGTTTAATTTTATGAAAGTCGACGCAGAAGCGGAGGCTCCCGTCCCGTTTCTTGACTAGCACGATGGGGGCTCCCCAAGGGCTAGTGGAAGGGGAGATAATGTCCGCCGCCAACATGTCATCAACTGCAGAGCGGACATGATCCGTTTCCGCTGGGCTAAAGTGGTGTGAAATCAATCGAATAGGGGCCGAGTCGTCCATGTCAATGTGATGTTCAAGGAGAGTGGTACGACCCAAATTGAATTTTCCCTGGCTGAACACATTGGCAAACCTGACGATGAGATCGCGGAGCCGCTGGCGCTCCTTGGAAGACAACGATGCGTTCTCGGTGCACAACGCATCAATCCATTATGCGTCGGCCCTCCCCGTGGGCAGCACGCCCGCCACCACCCCTCCCAGCGGCCCAGGGACATCAGGAGGAGGGCCTGGGGTGGCGTGTTCCAACACAGCACCAAGAGGGACTGCGATCGGCGTGGGCCCCGAATTTAGGACTTGCAAAAAAAGTTCCTGGCCCGCCACCAAGGCTGTGAAAGCGCCCACCAACCCGTCGAACCTCGAAAAATAATTGGAGGGAGACAGGAGGATGCCTGTCTCCGGGGACTCCAACGTCAACGGCCCGCGCAGCCTGAGGGGAAGCAGGATCTGCAACCCGGGTGGGACCGTCACATTTTGTGGTCAGAGCCAAAACACTAGCGGCCAAAGGAGCTACCACAGAGGGGGACTGCAGAAAATGCAGCCGCCCCCCGACGGCATTTCGACGCACCCCTGGTCGACCAGGATCCGAACGGGCATCCTGGCCAAAAAATCGGTGCCCAATAAACATCGTACGGCTAAAGCCTTAGAGACCAACACGGGGCCCCGCAACGCGATCTCCCCGATCGCCACAGACGTGACGACATGGCCCAAAATACTGAGGCTACTCCCGTTGGCAGCCACGCATGCCCCGAGAACCGGCCGCAACGGCCCCACACTGTGCGGCAGCGACCGGAAAACGGCCTCGGATACCATGGTGGCGGAAGCCCCCGTCTCCACCAGGATCCTTATCTCGACCCCCTGCACGCGCCACACCACTGCCGAGGACCCGGCAGCAGCAGCCACCACGCGATGCGTGAGGGCCCGCCACTGGCGAGTCTGCCTGGGCCACCCAACCAACGACCGCACTCGCGTGGGCCCCAAGTCAGACCCCCCAGAGATGGGCCCGTGAAGATGGACCCTAACCCTGCGAGATGCCTGAGGTGAAGGGAGCGGCCGTGCGATGGATGCGTCGCGACTTGCCTTGGCGAAGGCCCTGGGGCCGTTGTTGTACCCCCTCTCAAAGTGGCCCAGCTGGCCACAACGAAAACAGGTGACCCACCCCCGGACCTGCGAACGGGGAGGACCCGCTCGCCCCGACCCTCCTGGCCGGCGGACAGACCTACCGTCCCCGCGGCGGTCGTAGTCCTCCTCCCGGGGCGCCGCCACCTCTGCCGGCGTTGGAGCACCCGCGCATGCCACCATCGCCGGAGGCCGCCGCAGCGCAAGAGTAGCTTGAATATTCTGCACGACGGCCAGTGAAGTTATTTTGCATTCTGCAGCGATGGACAGCGCGATGCCCAACTCCCCCGCGAGGACCAGTAGCCTCTCCAGGGCCAGGGAGTCCAGCGCACCCCCTTCCACGACGGGATACGCGGCCCGAGCCAATGCAAGGAGGGAGCAGCAGAACGCGAGAGGCGATTCCCCCTCCTCCCGCCGGCGTGCAGTAAACTTAAGGCACGCCGCGGATGGCGGCTCGAATACCTCGGCCATCTGATGATAGGCCGATTGCAGCGTCGACTTGTCCGCCGGTGGGATGCTCAAAAAGGCTTGCAAAGCCCTAGCGTCCAAGCATGTGGGCAGCGCGCACAGCGCCTCCTCCTTCTCCGGCCAGCGCACTGACTGATAGGCCGCATCAAATCGGGCCTGGAAAAACAGCCAGTTCCCCCCCTTCGCAACGAACGGGCCGACAGGGGACAGCCGGCGCAGCCGCAAGTGAGCCGACCCATCCCCTGGCCTGGACTCGCCCACAGCGGCGGCCGCCGGCGTCAGCACGACCGCAGCCGCCACGCCTGTGTGTCCCTGTGGCCCCGGCCACAGGGACACCACTCCCTGATCCGCGTCCATGGCTGCAACATCCTCCGCCACCCCGGCTCGCAGCGAGCCCGCGGCGACATCAGTGGCGATGTGCGGAGCGGCGGTGTGGAGCGGCGGCGCATGGGCGCCGCCATGACAGGTCTCGACGGTCGCGCACCCCATCGCCCGCCGCGTGTGTGCGCACGCCCACCTCAGATAGCGCGACGGCGAGCTGCGTCACCGACCGCTGGAGCAGCTCCAGCTGGGCAGCTACGTCGCGCCACATGTCGGATGGCGGCGCCGCAGCTCTCCCAGCTGCCGCCTCCTCCGGCTCCAGCCGGGCCACCTCCAACGGGCAAGTTTCCGGGGCCCCGGGATCTCCGACAGGCATGCGGCAGCGTCGTCCTCTTCGTTCGTCTGTATACCAGGCGCGGTCTTCCGTCTCGCACCGGACTTTGACATGGTCGCGAGCACAGAAGTCACTTCCAACACCAGTTGTTGAGGTGTGAAGAACGACACGAAGGCAGACGTTGTAGGGGCTATCGCCAACGGTTTATTATGGGCTTTCGCCTAGCTTTGGAAAGGGCTAACACAAGTTGCCAGCTAAGCTAAATCTCCCCAGGGGAAAAGGTACTGGGAATTCCCTACGCCTCCCAGGCTAACGGGCTCTTCACCACACAGTGCTGACCGATGGTTCAGCCAACTCGGCCAGCCGGGTGAAGTAGCCCCCTAGCCTGGTGCTATTTCCCCCTTACCCTGGGTTCCTACTTCCCCACCGCTCACCTTCCCGGCTCCGAGCGAAGGCCCCGTCTACGTCACCGGTCCCCCCTCAAATACCCCGGGGGGACATGACGTCACCTTCCCCGAAGCTCCCCTCACGTCACTTCCTCTGACGTCACTACCCCTGAGGCGAGTGTGACATCACGTCATCACTCTACTCCTCAACACATGCACACAAAGGCAAAGATGGAGTCGGCTCGTCTACACACACACAGTACGGGCAGTAAATAACTCATGACAAACTTAAAATTAAGAAAACTAGCAACAGAAAAATGGCGAAAAGATATTTCTAAGCATCGAAAACAAACAATTACGTAATTCTACATCAGGAAAATAATTACGTAATAGTGAAGCTCGGTGAAAGCGGCGTTTTTTGTGAAGCGAGGCGAAAGGTGGGGTCCCTTGCGCTTCGCGGTATTCATCCGCAACCTTACCGCGTTGCACTATTTGCGCTTACGTAACTAAAGCAGACATTTCCGTATATTTACTTTTTTTTACATGATTCATGGGGAACATTTCCCTAAATTCGGATTTCCATAAATTCGGATTTACATAAGTGTCGGGTCTTCCGTAACCTGGGGACTGCCCGTAGTTTTTTATTTAAATAGAATAGAAATTGAAATAAAAAAGCAGAATCGCGTTTAATTTTAACTCAGTGCGGTTTCACTTTGATGACTTTTCTTCCCAATTATAGTGAAAATTAGTGAACACCAACCGCTACCCTTCCAATCAATAAATAGTAACTTGTTTAAAATTCATGTCAATTAAGACTTAAGTAAGTTGTAACTTAGCGAACTTCTGGTAAAAGCGACCTGCTCACATTTTCTGCGAAAATTAGTGAACACCGACCCTGTCCTTCCGATTTAAAAATGGTAAAAAGAAGATGTAATCATATCAATACAGAATCCAGTAAGTCGATACTTAGGATAATTAAATCATCCCTACAACAATTGCACATTTGCACAAATATAAGTGGAGAACCTGTGTTTATATATTTTTCATTCACTCTCACATGGTAAAAATACACTTAAGGAATTTCTAAATAAACTCAATTCACAAAGCCCGGCCATCCAATTCACCATGGAAGTGGATAACACTCTCCCCTTCCTGGATCTTTTGCTCGGACACGGCCCAAACGGTAAAATAACGCGGAGCGTTTACCGAAAGCAAACGCACACTGACACCTGTCTGAATGCAGATTCACATCATCACCCCATACAGAAATCCTCTCTCATCAAGACGCTTATAAGTCAGGCTAAAACAGTGTCAAATGGTGAAAGTCTGAGGAGCAAGATTAAACATGTTAAAAAAGCTCTACAATTAAATTATTACAATAATGCTCAAATTAACAGCATTGAATACCAAACCCAGTTCGAACAGCAATAATACTGAAAGCGATCATGATATTAAAACAATGAAAATACCATACATTGCGGGAGTAACTGACAAACTAGCTAGAGTCTTGGAAAAACCCAAAAAATCTGTGAGATTTGGCACGGTACACAATAAAAATAGTATCTTGTACTAAATAGGTGTGTACCGGATTAATTGCTCATGTGGTAAATGCTACGTTGCACAGATGCTAGGTTGCACAGAAGATACGAAACCTTTGCGTCAGACTAAAAGAACACTAAATATTAAATACTCAGAAACACAACAGTCAGCAGTTGCAGAACGTGCTTGCCAACGATGAAATTTAATTTATTTTGATAACGTAGAAGTGTTGTGTAAAACTAATTATTCCTGGCCCGAGACTAATTCGGGAATCTATTGAAATTGAGAGAAATACAAATAACTTTAACCGCTCTGACAGCTACACCTTACAATTGTATGCCTTGTAAAGGCATCGCATTCTAATTAACGGTGATTAACAAACTTGTTATATGCTCTCCGCACCTGTTTGACGCACGGTAATGACGTCATCCTGCTCTGTTTAAGACCAGAAGCAGGTAGATAGCTTCACTTTTCTGGCAAATCGACGAATGATGCTGGATGTAATTACCAGCGAAAACTCGTACTCTAATTGTAAATGTTGTGGATTTACTTTCCAAAACACTGGTGGGCTGAAGTAGTATACTAATTGGCACGTTTTGTTTACGTAACAAACCTTACTGGTTGGCTGTGTCGGGTGGTGGCGGCGGGTTACGACACATTTATACTTACGCCACTTTTATAATAATGGTCACAAAAGCCTACGTGTCAAACTACGTTCATTCCATCACAGATTTCATTTGGATGAATCCAGAAGAGTCTGCAGACGAAAGAAGACGTCGATTAAACAGAGAAAGACAGCAGAGATGGCGTGATCGACAAAGTCAAGAGAAATTGGATCGTTTACGACGTGAAAAGGCTGAAAGAATGTCCCAGCAACGAGCTCTGAAACTGCTGAAATATCACATGACAAGCGAAAGGCAGAGTCAAGCTATCCTTGATGAAGCCAAAAGTTTAGATGAATTGACAATCAATGTAGTCGATTAAACAGAGAAAGATAGCAGAGATGGCGTAATCGACAAAGTCAAGAAACACTGGATTGTTTACGACGTGACCATACCGAATGGCACACGTCTGGTGATTCGTGAAATACACCGTAGTTTTGTTGTGGCTGAAATCATTTCAGAATCCAATCGTGGGAATGTTGTTTTCATTCCCAGCAATTGATCTGGCACTGTCTGATGTGAATTTACCAGTTCTTTTGAAGCGAAGACGGCTTCCCATCATCCCTGCATTTGCTATAACTCTCAATAAGTCACAAGAACAAACTTTATCTCAACGAACCTGTTTTTTTCCCATGGACAACTTTATGTTGTTGCTTTGTCAAGATGCAAAAATCCAACCAACGTCAAAGTTCCCATTCAACAAAATTTATCTCAAGGAAAACTTTTCCTTGAGATGCAATTTAAATGTTTTTCATTAAATGTAATTTCATGAACCTACATATGACGGGCAATTACACTAGTTATTCACATAATGCACAATGGTAATACCATGATACGTAAGAAAATACATGCAAATGATATCCAGTGGTATATTTATTGATAATGCGTGCATAATAAAATGAGCACGTCAGTGGAAATGATGGCTGTTCAATTCTCTTCGTGCAAATGCCATTATGTTCAGGAGCTATAATGCCAATGTTGAGGTCTGTTAGTCCATGATGAGAGGACTTCTGGAGAGTGTGCGTGTGTAGTTTTTGCTATTCCTCCTCCGTTGAAGAGTGGAGACTACAGTGGTTTGCTTGTGCTCCATAGTTCGTGGCACTGGAGTCTGCGGCGCTCCTTTGACGGACGAATAGCATTATTGTCGCGTCAGAGGAGGCACGCGCAATTCCTGGCGTATTTATTAAATTTGTACGTTTGTGGAGACCGTTAACAAAAAAAATATTGCAGTGTTAACACCATGCATATTTTGCACGAAAAAATTCAACTTTGGTGCACTAAATTGTAAACTTAAGGCTTGTCTCGTGTAATGGGTGTTCATTTGTACGAGAATTCACTATCACAAGCAAAGGTAATTTTAGACCCATTCTTTCTTCCCAAAACGAGCAAAATGTTCGATTGGCGAGCGGAGACCGACCGATAATGCCGTGCAGCGGCGACCCGCAGCTGTTTTGTTTACCAGCTGTGCCATTTCGTTTGCCAGCTTTGCTGTGCAGTGTGCCCCATGTGCTTTGTCCAGTGAAAAGAAAAACTTTTGTTTGCATTTCCTTCACTGCTTATCGCTCCACCCCTCCACCATGAATTCCAAGAGGCCAGCAAGTCGACCGAGTAGCAGTGGTGCTCCAAAAGCGAAGAGGAAGGCCATTACACTCCATCTTCAAAACTCACGCTGCCTCCAGTCGCATGGTATGGAACAAATGGTTTTATTTTGGTGCCTTGAATTTCCACCCCTGTTAGCTCAAATTTGGGCATGGCAATTGTGTCTCCTGCCTGTACTCACATGGTCTGGAATTCTTCCTCCTCACCTTGAGTGGATACTATTGCGGGTTACTTCGTCAGAGGAATCTGAAACACGGTGCAGCCTCCTCACCGGAACCAATGGTGGAATGCTTCGCGAGCATGGGTTCCTTTTACTGAAAGGTCACGGAGAGGTTAATCATCACTGCTGCTGTAATCATTTGGAGGAGCAGTTTAATTCAAATAGACTACTTATATGCATAAGTCCATTGTAATCTGCACCACTTTCCTTCCTCAATGCAGAGTTATGGAAGGGATTGATTCTCTCAGAGGACCATCTCACACGACGTTTTGCAGATAATAGGAAAAGCAACTTCCGATGCCCCAAGGGCATCTTCATTCGTCATCTGGGTACCAACCAAGACAAGGCAGAGCTTACGTATCTTGAGACTTTTTGTGGGTCTATTCATAATGGGTGGACATCCGACCCAAGCGCCACTCATAGCTCGTTGTTTAGCCAGGCCTCGTGCCAACTGGCTTGCTAAATTTGATGCTTTGTTTTGCATGTGTATTTACTTTTTTGATCATTAAGGTGTTTATCAGTCTTGAGAGTCTTGTGGTATCAGACGGTTTCTGAAAGTTTCAGTAGCGGACCTTGGCGCAAAACATTGGCCACGTGCTGATATCCAGTCTTGTGAAGGCAGCTTCAGTCTTCAGCTGCTTCTGGAAGCCTCTTAATGTTGGTGGCAAGTGCAAGTACCTGGTCAGAGTAGCCGATTCCTTCTGAGGAGGCTACTGTAAAGGTGTTGAGCGCGGCAGTTTCTTTTCAGAGAGGGCTTGAGCAGCTTTTTCACTCTACGTTGTGGTTTTCGGCAGCAGTCGGGACCTTTGAGTTGGCTTGGAGGCAGGCCACAGTGGCGTCGGCACTGATATTTGGTGTTTCAGGTAGTGGGAGTGGGCAGTGAGTCATTTTAGACCAGTGGATGGGTTCCAAGGTTGTCCCTTTGGGAGTTTGAGAAGTCCAGGAGGATGATTTATTTCCGAACCCAACAAAAGTCAGGAAATCAAGAACTTTTAAAAAATCTTACATATACTGCACGATGTTCTTGGCGATAGCAGCAATTGAGCTATTGAGACAGATATCATAGGATTTTAAAGGTGTCAAGAAGGAAGCATCTGTCTATCATGACCGGTAATCACGATCTCAGTTGTGACCTTGGGGCGATCGGGTGTTTACTTTGGTGGCCTCAAATTTCTGGAACTTCCGGCTATTGGAGATCAGGCTCTCGGAGAGTGTTAATATATTTAAATCCTTTCTTTGAATTTGCTTTGTTCACTGGCTCTTCTTCTGCCACGTTGTTCTTTGTTATTATCTTTGCCCCTTTTCATGCAACAGAAGTTGTTGGATAATCCAATAATCATACAAAAAGTAACTAAAAGTGAATACAAATAATGTTAATACACTGAAGTTAGGTCTATGCAAAACATTACAACAAAAACGTTATATAATCTATACATGATCGTATGTTCATGAAGCTTAACACAGATGGGTTTCAAGTTAAAAATATTATTTGTGTCACAAAGAAAGAGGTAAACACATGGGATATGGTACAAGAATAATACATTTTCTTCAAAAATATGCCAGCGCTTCTTTTGGTGAAAGCCAAGTGCGCCCTCTGTTTTTCTATTGTGTTCGTTTTGCACACCATTGCAGAATAATAAATAATCTATTCATTTAATTTGTGTGACATTACAGGCAGTCCCCAGGTTATGGACGGGTTGGGTTCCCGAGAACGATCCATAACCCGAATTTTCCATATGTTAGAAACTGAACAATTTTCTCCCGTTTTCTATTGCTCCTGTATCATATTGCTGTACATATGCTATGCTTCTTTCATTTAATCGAATATCTACCCTAACACTACTCATTAAACAAATGAAACATATACTGTATCCAATTGTTTGTAAATGCAACGAAACATTTTTACATTAATTTTTAACAGAAAGCAGTCACTTTTGAATGTTCATTTACCGTGCATTAGGCTAGGTCTAGACTTCACATACACACACGCACACAAAGACAAATATGGAGTCGGCTCGTCTACATACACACAGTTTTTACAGGAAATAACTCATGACATAAACTTAAAATGAAGAAAATTTGCAACATAAAAATGGGGAAAAGATAGTTCTAAGCATAGAAACAAACAATTACGTAATTCTACAAGAGGAAAATAATTACGTAATGGTACAAACAATCCATTTACCTTAATCCTAGTGAAGCTCATAATAAAGTTTGTTGGGTTAGATCGCGTTATTTATAAATGTGTCACAACCCTCCACCACCCAACACGGCCAATCAGTAAAAAATGTGTCACGTTGACAAAAGACAAATAGTTCACTACTTTAGCCCACCAGTGTGTTGAAGAGTGAATCCACAACATTTACAGTTTTTGAGTATGACGTTTCGCTTGTAATTACATCCAGCATCATTGGGCAATTTGCCAGAAGAGTGAAGACCTACACCTGCTCCCGGACTTAAATAGAGTAGCAGGGTAACATCATTTAACCCAATCGTCCTCAAAAATTGAAAACGTTGTGGATTCACTCTCCAACACACCGATGGGCTAAAGTAGTGAACTATTTGTCTTTTGTCAACGTGACACATTTTTTACTGATTTGCCATGTCGGGCGGTAGAGGGTTGCGACACATTTATAATTAACGAGATCTATCCCAAAAACTTTTATTATGAATATTGGTTGCGGAAGCCTACGTGTAAAGCTCGGTGAAGGTGGCGTTTTTGTGAAGCGAGGCATAAGGAGGGGCTTCCTTACGGCTCGCTTATCGGTATTCATCTGCAACCTCACCACCCTGCACTATTTGCGCTTACGTAACTAAAGCAAACATTTCCGCATATTGATTTCTTTTTTACGTGATTCATGGGGAGCATTTCCCTAAATTCGGATTTCCATAAGCGTCGGATCTTCCGTAACCTGGGGACTGCCTGTAGTTTTTTTAGAGATAGAATATAGAAATTGAAATAAAGCAAAAATCCCGTTTAATTTGAACTCAGTGCGGTTTCACTTTGATGACTTTGACTCGCACTTGTAGTGAAAATTAGTGAACACCAACCTCTCCCCTGCCAATCAATAAATAGTAACTTGTTTAAAATTCTAATCAATTAAGACTTAAGTAAGTTGTAACTTAGCGAACTACTGGTAAAAGCGGCCTTCTCACATTTTTTGCGAAAATTATTGAACACCAACCCTGTCCTTCCGGTTTGAAAATGGTAACAAAAATTGTCTTCACATCAATACAGGATCCAGTAAGTCGATACTTAGAATAATTAAATCATCCCTACAACAATTGCACATTTGCACAAATATAAGTGGAGAACCAGTGTTTATATATTGTTTTACTTCACTCTCACATTGTAAAAATATACTTAAGGAATTTCTAAATAAACTCAATTCGCAAAGCCCGGCCATCCAATTCACCATGGAAGTGGATAACACCGTCCCATTCCTGGATCTTTTGCTCGGACACGGCCCACACGAAAAAATAACATGGAGCTTTTACCGAAAGGAAATGCACACTGACGCCTATCTGAATGCAGATTCACATCATCACCCCGCACAGAAATCCTTTCTCATCAAGACGCTCATACATCAGGCTAAAACCGTGTCAGATGGTGAAAGTCTGAGGAGCAAGATTAAACATGTTAAAGAAGCTCTACAATTAAATGATTACAATAATGCTCAAATTAACAGCATTGAATGCCAAACCCAGATCGAAAAGCAATTCTCAAACCAATCATGATATTAAAACAATGAAAATACTATACATTGCGGGAGTAACTGACAAACTAGCTAGAGTTTTGGAAAAACCCAAAAAGTCAGTGAGATTTGGCACGGTACAAATAAAAGTATCCTGTACTAAAGATAAGGTGTGTACCGAATTAATTGCTCATGTGGTAAATGCTACGTTGCACAGACGGTACAAAATCTTAGCGTAAGGCTAAAAAAACACAATGTTGTGGATTTACTCTCCGAACACACTGGTGGGCTGAAGTAGCAACTAATTGGCAGGTTTTTTACGTGGCAAACCTTACTGGTTGGCTGTGTCGGGTGGTGGCGGCGGGTTACGACACATTTATAATCACGCCGCATTTATACTTATGCCACATTTATACTTATGCGATCTAACCTAAAAACTTTCATTCTGAATAATATTGGTCACAAAAGCCTACGTGTCAAACTACGTTCATTCCATCACAGATTTCATTTGGATGAATCCAGAAGAGTCTGCAGACGAAAGAAGACGTCGATTAAACAGAGAAAGAAAGCAGAGATGGCGTAATCGACAAAGTCAAGAGACATTGGATCGTTTACGACGTGAAAACACTGAAAGAATGTCCCAGCGACGAGCTCTGCAAACTGCTGAAATGTCACAAGCAAGACGAGCGACTGCTGCAGAAGCACGTCGTGAAGCTCGCAAAAGGCAGAGTCAAGCTATCCTTGATGAAGCCAAAAGTTTAGATGAATTGACAATCAATGTAGTCGATTAAACAAAGAAAGATAGCAGAGATGGCGTAATCGACAAAGTCAAGAAACACTGGATTGTTTACGACGTGACCATAACGAATGGCACACGTCTGGTGATTCGTGAAATGCACCGTAGTTTTGTTGTGGCTGAAATCATTTCAGAATCCAATCGTGGGAATGTTGTGTTCATTCCCAGCAATTGTATTGGCACGTCTGATGTGAATTTACCAGTTATTTTGAAGCGAAGACGGCTTCCCATCAACCCTGCATTTGCTATCACTCTCAATAAGTCACAAGGACAAACTTTAACTCAACGAACCTGTTTTTTTCCCATGGACAACTTTATGTTGTTGCTTTGTAAAGATGCAAAAATCCAACCAATGTCACAGTGCTGATTCAACAAAATTTATCTCAAGGAAAACTTTTCCTTGAAATTAAATTTTTGTCTTTTTCATGAAATGTAATTTTATGAATCCGTCATATGACGGGCAATTACACTAGTTATTCACATAATGCACAATAGTAATACCATGGTACGTAAGAAAAAACATGTAAATGATATCAATTGATACATTTCTTGATAATGCGTGCGTAACAAAATGAGCACATCAGTGGCAATGATGGCTGTTCAATTCTCAGCATGCATATGGCAATATGTTCAGGAACTATAATGCCCATTTTGAGGTCTGTTAGTCCATGATGAGAGAACTTCAGGAGAGAGTGTGTGCGTGTGCAGTTTTTTCTATTCCTCCTCCGTTGAAGAGTGGACTACAGTGGTTTGCTCGTGTTCCATAGTTCGTGGTAAACCACTGGAGTCTGCGGCGCTCCTTCGACGGACGAATAGCATTATGGTCACATTACAGGAGGCGTGCGCAATTCCTGGCGTATTTATTCACTTTGTACGTTTGTGGAGACCATTAAAAAATATATATTGTGGTGTTAACACCATGCGTGTTTTGGACGAAAAAAATCTACTTGGTGCACTACATTGTAAACTAAAGGCTTGTCTCGTTTAACGTGTGTTCATTCTACGATAATTCGCTATCACAAGCAAAGTAAATTTTAGACCCATTCTTTTCTTCCCAAAACGAGCAAAATGTTCGATTGACGAGCGGAGACCGACCGATAATGCTGTCCAATCGGCGGCCCGCAGCTGTTTTGTTTACCAGCTGTGCCGTTTCGTTTACCAGCTGTGCTGTGCAGTGTGCCCCATGTGCTTTGTCCAGTGAAAAAAAATACTTTTCTTTGCATTTCCTTCGCTGCTTATCGCTCCAACCCATCCACCATGAATTCCAAGAGGACAGCAAGTCGACAGAGTAGCATTGGCGCTCGAAAAGCGAAGAGAAAGGCCATTACACTCGAGATGAAGAAATACATAAGGCGATACGAAAGTGGAGAATCGGTCCGCGGCATCAGCAAATCTCTGGACCTGGCCACGTCAACTGTTTGTGGTACATGCGTCAAACGATGTAGCAGATCTTCACAATCACGCATAAGGATGTGCAAACAATACGAGAGTTCTGGCGCTCTTACATCATGGAAGCCATTGACAACATCAATGAGGCATGGAATGAAGTGGCACAGACAACATTGAATGCATGCTGGGGAAAACTGGAAGGAATGCAAGCGTGATCTAACCGGTCTTCAGGAGCCAGTTAATTATATCCATAGGATCGTCGAACTTGCCAGGGATGCTGGATTTCACGAAGTGGAGTAGGCTGCTGATGTGGTGGAAGTGTTAGAGTCTCATGGTGAAGAAAAAACAAATGAGGAATTTATTCAGCTGAGGAAAGGATTAGTTTCAGTCCAGAAGGATGATGGCGCTCAAGCTACACAAACACCCACCCCAACGTTTATCCTACGAAAGTTGGCCGAAGCTAACATAAGTATTGAAGGACTCGTCATCTATGCCCGGAACGATCCGAAACAAGAAAGCAATAAAGTGAATCGCGTGATACACGAGGCGATGTCATGTTACACCCAGCTGTATCTTGAGAAACAGAGGCAAGCTTCAGAGTCGAAGATTAATAGGTTTTTCACCACTTCGACCTCCGTAAGATCAACTCTAACTGTAACCTCACTAACACCATCCCCGAGTGGCATGCCATTGTCCAAACGATAAGATTCGTCAGAAGAATCTTCGGAGGAAGAGGCTGACGATCCTGCATCTCCTGCCACCCACTAACATCCTTCTCATCAACCCATCCCATCTCATAGCATTACTATTCTGCTGTACAAATTGCTAATTCTTTGTTCAGTAACTTGGTTAAGGCGCTATGTAAATTAAAACAAGATAGGAACATCTACCCTTAAAATAAAAAAAAATTCCAGGTCCCTTGCAAGAGCTGTGGTTCTTAATGCATTGTGTTATGCTGATGTTATACTACCCTGTTATGACGTTTAAGTGTATTTCTCGCGTTAAAAAAAATAGTTGTTCAACAGTGTGGAGTATTTTGGAGGCCAGAACATACATCTCTGCTTTTAACGCGGGAAGAGTCAATGAGAAAATGACGGTCGTTTCAACCGAGATTTCTGTTACCAAACAATTTTCCTGGAACGTATCTCCCGCTCGTCAATCGAGACATGGCTTGCGTTGAATTATATTGACTGTGGTGTTTTAGCTGTTAAAAAAACACACAATTGCATCCTCATAGATGGGCTGCTTAACAAAAAACAACCCACACACAATGTTAACCTCGTGGGAAAATGGAGAAAACGATAAGTGTGGTGATTTTTTGATTGGTTTCGTGTTATCATTGGGGACAGTAACTGTTTCCAAGTTTCCATTCATGAATACGCCGTGGTGATGACGTTGTAATGTGTAAACTTTGGTGGTTCCAATGTTTGTTGCAGAAAGCTTATTTTGGTTTAAAAATACGTTTTTGTATTAAAATCTCTGGTCACCCTATAGCACCACTGGAATGGATATATCATACCGTGTTGTAATTATGTTTCGTCTTTATATCTAGAAAAGCTTGGTTCCTCATATGATTCAATACGGTTGTGCTTAAACGTGAGATATTGGCGACGTGGCTTGCCCAGAAAGCTCCTGTATGCCTGTCACTTGTTTGCAACCCACCTTGAATTTTGATGAACTTCACTTATTGGTTCGTCACTTAATTTATTTCCAACTTGACTGTCAATTGATTCATTTGTTGACGTGCATGCAAGTCTCAGCTTCTTCTTCAGAATGCAGTCAGATTGTTTTCAGATGTGAAGTTTATCGCAATGCTCTTCCACAAGTTACATTGGCTCCCAGTCTCAGCCCTCGCTTATCTCAAGATGAGCATTATTATTGAGGTTCTGTAAACATCATTACAAGATATATGTTACCTATTTGCTCATATCCAGGCACAAACTCTGTTGAGAAGCTTCTGAATCTGTGCAAGGGCACGTCACAGACTTGAAAGCTCCATTCGGAACTGGCAGATTGGTGATGATTCACGTTGGAGAACAATCTGCAGAAGAGAGCATCATGGAACCACTGAGATCCCTTCACTTTTATTTCACTAGGGGCAGCATTTTCCCAGCTACCTTGCCAATAGACCAATATGTTGTATCACGTGACAGTCAAAAACCATCACGAGTTGAAAAAATAAAATGCTTCAGGCTTGATGCATTTTCACACAATCATCAGTCACCAGACGAAAACCATCATCAAATCACTACACTTGAGACCATGGCTCAATCATAAGTAGCTGGAGGGATTCAAATCCAAAATGTAAGCATCGCTCTTATCCTTTAAGCCACGTGGCTGTCTCTAACTACAATATTTGTATGAGTGAGTTATTTTCTACATTAAGATTTTGATATACGGTTATTATTGTTGGTTTCTTTTTTCTCTTGTCTTATGCGAATTACTCATCTTGTGTTTAAATATAATGCATTTTTTGTTAGAAAATCAGTCTTGCTGGATGAACGCATCTCTACATCCGTGAATGTGACATGTAGGTTGTTTTGAATTGAGCGTTGAAAATGAAGACGGTTACTGTGAAAATGCGGAACAAAAAAACAGCTGATCACAAGCACATTTCAGGTTTTTTTTTTACGGACTTCACGGGAGGAGGGGAGTTCCAGGCATGCGTAGCAGTGGAAGATACGGAGGGGGACACATCATGGAGAGCCGGCTGGCCTCTCTTCTTGAGCCTGGACCTCGTTTTACTGGAGCCAGAACCAGTCTACTGGACCTATATTCCACAGAGGTCCAGGCGGTACCGGTCCATCTCCCGACAGAGGAATGGTAGCCTCTCCTCCGCAGCAAGAGGTCAAACATTGCACGTGGCCAGGTTCAGTCTTGCTCCGCCAAATGGGATTTGGGCAGAAGGCGCCATGAACACCTTTCCCCTGGGGCCTCCAGCACGAGCTTACTTTGGTGTTTCCACCATGGTGCTTGTTAGAAGTGTCAGGTGGCGGGGTTACCAGCCCCTCGCACACACTAACTACATACACACCCCCACTCGCCACGACGGCCCACACACACAGCCTATACCACCAAGTATCAAGGCCTACACACACCCACAGCCTGCACCGCAATATATGTAATACAGTAACCCACACACTACGCTCTACACGCTGCTGTACACACAACGGTACCGCCGTTTGCCATTAAGTGGTGGTGATGTCACCACGGCGCCTGTGCACTTTGAGGCCACGTGAAGTGTCGAAGGCCTGCTGGCAGGTCACGGCAACAGGCCTAAGTGCCATGAGCTGACTGAGATGGCCGACAGATTCACCCACCGTGCTCAACAACGAGCAGAGCTTGTGAGCATCTTCCCTCTTGTCCTCTGTTGTTGCTGGAGTGCGACTGCCTCCAACTCCCCAGCAGCGTCCTTCACGAACCTCCACAGATGCTGATCTTAACAGTGCTGCGAACAGTCATCAGCAAGTCCAATCAGCCCCACATCAGTCCATCTATCCGGTCAAACAGAAGCTACTTGGGCAACACATTACGATAGCACTCACTACACACGCGCGAAGGCGCGCACACAAACACATTCCCAGCAAGACTCTGGGACTCATTACATCTCGTGAAATATCGCTCCACCGAACAAAATAGTTCCGAGGTTCGGTTTGCAGGTACGAGCGATGTTCGCAAATCGGACAGTTAAAACAAATCCTTATCGGTTTGTTCGTAAGTGCGGACGTTCGTAGGTCGGTATTTGAAATTTAATAAACGATATACAAGGCCAAAGTGATAGTATTAGACAGAGGTGGGACAAAGTCATTGTTATGCAAGTCCAAGTCGAGTCGCAAGTCATCAAATTCATGACTCGAGTCTGACTCGAGTCCAAGTCACATGACTCGAGTCCACATCTCATAGGTGGGACAAAGTCATTGTTATGCAAGTCCAAGTCGAGTCGCAAGTCATCAAATTCATGACTCGAGTCTGACTCGAGTCCAAGTCACATGACTCGAGTCCACACCTCTGGTATTAGATATGCGATGAGCATCTTAACATGTGCACCGCGTGAAGGCTACCATCCCCCACCCAGTGACGGAAATCTATATTTTTTTAACGAGGTTTTGTATTATCTTTATTTGAAATTCTGCAATTCACAAAACAGGTCTTGAGTACACAAATGCTAAGTTACGTTTGCAGATATATATGATCGTGTGATTTTTATATTTTAAAAGAATGCAACAATTCAAATACATATATACAAATCGGACCATTCAAATAACGGATAGATAGGAATTAAAATGTGACCATTCCATCAGTTGGTGTGGTCAACTCTGAAGTTTGTGGTCTAAAAGATAACGCGTCCACAAATTCAACTCATAAGAGCTGGTGGTCCCGGATAAAGCCGAGAGCATTGCACTTTAAATGTGGAGATCAAATAACATGCATGCTGGACATGACGGAAGTTGTCCCTTCCTGATTGTTACTTATGTAATAAAAGATTTCCACGACGATGCTTGTCAGTGTCTCTCTCTGTGTGTCTGTGTCTATGTTGTGTGTCTCTGTGTTGTCTCTCTCTGCTTGTGTGGCTGTCTGTGTCTCTGTGTTGTCTCTCTCTACTTGTGTGTCTGTGTGTCTCTGTGTTGTCTCTCTGTGTGTGACTCTCCGTGTGTTTATGTTGTGTCTCTCTCTCTGTGTCTCTCTCTACTTGTGTGTCTGTGTCTCCGTGTCTGTGTTTTCTCTCTCTCTCTCTCTCAAATGTAGTTCTACCGGATGACGGTTGCTTGTGTTGCAATCGAAACGTTGTATTCTATTATTTAATTTATTTTCTTTCCACCTGACTTTATCGAAAGAACCAAAGAGTCTGTAGAGATCTTAATTTTAGAACTTTCGTGACTGCAGGAATTATTATTTGGTTCTTTCGGTTAAGTCACGTCTAAAGATAAAATAATAAATTAAATTAAATAATAGAATACGACGTTTCGATTGCAACACAAGCAATCATCATCAGGTATAATGAAATAGCGACATAATATCTAACCAGAAAACTATAGACAGACATATTAGCAGACAGATATCACAAGATACATAGCGAGAGCAACACAGGTGACAGAGAGGGGTGATCGTCTCTGTGGGGTGGCCTTAAATAGACAGAGGGGGGGCGGAGGCAGAGAGAGGGAGGGGGGTTAGAAAAAATTAGCATATCAATGAGTGGTCCAAAAGAAAACGTGGTGCTGCGAGTACGATGGCACAGCAAGCAAGCCTGAAAATCAGGAGAAAGACACACTAAAATTAAATAACCTAGTAAAATATCGAAATGTAATGTAATACAACACAGAGGGTCGGTCAACACACAATTAACGCATAGCCTGGTTGATTACGTATTTCAAAGATTGCTAAGTTAGAATTTAAGTGTGAACATTCTAAAGAGGACACAGGCAGAGAAAACAAGTCGCCAGAGAGAGAGAAAAAAGATAAGCTTAAAACTTCCCCGTAGAAGTGGTTCAATCTTAATTTTAGAACTTTCGTGACTGCAGGAATTATTATTTGGTTCTTTCGGTTAAGTCACGTCTAAAGATAAAATAATAAATTAAATTAAATAATAGAATACGACGTTTCGATTACAACACAAGCAATCATCATCAGGTATAATGAAATAGCGACATAATATCTAACCAGAAAACTATAGACAGACATATTAGCAGACAGATATCACAAGATACATACATAGCGAGAGCAACACATGTGACAGAGAGGGGTGATCGTCTCTGTGGGGTGGCCTTAAATAGACAGAGGGGGGGCGGAGGCAGAGAGAGGGAGGGGGGTTAGAAAAAATTAGCATATCAATGAGTGGTCCAAAAGAAAACGTGGTGCTGCGAGTACGATGGCACAGCAAGCAAGCCTGAAAATCAGGAGAAAGACACACTAAAATTAAATAACCTAGTAAAATATCGAAATGTAATGTAATACAACACAGATGGTCGGTCAACACACAATTAACGCATAGCCTGGTTGATTACGTATTTCAAAGATTGCTAAGTTAGAATTTAAGTGTGAACATTCTAAAGAGGACACAGGCAGAGAAAACAAGTCGCCAGAGAGAGAGAAAAAAGATAAGCTTAAAACTTCCCCGTAGAAGTGGTTCAATCTTAATTTTAGAACTTTCGTGACTGCAGGAATTATTATTTGGTTCTTTCGGTTAAGTCACGATTGAACCACTTCTACGGGGAAGTTTTAAGCTTATCTTTTCTCTCTCTCTCTGGCGACTTGTTTTCTCTGCCTGTGTCCTCTTTAGAATGTTCACACTTAAATTCTAACTTAGCAATCTTTGAAATACGTAATCAACCAGGCTATGCGTTAATTGTGTGTTGACCGACCCTCTGTGTTGTATTACATTACATTTCGATATTTTACTAGGTTATTTAATTTTAGTGTGTCTTTCTCCTGATTTTCAGGCTTGCTTGCTGTGCCATCGTACTCGCAGCACCACGTTTTCTTTTGGACCACTCATTGATATGCTAATTTTTTCTAACCCCCCTCCCTCTCTCTGCCTCCGCCCCCCCTCTGTCTATTTAAGGCCACCCCACAGAGACGATCACCCCTCTCTGTCACCTGTGTTGCTCTCGCTATGTATGTATCTTGTGATATCTGTCTGCTAATATGTCTGTCTATAGTTTTCTGGTTAGATATTATGTCGCTATTTCATTATACCTGATGATGATTGCTTGTGTTGCAATCGAAACGTCGTATTCTATTATTTAATTTAATTTATTATTTTATCTTTAGACGTGACTTAACCGAAAGAACCAAATAATAATTCCTGCAGTCACGAAAGTTCTAAAATTAAGATTGAACCACTTCTACGGGGAAGTTTTAAGCTTATCTTTTTTCTCTCTCTCTGGCGACTTGTTTTCTCTGCCCGTGTCCTCTTTAGAATGTTCACACTTAAATTCTAACTTAGCAATCTTTGAAATACGTAATCAACCAGGCTATGCGTTAATTGTGTGTTGACCGACCCTCTGTGTTGTATTACATTACATTTCGATATTTTACTAGGTTATTTAATTTTAGTGTGTCTTTCTCCTGATTTTCAGGCTTGCTTGCTGTGCCATCGTACTCGCAGCACCACGTTTTCTTTTGGACCACTCATTGATATGCTAATTTTTTCTAACCCCCCTCCCTCTCTCTGCCTCCGCCCCCCCTCTGTCTATTTAAGGCCACCCCACAGAGACGATCACCCCTCTCTGTCACCTGTGTTGCTCTCGCTATGTATGTATCTTGTGATATCTGTCTGCTAATATGTCTGTCTATAGTTTTCTGGTTAGATATTATGTCGCTATTTCATTATACCTGATGATGATTGCTTGTGTTGCAATCGAAACGTCGTATTCTATTATTTAATTTAATTTATTATTTTATCTTTAGACGTGACTTAACCGAAAGAACCAAATAATAATTCCTGCAGTCACGAAAGTTCTAAAATTAAGATTGAACCACTTCTACGGGGAAGTTTTAAGCTTATCTTTTTTCTCTCTCTCTGGCGACTTGTTTTCTCTGCCTGTGTCCTCTTTAGAATGTTCACACTTAAATTCTAACTTAGCAATCTTTGAAATACGTAATCAACCAGGCTATGCGTTAATTGTGTGTTGACCGACCCTCTGTGTTGTATTACATTACATTTCGATATTTTACTAGGTTATTTAATTTTAGTGTGTCTTTCTCCTGATTTTCAGGCTTGCTTGCTGTGCCATCGTACTCGCAGCACCACGTTTTCTTTTGGACCACTCATTGATATGCTAATTTTTTCTAACCCCCCTCCCTCTCTCTGCCTCCGCCCCCCCTCTGTCTATTTAAGGCCACCCCACAGAGACGATCACCCCTCTCTGTCACCTGTGTTGTTCTCGCTATGTATGTATCTTGTGATATCTGTCTGCTAATATGTCTGTCTATAGTTTTCTGGTTAGATATTATGTCGCTATTTCATTATACCTGATGATGATTGCTTGTGTTGCAATCGAAACGTCGTATTCTATTATTTAATTTAATTTATTATTTTATCTTTAGACGTGACTTAACCGAAAGAACCAAATAATAGTCTGTAGAGACACAGATGTCTCTGTGGGTCACGTCAGCCATTGCTGGAGCGTCCGGTGCCCCGATTGGATGAGCTAAGGGCACGTGACCGGAAGTGGCCCTCGATTGCAGGAGGAGTTAAGGACACGTGACCGGAAGCGGAGGCGCCCGTCCTTGATGCAGCAAAGGGGAGAGCGCGTTCGGGGATTCGGGGCTCGTTTGTGGAGATCAACTCAAGGGGTCTTTGCTCCTCGTTCGCCGTAGAGTCTTAGCTGGGGATCGTGGGTCAGGCAGCGTATGTGCTGGCTGGCCCGTTCGTTCAGCTAACTCACACACACACACACATAGCGAACAGTCTAGGAACAGTATAGCCACACTTAACTGTAGAACTCAGTGATGAGTGAGGTTAAATTTCGATTTAAAGCTTTCGTGACTGCAGGGATTCATCTTCTTGGTTCTTTCGGTAAAGTCACGTAGAAGGGAAATAATAAAAAATAAAACATAATAAAATAGTTCTCACGACGTTTCTGAATGACTCCACCTGAGGACGGCTGCTTGCGTTGTGGCCGAAACGTCGTGAGAACTTTTATTATGTTTTATTTTTTATTCTTTTTTTATTTCCATTCTACGTGACTTTACCGAAAGAACCAAGAAGATGATGAGTGAGGTTGTTTATTAAACGCGTTGCCTCAAACAACAGTGTGTGCGCCTCTGTAATAACACACTACAGATGTACCAATGTCTGATATGGCTATTGTTCACAATTGCACCCAATAAAAACAAGCAGGGTGGTCTACCTTCGTCTGGAAGGGGAAGTTGGACTGAACATCTGATCCACGGAGTCGGCTTCGCAGATCAATAACAAGATAGCTCATGTACTCCAGGAACTCCTCACCAGGGTATCAACGAAAAGGTCGATGAGCCTCCGCACAGGGCCAGATTAAGGTTCTTGTCAAGCTCTAGGCACATCTGTTTTATGGGCCTTCAGTGATAACATACAGTTGCTGCCGTAACTCCGCTTGTTTCAAGCGTACTTGGTCCAGCCGCTGGACAGATGTTGTTACTGCTGATACGTTCACTATTTAGTCTGCCCTAATTCGACGGAAGCGCGCTGTGTGCCGCAGATTAGCAGATTTAATTTGAAAAAGAATTTGGAAAAAATCATCGCCGGTGTTAATTTATGTCACCTTCAAGTTCATTTATTAGGTATAGCCATGTGAGCCATTCGGCTCTTGAATCGGGTGCAACCGCAACAAACAAACAAGTATAACCCGTAAAAACAAAGTTTTTCACTATAAATCCTTTATATGCGTGGCGGCTAGAGTCCTCTCGTCCTCTGGCTTGAGATGGCTGCCACCTATGGGTCAGATGATTGCATGCCACCATTAAGCAATTGGTAATTAAATATAATATTTTTGTCCTAAAAAGTGTAACATTTTGGAAAAAAATTTTCACGAACATTAATTGTCACGCACAACGAGTCTGTGCAAAATGTCAGCTCGATTGGATCACGGGAAGTGGGTTAAAAAACGACCGAAAGATTTACACGGTCGTAAGCAAGCAAGCAAGCGAACTTAATTTAAAGGATTTAACAAAATGTCAGCTCGATTGGATCACGGGAAGTGGGTTAAAAAACGACCGAAAGATTTGCACGGTCGTAAGCGCGCAAGCAAGCAAGCAAGCGAACTTAATATAAAGGATTTAAAAATATATTTGCCTGTGGAGGACGCGGGGATCGATCCCGCGACCTTTGGCATGGGAAGCGAGGGCGCTACCAACTGCGTTACTCCACCAGGGCCTGTGGAGGTGTCATGCTCTGGGCTCCTACACCGTGACCTTCAGCCAAAGCCATGAATGAGTTATATTTTAATAAATGTAAAATTAAATTTTTTTGCCTAAAAAGTGTAAAATTTTGGGGGGGAAATGTCACGAACATTAATTGTATCGCAAAACGAGTCTGTGTGGAAAATGTCAGCTCGATTGGATCACGGGAAGTGGGTTAAAAAACGACCGAAAGATTTACACGGTCGTAAGCAAGCAAGCGAACTTAATATAAAGGATTTAACAAAATGTCAGCTCGATTGGATCACGGGAAGTGGGTTAAAAAACGACCGAAAGATTTGCACGGTCGTAAGCGCGCAAGCAAGCAAGTGAACTTAATATAAAGGATTTAATAAAGGATTTAAAAATATATTCGCCTGTGGAGGACGCGGGGATCGATCCCGCGACCTTTGGCATGGGAAGCGAGGGCGCTACCAACTGCGTTACTCAGCCAAGGGCTGTGGAGGTTAAAAACGACCGAAAGATTTACACGGTCGTAAGCAAGCAAGCAAGCGAACTTAATATAAGGATTTAAAAACAAAAACATGAACAAGAAAACATCTTAAAGTGAATATGTGACTAAGTGCAAACAGAAAATCCAAGAAAAGACAGCAAAATATTGCAGAAAAAACACCGTACACCAACGCTGTGTGCAAAAATCTCCCAGTAGGATGGAAGTCAAACAACAACAACCTTATGAAAACAAAAACGATTTACATGACTGTTCCTCTTTATTTATACAGGGTGCTTGAAAAAATGCTAACATTTATATGATACTATCATTTTTAATGGCAAAAGAACGGATTATACACTGTAACATGTTAACAAATGTACATTAATAGCTTCAAAAAGTCAAAGCGTCTCCACTTCGCCATTTTGTCAACACATAGCTTCAAAAAGTCAAAGTCTCCACTTGTTTCTAGATTTGAAGCTTTCGTGACTGCAAGGAATCATCTTCTTAGGTTTTTTCGGTAAAGTCACGTAGAAAGTAAAATAAAATAAAAACAAAAATCACGACGTTTCGGAGGCAACACAAGTCTCCGTCATCAGGTGGGACCGTCACAGCCAGAGATACAGCTAATCTGGCTGTGACGGTCCCACCTGATGACGGAGACTTGTGTTGCCTCCGAAACGTCGTGATTTTTGTTTTTATTTTATTTTACTTTCTACGTGTCTCCACTTGTTCGCCATTTTGTCAACACATAGCTTCAAAAAGTCAGAGTCTCTACTTGTTCGCCATTTTGTCAACACATGCCTGGAATTTTATCTAGGTGGTCTCCAGAGCCCGGAAGCACATTTCTTGTGGTATTGCTGCAAATTCTCAGAAGTGTTATAAAAATAATTAAGCACCCTGTACTGTGCCTATCCTTGCGACATAAATATATTGATTCAAGAATATATCTTTGTTACTTAAATGTTTTAACAAACATACAAACAAATGAAAATAACGCAGTAAAATTTTGTTGAAGGCCCTTTTAGTTTTCGTAGGCTCTAGAAACAGTGCCTAATGTGGCGTATTGGATAACACGGCCCTGTTGGGTGGGTGCATGAGTGGGTGGCTGAGTGAGAAGGCCCTTGACACTGCTTACTGTGGCCTATTGGATAATACGGCCCTGGTGGGCAAGTGAATGAGTGGGTGAGTGAATGAGTGGGTGGCTGTGTGAGTGAGTAGGTGGCTGGGTGAGTAGGCCCTCGGCACAGTGCCTACTGTGGCCGATTGGATAATAACGGCCCTGGCCTACACCCTGATTCTAGATTTGAAGGTTTCGTGCGTGGCTGCAAGGATTCATACTCTTTGTTTTTTTCGGTAAAGTCATGTAGCTGCACTTTGATGTTGTAGGAGTGTTGTTACAACAACACTAATTGTTGTAGGAGTGTTGTTATAACAACACTAATTGTTATAACAACACTCCTACAACATCAGAGTGCAGCGCCACATTAAATACGCACTAAAATGACAATCGTTCAAAGCGATTTGAAGCATGTTTTATTTTCAAAATGAAAATATGGTTTTGGGGTGGGGGGGGCAGAGCTTTGTGGCGTCATATTCGAGGGGGGGGGTCTGACTTTTTGTGATGCCGTGTGACGAGGGGGGGGTCAAAAATCGTCCAAATTCGCGTGACGTCATTTATGGACGGCCCCAAACGCAGTCGGTCGCCAGAGGGACCAACAAACCACCACGCAGAAGCAACCCCAAGTTCCAAGCACTGGCACCTCCTGGACTTACGCCATCGTCCCTGCCATTGATCTGAGAGACATGCAGCCCGTGTGCGCCACACGGGGGACCTTTGTGTGTGTGTGCTCACAGCACTTGCCCCTACGGCCCGTGTGGGCTACACGGGGGACCTTTGTGTGTTCCCACAGTACTTGTCCCTACATCCCGTGTGGGCTACTCGGGGGACCTTTGTGTGTTCCCACATCACTTGCCCCTATAGCCCGTGTGGGCTACTCGGGGGACCTTTGTCTGTGTATTCCCACAGCACTTGCACCTATAGCCTCTGTAGGCTACACGTGGACCTTTGTGTGCGTGCTCACAGCACTTGCCCCACCAGTCTGTGGGCTACTCGAGGGACCTTTGTCTGTGTGTCTGCTCACAGCACTTGCCCCTACAGCCCGTGTGGTCTACACGGGGGGCCTTTGTCATTGCACTGAGCCAACAGGAAGCACCGAGTGGAAAGGGAACTTTTTTTTCATTTGTAATCTCTCTGTGTGTGTGGCGCTTGAATGTGATTGCTGCATTGTGTGTGATGTTAATCCTCTCCATAATTGAACCGTTTATTTATTTATTTTATATATTTTTTTAAGTGCGAAATAAAACACGCAGGCACAACATTCCTCGTGTCGTGGCGGGCTCCAGGCCCAAGCGCAAGCCCAGAGCCTGCCTTGCCTGATTTCGCTGCCGGACAAAAGCCCTCGTTGTCCCGGCACGCCCCGGGCCCGCGCCAGGGCCTGCCTTGCCTGATTTCGCTGCCGGAGATCTCGCGCGCCTCGCCGGGCGACGGAGTCCGGGTGAGACCGAGGTAGGTCCAATACGATTACGTGACCGATGTGATTTGTTTGTGGGCTGATAAAATCCACGCGTGTTCGTCATTCTGCCACTTAAGTAAAAAAAATTGTACCTCGTCTCTCATTGCAATCGTAAGCGCGCGCGTTGATTAAAATTGTTGTAATGCTCTAATCCACTGCTTCGTGAAGGTTGACGCGTCTCGAACGTGCATGGCACACAGCGCTGTACTGTATTATTATTTTACATAGATATTACAATACGTAGCGTGGACACAATACATATTATTGCTACGGTATTACTATTTTTTTTGTATTATGTTCAGTTTACCAGGTGTAAGGCCCTGATCATCACAAATAATATTTCGACCAAAGTGGCTTCTCATTTTCATCATCAATCTTGATTTGAAGCTTTCGTGACTGCAGGAATCCATAGTTTTTGGTTCTTTCGGTAAAGTAACGTAGGTAGAAAAAATAATAGATCACGACGTTTCGATCGCAACACAAGCAACCGTCTTCAGGTGAATAAGTAATATTTAAAAACAACTTTTTTTTTTAAACACGCTGCTATGAAATGTAATAGTCATGGAAGAACGCCACGACTCCAGTAAGTGACCCCGAAGCTTGCCATAACGTTAGGGACCGTGGACAATTAGACCCAAGCTGAAACATAACATATACAAAATATTTGTTTAAAAATTGATATTTTTATGATAGAATATAGTATTGTCATCAGTATGACTTAAGTATACCAAGTTTGCAGTCGATACCACATTGGGAAGTGGGTTAAAATTGAGTTACAAAATTTGAGGATACGATAACAACAAAAACGACAACAACAACAGTGAGCTAAATAAACGCGTGTAAAAAATTAATCCGTAAAAACAAAGTTTTTCACTATAAATCCTTTATATGCGTGGCATCGGTTTCATTTTATTATTCATTTCTGTTTTTCTTGAGTAAGCAAGCAAGTGAAGTTAATATAAAGGATTTAAAAATGAAAGATCACCTCTTGACATGCCCCGTATATTCCCGAGGGCACTAGCGTTGACCTGTTTTACCACTTTCAAGAACCTGGCGGCTTCAATTTAACTGCTCTATAAATAGTCTCCATTGTACAGCGTGGGGGCAGGGATTTCATGCCATGTGGTTAGTCAACATTTGCGTCATCATGAAACGGGCGGCTACAGTCCTCTCGTCCTCTGGCTTGAGATGGCTGCCACTTATGGGTCAGATTGTCTGCCACAAGCAATTGGTAATTAAATATTTTAAAAAAATTCCCTAAACAGTGTAAAATTTAGGAAAAATTTTTTCACGAAAATGAATTGTCAAGCACAACGAGTCTGTGTGCAAAATGTCAGCTCGATTGGATCACGGGAAGTGGGTTAAAAAACGACCAAAAGATTTGCACGGTCCTAAGCAAGTAAGCAAGTGAACTTAATATAAAGGATTTAAAAAGAGGGGGAATCTGCAGCCTGTTTATAAAGGTTTAGAGATGGGCAGGGCAGCTACTGTGGGTTGAGCGTCTATAATAATGTATACTATAATGTATAAGGTAATATATAGTATCGTAATTGTATAATTAATATACAGCAGTGTGGTATACAGTAGGGTGGGTAGAATAATACATAGTGTAATATTACAATGTATAGTGATGCAGTGTATAATTTAATGTTGGGTTTGTCTATGGCATTATATAGTACGGGGTAGATTCATGTGATGTAAGAAAAAAGTTTAGCTGGAGGCATATTATATTTTTTGCGACATAGAATTGTAATGTATTACTTACTGTTAGTAGCTCAGCTTATTGGAGAGTATATTGATGATATTGATGTAGTTTCTATTTTAGTTTTTTACGTGGTGGTTTGGCTGCTGCAGCTCCTTACTATTAAAATTCCTTCCCTTTATTACTGCTAATTCTATTTCCTCCCTTTATTACTGCTAATCCTACATAATACACGAGTATAATATGACTTTGAGACCCCCCCCCACACATTCCACAAGTAGTGACTAATCCCATATCTGCATTTCTATAACTATGCTAAATTCCTCTTTTGATATGCAAATTACTTTGTCAAGCTTGGTGGTGTTTATTCAGACGCTGTCTTTCCAACAGCCCTGTTCTTCACCTGAGTACGGCTGCTTGCGTTGTGGCCGAAACGTCGTGAGAATTGTATTTTATTATGTTAAATTTTTATTATTTTATTATTTCCCTTTTACCGAAAGAACCAAGAAGACGATTTTACCAAGTAAGGCCCCACTGAGCTGTTTTCTTTCAGAAGTGACCATCACAAATGATAGCTCAACGAAAGTGGCTTGTCATCACGTGCAAATTTATAGCAGTAGCCAAATACTTTAAACGCGTGATGTTGATTCTGATGAACTAAATCAAATGTAGTTAATTAATGATTTGACCACGAGCATTTAAGTATTTGAAGGAGACTTAACTGCTGTTATTCACTTATCTGCCACACCACACCCGACTTTCTTTGGGTGAGACAAAGGTGGCCAGGTGTGGTGTTAGCCAAACCACCACCATCTTGTACACCGTGGTGGCCATAACAGATGCTTGCGCACAGCACTTCTCCCACAATAGGCTATATAGGGTTATTTGTAGGATGTTTGATTTATACGTGTGTAGTCTCCAACCAATAGGAGTCTTTATTTCCTCAGGCACGGGACACATGTGGGTTTTCAAGGAGTCCCTTCACTTTAGGCATCTCAAACTATCTCGCTTTCCCTTTATATATCCCTCAAGCTTCTTTCCCAAAGGTTCCTTAAACTTCTGAAATGCCTCCAGCCAATCGTCTTCCACTTTCTCTAATGCATTCCAACAGTCCTTCCTGTCAATCTTCCTCCGTTTCACGCTTTTTCCATGTTATATTTCTCCTCCAATCCCCTTAAATTTTCCTGCCTCGAACCAATCCCCTTTCAGGCCCGTAAAGTACCAATCAGAGGGGCTTGTTTTTATTTTCATGACTGTCCGTATCATGCACGCCGTGTCCATGAAGTCGGCTGGGTATTTTTGGCTGTGATCGAATCACTACACGTGTGCATGTCTGATTGTTGTTGGTTTTGTTTTTAATCCTCAGATGGCTTCTTGGATTGACTTTGCATCCATCAAACAAGAATGTGAAGACGATACGAGTCTTGAGACCTGGCCGGATTTGGTGAAGAAAAGCGCAGACATTTATGGCGGTGAGATCAGCAGTGCTTATTCTTGTCTCCGACATGTACAATAGACTCTCAATTATCTGCGCTAATGACGGGGAGGACGGCCATGGATAATACAAAAATATCAATTTCCCGCGGATCTTGATGTCAAAAACCACTAATCTAGGTATAAATTACGTTTCAGCTAATAAAATTTAGTTTTTTTAATGAACAGAAAAATATTTGGAGTAAAGAATGTATTGATAGTTTTATTACAACTGACGAATCCGATTGTTACTCTTTCGATTTAGAACAAATACTAACATCGACCGATCGATGCGTGTGCTTCGTGATAACATTTGCTGCTCCCGTGCAGAAGACTCTGCCCACTAAGTGGACAGCAGAGCCACGCCAATAAAAATCAATAAAACTCTGCCCACTGTTGCAAATATATGCAACTTGCTTATATACCTGGCGTTGCCCGGGCCAAAAAAACATGTCAAAACTACTCTTAAAAATCTAACAGCAGTGTGTATTGACTGTGGTGGTACCTGCTATGATTACAGCAGTGCATACCGACTGTGGTGGTACCTGTATCACTACAGTAATACATGCTGACTCTATAGCAGTATTTATCGACTGTATAGCACAAAGTACTCACCTGACAGTGGCGTGGTGAGGCCTAGTCCCATGCAGAGCCCCCGGCCTCGCCTAGATTGTCCAGCCGGCCGAGGTGGCACCTTGGCAGGCTGGGGCTAATAAAAAAAGAACGGATTCTTTAAATTGAGCGGTTTCCGATGGGTACGGCTTTAAATATAAAAAAGTTGAATAAAGTCAACAATTTTAGTTTTTTTGTGGAAAAGTGCTAATTTTTGGAGTAGTTTGTGTCTAATCGTAGATAAAAATTGTAAAAAAACACATCAGGTTAATTCTTATATTTGTTTAAACTTTTGCCAGGCGAAGATAGGCTTTATGAACTAGTATATATATCAATGGTGACATTTTAGGCAACCAATGGCCCTTCTTCAAAGCACAGGTGGAAACCCCATGCTGCGTTTTCTTCATTCTAGCTGAACTTCTGAAGAATGTGAAGATTGAGGGAGCCAGTGAGAGGCCACAGGAGGTGGAAGATTCCCATGGATTCCTGCCCACTGCAGGCCGGAACTTCATCAAGGTGGAATTTGACGAGGAGGACCGTCGAAAAAGTGAGTTTAATTTTGGTCACACCTTGTTGTGAAAGACCCAAGGCAGAATACCCTTGGGTTTTGATCTTCCACGAAGCTCATGGTCTGCCCTAAAATGCATCCGCTGCACAAACCATGGCAGATGCGGTTACCTGATGCACAAATGGAAAATTCTCCAGTAGTGGTGCGACTGTGGTCACTTAGAACAGACCATACACAACGTATAACGACGCAATGCTCCCAATCCACAAATATGAACGAGACATCATCACAGCAATGATGATTCGCTACTCTGCTTCTGCGGTTGTTTGGCTTGACCACCTGAATGTGACGTTCTGGTTGTTGCTCTGCATCTGCATCAGCCATACGAAAGAAGAAGAAGACAGAAAATTCTATACTCGCAACCAAGCGACCATCTTCAGGTGAGAGAGAGAAAGCTACTGAAACAAGGTCTTATATAGGCCTGAGATGGGTGCAGCCTCAGGGTAAGAGGGCAGGGCGAGAAATGGTCTGCTTGAGGCTGTGGAAGTGGCTAATGTATTGTGTGAGATTAGCATATCAATGCACGAGCTTAGTATGCCGCAGCATTGGGGACTTGCCTAGTATGTTGCAGCATCGGTGACTGAGCGAGAAGGACTTCCAGCCCGTCAATACAAAGACATCCAACCTCATAATGCAACTCAGTCAGCTAAAATTGCAGGAAGGATGAAAACATCACATCAGGTTAAGACTTTACCTGGTTAATCACGTTCTTCCAATGATTGCTCAATTTGTACCCATCTTCTCGGTTGAAGTTGTGTCTGCTAAAATATCTGGATGGCTTCATGACCAAATCTCTGATGATAGCCAGTGGGTTTGCAGAGTACCTTCGTCTTGGAAAAATCTATTTTGTGTGTGTCCACAGCATTAAAATAATTATCCGCAATGGCAGAGGTATTGGTCCTACCGTGCTTCAGATCTGCCTTGTGTTCACGAAAATGGTCCGAGACATTTCGTTTCCCCAATGTAACTGCTGCCGCAGCCACAACTTAATTTGTAGACATCAGGATATTGCATGTCAGGAATAACATCCTTTACAGATGGGATCAAATCACGGATTTTATGTACTGTGTTGAGACGAATCTGGATTTTGTGTTTGTTTAAGATTTTGGAAATCTTTTTGGTAATAACTGCTATGTATGGCAAGGTGATGGTTTTGATTGGGTCCTCAGATGGTTGTCTCCCCATGGCTGGGGAGACAGCTTTGCAGATTTTACGGTCAGAATATCCATTCATCCTGAGGGCTTGGTGTACGTGCTCCAGCTCACTGGCTAGGTGTTCCTTGTCGGAGATGCAACGGGCCCTATGGTGTAGTGTTTTGATGAGGGAATTCTTCTGGGCTGGATGATGGTGGGAGTCAGGCTTTAGATAGGCATCCGTGTGGGTGGCTTTCCTGTATCATTGTTTTAACGCTGCGGGCACACACTGCGGGCACACACTGCGGGCACACACTGCGGGCACACACTGCGGGCACACACTGCGGGCACACACTGCGGGCACACACTGCGGGCACACACTGCGGGCACACACTGCGGGCACACACTGCGGGCACACACTGCGGGCACACACTGCGGGCACACACTGTGGGCACACACGAAATAGATTTTTCCAAGACGAAGGTACGTAATTAAGGTGTGGTTGGGCAATTAACCCTTTCACATTCCGATAACGTACGTAAATACGTAATTGGAATTGATTCGGCAGAAAAACTAAATAAAATAAACTTTTTTGGTCCGGAGGCTCCCCCATGAGGCCAATGCGGGGAAGGGCGTGTGGCACAGTTTTGGTGCCCAGCTATCGTAGAATGGCGGTGGTCGTGTCGCTACGGTTCTCTGCGGTGACCAACGACGTCCTTTATAAAAACAACAGCACAACTACTACTACACCTCTCAGATGTCAGTATACGCTGTATGTATTGCAGCGACACACTGCCGGGGATGTTCATGGAATGGCGAAATCGTCGATGACACGTTTGACGGCTTGAACTTTACCACAGTTGTCGTTGGATGATTGTTTGATCTACCATTTATGGAGGATTGTCGTGAGCGAGAGAAGCCTGATACTGCCACACTCCTGGTTCCTCAATTATATTTTTGTTTGCCATGTCCGTAGCCGTCCACGATTCAGATGAGTGAGGGCCAGTGTCTTGATTTTTGGCTGCTAGAGCTTATATTTAAGGAACATAACTCGCTAAAAACGGAACTAGTAATCTTTTGCGTCATCATCAAACGAACAATGCCCACATCCTTTGGACATGCACATCCTTCCATCCGTCCCTCCAGCCAGCCCAACAGCAATATAAAAAATAAATATGTACATGGTATTATATGTTTCAATGTTAATGTGGCAGTTTTGATTTAATGACTTAAAATAATAACTTTTAGTTCAGTGGAAGTGAAAGTTGAAGATGCGTAGAGGAAAACTTAAGTAAACACATCAAGAATTCAAAATTGTATTTGATATATCCATAACCTGCCCATGAAACACTTGTTTTTTTAACATCTCATAGACTAGTGGTTGTTTTTTTTACATCTGTAGTGTTCTTCACGGAGGCACACACTTGACTTGGAGGCAACACGTTTATTACACAGCCCCAACAGGGCTAATTATATAAACGTACACACGTTAACTAGACCCCAACAGGGTAACTACATAACCGTGTCAGTCGGTAACATCCTGTCAGTAACATCCTGACTGACCTACGATGCTGAGCGGAGACCGAAGATCGGATAGACGTAGCGCCTAGGGTTGATTGCAGGGAACAGTCTTGAACTGCCCCTTTATGCTCTTTGGTTCTTTCGGTAAAGTCACGTAGGTATAAAATATGTGACTTTACCGAAAGAGTATGGATTTCTGCAGTCATGAAAGCTTCAAATCAAGATTGCCCCATTATGCTCCTGAGCGTGGCCTCGCTCCGCCCTCGGCTATGCCCCCTTCGGGATCTTTCCCGAAGGATCCCGACCGTGCATCACGTGTCCCTCAAGCCCCGTTTGCTACCCTGTCCCGGTCACGTGCCCTCTCGGGTTCACCCAGACTACCCCGTCCTCACTTGCCCTCTCTCAGGTAGTCACCAGGACTATGCCCCCTAGGGCCTGCTCGCATGCCGTACTTACTCTGGCCCCCGGGAAAGGTTCCAGATGCACAGTAGCACTCTTGTGACAGTGGATGGCGCTAATACCATAGTGACGCTCTTAACGTCACTACACATCTAATAGACCAGTGGTTACTAACCTGAGGCGCACGCACAAACTGGGGGTGCGAGATGCCCTTGCTGGGTGCTGTGAGACATGGCCATATTTTTTTTTTATAAGGCACATCTTCGAAACACAAATTAAGCACGGCACGTAAGTAACAAATACTTTGTTTCATCAAACCATATGCGTTTATTAACATTATACATTTTTTTTACGATTGAGAACCAAAGGGGTGCAAGTCTGCAGTAAAGGTTAAGAACCACTGTATTATTAGACCTTCTATCTGTCATGAATGATGGTGCTTATTGTTATTATTACAGGCCTGGATTTTAATCGCTTAAAATTTGAGGGAGGAGCCAATGAGAGACCGGCGTTGACGGGGAGTTCCCGTGGGTGCCCGGCCACTGCAGACCAGAACTTTGTCGAGGTGGAGTTGGATGAGGAGGACGTTGGCGAAGGTGAGGTTGCGGAGAGAGAGAGGAAAGAAAAAAAACGCTTTCTCGTTTTGTTTAATGCATTAAGTAGGCTTTCGCCACAAACAGGAGGAGGATTTCTTCACAGTTCTGGCGAATCGCCTGACGAGGCTGGTTGTTGTTGTTGTAATTACTGGCGAAAACGTCGCGGTACTCAAATGTGTAAATGTCGCTGTGGGTTTTGCTCTCCAACACACAACCGATTAGTGCTATAGTATTAACTAATTGGCACATTTTCGTTACGTGACAAACCTTATTAATTGGCTGTATCGAGTGGTGGCGGGTTTAACGACACATTTATATTTATGCATTTCGCACCATACATAGCCACCTGTGCTAATCGGAGATGCGAGGGGGGGGGGAAAGGACAACATACTAAGCACAAAAATAATTTTTTTAAATGAGTTTGCCAATCTAGATGATGATTTTAAAGTACATAGCTCCTAGTAGCTTACTAATATCGGAAGGAAGAGCTGTTCCAGACGGCCGCAGAAGCGCATCTGAAAGCACGCGATGCGGTGACCATCTTTGTTCGATGGCCAGCCAAAAACCGCTGCGAGGATGTGGTATATTTGGAGTTTGTGAGTCTCTTTCATCGTGGTCATGTGGATTTTTCTCTGGGACCTACGGTTTTCCCCTCCACATTTTGCAGCATGCGTTTAAAGTATTTGGGTTCCTATAAATGTCCATGTGATAAGCCACTTCTACTATCCTAATCTGTTGTCATTCCTTTCCTAAAGTAATATTATCGTGTGCTGATAAATGTTACGTCCAGTTTTACCTTTTTTGGGCTCGTTAAGTTTGTTCCATGTTAATTAATTGTTAAATGGAGGATCTATTTGTAAAAAAAAATTGTTGACATTTTTTTTGTTTGTACTGCACAAGCTCACCTCTGCCCTACTCCCCCTTTCTTTTGCTCCTGCAAATGTTCCCGGGACTGCCCCTTTATGCTCCTGAGCGTGGCCTCGCTCCGCCCTCGGCCACACGTCCTTCGGGATCTTTCCCGAAGGATCCCGACCGAGCATCACGTGTCCCTCAAGCCCCCTTTGTTACCCTGCCCTGGTCACATGTCCTCTCGGGTTTACCCAGACTACCCCGTCCTCACTTGCCCTCTCTCAGGTCGTCACCAGGACTATGCCCCCTAGGGCCTGCTCGCATGCCGTACTTACTCTGGCCCCCGAGAGAGGTTCCAGACGCACAGTAGCACTCTTGTGACAGTGGCTGGTGCTAACACCATAGTGACACCCTGAACGTGACTACACATCTAATAGACAATTGGTTACTAACCTGAGGCACACACACCCACAATGTGTCAGTTTAGGTTTAATGACTTGAAATAATAACTTTTAGTTTAAAAGCTGAAGATGCGAAGATAAAACTTAAGTAAACATGTCAAGAACTCAAAAGTGTATTTGATATATCCATAACCTGCCTATGCAAAACTGTTTTTTTTACATCTGTAGTGAGCGACTTCCAGCACACGTCTAGTAGAAGGCTTCTTATTTATTAAGAGCACACAGGGCGATACACTTGGTAACGTGGCTACACCTAGGCTGTCCAAACACGCAGCCCATCTCCGTCCTGTGCTAAGCATGTGGGTTGACAAGCGTAGCGGTGGCGACGGAGCTGGTCTTGCAAAAGAACAGCCACGTGGTCAAAGAGATGACGATGGTAGCGATGCAACCAGGACCCAGACCCCACACTAACAGCCCCGAAGCTCTGGTTCGGTGCTCCTTATATCTGCCGGGGTGGCCAAGCTCCACCTCTGGCCACGCCCCCTTTCTAGAACCTTCCAGACCCTTCGGGATGGTTCCCGGAGCTTCTCGACTGACTTCGCCCTTGACCTTTACCCCAGATACACCCCTTCATAATAAGGCATTATGCAATGCAGCTATAACTAATTACCCTTGCAGGCCGGCAGGGGTCACCCTGTCATTACACATCTAATAGACCAGTGGTTGTTTTTTTTTGCATCTAATAGACCAGTGGTTACTAACCTGAGGCGCACGCACCTTCTGGGGGTGCGAGATGCCCTTTCTGGGGGCTGTGAGACATGGCCATATTTTTTTTAAGGCAAATCGTTGAAACACAAATTAAGCACGGGCACGTAAGTAACAAATATTTTGTTTCATCAAACCCTCTGTGTTTATTAACATTATAAAAAGAATTACGATTGGGAACCAAACGGGTGCAAGGCTGCAGTAAAGGTTAAGAACCACTGTATTATTAGACCTTCCATTTGTCATGAATGAAAGTGCTTATTATTATTACAGGCCTGGATTTTAATCACTTCAAATTTGGGGGAGGAGCCAATGAGAGACCGGCGGTGACGGGGAGTTTCCGTGGGTGCCCGGCCACTGCAGATCAAAACTTTGTCGAGGTGGTGTTGGATGAGGAGGACGTTGGCGAAGGTAAGGTCTTGGAGAGAGAGGAAAGAAAAAAAACGCTTTGGGTTTTTGCTCTCCAACACAACCGATTAGTGCTAAAGTAGTAACTAATTGACTTAAAGCTTTTGTGTTTGCAGGAATTCATATTCTTTGGGTCTTTCGGTAAAGCCACGTAGATAGAAAAAATAATAACAATATCATGACGTTTTTACAGCAACACAAGAAATCGTCATCAGGGGATGACGATTGCTTGTGTTGCGATCGAAACGTTTATATTCATGCAATCTAACCCAAAAAAAAACTATTGTAGTTTTCTTGCTTCACGTACATTTCTATGTTGAATTTCTTTCGCACCGTACATAGCCAACCGTGCTAATCTGAGGTGCGGGGGGGGGGGGAAGGACAACATACCAAGCACAAAATGCATTTTAAAAAATTAGTTTGCCAAACTAAATTATTATTTAAAAGTACATAGCTCCTAGTGGCTTACTTATATTGGCAGAGCTCTTCCGTCTGAAAGCGTGCGATGCGGTGACCATCTTTGTTCGATGATCTAGCAAAAAGCCGCTGCGGCTGCGAGGATGATAGGAGTTCGCATGATGATTTATGCTCCTAATCACCCACATTATCTCGGTCATGCTGCAATAAATGAGATGGACACCTGAGGTCGTGGGTTCGATCCTGACCCTGACACCTGTTGTATATTTGGAGTTTGTGCGTGTCTTTCACCGTGGTCACGTGGATTTTTCTCTCGGTCCTATGGTTTTCCCCTCCACATTTTGCGGCATGTGTTTTAAGTGTTTGGGTTCCTATAAATGTCCATGTGATAAGCCACTTCTACGATCCTAATCTGTTGTCATATTCCTTTCTAGATTAGCAAACTCATTTTTTATGCTTTTTGTGCTTATTCCTTTCCTCAAGGAATATTTTCGTGTATTCTTTGGGTCTTTCCGTAAAGTCACGTAGATAGGTAAAAAAAATAACTCAAAACTACGACGTTTCGATGGCAACACAAGCGGTCATCATCAGGATGCGGTCATCATCATCCTGATGACGACTGTTTGTGTTGCGATCGAAGCGTCGTAGTTTTTCAACCGTTTTATTTAACTTGACTCCTATGTTTGTCGTGGTCAAATCTTGTAATCAAAATTTAGTCTAATTCCTGTTGTCCAATCAATTCAAAATTTAGCACACGTACTCGGATCCGGAGACAATGCATACCTGTATCAAAATCGGCATAAATTAATCCATTGGCTTGTTTAAAGCAATTCATATTTTGTATGGAAGCCTTACTCGACGAGTGCTTTGCGAACAGGTTTTGTGAAAAATAAAAATTAATACCAACGTAGGAGTCCAGAGTTCGAAACTCGTAACATTAAATGCTTTGGTGTCTTTACAAAAGTTGTTTATTATGATGTAGTGCATCAATGGGACAATGCATGGATAGGGTCAGTGACATCATTTTTGCACTAACCCCATTTAAAGTGAACTTTTAACATTCATATTGATGTTTTATCCATTTACATGTGGTGGACAAATAGGTTGAGTTCGATCTAAAGGTCAAAAGATCAATTATCTGGTATGAAATTAGTATTTTTTTTTAACTAAGATTTTTGGTACTTCATATAGAGCTTTAAATTGTAGCATTTAAAGTGAGTTGTCTGTCGTTGATAAGTTGGTTGAGGTTTGGAAATGTGGTTTTATGTAAAAAAATTCAACTCTCAGGTCATGAGTTCAAGCCCCGACTTATCAAAAATTGCCAACCACTCTTTCACCCAATGTTATTTGTCCTATACTCGTGCCAACAGGAACATCGGTAACGACAAATGGTAAACAAAAAAGGGATCGTGTGAAGAGAAATCCAAATGAAACTTCAACGCAACGAAAGCGACGGTTAGCAAAGGCTCGGCAAAAGTACAAAGAAAAGCGTGCTAATGAGGACGAAGAGGCAAGGCGCGCCAGACTTCAGAAACGACGTGATCGTTTGAATGATAAAACACCAGAAGCACGTGACGTCCGATTGCAACGAGACCGTGAATATCACAAACAATCAAGAAATCAAGAAACACCAGAAGCTCGTGATGCTCGATTGCAATCTATGCGTAAACACATGTCACAATTCAGATGCAAAGCAACGAAAGCGACGGTTACAAAAGGCTCGGCAAAAGTACCAAGAAAAGCGTGCTAATGAAGATGAAGAGGCAAGCATGCCAGACTTGAGGAACGACGTGATCGTTTGAATGAACATCACATACAATCAAGAAATCAAGAAACACCAGATGATCATGATGCTCGATTGCAATCTGTGCGTGAACACGTCACAATTCAGAGTTGCAGAAACACTTGAAGCACGTGATGTCATATTAAAGCAAAATCGTGAATATCAATCGCAACGTCTTGAAGCACTCAATGCTGACATGACAACATTTGACAATGCAATCGATACATTCTGCAGTCAAATCTGTGAAGTCTGCACCAAATGCTGCTATCCAAATCAGATTTACAGAGTACGACGTAATGAAAATGCAATCGAGCATCATGACCGAATTGTCATCAAAGAAAACATTGCAAATGTGTTCACGTTGCAAGACACACATCAGCAGTAACAAAAAAGCTGCACCACCAAAAGCTCACTGGAATCACTTGGATCCTGCTGAAATTCCAGATGTGATTCGAGTCTTAACACAGCCAGAACAATGTCTATTATCAAGAGTTATACCATTTGTGAAGATCATCAAATTCACTGGAGTCTTCGGTCAATATGGCTTCCGTGGACAGGCAGTGCTTTTTGCTATGGACATCTTTGAAGTTAGTGACACACTTCCACGAGCAATGGATAATACTGGAATGATTGTCATCACAAAACATGTTGAGAATCTCAACATCACACGTGAATTCTCTATAAATCGTGAACAAGTTTACATTGCACTCAACTGGCGAATTCGAATTAATCCACTTTATCCGGATGTAACAATCAATGAAGAAGCAAACATCGCTGATCTACATTCAGTTGCTATTCCTGCGCAACAACCAGTGGAGCAAAATCAGCCGCAAGAACCTGCAAATGCTTATATGCCAATCAATGAAAGATCTAGAATTGTTCGCGCTGCATGGCATCAAGCAAATGAAGATGTTTACATGGGGCAATGGTGTTGGCAAATATTGTAAGAGCTGCTATACTGCCACCAAGCATATGGACCACAAACACATTGAACGTGAACTTGATTGCGGGTGATGAAATGTATGAAACCATTCGATTGGCCAAACTTGAGAATCTAGGATATCCAATGACAGCAAATGGATATCTGCAAGTCAAACATTTCCATGTCATAAGAAACGACTTCATTACATTCAACAACTAATTCTCAATAGCCTATGATGAGGAAACACTACTCGTTGGAAGTCTACAAGACTGAGTCAATGAAGGCGATTCACAAGAAATCACTTTGGGCGATGCATTTCATGATTTGTTCACAAATCATCAGGCTGGCGTACTAATAACAGGATACAAATCACTAGCAATTGTGCATTATGATGACAAATACTACTTCACTGATTCACATTCATGGGGTCAGAAAGGTGCACCGGCAGGCAATGGCAGAGCATGCATTATTGAGTGTGACACATTTGAAGAACTTGAACGAATCTGCAGACGATCAACAGGATCAAGACATTTTGAATTCACCATCAACTTCATAGATGTTCATCCGAAAAATGACATTGCCGATCCAAGAATGCGAGAAGAAGAAGATTCATCACCACATCTGCGAGAGGCAATGCAAATACATATGGCAGCACAAGTTGAAACGATGCATGTGTAATAAAGGACTCTTCCACAGTGTCGATCTCCATTGTCCTTTATTTGGGTTCGTGTAAATCTCGCTCCCACGGCGTCCTCGCTCAGGCCCGCGTCTCCTCAGTCGAGCACTCCACAGCCACACTGCTGCTCCGCCCTGCAGCCACCCTGCTGCTCCGCTCTGCAGCCACACTGCTGCTCCGCCCTGCAGCCACACTGCTGCTCCGCTCTGCAGCCACCCTGCTGCTCCGCTCTGCAGCCACACTGCTGCTCCGCTCCTCCTCGCTCACGGCCAGCCTTCCCACAGCCCGCTAGCCCCCCTGCGCCCGGACACCGATGGCCGACGGTGCCGAGGTCTCCCAACACGTGGCGATCGCGCCACCCTCCCAGTACTGCCCAGCGTGGCCTCCTCCCGTTTTCACTCCGTCTTAACTCCCTGATCCCTTCCGGTTCTCTCCCTAAATCCTCTCCCCCACGTGACCCTAACTCCTCCCTCTCCTCACATGACCCAGACTCCGCCCCCCTCAATCCTTGCTCGCATTACACATGTACAAACATCAGTTATGGCTTTGATAGATTGTGATCAGCCAAATATGGAGGATGAATACGAAGTCTCTGATAATACTCATGAAATAAGGAGGATCAGCTGCATATTGGGAAACAGTGCTGAATGAATTGATCGGACAAATACATTCAATAGGACCACCAACATACTTCGGGACATTCAGTTGCAATTATTTGAATTGGCTTGATATGCGCAAGGCACTCTTAATAGCTGATGAAAGACCCGATGAAGATCCAAATGAACTCAACATATATGCCACACAACGATTGATCAAACTGTATCCTGTCATAGTCACTCGACACTTCATGATTCGATTGAACGCACTTATGAAATTCTTGACAATCATGAAGTGTTTGGTGGTCGATTGAAGGATTACTGGTGGCGAATCAAGTTCCAAAATCGTGGAAGTCCACATCTACACATCCTGGTGTGGATAAAAGATCATCCTTCATTCAATACACCTGAGGAAATCAATCGAATTGATCAAGTGTGCACAGCAAAAAAGCCGAACAAGAGTTCTGAGCTCTATGAGCTTGTGAAAAAGTGTCAGATCCACCATCATACAAATACATGCAAGAAGAATGATGAGGACTCATCAATAGCATGCTGCTTCAAATATCGATGAATATGCATCTGAAGAAGTAGAAAACTCTGCAAGAGGAAGATAGATGATCACGTTCACTGATAGAACAAAAATGCTGAAAAGAAATGTTCCAGCAGTTGTTAGAGTGACATACTTTGTGGTTGTAACAGATCCTGAAAACTACTATTCTAGCCTTCTGGTTCAATACAAACCATACAGAAGTGAACAAGAACTATTGCAAGGATCTGATACTGCAAAGGAAGCATTTCTGGGAAATGAACAACAGCTCAAACAGATGAGTGACCATATGGAAGTGCATCGTGAACGTGACAGACAACTGGAGAATGCATGAAATCAAGTTCATGCACTCAACATTCTCGAAGAAGCTGTACCTGTTGAAATGGAAGATGAAGAAGAAGAGGTGCCAGATGTGGAAATGGATGAAGAACAATTAAAATCGGCACGTAGAGCAATGAATGTAGGACAACAGGAAATGTTTAGAATGGTCACAGCATTAACAAGCAATTGCATGAAGAGCCTGAGAGTGAACACTCTCTTGAACGCTTAAGAGTCTTCATCACTGGTGGAGCTGGAGTGGGCAAACATTCCTACTGAAATTGTTGAAAAATCAAATCAATCGTTGCTTTGCAAAGAAAGCTGTAATAGTCTATGCATTAACTGGAGTCGCTGCACGCCTTATCGGTGGATCAACTATTCATTCCACATTGAAATTGCCTGTTCAAAGAGATGATTGAAGCGCTACAATGTCACCATTAACCGGACATTACTTAAGAACCATGCGACTACAATGGAAGAACATTTGTTGTATATATAGGCCTTTTTCCAAAATTGATGTTAAGAATAAATCTGCCAATATTTTTAAATATATCAATCGAAAAAAAAGTTGAAACAAACACTCTCACCCCGCTACCTCCCACAAGCCACACCAAGTATCTGGAGGCCATTAAATAATAAAACCCCGGGGCAAAGGGAGGTTAATGACAATCTGGAAAATCTCCACGGGGCAGGGGACCATGAGTCACGACCTCCTTGGACGTTTTGGACAGTTCACAAACAATTCTCCAGCAGGAACAGCCTGGTTTCAAATCAAAACTTGCTGACATAGCCTTTACATCACTCCAATCGGCTTTCCACAAAAGCGAGAGCCACAGGGCAAACGGACATTACAACTGGCGGTTTTTCTCTCCTCCAACGGTAAAAGTTCTAAACTTTGCAACCAGAAGAAATCGACGTTATAGACCCAGTACACTCTCAGATTAAGAACCAGACTGCAGTCTACATTAGTGGCTTTTATTATTACTTAAATTACTCGTATTCACCTTATATATGTTTTTCTTATTCTATCTTTCTATCTACGTGACTTTACCTAAAGAACCAAAGAATATGAATTCCAGCAGTCACGAAAGCTTAAGTCAAAACTTAGCTATATCTCCAACCTCAGGATATCAAAATATAACTCGAATAAAGCACAGATGCCTGCGAGACGGACGGAGAACAAAGCTTAATACACCCTCAGAATACCTGAGGTAACAACCATGGTACATCACCAATCTTGGTTAAACATAAACCAAATAATAATTATGAAGTATTAGACCTAAGGTAATTCAAAAAAGATACAAGGCGAAATAGGTCAATCGCACACGACCAAGATAATATTTATTCCATAGGACCAGAGCCTCCAAACCACATCTGTCTTCCCACAATTTGACACAACACATGGTAGCAATAAAATACGTATGGAGGGTGACTCCCCTTGAGATAGCAAACACCACGAAGGCAGAGAGGGGGGGGGGGGACCAAAACATAAACCGAGTATGGAAAGCAGCCAGTCAAAGGTCAAAGGGAGGGGGGGGGGGCAACCAGACAGCTGGGGGCAGCCAGGCAGCTGCGGCCACGGGAGGAGAACGAGACAGAGGGCATGTTTTTTTTTTCTCTCGCAAGAGACGCGCAGAGAGGGGAGAATTTCACGACTGATCATGCAACGGAGTCTTGCTGCGACAAGCTCCGGGGGTGGGCCCCACAATCGACCAAGGATGGCGAGGCTTGCAGAGTAGCGATGTGTCACGGAGTATGAGTTCGGCGCTGACAGACGAAGCATCGCTAAAAGTTTTATTCTACATTGAGTGCCAGCTCCCACTAGCAGCTGCAGCAAGAGAAAAAGAGAGAGAAAGAGTGACGAGCAACGACGAGCAATCGACCTGGAGAAAGGGCGGAAAAGCGCCAAGCATCGACCAAGCGAGCATCGCACAGGACCAGCGGCTAAGGATTACCCACGAGCGTGCAGACTCGGAAGCTGAGCACTCTCCTGCAAAGGTCAAGTCTACAAGGACCAACCGTGCCTGGTGCAAGGGAGAGAGCGTGACCGGCGCAACTTAGAAATAGTGTCGGCACCGGCGACCGGCGGACGAGCTGCGAGCGCAATCGGGCATCTTCAAAGACAAGCGTCGTGCCGACTCAGCTCATCCAGCAGCAGAGAGGCCTGCAGTATGACACGCCCACACACACGACTCATTTCTCAGCAGGGAACCAAGGAATTTTTGGTACAAGAAACGCCCCACCTCGGCGTCTGCTTAACGCAAAGAGTTGAGCAAGGATACAATACACCAACACACACACATAACGCACATATCGGGACTTATAAGATTACTCCAAAGTTATCTTTGCGTTTCAAAAAGGGTGGCCATCCTAAGGTAGCGCGTTAACTATTAGCTGATCTTGAAAATTATTGCTGCCCATTGAGTTACGTAGATACGGTCGTTGGAAGTATTTGTCATTTTTTGTTAATTTCATAACTATACCAATGTGATTGATGAAACTAAACATTTTCTCAACATCTACGTTACGAATCTACACACTCACAGGGACAGTCGGGTTGAAAATTTTCTTTTGATCACAAAATCTTGCCTGCTAATTTATTGAAGCCTTAGCCAATTGATGAGCATTTGCTAGACAAGCAGGAACACTGCCGTACCCCATTGTTCCAAGACATTTTGTTAATCACATAATCTTACCAATGAATTCATTGAGGTCTACTTTTGCTTAGGCACATGTTTCATTAGTGCTTTTTCCTGTCGCCGTGTATGATCACCTTACTCTGAGGAATTAGCAGATTGTTCTATTACCCAGTTACCAAATGTAACTTGAGGGTTAAATGTACGGATCAATGAGGAGGACATCTCCAAGAGTACTGTGTTGCAATTCCTAGCACAAGAGTTTGCATATTTGAATGTTATGTTTTTCTTAGATTAAAGTTGCTTAACACAGAGTCTGACTGGTGCCTTCCTAAGTGCATGCTTAATAATCTTAATTATAAGAACTGTATCCTGCGGAGAGATCTGAATTTTGAGACTTGACAAATACAGTAAAACATAATCAGTAAAAGTTAAAGCGAGAACCATTGTATTATCCCGATTGATAAGACAACTAGATTTGAAGCTTTCGTGACTGCAATGATTCATATTCTTAGGTTTTTTCGGTAAAGTCACGTAGGTAAAAACATTAAAAAGTAAAATAAAAATCACGACGTTTCGGAGGCAACACAAACTTCCGTCTTCAGGTGGTACCGTCACAGCCACGACAGCTGTATCAAGTAAATGAGAGATGCAGGAGTTACCACTGCGTTTATATAATGGTTGGAGAAGGTGGTGGGGCAAGGGCCGCATACTTATTATTAATATGGTAAGGTGAGGCTTGAGACTAAGAATAGACTGCATAACAAAGGCTGAGCCTTTGTTATGGAGAGGTGCGGTTCGTGACTCAACCTGTAACAAGAAGACCACCACTAAACATGGTAAAACAGTAATGGTTGTCTGTCAAATAAGATTGGCAAATAAGTGTAGTTAAATCTTTTTTGCATGGTTAATCACATCTTTCCAATGATTACTCAGTTTGTAACCGTCATCACGGTTGAAATTATGTCTGTGTTTGTATATTTGTATGGCTTCGTGTACAAACCTTTGATGGTAGCCAGGAGGTTTGCAGAGAACCTTGGTCTCGGAAAATACAATTTCATGAGAGCCCACCGAGTTGTAGCAATGATCGGCAACGGCCGAATAATCAGTTCTGCCGTGTTTCAGATCTGACTTGTGCTCGCGGACACGATCAGAAACATGACGTTTCGTTTCTCCAATGTAGCAATCACCACAAATGCAACTCAATTTGTAGACTCCAGGATACTGTAAGTCAGGAACGACATCCTTCACAGATTCCATCTGATTTGATTCCATCTGTGAAGGATGTCGTTCCTGACTTACAGTATCCTGGAGTCTACAAATTGAGTTGCATTTGTGGTGATTGCTACATTGGAGAAACGAAACGTCATGTTTCTGATCGTGTCCGCGAGCACAAGTCAGATCTGAAACACGGCAGAACTGATTCTTCGGCCGTTGCCGATCATTGCTACAACTCGGTGGGCTCTCATGAAATTGTATTTTCCGAGACCAAGGTTCTCTGCAAACCTCCTGGCTACCATCAAAGGTTTGTACACGAAGCCATACAAATATACAAACACAGACATAATTTCAACCGTGATGACGGTTACAAACTGAGTAATCATTGGAAAGATGTGATTAACCATGCAAAAAAGATGTAACTACACTTATTTGCCAATCTTATTTGACAGACAACCATTACTGTTTTACCATGTTTAGTGGTGGTCTTCTTGTTACAGGTTGAGTCACAAACCGCACCTCTCCATAACAAAGGCTCAGCCTTTGTTATGTAGTCTATTCTTAGTCTCAAGCCTCACCTTACCATATTAATAATAAGTATGCGGCCCTTGCCCCACCACCTTCTCCAACCATTATATAAACGCAGTGGTAACTCCTGCAATCTCTCATTTACTTGATACAGCTGTCGTGGCTGTGACGGTACCACCTGAAGACGGAAGCTTGTGTTGCCTCCGAAACGTCGTGATTTTTATTTTTTATTTTATTTTACTTTTTAATGTTTTTACCTACGTGACTTTACCGAAAAAACCTAAGAATATGATAAGACAACGAAGCCAAGCCCAATTATAAAAATCCATAATTAGCATAATTACATACAATTGCATAACGCAATACAATTATATATTCACAATTACCATAATGCATAATTGGCATAATTATATCAATTTGGATACTTTCGGAGAATTACACATTTTTCAATTTTTCAAGACCAAATATATACGACACATTGAATGCATCATCATCGAGATATCAATGATCTCACTAGTGGTAAGTACCCGGCGTTGCCCGGGTGAAAAGGCAGACGCACACATGGACTTACACACAGACATTGACCCACACACGTAGAAACACATAGACTTACACGCACACATATGGACTCGCACACACAGACATCGACTTTAGACACACACATGTAGTTACACACACAAATCGACTCGCACACACACAGACTTACACACACGTATCGACTCGCACATACATAGACTGAACAACAACAACCGCCATTCACCACTAAGTGGCGGTGACGTCACCACAACGCTTGTGCCAGGCTATGTGCACCTTGAAGCCACGTGAAGTGTCGAACGCCTGCTGGCAGGTCACAGGGCAGATCCAGATGGCACAGGTCGACTGACTGAGATGACTGGCTGATGCACCACCTGTGCCCCCTACTGTGGCAACTTGCTGTGCTTTAGCCACCCGGCACTCCGCTCGTTGTTGTGAGCGTCGCTCCTCCACCCTCCGTTGTTGGAGGGCGACTGCCTCCAACTGTCCAGTAGCGTCCTTCACGAGCTGCCTCCACAGAGGCCGATCTTGACACTGCTGGTACCAGTCATCGGCAAGTCCACTCAGCTCCACGTCCTCCTGTACCACATCACTCCATCTCTTCTCTAACCCGTGCCGTGCCCGTTTAACCCCCTCGATCCGGCCGAACAAAAGCTGTTTAGGCATGCGGTGGCTGGGCATGCGGGCTACATGACTCAGCCAATACAACCTTGCCTGGCGGAGGAGCTCACCGATGGGACTTTGTCCACATCTTTCAAGGATTTGTGATTTCCTCACACAATCCAGGCTGGTTAAACCCAAGATGGATCGTAGGCAGGCCATCCTAAATGTTTCTAACCGGCGAAGATGTTCCATTAGGGGGGGGGGGGTCCAAGTTTCGCAAGCGTAGAGAAGGGAGGGAATGACCGTGGCTGAGAAGACCTGAAGCTGCGTGTGGAGTGATAGACCAGGTAGCCACACAGCATTACGCAACCGATGAAAAGATAATGCGGCACGACTGATTCGGAGTGAGACCTTTGCTGTTAAACCGGAGCTGGTCATTAGCACACTGCCAAGGTATGGGAAACTCTCCACTCTCTCGACAAGTGCCCCATCACCAATTGGGAGGAGATGGACTGGTACCACCTGGACGTCTGGAATACAGGTCCAGTGGACTGGTTCTGGCTCCAGTAAAACGAGGTCCGGGCTCAAGAAGAGAGGCCAGCCGGCTCTCCATGATGTGTCCCCCTCCGTATCTTCCACTGCTACGCATGCCTGGAACTCCCCTCCCGTGAGGTCAGTCATGAAATAAAACAAACAAAAAACCCTGAAATGTGGTTGTGATCAGCTGTTTTTTTGTTCTGCGTCGTCACAGGAACGGTCTTTATTTTCAATGCTCAATTCAAAACATCCGATATGTCACATTCACAGGTGTAGATATAATAATAATAGTTCAATTTGTAACGCGCGCAAATTTGCAGACGTAGTGGCCGCAACTCAGAGGTGCGGAGCCAAGCTCAGAGTCGCTCAAAAGCATGATTGTAGAGGTGAGTTTTTAATTGTCTCTTGAAGGAGGCGATTGAGGTGATGCTGCGAATGTGCAGAGGGATATCGTTCCAGACTGTTGGGGCTGCCACCGAGAAGCAGCGCATAGACATGACCATCCTGGATCTTGGTATCAAGAGGAGGTCGTGAGTCGCGCTGCGCAGGCATCTGCCGTGTGCTGAGCTGCAAGTTGTCAATAATGAAGAAAGGTACGGCGGGCAAGCGGATATGAAGGCATTGTGGCAGAGGCAGGCGGTCTTGTATGTGACCCTACTGGCGATGGGTAGCCAGTTGAGAGCACGGAGACAAGCTAGTGAGTCGAGACGGGGATGAGTGTGGGCAATGACGACGCGTGCCAGGTTGTTTTGTAGTCTTTAAAGTTTCTTTAGGTTGCCAGCGGAGGTCCGGACTAGGACGGAGTTACAATAGTCAAGGCGAGACCCAACTATGCAACAATGCAATGTGTTGGCAATTTCAGTAGAGATGAGAGGACGTATGTGTCTAAGAGCCTTCAGGTGAAAGTTACATGAGCTGATGATATGGTTGGTTTGACGGTTGAAGGATAATGTTGAATCTAGGATGACACCGAGGTAGCTGAAGTGGTCGGTGAACTTGATGCTGTGACCGAAGATGTGTATGTGTGTGGGGAGTGCTGCTGAATTGAGACGTTGCTTGGTACCTAACATGATGGCCACTGACTTTTTCGGATTAAGGGCTAGGTTGTGTGCAGTGAACCATTGTTGCACGGCGGTGGTACATTCCGAGAGCCTCTCGAATCCAGATGCATTGCTAGAATCGATGGCGGTGAATAGAATCGTGTCATCCACGTATGAGTGATGCTTAACACCGAAGCTTGCAATGAGCCGGCCGATCGGGGAAGTGTAGGCTGTGAAGAGCAGGGGACCGAGAAGAGCCCTGGGGAACCCCGCATAATGCTATTGTTTCAGGCGATGTGGACATGTCCACCCTGACTGAAGATTGCCGGTCAGAAAGGTACGAAACTATCCACTTGAGTGCTGAGCCGCATATACCGAAGTCGGATTTCAGGAGGGAAGGAGCGAATGGTTGATGATGTCGAAGGCTGACGAAATGTCCAGACTTACAAGTGCAACTGTTGAGCCGGAATCAATGATCGTTAAAATGTCATCGAGCACTCTAGTGAGTGCTGTTTCTGTGGAATAGTTTTGACGGTAAGCTGACTGAAAGCAGCAGTAGTTTGCGGAGGAGGTGATGTGTGGTTTTAGCTGGGCGAGGGCTAGTCGTTCAAGGAGTTTAGAGAGGTTCGAGAGGTTAGTGATGGGACGATAACTAGATGGGTCATCCGGATCTAGACTTGGTTTCTTTAACAAGGGAGAAACCAGGCCAGGTTTGAGGTTGGACGGAAAACACCCCGAAGAGAAGGAGGCATTTGCGATGTTCCTGATCATGATGGCGAGTTCTGGAGCACATTGCTTGAACAAGGAACCTGCGAGCACGTCGAATCATCCAGCAAGACTAATTTATAACAAAAATTGCATTATATTTAAACACAAGATGAGTCAATCGAACAAGACGAGAGACAAAAAAACAAATAACCGTATATCAAAATCTTAATGTAGAAAATAACTCCGTCATAAAAATATTGTAGTTTGAGATAGCCATGTGGCTTAAAGCATCAGAGCGCTGCTTACATTTTGGATTTGAATCCCTACAGCTACGTGTGATTGAGCCATGCTCTCAAGTATAGTGAGTTGACGATGGTTTCCGTCTGGTGACTGATGATTGTGTGAAAATGCATCATGCCAAATTAGTTTTTGCCCTGAGCCTGAAAAATGTTCTGTTCTCAACTCGTGATGGTTTTTGACTATCACGTGATACAACATATTTTGGTCTATTGGCAAGGTATCTGGGAAAATGCTGCCCCTAGTGTGATAAAAGTGAAGGGATCTCAATGGTTCCATGATGCTCTCTTCTGCAGATTGTTCTCCAACGTGAATCATTATCATCACTCTGCCAGTTCCGAATGGAGCTTTCAAGTCTGTGACGTGCCCTTCGATAGATTAAGCAGCTTTCAACAGTTTGCTCCTGGATATGAGCAAATAGGTGACATATTTTTTAATGATGTTGACAGAACCTCAATCAATAATAATACTAATCTTGAGATCAGCGAAGGCTGAGACTGGGAGCCAATGTAACTTGTGGAAGAGCATTGCGATAAACTTCACATCTGAAAACAATCTGACTGCATTCTGAAGAAGCTGAGACTTGCACGCACGTCAACAAATGAATCAATTGACAAACAGTCAAGTTGGAAATAAATTAATTGACGAACCAATGAGTGAAGTTCATCAAAATTCAAGGTGGGTTGCAAACACGTGACAGGCATTCAGGAGCTTTCTGGGCAAGCCACGTCGTCAATATCTCAGGTTAAAGCAGAACCCTATTTAATTAGTTGAGGGACCAAGCTTTTCTAGATATAAAGACTACACATAATTACAACACAGTATGATATATCCATTCCAGGTGGTGCTTATTTTTAAACCAAAATAAGTTTTCTGCAACAAACATTTAAACGACCAAAGTTTACACGTTACAACATCATCACGGCATATTCATGAATGGAAACTTGAAAACAGTCCCCAATGATAACACGAAACCAAAAAAAAATCACACTGTTATCGTTTTCTCAATTTTCCCACGAGGTTAATATTATCTGTGGGTTGTTTAGCAGCTCATCTATAAGGATACCATTGTGTTTTTTTAACAGCATAAACACCACACTCAATACAATTCAACGCAAGCCATGTCTCGATTGACGAGCGGGAGATACGTTCCATGAAAATTGTTTGGTAACAGAATTCTTGATTTAAACGACCGTCATTTTCCCATCGACTCCTCCCGCGTTAAAAGCCGAGATGTATGTTCTGGCCTCCAAAAATGTTCCACACTCTTGAACAACTGTTTTTTTACGCGAGAAATACACTTAAACGTCATAACAAGGTAGTACAACATCAGCATAACACAATGCATTAAGAACAACAGCTCTCGCAAGGAACCTGGAATTTTTTATGTTAAGGGTAGATGTTCCTATCTGGTTTTAATTTACATAGCGCCTTAACCAAGGCCCTGAACAAAGAATTAGCAATTTGTACAGCAGAATAGTGCTATGAGATGACATGAGTTGATGAGAAGGATGTTAGTGGGTGGCAGGAGAGGCAGGATCGTCAGCCTCTTCCGAATATTCTTCTGACGAATCTTGTCGTTTGGACAATGACACGCCACTAGGGGATGGTGTTAGAGAGGTTACAGTTAGAGTTGATCTTACGGAGGTCGAAGTGGTGAAAAACCTATTGATCTTCAACTCTGAAGCTTGCCTCTGTTTCTCAAGATACAGCTCGGTATAGCATGACATCGCCTTGCGTATCACACGATTCACTTCACTGCTGCGTTCTTGGTTCGGATCATTACGGGCATAGATGGCGAGTCCTTCTTCAATTCTTCTGTTAGCTTCAGCCAAGTTTCGCAGGGTAAACGTTGGGGTGGGTGACTTGGTAGCTTCAGCGCCATCATCCTTCTCGACTGAAACTAATCCTTTCCTCAGTTTAATAAATTCCTCATTTGTTAGTTCTTCACCATGAGACTCCAACACTTCCACCACATCAGCCTGCTCCACTTCGTGAAATCCAGCATCCCTGGCAAGTTCGACGATCCTATGGATATCATTAACTGGCTCCTGAAGACCGGTTAGGTCACGCTTGCATTCCTTCCACAGTTTTCCCCAGCATGCATTCAATGTTGTCTGTGCCACTTGATTCCACGCCTCATTGATGTTGTCAATGGCGTCCATGATGTTGTAAGAGCGCCAAAACTCTCGTATTGTTTGCACGTCTTTATCCGTGTTTGCGACGATCTGCTCCATCGTTCGACGCATGTAGTACGCGTTAAAGGTGCGAATGACACCTTGGTCCATGGGCTGTATCAACGGTGTGGTGTTTTTTGGAAGGAATTCCACCCTGACATGTTCCGAAAGTTCAGAGAGCGTGGGTGGATGACCGGGGGCATTATTCAGCAGTAACAGTGCCTTGTGATCCAGGTTCTTCTTTCTGCAGTATTTTTCGATAGCTGGGCAGAAGTGATTCTTCAGCCAGTCGAGAAACACGCTCGCGGTGATCCAACCCTTCTTGTTGGAGCGCCAGATGATGGGAAGGTCGGCCTTGACGCAGCCCTTCAAAGCCCTTGGCGTTTTGGAATGGTACACCAGCAGTGGCTTGAGCTTGCAGTCGCCAGCCGCATTGGCGCCCACGAGCAGGGCGAGCCGATCCCTAGAAGCCTTGAAGCCAGGCGCCGTCTTTTCCTCCCTGGATAGGAACGTGCTTGCCGGCATCCTCTTCCAAAACAGCCCGGTCTCATTCACGTTGAACACCTGCTCGGGGGAGTAGCCACCCCCGTCGATAATCTCCTTCAGGGTACCCTTGAACGCCTCGGCTGCTTCGACGTCGGCGCCCGCTGTCTCGCCAGTCATCTTGAGGTGGCGCAAGTTGTAACGCCCCTTAAATTTCGCATACCACCCGGTGCTGGCGCCGAATGTTTCACTCGCCGCGCTTTCGCCGGCTCTCTTCTTGAAATCGTTGAACAACCGGAGCGCCTTCGCCTGGATGAGCGCCGTGCTGAGCGGCATGCGGTGCTCATTCTGGTGCTTTATCCACATGCCCAGCGACTCCTCCATATTTTCCATCAGTGGGCTGCGCTTCCTCGTGAGTTTCGCGGCAACGAGTGGCGTCATCCTCTGCGCCCTGGCCTTAATGTTCTCGGAGGCCTTGTGTATACCACAAACAGTTGATGTGGCCAGGCCCAGAGATTTGCTGATGTCGCGGACCGTTTCTCCACCTTCGTATCGCCTTATTATGTATTTCTTCATCTCGAGTGTAATGGCCTTTCTCTTCGCTTTTGGAGCACCACTGCTACTCTGTCGACTTGCTGGCCTCTTGGAATTCATGGTGGATGGGGGAGGGGGGTGGAGCGATAAGCAGCGAAGTAAATGCAAACCATAGTTTTTTCTTTCACTGGACAAAGCACATGGGGCACACTGCACAGCACAGCTAGTAAATGAAACGGCACAGCTGGTAAACAAAATAGCTGCAGACCGCCGCTGGACGGCATTTTTGGTCGGTCTCCGCTCGCCAAGTGAACATTTTGCACGTTTTGGAAATAAAAAAAATGGGTCTCAAATTAACTTTGCTTCTGATAGCGATTTCTCATAGAAACGACACCTGTTAAACGAGACTAGCCTTTAGTTTACAATGTCGTGCACCAAGTTGATTTTTTTCGTGCAAAACACGCATGGTTTTAACACTGTAATATTTTTTTGTTAACAGTCTCCACAAATGTACAAATTGAATAAATACGCCAGGAATTGCGCGCGCCTCCTGTGATGCGACCATAATGCTCTTCGTCCGTCGAAGGAGCGCCGCAGTCTACAGTAGTTTTCCACGAACTATGGAACATGAGTAAACCACTGTAGTCTGGACTCTTCAACGGAGGAATAGCAAAAACTCCACACGCACACTCTCTCCTGAAGTCCTCTCATCATGGGCTAACAGACCTCAACATTAGCATTATAGCTCCTGAATATATTGCCATATGCACAAAGAGAATTGAACAGCCATCATTGCCACTGACGTGCTCATTTTGTTATGCACACATTATCAAGAAATATATCACTTTATATCATTTAAATGTTTTTTCTTACGTACCATGGTATTACCATTGTGCTTTATGTGAATAACTAGTGTAATTGCCCGTCATATGATGGGTCCATAAAAATACATTTAATGAAAAAGACTTAGGAAAAGTTTTCCTTGAGATGAATTTTGTTGAATCAGCACTTTGACCTTGGTTGGATTTTTGCATCTTGACAAAGCAACAACATGAAGTTGTCTGTAGGAAAAAAACAGGTTCGTTGAGATAAAGTTTTATTCAGTGATAGCAAATGCAGGGATGATGGGAAGCCGTCTTCGCTTCAAAATAACTGGTAAATTCAGATCAGACGTTGCCAGATCAATTGCTGGGAATAAAGACAACATTCCCACCGATTGGATTCTGAAATTATTTCAGCCACAACAAAATTACGGTGCATTTCACGAATCACCAGACGTGTGCCATTCAGTATGTTCATGTCGTAAACGATCCAGTGTTTCTTGACTTTGTCGATTACGCCATCTCTGTTGTCTTTCTCTGTTTAATCGACTACGTTGATTGTCAATTCATCTAAACGTGTGGCTTCAAGGATAGCTTGACTCTGCCTTTTGCGAGCTTCACGACGTGCTTCTGCAGCAGTCGCTCGTCTTGCTTGTGACATTTCAGCAGTTTCCCGAGCTCGTTGCTGGGACTTTCTTTCAGTGTTTTCACGTCGTAAACGATCCAGTGTTTCTTGACTTTGTCGATTACGCCATCTCTGCTTACTTTCTCTGTTTAATCGACGTCTTCTTTCGTCTGCAGACTCTTCTGAATTCATCGAAATGAAATCTGTGATAGAATGAACGTAGTTTGACACGTAGGCTTTTATGACCAATATTATTCAGAATTAATTTTTTTAGGTTATATCGCGTAAGTATAAATGTGGCGTGAGTATAAATGTGTCGTAACCCCCCACCACCACCCGACACAGCCTCCCAGTAAGGTTTGTCACGTAAAAAAAAACCTGCCAATTAGTTGCTACTTCAGCCCACCAGTGTGTTGGAGAGTAAATCCACAACATTTACAATTAGAGTACAACTTTTCGCTGGTAATTACATCCAGCATCATTCGTCGATTTTCCAAAATAGTGAAGCTATCCACCTGCTTCTGGTCTTAAATAGAGCAGGATGACATCATTACCGTAAGTCAAACAGGTGTGAAGATCAGAGGGGGGGTTTTATTAATTAGTATGCGATGCCTTTACAGGGCATACGATTGTACGGTGTATTATTTAACACGCTTCCAGTATGCAATAAGCCTGTAGCTGTCAAAGCAGTTAAAGTTATCTGTATTTCAATAGATTCTCGAATTAGTCTCGGGCCAGGAATAATTAGTTTTACACAACACTTCAACGTTATCTTTGTGCTGTACGCCTTTTGGCGTCCTCTGGTCTAACACCGTTTGAGGTGAGGCTCAACAGAAAGCTATCTCTGGTGTGGACTAATCAGTTTCAAAGACAATGCATATATTATCAGTGTTTTTTGTTTGCATGTTGACCACAAGTATTGTGATTAATGCAGACATGATTCTTTGTAAAAGGTTTCAGTTTGGTGTTTTAAGAACTTAACACCTGTTTTGTTGCTAGATAAAAGGGGAAAAACTATTCTCGTTATCAAAATAAATTAAATGTCATCGTTGGCAAGCATGTTCTGCAACTGCCGACAGTTGTGTTTGTATTAAATATGTAATGTTCTTAATCTTTGGGTCTTTCGCTAAAGTCACTTAGATAGAAAAATAATAATAAAAAATCACGACGTTTTGATCGCAACACAAGCAATCGTCTTCAGGTGAAAAAATACAGCAGGAGAACTGCTGAGGCAGGAGAAATATAGCGGGAGAGCTGCTGCAGCAAGAGGTTATAGAGGTTTGAGATGGGTACAACCCAAGGGTAAGTGGGCGGGGCTAGAGATGGAATTTGCATGTAAATGTCAGATCGGAGAGCCTGATGTATCTCACGACTACGCTGCCATGAGGTATATCCATTTGTGTTAAGCTTCATGAACATACGATCATGTATGATCATGTATGAATTAGGCAACATTGTTGTAATGTTATGCATAGACCTAACTTCAGTGTCTTAACATTAGTTGTATTCACTTTGAGTTATTTTTTGTATGATTATTGGTTTATGCAACAACTTCTGTTGCATGAAAAGGGGAAAAGAATAAACAAGGAACCACGTGGCAGAATAAGAGCCAGAGTGAACAAAACAAATTCAAAGAAAGCTTTTCCTTAAAAAATGAGTTTTTTTGTTGGGATTTAAATATATTAACACTCTCCGAGAGCCTGATCTCCAATAGTCGGGAGTTACAGATATTGGAGGCCACCAAAGTAAACACCCGATCTCCCCAAGGTCACAACTGAGATCGTGATATTACTGGTTATGTTAGACAGATGCTTCCTTCTTGACACCTATGAACTCCCATGATATGTGTCAATAGCTTCATTGCTGCCATCGCCAAGAACGTGCGACAGCCTTCCATGCAGTGAATGCAAGATTTTTTTAAGCTCTTGATTTCCTGACTTTTGTTGGGTTCGGAAAAAAATCATCCTCCTGGACTTCTCAAACTCCCAAAAGGATAACCTTGGAACCCATCCACTGGTCTAAAATGACTCACTGCCCACTCTCACTACCTGAAACACCAAATATCAGTGCCGATGACACTGTGGCCTGCCTCCAAGCCAACTCAAAGGTCCCGACTGTTGCCGAAAACCACAACATAGAGTGAGAAAGCTGCTTTAAGCCCTCTCTGAAAAGAAACTGCTACTGAAACTTTCAAAAACCGTCTTATACCACAAGACTCTCAAGACTGATAAACACCTTAATGATCAAGAAAGTAAATACACATGCAAAACAAAGCATCACATTTAGCAAGCCAGTTGGCACGAGGCCTGGCTAAACAACGTGCTATGAGTGGCGCTTGGGTCGGATGTCCACCCATTATGAATAGACCCACAGAAAGTCTCAAGATACGTAAGCTCTGCCTTGTCTTGGTTGGTACCCAGATGACGAATGAAGATGCCCTTGGGGCATCGGAAGTTGCTTTTCCTATTATCTACAAAACGTCGTGTGAGATGGTCCTCTGAGAGAATCAATCCCTTCCATAACTCTGCATTGAGGAAGGAAAGTGGTGCAGATTACAATGGACTTATGCATATAAGTAGTCTATTTGAATTAGACTGCTCCTCCAAATGATGATGGCAGCAGTGATGATTAACCTCTCTGTGACCTTTCAGTAAAAGGAACCCATGCTCGCGAAGCATTCCACCATTGGTTCCGGTGAGGAGGCTGCACCATGTTTCAGATTCCTCGGATGAAGTAACCCGCAATAGTATCCACTCAAGGTGAGGAGGAAGAATTCCAGACCATGTGAGTGCAGGCAGGAGACACAATTGCCATGCCCAAATTTGAGCTAACAGGGGTGGAAATTCAAGGCACCAAAATAAAACCATTTGTTCCATACCATGCGACTGGAGGCAGCGTGAGTTTTGAAGATGGAGTGTAATGGCCTTCCTCTTCGCTTTTGGAGCACCACTGCTACTCGGTCGACTTGCTGGCCTCTTGGAATTCATGGTGGATGGGGGAGGGGGGTGGAGCGATAAGCAGCGAAGGAAATGCAAACAAAAGTAGTTTTTTTCCACTAGACAAAGCACATGGGGCACACTGCACAGCACAGCTGGTAAACGAAATGGCACAGCTGGTAAACAAAACGGTTGCGGGCTGCCTCTGGACGGCATTATCGATCGGTCTCCGCTCGGCACGTGAACATTTTGCTCGTTTGGGAAGAAAAGAAATGGGTCTAAAATTTACTTTGCTAGTGATAGTGAATTCTCGTAGAAATGAAGAGAGTATTTCTGCGCGGGGTGATGATGTGGATCCTCATTCAGATAGGCGTCAGTGTGCATTTCCTTTCGGTAAACGCTCCGTGTTATTTTACCGTTTGAGCCGTGTCCGAGCAAAAGATCCATGGTGAATTGGATGACCGGGCTTTGTGAATTGAGTTTATTTAGAAATTCCTTAAGTGTATTTTAACCATGTGAGAGTGAATCAAAAATATATAAACACTGGTTCTCCACTTATATTTGTGCAAATGTGCAATTGTTGTAGGGATGATTTAATTATTCTAAGTATCGACTTACTGGATTCTGTATTGATGTGAATAATTTTTTTTTATCATTTTTAAACCAGGATAGGGTTGGTGTTCACTAATTTTCGCAAAAAATGTGAGCAGGAGGTCGCTAAGTTACAATAACTTATTAACGTCTGAATTGATGTGAATTTTAAACAAGTTACTATTTATTGATTAGAAGGGGAGAGGTTGATGTTCACTAATTTTCACTATAAGTGCGAGTCATCAAAGTGAAACCGCACTGAGTTAAAATTAAACGCGATTCTGCTTTATTTCAATTTCTAATCTATTTCTAAAAAAAACTACAGGCAGTCCCCGAGTTGCAGAAGACCCGACACTTATGGAAATCTTCCCCATGAATCATGTAAAAAAAATCAATATGCGGATATGTTTGCTTTAGTTACGTAAGCGCAAATAGTGCAGGGTGAGCATTTACACCATTGGAACCTCATTTGCCAGTAAAACATGCTAATTGTTTTTTTACCCTTCTATCTGGCAACAAAACTGACACCTTTTTTACAAGGAGTCATGTTTGCATAGACCACAATACCTGCAGTCATAATGCAAACAAAAAACATAACTCTGATAATGTATGCACTGTCTTTGAAGTTGATTGGTCAACTGTTTCGGGTGTGGACCAATCAACTTCAAGGACAGAATTAAGTAATTGTTTGTTTTCTATGATCAGAACTTTCTTCATTTTAAGTTTATGTCATGAGTTATTTACTGTATGTACTGTGTGTAGACGAGCCGACTTCACCTTTGTCGACGCGTGCGTATGTTAAGTCTAGACCTCACCTAATGCACGGTAAACAAACATTCGGAAGTGACTGCTTTCTGTTAACAATTAATACAAAATCGTTATATTCACAAACAATTGGATACAGTATGTTTCATTAGTTTAATAATGGGTAGTGTTAGGGTAGATATTCGATTAAATGAAAGAATCATAGCATATGTACAGCAATACGATACAGGTAGCAATAGAAAATGGACGATAGCGCGATACATTAAAGAGAGAAAAACAGCGGAGGCACAACTATTTCCGCCTATGGATTTTTGTTGATTTTGGGAGAAAATTGTTCAGTTTCCAACAGAAGGAAAATTCGGGTCATGGATCGTTCTCGGGAACCTAACCATTCCATAACCTGGGGACCGCCTGGTTTGTCAGACACAAATTAACTGAATAGATTATTGTAATGGTGTGCAAAACGAACACATAAAATACAAAAACAGAGGGCGCACTTGGCTTTCACCAAAAGCGGTGCTGGCATATTTTGTACCATATCCCATTGTACTGTTACTATAGCATTGAGTTTCGAAATGAAAATTCAGTCATATGTCCCCATTAAATGTGTTTACCTCTTTCAGGCAGCGTGAGTTGCGAAGATGGTGTGAAAGACCAGTCCAAGGTACGGGTTTTGTGAACTTTGCAGAGGACAAAATCAGCAATGCAACTTCAGAGAATGCTACTACATCGCTGCATTACAACTGATAATTACAAAGGAAACAGCGGTCGACCACGAACAGGCCGATCCCCTGCAAACACAGCTGTTACACAAGAAGCTTTCTTGCGTAGCCCAGGGAATTCAAACAGAAGATTCAGCGCAGAATGTGGTCTTACCCGGGCAACGGTGTGAAGAATCTTTAACAAGGGACCTGGGAATGCGGCCATATCATTTGCAGACTGTGCAAGCCTTAAGCCCTGCAAATAAAGTCGCTTGTGTTGAGGCTTGCAAAATTTTCTTAGACATTAAGAATTTGGAACCTGACATTCACAGGCTTGTGGCATTCAGCGAGGTGGCAACCTTTCACATAAGTGGACCCGTGAACAAACACAACTGTGTCTTCTGGGGTACTGAGAATCCTCGTGTTGTGCGTGAGCATTAACTAGACAGTCCCAAGGTTAATGTCTGGTGTGCAGTCACTGGGACAGGAGTGGTAGGGCCATACTTTTTTGATAACACCACAATCAACGGTGGTGACTTCTTGCACCTGATGGAGAATTACACATGTAATGGGTTCCGGAGACACTTTTCATAGGCAACTTCTTTATTGCAATGCACCACTCCAACAGTACTAATACAGCCTAGGGACACAGCCTACTTCTAGCCTGCCTGACACTGGCTATGCTCTTGGGTCCTCCGGCTATGATTACTCTAGGGCTAGGCTACCTGACCCGACCCAGCCAAGGTGCGGGTCTCGACTCTGGCTTCCTCGGACCTCGGGAGTCCCAGAGTCCCACCACTGGCCCGCACAGCGCACTGGCCCTTACAAGGACAACGGGACGAGGGGGTCCAGGGTCCTAAGCTGGCTGGTCTTGGGTCTTCAGCTGCGACTGGTCCCGATCGGCTGGGGAGGTGCCCTTTTATCCCCCTTGCCCATTGAGGGGTGGGGTTGTGTTGGATCGCAGATCCCCCCGTAGCCCCCCGTTGGTGGCGCCAAGGGGCTTGGCTGTATGGGATCCTGAGGCCCCGGCAGCCCCTCCCCTCTTGGGCTGGCACAGCGGCCCCTCCCCTGGGGGTACGAGGTACCCTTGCAGATGGGCCCTGCCTACCACTGCCAGCAAGTGTGGCCCATCTACGGCACTACAAAGAGGTCAACCTGCCACTACAAATACGGCTTACCGGATACTTTCAGTTGGATGGTGCTGCACTCCACTTTGCTTCGAATGTTCTCGCTCATCTTAACTGAAAATTTGAGTGGAGATGGATTGGCAGAGGAGGGCCTGTGAACTGGCCAGCACATTCGCCAGATCTTACGCCTTGTGATTTCTGGCTGTGGGGTATGGTAATGGAACGTGTTTATGCTACCAAGCCACGTGATGTGCGAGACCTCCGACAGAAAATTGAAAATGTGATTGCAACAATACCACAAGAAATGTGCCTCTGAGCTCTGGAGACCACCTGGAGAAGATTCCAGGCATGCGTTAACAATGATGGCGATGAAGTGGAGACTCTTTGACTTTTTGAAGTTGTTGACATACATTTGTTAACATGTTACAGTTTATAATCCGTTCTTTTGTCATAAAAAGGATGGTCTCATAAGTGTTAACATTTGTTTAAAGCACAATATATATAGAGGGAATAAAGTAGAGTTCTGCGAGAAATTAACTTTTCCACAGTTGTCATTCGCGAGCCAGTTAATCCAATGGAGGTGTGAACTTTATTATTCCCAAGAGGCCACTTCCCTCTTGCCCCCACTGGAAATCAATAAAAATGGATGCTCTTGGTTTTGGCAAGCTCCATGACCTGCTCTCGAAGAGACCAATAATATGTACCTTTCTCAGATGCGGCTTCAGTCAAAGAGCTAGAGAACAGCTCGAACCGGACAGTTACGTCAACGATGAGTGCGTTGTTACCTCTCGGAACAACCATATCACGGCTCCTTGTAGATTGACCAACCTATTTCCGCCCCGTCTACTGCCAAGATGTCGCATATTTTATTGTGGCGTGCATTTCTGGACCGCTGGACACTGCCCAAATATGTTTGAAAGGGATTCAAGTCAGGACGAGCATTTCCTACGGGATCGGAGGGCTCCTTCCCTGCCTCTGTTCAGTCTTTCCCTTGTTGGGGATATATTACTTTGCTGTATTTGTTGCGAACCACTGTGTGACTGAAAGACGTCCATCCATGCAGCAACCTTTCTTTTTTGCTCCAAAGTCAATCTCGTTGCCATTTCAGTCAACTGCAAGGGAAAGAAAAATTCTCGGAAGCATTAAAAAATGTTTTAAGCACCCTGTATTGAGGATGTTCTGTGGGAACAGTGCTGTCTATGAATAGTCATAGAAGTGTCTGACCTATGTCCTGGGTGAGGGTCCTGGTATGATTGACCTCACTCTGTCAATGGTGCTCGGCAAAGGAGGGACGACTGGTTGGGGCACCAGTAGATGGGTGAAACCGGTGAGGGTCCTGGTACGATTGACCCCACCCTCTGTTGCCAGATTTAACAGACAGCAGAGGGACGAAAGGGCAGGTCCAAGTCCAGCTCAGATTGCCTTGTCTGCTGGTAAAGCAAATTGGATCAAAGTAAGAGGCTGCTTGGCAGGGTGATGTATGGTGGGCATGTTTCACAAGCCACTACGGTCATCGTGAGGGCCTGCCAAGAACTCTGAAAAATGTTCAACTGTGCATCTCTGGTAGAACAAGGTGACTGTCTGAATGCCACCAAATCCCCGGTCTTAAAAAAAAAATCGAGCCACATGGCAAACAGTGGCAGGGATCACGAATGTTCACTCAGCAAAAAATAATTCGTCATAAATTACCTCATTACGGAACGTAAGCTAGATTGCATGCTTTTAAAAGAAACCTAGTTAAATAATGATGGGCCCACTGTGCTGATTAAAGCTTCCCCCACATGCTATAGTTTCTCACATTCTATTAGGCAGGGTAAAAAAGGTGGTGGTACAGCTGCAATTTTTGCTAACACTCTCCATTACAGGGAGAACCGTATTGGTGAATTCTGCTTTTTTGAACATCACGCTATTTTATTAAAATGTCATTCCCCTGTGCTTGTTATAACCCCAAATAGACCTCCTAAATGCCCCACTTTCTTAGATTCATTTTAAGAATTGCTGTCGATTGTGAGTACAAACTATGATAACATTATCATTGTAGGTGATTTCAATCTGCAAGTAGACAATGTGGCCAACTCCAAAGCCCAGGAGTTCATGAAGCTTTTGAGATCCATGGATTTTATTCAACATGTTAGTGGGCCGACTCACAATCATGGCCATACTCTGAATCTAGTTATTACCTGGGGTCTAATAATTGAAGTATCCTCCATTATTGATGTGGCTTTTTCAGACCATTACTCTTGTTTTTCTCTGCATTGGTGCCCACGACATGGTGTAATATTGTGCATGTCGTTAAGAAACGTCTTCTGAAGTAGTTGAAAATTTCATTAAATGTATTAATGATACACCCCCACCTATTCTATCTTTCTATGATGATTTAGTTAGTAACATCAATACCAAATTTAATGCTATCATTGATGCTACAGCACCAGCCAAACTAGATACGATTATAGCCAAAAACAAACCTCAATAGAGAAATTAGGATATCTTTAACCTTAAGATAAACTGTAGAAAGACTGAACAGAAATGGAGAAAGACTAAATGACACGCCCACTATGACATTCTGTATGTTTGAAAAATTCGATAACCTAATTATGTGTATTGAGGATATTAACATGTGGATGTCACATAATTTTCTGCAGCTGAACAAAGACAAAACAGAGGCACTGGTTATTGCAACAAAAACCCAGAGAGAAACTACTCGCAAATTTAAGCTCGCTGCCACAAAACGCCAAATACCAGGTTAAAAACGTAGGTGTGTGTTTTAGATCCAGATTTGAACTTCGAAGCCCAATGTAGAAATGTCACCAAAATCGATTTTTATCACCTCAGAAATATTGCTAAAGTGCAGCCCTTTCGCTCAGGTCATTACTGACTGGTGCATGTTTTTATCACTAGCAGGCTCGAAGACTGCAATTCTCTCCTGTCTGGTCTTCCTAAGAAAGCAATAAGTAAATTTGAGCTCATTAAGAATGCTGCAGCAAGAGTGCTGACCAAGACCAGAAGGAGAGCCATACATTATACCTGTTTTAAAGTCAGCTTTAGAATTGATTTCAAAATTATTTTATTGGTTTTTAAGTCACTAAATGTCTGACACGTTTTTAAGGTATGAACCTAGTAGATCCCTCAGGTCCTCTGGCACTGGTCTCTGGGTTGTGCCAAAGGCCAGGACCAAAACTTATGAGGAAGCGGTCTTTAGCTTCTATGGCCCTCGCCTTGGAACGGCCTTGCCCGAGGATCTGAGGGCATCAGAATCAGTTAATGTTTTAAAAAAAATCTAAAATCATGCCTTTTTATAATGGCTTTTAATTAGGGTGCTCTTAGTGTTTATGCTTTTTATTATACTTTTATTTTATGTTACGTCAATTTTTACGTATAATTCTTATCGTTGTTTACGTTGTGTCATTCGCTTTTATTTTGTCCTGTAAATAACTTTGTATAGCATTTTTTGCACGAATTGTGCTATATGTGGAGAGACACAGAGGTCTCTGGGTGTCATGCCTCGATTGGAGGAATTGAGGGCACGTGACCGGAAGCTCCCCCGATTAGAGGAGCTAAGGACACGTGGCCGGAAGAATGGGCGCCGTCCTTGATACAGCAAGGAGCGGGGCTGGGGCCAAGGGATAAAGGGGGAGCGCGAGGGGGATTCAGGGGCTGGTTTTCGGGGTTCAAGAGGAAGGGGAGCTGGGCTTGGACCGCTCATCGTTAGCGTGTAGTTTAGCTGGGAAGTGTGGTCAGTTAGTGAAGTTCTACAGACCTGTTCGCTAGCTAACACACATAGCGAGCAGCCTAGATCAAGGAAGCCACGCGTAACAACAGAACCCAATGTACAGTGAATTGGGTTAATAAACACGTTGCGTCCTATAACAGTGTGTGCGCCTCTGTTGTCATACACTACATAAGTAAAGTTTGATTTGACTATCTCCTGTTGGGTCTCAGAGTGTGAAGTCTATCCATGCTACTGAAACTTTCAAAAACCATCTTATGCCACAAGACTCTCAAGAGTAATCTACACCTTAACGAGCAACCACAGGTTCTCCATCTACCTCGGTGACAAGACCAGCGTCCGAAAGCGGACATTCAACAATGGGCTGGCTGCCAATCAGGATTGGTGCTCGCAAGAGCCCTTCTCAACTTTTACACAGCAGACGTGCCCTTCGCCAAACCTTAGGTCTATGCTGATGACAGCACTGTTGAAGCAGCACAGCTCAACATAGTTTAAACGCTTCCACGACGACTTATGTCAGGCCCACTCCCATGCTGCCCCTACATTATCCCGCCTGCCATATGCCACCATCTATGCTATATGAGACGGAAACAATCAAGAGATACTCTTCTTGCGCGTAATCTTCTTGCAGTGTTGTAGCTACTCGCCAGTGTGTTATGGTAAATGTGAATTATTCTTTTTTTTTAAAGACTAATTCCATTTGTTGCAAACGTGGCTTCTTGTGTGTACATTTAGAACACCTTCCAAATTTTATTTCTGGATGTGTAGCCAGGTGGCTTTGCAGAATTACTACTACCGTATGGATAATACCACCAAATTGAAGTATTGGCGGTATACCGGTGCACAATAACACATCAGTCCTCATAAGTCTGAAATCGAAACTTGTATTGGCAAATCTGTTTTATCAGTTTTTAATTGACCCTGTCGCCGAGTTTGACGCAATTCGAAGGTTTATTCAGCCTACTGAGATTCGCTAAGGGTCAATATTGACCATTGATTTCAGTCCGGGGGACACGCAATTTTTTGGGGCCGACCAAGAAAGTGAGTGAGTGCCTGGAGCAATAGCAGCAGCAGCTTTCTTACGTGCCTGAGTTGGGACTGGAACATCATCTTTGTCGTCTTGAACTGCCGATGGATAGTACGGCAAGTAGAGTGCTGGGATCGTGTCGTACTTCTGAATTTCACCTTGCTTGTATCCAATGTGATTGCTGGTGCACGCGGTAGGAGAATGTCTCTTGGATTGAAACCCACAGGTACAACGTCACTACCAAACAGCTCCACATTCATTACCCAAAATATCTGGATGAATTCTGGCAAAGAGTGATCTCGACAGTTTCCTCGATAGGCGTCGAGATCAAGTGCTGCATCTGGACCTTGCCATCATACAACTTCAACACGTAATTGTCGGTGAAACCAGCCAGCACATTGTCGATGAACTTGTCGAGAAAAGACTTCCAAATGGTGAAGACAGACCTGCGAGCTTCCCGATGATCAACGCACGTGGCGCCCCTGACCATGTTCATGCATGAGATAATGTCATCAGGATGGTACAAGTTCTGGGCCATCAGCATTGCTTCACCCAGGAAACAACACGGTCCACAGTCATGTGGCTGTGGCCCGGGATCATGCAGACAATCATGAAGTGCTTAGAATGCCATTGAGAGGTAATAGTCCAACTTGATCGTGCCGTTGTTCTTGTTCTGTATGACAGTTGTCCCGAATGGCGACGAGCGTATCGGGAGGAGTCCTGCCTTCCTCAATGTGACGATTGCGCTGCTCAATGTGAAAAGCCATTCGCAGTGAGCACAGCGTGTCGACGTTCTGGCCCTGACATCGCTCATCGTACAGGAAGACATTGTGCTCGTTCTGAGAGATATCCGCCATCACGTCCAGGTGCAACGTGAAATTCGAAGTGAAGCAGTCCGATCCTGGTCAACGATAGCCAAAACTTGGAATGGCAATTGTTTGGCCAAAGTCCTTGGCGAGAAGGAGAACTGACAATGGCTCATGTAGTTCTCGATCTGCTTCGTCAACATCGTCATTAAGACAGTACAGGGTGACCCAAAAAAAACGGGCCCCGTGTACACTTTATGTGATATCTCCTTTATTTATTCACCGATTGCCCTTATTTTACAGGACATGGCAGAATCAACGACCGTGAGTACACCAAGACCCCAGTGGGAGCTGGGACAAAGAATACACTGTGTTAAATTTTACTACAAGACAGGCTCGTTCAAGAAAACCCAGGACAGTTTCATGCGTCAGTTCGAATGTGAAAAGGCTCCATCCAAAAGCAGAATTCAGAACTGGGTGGCCCACTTCGAGAAGTATGGGACCGTGGAGAACCTCAACGCTGCCAGTGAGAACCGTCCAAGCCACTCGGGACGTCCCAAGAAGCGAACAGCCGAGCTGGTCGAAAGTGTGAGAGAGTCTCTCCAGCAGAGTCCGAAACGCTCTGTGCGTAAGCGAAGTCAGTCCCTCGGTATGTCCCGTGAGACTTGCAGGAGAGTGCTGGTGAACGATATCAGGGCTTACCCATACAAAATACAGACGCTGCAGACCCTTACAGCCTCAGACAAGAAGCAGAGGAGCGCTATGGCAGTCAAGATGCTCGAGAAGATCGAGGAGACACCAAGTTTCCTTAACCTCCTTTGGACCTCAGATGAAGCCCACTTCCATCTTGACGGAAAGGCGAACTCCAAGACAAATGTCTTCTGGGGGTCCTCCAGACCCAATGAAGTAGCCACCAAGCCCTTGCACTCTCCTAAGTGCACGGTGTGGGCTGCAATCTCGGCCAGAGGCATCATCGGACCAATCTTCATCGAAGAATCTGGCGCAGCAGTGACAGTCACCAAGGAGCGGTATGTGGAGGTCCTCAAAACCTTCAAGAGTGAGCAGAAAGCCCTTCGAGATAGGCCTTTATGAATGCCGATACTGCTTGACGCTGATGTCTGGCAGCGCCAATATGCATGTCAAGCCTGGTCTGGACTGCACCCTTCGAAGCCTCACTTGCGGATGGGTTGTTGAGTATCCACTTCAATCGTATGCACAAATAACAGACATCCTGCATTCATCGGGTCAACCGCGGGATACTCGAAGTTAACGTACTGGATTAATGTACAAGTCGCCATTTTGCAAATGGACTACTTCTGATCTTGGGGCAATGCCTTCCATGCGGCCTCAGTCTTTGTAGACCTTGAGCCATGTCAACCCTTCATCAGTGAAGTACAACCGGGCTCACCTATGGGGACAAGGAAATCCATCTTCCAGGTTTCACTGATCACACTGCTTCTTAAAAAACTCAACCCTGACCTCGTTGAACGCATGAGAAGGCTTTTGTTGCTCCCGACTCTTCTCGGGATCAAAAGTTCGGAGCCACTGAACTCTGCTGGATCCAACTTTGAATAGAGACATGATCTCAATCTCACTTAGACCCATCGATAACTGGTTGAGGATGATGCAATTCCCCTTCTTCCAATCAGGTTCGTGTCATTTCGTCTTGACTGACCCATTTGTCTTGGATGGGAAAGCATGATGACGGACGCTTATGTTGCGCCCGAAACGTCGTGATTTATTTTATTTTATATCTACGTGACTTTACCGAAAGAACCAAAGAGTATGGATTCCTGCAGTCACGAAAGCTTCAAATCAAGACTGTAATAAATACTGTCGAGTTTAGTAGACAACAAACGTAGCATACCTCTGGCCAACAATTTAGGCTTTTTTTGGGGTGGGGGGGTAGTACAGGCAATGATTCCACTCATCGTGCATCCTGACACAATCATGGCATAAAAAAAGAATGCAATCATTCTCCAAACTACTGAAAGCAAAGTAAGAGATCAACCTCATGAGAGAAGGGTGCCAAGCAAGCATTGGGTGTATTCATTCAAGAGTTCATCTTCTGTGAACAAGGAAAAAGTGAAGGTAACCTCCAATGAGTTATCTTTATTTGATGCCGACAAAAAATAAATGGGAGAGGCACGGCCACAGAACTACAACACCCTCAGCTTCAACCTCGAATTGCCAGAAGAGATCAAATTATGTTTTTGAAATGCCTGTTAAAATTGAGAAAATGGAATCGAAGGCTCAATAGAAAGTTAAACAAAAGGCCCGTCAAGAATCAATGCAAATTTGATGACAGCTCACCAGCTACATTGATAAATTGTGTGAAATCTGGAATTCTCCTCTTCAAGCTATCTGTATGTGACTCGCCTCCGAGACTTGGGCTTCACGAAACTCGTAAACAAGATCAGACTGCTGGAATGCTCTCCAAGAGGTTCAGGAATGAAATTATGGCAGTGAAAATCCTCATTTTCAAGGGAATGAAAATGCACACCGAGAGAATCCCTGAATAAACTAGACTTTACCGAAGATGCTCTTATTCGCGCTAAAGCTGCATTAATCATAAGAAAAATACATATTTTAGCATGAATCCTTAAATCGTCGATGGTGACTTCCCATTAGAATTGCTAAAAGGATGGTGCAACCCAGACATAACCATAAACGTCACAAATCACAAAAAGAAACAACGCAGCTAAAAAACAAAAACTTTCCAAGCCAAGTCAGAAACCTATCTCAGACCAATGAAAGATTAGGAAAATGTATTTCTTGTTACTTCGCAAACTGGAATATTTAGGCCAAAAAAATCTGTACCAGGATTTCCAGAATGCCACTGAAAATTGCACCCAAAACCATTATCCACGATACTATCCAGATGAACTCAACTTGGTGGTTTTAGGAAGAAAACTAAAGGAAAGGTCAAACCAAGGTCAGAGGATAAAAGTGCTTCCCCCTTCATGTGCAAGGGCAAAAGGTCAGCCTGGCAGGCATGCGAAGAACATGCATTATGTACACACATTATGTTGATAAACTGTGAATAAGCAAACCAATAATAGATATCCATTGTAATATATTCAAATACATTAACCCACCCTGATTGGCTCACAAGTGGTGACATCACATTTATACCTCCATCTATTTAAGACCGAACCAGAAGGATTTCTCAACAACCCTGGCTGTTGCCTGATGAGGCTGGTTGTTGTAATTACCGGCGAAACATCATGGTAGGTACTCAAATTGTAAATGTTGTGGGTTTACTCTGCAACCCAAAACCAGTTAGTACTGAACTTGTAGCTAATTGCCATGTTTTGTTTACGTAACAAATCTTACGAATTGGTCATGTCAGGTGGTGTTGGCGGGTTTCACGACGCATTCATATTTACGCAATCTAACCCAAAAAAAACTCTATTATGGCTATTGGTTGCAAAAGCCTCCTACTACTACGTGTTAGACAGGTTCCAGAGACATTTGTGCACATGCAGCTGTCGCCGCCTTTGAACGGCTAACACTTTACACTCTCTTGTCGCTTCTAAAAAGCTCCAAAGATTGTCTTGCCATCACGTACGACAACACAAGCCCTCTCAAATCTGATATGTGAGAGGCCGCAGTGGATCTCTTCCGTTGGAAGGATCGAGCCATGGACACATTCCCACCCACTCGGGATCCTACTTCAAAACGCTCGACAGGCCCCGCCACCTACCAGGCTGGAATTTTGGTCACGAGCACCACATCGGGAGCAACGGTCTCCTTCTTCAGAAAGGCTTCGTTTTGGTTTGATTAACAGATAAATAGTTTGGTGCCGATTTGGATTTTCAAATTTTCCCGAGGTTGTTTTAAGCGTGTGGAGGAGAGCTCTGAGCAAGTGTTCCTGCAAAAGGAAACGGTTTTAAACCATGTGGGAAAGCCAACCCTAGATGGCTTGCCGCTTTGAAAACGTACGGAGTCCGTGGGGAAAAAAAGGACTGAGAAACGGTGAGTGTTGCACCACTCTTAAAATACAAATGTAAGGAAACTGTAAAATATGACTGTACATATAAACGGTTTATGGTAGATTACACATCTCTGTATGTATGTTGAAATTCTTTTGCACCATACGTAGCCAACTGTCCTGATCGAATGTCAGAATCTATTTTCTGGTTTAGACATACTGACTAACTTCAAACATAGCATGGGCTTTCTTTCCACAATGATTGTTGGCCACAATTTGGATACTAAGACACATTCGGAAGGGCTCCTTGCCTCATTTTTATTCTAAGCACTGAAAAGACCCAAACTGAAAATGTGGTGCTTTTATCCTTCATGTAAGGGCAATGTTAAATGTCTTTCCCTGATGATGCTGGTTGTAATTACTGGCGAAACGTCATGGTACTCGAATTATCAATGTTATGTGGGTTTACTTTGCAACACACCAGTGTGCTGAACTAGAAACGAATTGGCCACGTTTTGTTTACGTGACAAACCATACTAATTGACTGTCGGCTGGTGGCGGGTTTAACGACACATTTATATTTAAGCGATCTACCAAAAAAAAACAACTATTATGAGCGACTCATCACCAGTGTGTCCTAGCATGCTTGTTTAAATAAGTAAGTGTTGTAAATCCCTTGCCACACTCGATACACACGTGTGGCTTTATGCCAGTGTGGGTTCTAGAATGCTTATTTAAATCGGTGTGCGTTGAAAACTCTTTGCCGCACTCCTTGCACACGTGCGGCTTCTCACCGGTGTGCGTTCTGGAGTGCATCTCCAAATTGTAGCGCTGCGTGAAACTCTTCCCGCACTCCTTGCACACGTACGGCTTTTCGCCCGTGTGTGTCCGTGAGTGTCTCTCCAAATGGAAACGCCGTGAAAATCCCATCCCACACTCCATGCACACGTGCGGCTTCTCACCCGTGTGTATTCTACGATGCTTATTTAAATCGGTGTGCCTTGTGAATCCCTTACCGCACTCCCCGCACACGTGCGGCTTCTCGCCAGTGTGTATTCTACAGTGCTTATTCAAATCGGTATGCGTGGCGAAACCCTTACCGCACTCCTTGCACACGTGCGGCTTCTCGCCCGTGTGCGTTCTGGAGTGCATCTCCAAATTGTAGCGCTGCGTGAACCTCTTCCCGCACTCCACGCACACGTACGGCTTCTCGCCAGTGTGAGTTCTGGAGTGCGTCTCCATATGGGAACGCTTCGAAAAAGTGTTCCCGCACTCCTTGCACATGTACGGCTTCTCGCCGGTGTGCGTCCTGGAATGCATCTTCAAATTGAAGAGCTGTGCGAAGCCCTTACCGCACTCCTTGCACACGTACGGCTTCTCGCCCGTGTGTATTCTATAATGGGTCTTTAAAATGGAGAGCTGCGCAAAGCACTTACCGCACTCCTTGCAGACGTTTGGCTTCTCGCCGGTGTGCGTCCTAGAATGCTTTTTCAAATCGGTACGAGTCGTGAACCCCTTCCCACACTCTACGCAAATGTGCGGCTTCTCGCCAGTGTGAGTTCTACAATGCATGTTCAAGGTGGAGCGCTGCGAAAAGCCCTTCCCGCACTCGTTGCACACGTGCGGCTTTTCGCCGGTGTGCGTTCGCGAATGCATCACCAGGTGGGAATGCTGCGTGAAGCTCTTGCCGCACTCGGGGCACACGTGCAGTTTCTCGCCGGTGTGTCTTCTCGAGTGTATCTCTAAATTCGACCGCTTTGAGAACCTCTTCCCGCACTCGACGCACACATGCGGCTTCGCGTGAGACTCGAGGCCGCCAAGAATCTTGCCGCACTGCGCACAGCCTCGCGGGGTCTGGCCGACGACGCCCTTCGCTTCATTCACCTTCGTTCGGATCGGTCTGCCGACGCCGTCGTCGTCCCCGCACTCGGTGCACAGCAGGTCCGCCGGGGTTGCGTCGCCTGTCACGCACATAAAACAAAAACGGAACGCGAAAAGGCGGCCGGTGAGAGAGAGAGAGAGAAACAGTCAAGTGGTGTGTAGAAGCTCTCTTATCGATAGCTCATCTTTACCTCGCGTCTTATTTCATTAATGAGACGATGAAGTAGATCTGTTGGGACGCGTCACGAAATATCATCGCCTTTTTGCAAAGGTGACCCTGGGTTACGTCGAAAATAAATTAAGAACACAATATTTTAACTATTCTTTGGGTCTTTCGGTAAAGTCACGTAGATAGGTTCAAAGAAAATAACAAAAACTACGACGTTTCGATCGCAATACAGAAAGAATAAGGAATCTTATTCTCTCTGAGATCAGGGCTAAGCCTGCCATGAACGAGATCCGTTAGCATTAGGAGACGTGACGTGTTCGTGAACATAAGACAGATCTAAAACACGGTAGGACCAACACCTCAGCCGTAGCTGATCATTGTTTTAATGCGGTGGGCTCACACTAAATGTATTTCTCTAAGACTAAGGTACTTTGGAAACCCACTGGCTATCAACAAAGATTTGTTCATGAAGCCATCCATATATACAGACAATATTTCCACAGAGAAGATGGGTACAAACTTAGCAATCACTGGAAGGACATTATCAACCAGTTTAAGTCATAACTGGCTGTGATGTTCCCATCCTGCCACCTTCCGATGTTAGTTTTTATTTTCGGCTCTGCGATCTTACATTAACATGCTCTTCTCTCACATTAACATAGCCACCTCAGCGCGCTCGCCTTGGAGGCCGCTCTCTGATCTTACATTAACATGCTAATTTTAACCTGGCAGCCTTTTAATTGGTGAAAACCCACCACCAGCGCCGTCGCTGCCCATCTCATTAACATTAGCTGCCCCGTCCATGCTGCTGACACTTGGGCTACGCCCATTTTAAACCTTGATAACCAGTTTGCCTTTAGAGGCTAACCCCCTTTTCCTGATGACGACCGCTTGTAATGCGATCGAAACATCGTAGTTTGTTATTTTCTTTGAACCTATCTACTTGACTTTACTGAAAGACCCAAGGAATATGAATTCTTCTAGTCACAAAAGTTTAAAGTTAATATTTAAACTGTATTTTTTTTCCAACTATATCCATTTAACAATAAATGAATACGTAACAAACTTAACGAGCCTAAAAAAGGTAAAACCGGGCGTAACAATTATCAGTATACAAAAATATTACTTTAGGAAAATAATATGACAACATATTAGGATAGTCGAAGTGGCTTATCACATGCACATTTAGGAACCCAAGTACTTTAAACGCATGCTGCAAAATGTGGAGAAGAAAACCGTAGGACCCAAAGAAAAATCCATGTGACCACGGTGAAAGAGACGCACAAACTTAAAATATACAACAGGCGTCAGGGTCAGGATCGAACCCACGACCCTCCTGTATACCATGCGAGGTAGTTAACATCTCGCCACCGAGGTGACATCAGGTGTCCATCTCATTTATTGTAGCATGACCAAATTAATGTGGGTGATGAGTATAAACCATCACACAAACTCCTGTCATCCTCGTAGCGGCTATTGGCTGGCCATCGAACAAAGATGGTCACCGCATTGCGCCCTTTCAGATGTACTGCTGCGGCCGTCTGGAACAGCTCTTCCTTCCGATATTAATAAGCCACTAGGAGCTATATACTTTGAAATCATCATCTAGATTGGCAAACTAATTTTTTTTAATGCTTTTTGTGCTTAGTATGTTGTCCTTCCCCCCGCACCTCCGATTGGCTACGTACGGTCCGAAAGAAGTTCAACATATATATGTACATAAAACGAGAAAACTATAATGTTTTTTTCGGGTTAGATTGCATGAATATAAAGGTGTTGTTAAACCTGCCACCACTCGATAAAGCCAATTAATAAGGTTTGTCATGTAAACAAAATGTGCCAATTAGTTATACTTTAGCACTAATCGGTTGTGTTGTAGAGCAAAACCGACAGCAACATTTACACATTTGAGTACCGCGAGGTTTTCACCGGTAATTACAACAACCAGCCTCGTCAGGCGATTCGTCAGAACTGTGGAGAAATCCTCTGTTTGTGGCGAAAGCCTAACTAACATGTTAAACCAAACGAAAAAGCGTTTTTTTTCTTTCCTCTCTCTCTCCGCGACCTCACCTTCGCCAACGTCCTCCTCATCCAACTCCACCTCGACAAAGTTCTGGTCTGCAGTGGCCGGGCACCGACGGGAATTCCCCGTCACTGCCGGTCTCTCATTGGCTCTTCCCTCAAATTTGAAGCGATTAAAATCCAGGCCTGTAATAATAATAAGCACTTTAATTCATGACAGATGGAAGGTCAAATAATACAGTGATTCTTAACCTGTACTGCAGCCTTGCACCCCTTTGGTTCTCAATCGTAATTTTTTTATGTTAATAAACACATAGGGTTTGATGAAACAAAGTACTCGTTACTAACGTGCCGTGCTTAATTTGTGTTTTGACGATTTGCCTTATAAAAAAATATGGCCATGTCTCACAGCCCCCAGAAAGGTCATCTCGCACCTCCAGTGGGTGCGTGCGCCTCAGGTTAGTAACCACTGTTGCATAGGCAGGTTATGGGTATATCAAATACACTTTTAAATTATTGACATGTTTACTTAAGTTTTGCTCTACGCATCTTCAGCTTTCAATTCCACTGAACTAAAAGTTATTATTTTAAGTCATTAAATCTAAACTGCCACGTTAACATTGATACCTATGTAGTGAAGTTAAGGGTGTCACTATGGTATTAGTGTAGTGGAGTAACGCGCGCGGGGTTTGCAAGCGGTGTGCACGCATGTGAGTTGTGGACAGTGAAGTCACGTCAGGGCACACAGGTGTGGAGAGAGACAGCAACCAGAGAAGGTGACCAATTAAGATGCATGATGGTGATTGTCTGGCTGCAAATACAGACACGGTGTAGGCGTCTCTGGGTCTGGAGATTGAAGCATAGTGGCGGAAGCCACGGGTGTGAGGCGACGGGAGGTCGCCAGCTTAATTAATGAGGAGTTAATGAGTGAGGGGATATAAGGCAATGTGCGGAGACACGCAGGGGAGTTGTGAGTTGAGTTGGATGGAGTGAAGACAAGTCCAGGGCCCCGCTCTCCGCACCTTGTCCTCTCCAGCGGGGATGCCTGGTCCACCGCTGGAGGCAAGGGAGAGGATGGAGGAGCGAGGGTAGACAGGCTAGCAGTAGAGAAGCTAGCACAGTATGTAGCGAGAAACTAGCAGGAGAGAAGCGAGCAGAGTGCATAGCGAGAGGCTAGCAGTAGAGAAGCTAGCAGAGTATATAGCGAGAGGCTAGCAGTAGAGAAGAAAGCAGAGTATATAACGAGAGTTTAACAGTAGAGAAGCTAGCAGTAGAGAAGCTAGCAGAAGATATAGTGAGAGGCTAGCAGTGGAGAAGCTAGCAGAGTGTACGGTAACAGCCTAGCAGCAGGGAGGCTAGCAGAGTGTACGGTGGGAAGCTACCAGTGTGTAGCGATGGGCTAGCAGAGTGAGAGAGCGGAGCGAGCGAAGCGTGGCAGGCGACCAGCGTAAGTGGGAGAGTTGCGACGGAGTTACGTGGTGTTGAACGCGAGGAGTTCTGTTGAATAAAAGTGAAACAGGAGAAAAAGAAAGGTGTCTGCGTGAAATAAAAACACTACATTAGCACCAGCCACTGTCACAAGAGTGCTACTGTGCGTCTGGAACCTCTCTCGGGGGCCAGAGTAAGTACGGCATGTGGGCAGGCCCTAGGGGGCATAGTCCTGGTGACGACCTGAGAGCGGGCAAGTGAGGACGGGGTAGTCTGGGTGAACCCAAGAGGACATGTGACCAGGGCAGGGTAGCAAAGGGGGCTTGAGGGACACGTGATGCTCGATCGGGATCCTTCGGGAAAGATCCCGAAGGACGCATGGCCGAGGGCGGAGCGAGGCCACGCTCAGGAGCATAAAGAGGCAGTCCCGGGAAGATTCGAGGCTGTTCTCTGGAATCAACCCTCGACACTACGTCTCCGCTCGGCATCGTGGGTCAGTCAGGATGTTGCCGACTGACACGGTTATGTAGTTACCCTGTTGGCGTGTGTAATAAACGTGTTGCCTCCATGTCAAGTGTGTGCCTCCGTGAAGAACACTACACATATAATATCATGTACATATTTTTGTTAAATATTGCTGTCTGGCAGGAGGAACGGATGGATGGATGCGCATGTCCAAAGGATGTGGGCATTGTTCATTTGATGATGACACAAAAGATTACCAGTTCTGTTTTTGCCGAGTTATGTTCCTTACATATAAGCTCTAGCAGCCAAAAATCAAGACACTGGCACTCACTCGTCCGAATAGTGGACGGCTATGGACATGGCAAACAAAAAGATAATTGAGGAACCAGGAGTGTGGCAGTATCGGGCTTCTCTCGCTCACGACAATCCTCCATAAATGGTAGATCAAACAATCACCCAACTACAACTGTGGTAAATTTCAAGCTGTCAAATGTGTCAGACGATTTTGCCATTCCATGAACATCCCAGCAGTGGGTCGCTGCAATTCATACAGCCTCTACTGACATCTGAGAGGTGTAATAGTAGTTGTGCTGTTGTTTTTATAAAGGACGTCATTGGTCACCGCAGAGAACCATAGCGCCACGACCGCCGCCATTCTGATAGCTGGGCACCAAAACTGTGCCACACGCCCTTCCCCGCATTGGCCTCATGGGGGAGCCTCCGGACCAAAAAAGTTAATTTAATTTAGTTTTTCTGCCGAATCCATTCCGATTACGTACACTTACACGTACGTCTATCGGAACGGGAATGGGTTAATTTCCCAACCACACCTTAATTACGTAGGGGACTACAGAGCTTGCGAAATTGTTGGCACCGGCTCAAGGCTTGGATGCGTTTACGCTTGTCTGTGGTTCCTCTTCCCTCCGAGTCATCCACTCTCCTCAAGAGTCAGCGAATACCGTGCGCGTTAAGTTGATATTATTTTGTGTTTTAAATGTTTACTATGCGAAATTGGCATAAATAAGCATGCAAATATTACCTACTGTGAAAATTTACCGTATTTACTGTACCGTACTTACCACTCTAATCTCGAAGGCTCTGCAAGGGGTGATGTACGTAGTGCTACTAGGCTCTTGTTTCGACAACCATGTGTTTGACGATCGCCAGACTGGGTTACAGCCTTTGGAGCGGTTTGGCCGGATCAGCCCGGGACCGCCGGACAATGTTGAAAGCTGGATAATCTCGCGCCGGGTAATCGATGATGAACTGTAGCATGACTGAGATATGATTAGTGTTAAAAACTAAACATAGAATTTGCTCTGTCTTCTTCGTTCGTATGGCTGATGTAGATGCAGAGCAACAACTACAATGTCACATTCAGGTTGTCAAGCGCAGACAACCGCAGAAGCCGAGTGGCGAATCATCATCGCTGTGATGATGTCTCCTTCGTATTTGTGGATTGGGGGCATTGTGTCATTATACGTTGTGTATGGTCTGTTCTAAGTGACCACAGTCGCACCACACATACATTCTTGGCACATCACTAATATGAGCCAAGATTGTCTGTCTGTAACGTGCGTGACGTCACTCCACGTCGACCAGCCCCCCTCATTAATAATCATTAACAGGTGGGGTTCTCCACATGGACCCCCCCCCGCCCCGTCAATAATAACACTGGTCAACACACTTTTTCTGACATAAGGTATTCCAACGGTTTTAAGGTAATTTTGGGGTGCTGATTCCAAATCTGGTATCAGTTTTTGTCTATCACATCAGGTTTTTGAGATATCAAATATTGCATTTTCAATAAAAACAGCAAATTTATGCTCATATACGAATAGCTAAACAGACATCCATACAAGAATAAGATAAGATACAATATACAATAATAATGAGACAAACATTTAATGAGCCGTAGCACAAAGTTGTGAGAGTGACTGCATATCAATGTGAGTGAATGCACATTACCATGTAATAATTGAATTGTGAAGATAAGACAAATATGTACAAAAAGGTCATTCACAATAGTGATTTTACATCTGCATAAACGACCTCTTCTTTGACAATCTCCGATGTACAGCTTGTGGAATGTCTCTCATCAAGGACCAGCAGTAATCTGCCATCATGTTTGAGTCCCATCAGCCTTGGTAACGTTCTTCCATAACTTTAATGTCTTGATGAAAGCGTTCACCTTGCTCTTCGCTCACGTGACCCATGTTCTCTGGAAACTGGGCCAAGTGACTATGTAAGTAGTGAACCTTGATGCTCATTTTACATCCAAGTGCTTGGAAACTCAAGAGCAGCTCCTCCACAATCTCTCGATAGTTGTCCGCTTTCCTGTTCCCAAGGAAATTCCGCACCACATCAGATAATGCATTCAAAGCTCTAGCCTCTGCCGAAGTCATTGTTGTAACAAAGTGTGGATCCCTGATGAGTGTTCTTATTTGAGGGCCATCAAATATTCCTGCCTTTTTCTTCTCAGCACTGAGACTTGAAAAGGTTGAATATATATAGCTGAAGCAGTCTCCAGTGTGATCAAGAGCTTTGACGAATTGCTTCATTAACCCAAGTTTTATGTGCAGTGGGGGAAATACAATTTTATTCCTATCAACCAGAGGCTCATTCTTGATGTTCTTGTCACCAGGCGTCAAACGGATTCTTGGTGGCCAGTTCTTTTTAACCCAGTATTCTAATGTAGCCCTACTGTCCCAGTAGCACAGGAAACAAGGGTATTTGGTGTGACCTCTTTGCTGACCCAGCAGAAAATTTTCCATTTTCAAATCAACACAAATTAGCCATCCATGAACATGGTATTCCAATCTATCCAGAACAATCTTGATGTTGGCATACTCTTCATTCATTTTTACAGAGTGTCCTATTGGGATTGAACCATATATATTTCTGTTGTGAAGTAACACACATTTCAAACTCCTTTTACTACTGTCAATAAAAAGTCTCTATTCACTTGAATCATATGCGGGCAGTCCCATATTGAGAAGAAGCCCTTCAACATCATTACAATAAACAAGTTGACCATCTGAATGGAAGTACTTTCGCAGTGCTGCTTCTCTGTTACGATAAAAGGAGACACTCGTGCCAGGTCTGAGTAGTCCTTTCTCTTGCAGCCTGGAAGCGAACAATTCAGCAGACTGCTTTGGCAAATACAAATCTTTTACAAGATCATTCAATTCAGGCTGACTAAACAGAGACATTTTTATCACAATGTGCATCAGATGGCGTATATTCGATCGGAGCATCATCATCTGTAGAAGCAGGTAAACTGAGGGATTCAACATCAATCTCTGGTAGCTCAGTAAATACAGGCACAGGTATTTCCTCACAGTGCTCAACTGGTCGTCTGGCAGATGGGATATCTGGGTATTGTAAGTGTTGTTTGTTTTTCTTATTGAAACCTTTTACATTGACAAGGCAGAAGTAGCAGTTATCCAAATGGTTTGTAGGTTCTCTCCAAACCATTGGCACACCAAACTTCAGCTTAGCATTCTTTCCTTTAGACCATGATCGCAAAGTTTCAACACAGGTTTTACACACTTTGTGAGGAGCCCAATTTTTGTCTTGGTCTCCAAGTCGTATTTTAAAGTAGGCAAGAAAAACCTTCTTGACAAAGGTATTAATGTTGCGCCTTTGATCCTGCAAAGTGAAGCTGCCACAGATGTAGCAGAAGATATCTGGGTAATTACTGCATTTCCTTCTTTTGGATGTTGTAGCCATTGTTAGATCACGCCCTGCAGAAGAAAAATATTAAATAAATGTGGATATCTACATAAAATGATATTATAAACACACTATCCTAAAAATACAGCACCATATTTTAACACTAAACCAGTCACTGACTCGCAACAACTTGCAATCATAAGTGACAGAGTTAATTTCGGGTAAAAATCTATGAAAATGGAGTATGCCAATAGCATAAAAATGAGATGTGATAGAGCAAATCTGAGATCAGATTTGGAATCAGCACCCTGAAATTAGTCTAAAACAACTGCAAAAGTCCAGGCCAGAATTTTTTTCCTGTTGACCAGTGTAATCATCATAAACGGGTGACGTCACTCCGCATGAAGAAGATGTAGCGGAAAACGCGAATTTGTTTACGCAAATTAGCTTTCATTTTGACCTTTCTTTATGGAAAAGGAAGGCTAATAAAGAAATCAATGCAGCAGCTAATATAACGAGCCAAAAAAGGCTGTGTGTGTGTCCCGCGCGTGACGTCACTCCACATGTGCGCCCCCCCCTCATTATTATTAATGTGCCTGGATTTGCAGACTTACGCAGAAGGTCGAGCGGCTAAATATGGAATACCGAGAAATCTTCTAAAGTACTTAATTTCATTTAATAAGTTAATAAAAATGTCTTTATGTGCTACATTTCCTCATAAAATTAACAATCACACAATAAATCTTTTATTTTACAGCTTCCGTCCTAGGATGGGCTAACAAGCTAGTTATATGAGTGATGAGATGATGAAGTAGACTCGTTGGGACGTATCACGAAATACGTCGAGAACAAATTAAGAAAAATATTTCAACAGTTTTTTTTGCAAATATATCCTCCATTTAACAACAAATTAGTATGGAACAAACTTAACGAGCCTATAAAAAGTAAAACTGGGCGTAACAATGATCAGTACACGAAAATATTACTTTAGGAAAGGAATATGACAACAGATTAGGAAATTAGAAGTGGCGTATCACAAGGACATTTATAGCAACCAAATATTTTAAACGCATGCTGCAATATGTGGGGGGGAAAACCGTAGGACCCAGAGAAAAATCCACGTGACCACGGTGAAAGAGACGCACAAACTTCAAATATACAACAGGCGTCAGGGTCAGGATCGAACCCACGACCTCCTGTATACCAGGCGAGGTAGTTAACATCTCACCACCGAGATGACATCAGGTGTCCATCTCCTTTATTGTAGCATGACCGAGATAATGTGGGTGATTAGGAGCATAAACCATCATGCCAACTCCTATCATCCTCGCAGCGGCTATTGGCTGGCAATTGAACAAAGATGGTCACCGCATCGCGCGCTTTCAGATGTGCATCTGCGGCCATCTGGAACAGTTCTTCCTTACGATATTAGTAGGCCACTAAGAACTATGTACTTTTAAATAATCTATATTGGCAAACTAATTTTTTAAAATGCTTTGTGTGCTTACTATGTTGTCCTTGCCCCCGCCCGCACCTCTGATTAGCACGGTTGGCTACGTACGGTGCGAAAGAAGGTCAACATACAGTGAGGGAAAAAAGTATTTGATCCCCTGCTGATTTTGTACGTTTGCCCACTGACAAAGAAATGATCAGTCTATAATTTTAATGGTAGGTTTATTTGAACAGTGAGAGACAGAACAACAACAAATAAATCCAGAAAAACATGTCAAAAATGTTATAAATTGATTTGCATTTTAATGAGGGAAATAAGTATTTGACCCCCTCTCAATCAGAAAGATTTATGGCTCCCAGGTGTCCTTTATACAGGTAACGAGCTGAGATTAGGAGCACACTCTTAAAGTGATCTCAGCTTGTTACCTGTATAAAAGACACCTGTTCACAGAAGCAATCAATCAATCAGATTCCAAACTCTCCACCATGGCCAAGACCAAAGAGCTCTCCAAGGATGTCAGGGACAAGATTGTATTCCTACACATGGCTGGAATGGGCTACAAGACCATCGCCAAGCAGCTTGGTGAGAAGGTGACAACAGTTGGTGCGATTATTCGCAAATGGAAGAAACACAAAAGAACTATCAATCTCCCTAGGCCTGGGGCTCCATGCAATATCTCACCTCGTGGAGCTGCAATGATCATGAGAATGGTGAGGAATCAGTCCAGAACTACATGGGAGAATCTTGTCAATGATCTCAAGGCAGCTGGGACCATAGTCACCAAGAAAACATTTGGTAACACACTACGCCGTGAAGGACTGAAATCCTGCAGCTCCCGCAAGGTCCCCCTGCTCAAGAAAGCACATATACATGCCCGTCTGAAGTTTGCCAATGAACATCTGAATGATTCAGATGACAACTGGGTGAAAGTGTTGTGGTCAGACGAGACCAAAATGGAGCTCTTTGGCATCAACTCAACTCGCCGTGTTTGGAGGAGGAGGAATTCTGCCTATGACCCCAGGAACACCATCCCCACCGTCAAGCATGGAGGTGGAAACATTATGCTTTGGGGGTGTTTTTCTGCTAAAGGGACAGGACAACTTGACCGCATCAAAGGGACAATGGACGGGGCCATGTACCGTCAAATCTTGGGTGAGAACCTCCTTCCCTCAGCCAGGGCATTGAAAATGGGTCGTGGATGGGTATTCCAGCATGACAATGACCCAAAACACACGACCAAGGCAACAAAGGAGTGGCTCAAGAAGAAGCACATTAAGGTCCTGGAGTGGCCTAGCTAGTCTCCAGACCTTAATTCCATAGAAAATCTGTGGAGGGAGCTGAAGGTTCGAGTTGCCAAACGTCAGCCTCGAAACCTTAATGACTTGGAGAAGATCTGCAAAGAGGAGTGGGACAAAATCCCTGGTGGCCAACTACAAGAAACGTCTGACCTCTGTGATTGCCAACAAGGGTTTTGCCACCAAGTACTAAGTCATGTTTTGCAGAGGGGTCAAATACTTATTTCCCTCAATAAAATGCAAATCAATTTATAACATTTTTGACATGCGTTTTTCTGGATTTTTTTTGTTGTTATTCTGTCTCTCACTGTTCAAATAAACCTACCATTAAAATTATTGACTGATCATTTCTTTGTCAGTGGGCAAACGTACAAAATTAGCAGGGGATCAAATACTTTTTTCCCTCACTGTATATACGTGCATAAAACAGGAAAATGTGTTTTTTTGGGTCAGATTGAATAAATATAAATGTGTCGTTAAACCCGCCACCGCTCTATCGAGCGGTGGCGGGTGCCAATTAGTTACTACTTGACCAGTAACCGGTTGTGTCTTGGAGAGCAAAACCCACAGCAATATTTACACATTTGAGTACCGCTACGTTTTCACCGGTAATTACAACAACAACCAGCCTCGTCAGGTGATTTGCCAGAAATGTGGAGAAATCCTCCTCCTGTTTGTGGCGAAAGCCTACTTAACGCGTTAAACCAAACGAGAAAGCGTTTTTTCTCTTTCCTCTCTCTCTCCGCGACCTCACCTTCGCCAACGTCTTCCTCATCCAACTCCACCTCGACAAAGTTCTGGTCTGCAGTGGCCGGGCACCCACGGGAACTCCCCGTCACCGCCGGTCTCTCATTGGCTCTTCCCTCAAATTTGAAGCGATTAAAATCCAGGCCTGTAATAATAATAAGCACTTTAATTCATGACAGATGGAAGGTCTAATAATACAGTGTTTCTTAACCTTTACTGCAGCCTTGCACCCCTTTGGTTCTCAATCGTAAAAAAGTATAATGTTAATAAACACATAGGGTTTGATGAAACAAAGTACTTGTTACTTACGTGCCCGTGCTTAATTTGTGTTTCGACAATATGCCTGAAAAAAAATATGGCCATGTCTCACAGCACCCAGAAAGGGCATCTCGCACCCCAAGAGGGTGTGTGCGCCTCAGGTTAGTAACCACTGGTCTATTAGATGTTTAAAAAAACAAGTGTTGCATAGGCATTTATGGATATATCAAATACACTTTTGAAATCTTGACGTGTTTACTTAAGTGTTGCTCGCCGCATCTTCAGCTTTCAATCCCATTGAACTAAAATGTATTATTTTAAGTCATTAAATATAAACTGCCACATTAACATTGATACAAAAATACCATGTGCATTTTTTTTTTTTGCTGTCTGGCTGGCTAGAGGGACGGATGGATGGATGTGCATATCCAAAGGATGTGGGCATTGTTCGTTTGATGATGACGCAAAAGATTACCAGTTCTGTTCTTGGCGAGTTATGTTCCTTACATATAAACTCTAGCAGCCAAAAATCAAGACACTGGCACTCACTCGTCCGAATAGTGGACGGCTATGGACATGTCAAACAAAAACATAAATGGTAGATCAAACAATCACCAAACTACAACTGTGGTAAAGTTCAAGCCGTCCAACGTGTCATCGACAATTTCGCCATTCCATGAACATCCCGGCAGTGTGTCGCTGCAACCCATACAGCGTCTACTGACATCTGAGAGGCGTATGTAGTAGTCGTGCCGTTGTTTTTATAAAGGACGTTGTTAGTCACCGCAGAGAACCGTAGCGACACGACCGCCGCCATTTTACAATAGCTGGGCACCAAAACTGTGCCACACGGCCCTCCCCGCATTGGCCTTGTGGGGGAGCCTCCAGACCAAAAATGTTATTTTAACTTAGTTTTTCTGCCGAATCCAATCCGATTACGTACACTTCCACGTACATCATCGGAACGTGAAAGGGTGAATTACCCAACTACACCTTAATTACATAGGGGACTACAGAGCTTGGGGAATTGTTGGCACCGGCTCAGCGCGAGGACGCGTTTCCGCTTGTCTGTGGTTCCTCGCGCCTCCGAGTCATCCGCTCTCCTCAAGAGTGAGCGAATACCGTGCGCGTTATTAAGTTGCTATTATTATTTTGTGTTTTAAATGTTTACTATGTGAAATTGGCATAGATAAGCATACAAATATTACCTCCTGTATAAAGTTACCGTATTTACTGTACTGTACTTACCACTCTAATCTCGAAGACTCTGCATGGGGTGATGTACGTAGTAGTACTAGGCTCTCATTTCAACAACCATGTGTTTGACGATCGCCAGACTGGGTTACAGCCTTTGGAGTGGTTTTCCCGGATCGGCCTAGGACCGCCGGATAATGTTGGAAGCTGGATAATCTCGCGCCGGGTAATCGATGATCAACTGTAGCATGACTGAGATATGATTACTGTTAAAAACTAAAAATATTATTTTCTGTCTTCTTCTTCTTTCGTATGGCTGATGCAGATGCAGAGCAACTACAATATCACATTCAGGTTGTCAAGCCCAGACAACCGCAGAAGCGGAATAGCGAATCATCATCGCTGTGATGATGTCTCCTTCGTATTTGTGGATTGGGGGAATTGTGTCGTTATACGTTGTGTACGGTCTATTAAGTGACCACAGTCGCACCACTATTGGAGAGTTTTACATTCTCCATTTGTGTATCAGGTAACCGCATCTGCCATGGTTTGTGCAGCGGATGCATTTTATGGCGGACCATGAGCTTTGTGGAAGATCAAAACCCAAGGATCTTCTGCCTTGGGTCTTTCACAAGGTGTGACCAAAATGGAACTCACCTTTCCCAAGGTCCTCCTCGTCCAATTCCACCTTGATGAAGTTCCGGCCTGCAGTGGGCAGGAATCCATGGGAATCTTCCACCTCCTCTGGCCTCTCACTGGCTCCCTCAATCTTCACATTCTTCAGAAGTTCAGCTGGAATGAAGAAAACGCAGCATAGCTTTTCACCTGTGCTTTGAAGAAGGGCCATTGGCTGCCTAAAATGTCACCATCTATATATATAAAATCGCAAATCTGTCTGTCTGTGTGTGTGTCTGTGTGTATGTCTGTCTGTCTGTGTGTCGCCGGACCATACGCAGTTTCATTGGACGAAATGTGAGGGATTTGCGAGACACGATTGGTCCGTTTGGTTTTCCACGGCGGTTGCCCCTGGCAACGGGTAGCGACGCATTCGCTGCGGGGTGGACGCCATTTTTAATTTCAGTAAAAAATATGCGCACGCATTAACACGCGACTCTGAGGTAAATTCATCAAAGTTTCACGTCCTCTTCACTCCCCTCCCACCCCAATGTGTGCAATTACTATTATAGGGTCGGTAGATAATAAAATTATAGCGATTAGACAGTATTATTGTAGCGCGGGGGGGGGGGGGGGGAACGGCACCCGTACCCAGCCTCAGCCGAGTGGGCAATTTAGGCGAGGCCGGAGGCTCTGCACGGTACTAGGCCTGGACACCCCACCACACTATAGGCCGTACATATTACTGCACAGCGGCCCAGGAGATCGTGGCTGGGGGGGGGGGGGCAGGGGTAGCAGCCCATCTGTGTATATATGTAAGGTTATTAAGAAATATATTTTTCACCCGGGCAACGCCGGGTACTTATGCTAGTTGATATATATACTAGTTCATGAAGCCCGTCTTCGCCAGGCAAAATTTTAAACAAATATAAGAATTAACCTGATGTGTTTTTTTTACAATTTTCATCTACAATCAGACACAAACAACTACTCCAAAAATTTGTACTTTTCCACAAAAAACTGAAAATGTTGACTTGATTCAACTTTTTATATTTAAAGACGTACCCATCGGAAACTGCTCAATTTAAATAATCCGTTTTTTTTCACGCTTTTTATAAACTCAGTCTGTTGTCGTATCCTCAAATCTTGTAACTCAATTTTAACCCACTTCCCAATGTCGTATTGACTGTAAACTTGGTATACGTATGTTATACTGATGACAATACTATATTCTATCATTACAAATTAAAAATAAGAACATTTAAACAATCCTTTTTAAATCCTTTATATTAAGTTCGCTTGCTTGCGTGCTTGCGTGCTTGCTTGCTTACGACCGTGCAAATCTTTCGGTTGTTTTTTAACCCACTTCCCGTGATCCAATCGAGCTGACATTTTCCACACAGACTCGTTGTGCGAGACAATTAACATTCGTGAAAAAAAATTCCCAAAATTTTACACTGTTTAGGGAAAACAAATTAAATATTTAATTACCAATTGCTTAATACTGGCAGACAATCATCTGACCCATAGGTGGCAGCCATCTCAAGCCAGAGGACGAGAAGACTCTAGCCGCCATGCATATAAAGGATTTATAGTGAAAAACTTTGTTTTTACGGGTTTACTTGTTAAATCCTTTATATTAAGTTCACTTGCTTGCTTGCGCGCTTACGACCGTGCAAATCTTTCGGTCGTTTTTTTACCCACTTCCCGTGATCCAATCAAGCTGACATTTTGCACACAGACTAGTTGTGCGTGACAATTAATTTTCGTGAAAATTTTTTTCAAAAATTTTACACTTTTTAGGAATGTTTTTTTATATTTAATTACCAATTGCTTAATGGTGGCAGGCAATCATCTGACCCATAGGTGGCAGCCATCTCAAGCCAGAGGACGAGAGGACTCTAGCCGCCACGCATATAAAGGATTTATAGTGAAAAACTTTGTTTTTACGGGTTAATTTTTTTTACATGTTATGTTTCGGCTTGGGTCTAATTGTCCACGCTCAACTAACGTTGGCTGTAAATCACCACAGTCCCTTACGTTATGGCAAGCTTCGGGCCACTTCCTGGAGTCGTGGAGTTCTGCCATTACTCGTACGGTACATTCCATTAAAGCGTGTTTAAAAAAAAAAGTATTTTTAAATATTACTTGTTTTATTAGAAAGAACAAAAATGTATGAACTTAATATTTTATGAGGTGAAGCTCCTATATTTTATCAGTTTTGAATTATTCAGATTTGAACATCATAAAATGTGTATTTTTTTCGTTCAAAACCACTTTAAATCTGAAATATCTCAAAAACAATAAAAGATAGAACAATGATTCTCGCTTTAAATGTATTTGCTGTAAAACGCTCCATCAAATGAAAACCCCGCAATCTTATATTTTGAACGATTTCTGAATGACAAGCACAAACATGTTTATGGGGCACTTAAAATCGAGTTTTGGGGGCCTTAAAATAAAAAATCTCCGATTTTCAGATTTTTTTTCTGTTGTTTGTGTCTTAAAGGTCTTTATTTATATAGAAGATAGCTGTAGATTAATTTTTAAGACCACAGTGTTATTATTCTGCATGAGTATATAGTATTTTAAAATAAACTATTTTTATTTTACCAGGTAACGCCCACTGAGCTATATAAGCTCTTTTTCAGGAATGACCTGGCCATAAATGATCGCTTAACGAAATGGATTATCACGTGAAAGTTTATATCAGTAACCAAATATTCGAAATGCATGTTGATCTGTGGAGGGAAAAATCAGAGGACCCGGAGAAAAATCCATGTGACTATAGGGAGAGAGATGCAAACTACAAATATACAGCAGGCATCAAAATCAGGATAAAACTCACGACCTCCTGTATACCTGGCAAGGTAGTTAATATCTCGCCACTGTGTGGAAGATGGCAGCCTTTACAAGGCCCACTCTGTAAAGTGAGACATCACGACGAATGCCATCAACCGAACAGAGATCATCGATCTCCCAGTCTCCTCGTCTCCAAAGCAACAACAACAATGCCTTCTCCGTGACCAAAACGGGACAACTCACCACGTACTTCTCCAATTCCACCTTGACGTAGTCCTGGTCTGGAGTGGCTACACACGCACGGGAATCCGCCATCTCCTCTGGCCTCTCACTGCCTCCCTCAATCTTAACATTCTTTGGAAGTTGCGTTGCAATTAATAAGGCGTGGATTTTCATATGTACTGTAAGGAAAGATCATTGCTCCATGGGGATGTGTTGAACTTCTTTCGCATTGTATGTAACCAACCATTATTATGTTCAACTGCTTTCGCACCGTACGTAGCCAACCATGCTAATTTCCTGAAACATCACAAACTATATACTCTTTTCCCTTGAAGGCCAGTGTTATTGATAAGTGGGTTGAGGTTTGTTGATCTATTCCATAGATGGGAGGTGTAATGCATACAAGAATAAGAGATTTAAACGGCCCGAATATGGACGTTTCTCACACTCAACGTTGATGCGGTTCGTTAGTTTGTGACTGTTACATTGAAATTGTTATGCAGTAGACTCTCGATTATCTGCGTGTGCGGTTTATCCCATTTGTGGCTTAACCGCGCATCTGAGATTTTGACATAAATTAATAACTCGTGGATTTTCCCTTTAGCCAAAAGTAATAATCTAAAAATTGTTATTTCTTGTTATTCTTGGAAATGTTTTTTACAAGTCACATGCTTAAACCTAAAAAAATATGTGCTCTGGATAATCTGAAATCCATGTGATCGCCTCTACAGTACAGTAGTTGCATATATTTACAACAGTGGGCGGAGTTTTATTGATTTTTATTGGCGTGGCTCTGCTGTCCACTTAGCGGGTGGAGTCTTCTGCACGGGAGCAGGAAAATGTTATCACGAAGTACACGCATCGATCGGTCAATGTTAGTATTTGTTCGAAATCGAAAGACGAACAATCAAAATCGTCAGTTGTAATAAAACTATCAATACATTCTTCACTCAAAAATGTTTCTTTTATTAAAAAAACTACATTTTCTTAACTAAAACGTAATTTATACCTAGATTAGTGGTTTTTGGCATCGAGATCCGTGGGAAATGGATATTTTTGGATTATCCACGGCTGTCCTCCCCGTCATTAGTGCAGATAATTGAGAGTCTACTGTATGTGTCGGAGACAAGAATAAGCGCTGCTGATCTCACCGCCATCAATGTCTGCGCTTTTCATCACCAAATCCGGCCAGGTCCCAAGACTCGTATTGTCTTCACATTCTTGTTTGATGGATGCAAAATCAATCCACGAAGCCATCTGAGGAGAAAAAATAAAACCAACAACAATCAGACATGCACATGTGTAGTGATTCGATCACAAACGAAAATACCCACCCGACTTTATGGACACGGCGTGCATGACACGGAGAGTCATGAAAATAAAAAAAAGCCCCCCTGATTTGTACTTCACGGGCCTGAAAGGGGATTGGTTCGAGGCAGGGAAATTTAAGGGGATTGGAGGAGAAATATAACATGGAAAGAGCGTGAAACGGAGGAAGATTGACAAGAAGGACGGTGGGAATGCATTAGAGAAAGTGGAAGGCGATTGGCTGGAGGCATTTCAGAAGTTTAAGGAACTTTTAGGAAAGAGGCTTGAGGGATATATAAAGGGAAAACGAGATACTTCTAGATGCCTGAAGTGAAGGGAATCCTTGAAAACCCGCCTGAGGAAATAAAAACTCCTATGTGGTGAAGACTACACACATATAAATCAAACATCCTACAATTAACCCTATATAGCCTATTGTGGGAGAAGTGCTGTGCACAAGCATCTGTTATGGCCACCACGGTGTACAAGGTGGTGGTGGTTTGGCTAACACCACACCTGGCCACCTTTGTCTCACCCAAAGGAAGTCGGGTGTGGTGTGGCAGATAAGCGAATAGCAGCAGTTAAGTCTCCTTCAAATACTTAAATGCTCGTTGTCAAATAATTAATTAACTACATTTGATTAAGTTCATCAGAATCAACATCACACATTTAGAGTATTTGGCTACTGCTATAAATTTGCACGTGGCGACAAGCCACTTTCGTTGAGCTATCATTTGTGATGGTCACTTCTGAAAAAAAACATAGCTCAGTGGGGCCTTACCTGGTAAAATAAATTTGGTAAAAACTAGATTTTCAATGTACACACTTTAATTTGCACTAAAAAGTAGGAAAATAAATTATCACCCCATAAATGAACAAAACGTAATGAACTGAATAAAAGTGGGTGGTACTCTTTGGTTTTTTCGGTAAAGTCACGTAGGTAAAAAATAAAATAAATGAAAACAACTAAATTAAACCACGACGTTTCGATTGCAACACAAGCAATCATCATCAGGTGCGACAACCACAGCAAGAAAATATATTACTGAAGTGGGAGAGATGCCGGATTTAGGAAGGTTATATAAGGCAGAGAGGGCGATCGAGGGGTGGAGACAGGTAGACGGGGCTAGAAGTTAAAGGCTGTGATTCCTAGAGGTGAGCGGTGGGGGAAGAGTGGGGGAGAGAACAAGGAGTGAGTGAGCGTTGCGTGTGAAAATCCTCCCCGTAGAGGGCATTAATTCTAGATTTGAAGCTTTCGTGACTGCAAGGATTTATTCTCTTTGTTTTTTTTCGGTAAAGTCACGCAACGCTCGCCTACTCCTTGTTCTCTCCCTCCCTCCTCTTCCCCCACCGTGCACCTCTAGAAATCACAGCCTTTAAATTCTAGCCCCGCCCACCTGTCTCCACCCCTCTATCGCGCTCTCTGCCTTATATAACCTTCCTAACTCCGGCATCTCTCCCACTTCAGAAATACATTTTCTTGCTGTGGTTGTCACACCTGATGATGATTGCTTGTGTTGCAATCGAAACGTCGTGATTTAATTTAGTTGTTTTCATTTATTCTATGTTTTACCTACGTGACTTTACCGAAAAAACCAAAGAGTATGAATCCTTGCAGTCACGAAAGCTTCAAATCTAAAAAGTGGGTGGCTTAATTTCGATGTTTAATTTTATGAAGGTGTCGCAGATTCATTTTATGCTGTCACATATCGCTCAGGAAGCACTTTGTTTCTCTGTGGCTGAATATGCATGCTCTAACTGGGGATGCTCAACCCACAGTAACCATGTCGACACCGTCCTAAATGACACGTGTAGAATCATAACATGGTGCCCGAGAGCCACCCCTGTTCCCTGGCTATACACAGTATCTGGCATAGCGCCCCCTAACATTAGGGCGAGGGTAGCAGGTGACCACGACCGGCAAGTCGTGAGAGTGGGACGTCCGTCATCCACTACATGGCCATCAGCCAGCACATCGTCGTCCGCCATCGAGAAATTGCTTATTGTAATCTTCTGCACCACTGACCACATCACTGGAATCTGCTAGAACTTCCCTCTGGCAAAAAGAATGGGAAAAATCAAGTGACAAAACTGCTGGATGGAGCCGGGAAGGAATCATTCCCAGCGAGGAGCTCGCATCTGGCTCCAATTCCAAATGGCTCACATGGCGGAGCCGAAACAGACTGAGAGTGGATTTCGTCAGATGCAACTCTCTCATGAAATCATGGGGCAGCTTTAGGAGAAGCAAACCACATGCATGGATCATCTCCCGAGATGCCCCTGCAACATCACAATGCACTCCTCAAGATTTGACAATGCCAACACCAGAAGCGGTGGCCTGTGCATAATACTGGGAAAGGACTATATAGGTTGGACAGGAGACGTGACAAAGAAGAGCTCAGAAGGATGAGAGATGCACAGCGGCCGCTCCGGCGCCATGACGAGCAGAGACAGAAGCGCCCCATTCATTGGTCAAAGGCTGGCCCAGCAACAGCCGCTGTGATTGCACCGGATGTTTGCCCTCGTGGCTAGGGCACAACTATTCACGATTTCAAAAAGGGGGAGGTGGGATAGGTAAAATGTAACATTATTAATTATTAACATTTATTTTGATTTTAAGCTTTCGTGACTGCAGGGATTCATATTCTTGGTTCTTTCGGTAAAGTCAAAAAAATCTATTTCAAATATATAAAACAATATATTTGTATTATTTTATTATGTCCCTTCTACGTGACTTTACCGAAAGAACCAAGAATATTAACATTTAGTTAAAAACACGAATATGACCGCGATGGGTGTGACCTCGACCGAGGTTTTTTAAAATTAAATCTTGAATTGTCACGCCAGGCGGTCAGTCTGCGTGGAAAATGTCAGCTTTGTAGGGCTGTGTAGATCCGAAGATATGAAAGCATTCAAATATTCCAAAGAATATAAACAGATAACACGGCAAGTTCAATAACAGTGTGTAGTAATAATAATAAAACCAAATTTATACGGTAGTATTATAGTTTTAATTTGACCATGCCCGGTCAAGTTAATATTATACTGGTAGGAACGAAGTGGACCAGACCACCAATAGATTATACTGGTAGGAACGAAGTGGACCAGACCACCAATAGATTATACTGGTAGGAACGAAGTGGACCAGACCACCAATAGATTATACTGGTAGGAACGAAGTGGACCAGACCACCAATAGATTATACTGGTAGGAACGAAGTGGACCAGACCACCAATAGATTATACTGGTAGGAACGAAGTGGACCAGACCACCAATAGATTATATCGTCCGACCGTTTGTCCGTCCGTCCGCGTCCGTTTGTCCGTCCGACAAGATGGCCGCCCGCTCCCCCTGCGCGTGTGTGCGTGTGTGTTTGCGTGCGTGTGTGTGCGTGTGTATGCGCGTGTGTGTGCGTGTGTGTGCGTGTCTGTGTGTGCGTGCGTGTGTGTATATGTGTGACTGTGTGCGTGTGTGTGCGTGTGTGCGTGTCCGGCCCACTCGAGCGTCGTGATGAATGGGCGCTATTGGGCTTCGGATCGTTATTCACGGCGAACTGGAAGCGTAGCAACACAACTTCATTACGTGTGCGTGCGCCTGCGGTGTGTGTGCGTGCGGTGTGTGTGCGTGCGGTGTGTGTGCGTGCGGTGTGTGTGCGTGCGGTGTGTGTGCGTGCGGTGTGTGTGCGTGCGGTGTGTGTGCGTGCGTACGTTTATGCGCGTGTGTGCGCGTGTGCGTGTGTGTGTGTGTGCGGTCGATATCCCTGTACCGGTATTAGTATTATTCCTACCAGCCCACCCCGCAGGGTCCTGTTTATGATCACGGTATGCAATAATTGTCCATTCCACCAGTCCCTGCTATTGATTATTAGACCGCTGCTATACATTTCCACGCGATGATGATGAAGATACTCTTTGGTTCTTTCGGTAAAGTCACGTAGGTATATTTACTTTCTTTTATACCTACGTGACTTTACCGAAAGAACCAAAGACTACGGTTTCCTGCAGTCACGAAAGCTTCAAATCAAGATTGATGATGAAGACGAGAAGCCACTTTGGTCGAAATATAATTTGTGATGATCAGGTCGCCTTTAAAACAGAGCGACATAGCAGCTAGGTGGGGGGGGGCTTACACCTGGTAAACTGAACATAGTTTAAAAAATAGTAAAACCGTAGCAATAATGTATTGTGTCCACGCTACGTATTGTAATATCTATGTATAATAATAATACAGTACAGCGCTGTGTGTACCATGCACGTTCGATACGTGTCAACATTCACGAAGCAGTGGATCAGAGCATCAGAACAATTTCAATCAATGCGCGCGCTTACGATTGCATTGAGAGACGGGGTACAATTTAAACTTAAGCGGCAGAATGACGAACACGTGTGGATTTTATCAACCCACAAGCAAATCACATCGGCCACGTAACCGTATTGGACCTACCACGGTCTCACCCGGCGGACTCCGGCGAGGCGCGCGAGATCTCCGGTAGCGAAATCAGGCAAGGCAGGCCCTGGCGCGGGCCCACCGTGCCCGCCGGGATACGAGGGATTTGTTCCGGCAGCGAAATCAGGCAAGGGAGGCCCTGGCGCGGGCCCACCGGGATACGAGGGATTTGTTCCGGCAGCAAAATCAGGCAAGGCAGGCCCTGGCGCGGACCCACTTTAGCCGCCGGGATTCGAGAGATTTGTTCCGGCAGCGTAATCAGGCAAGGCAGGCCCTGAGCTTGCGCTTGGGCCCGGGGCCCGCCAGGACACGAGGGATGTTGTGCCTGCGTGGTTTTATTTAGCACTTTAAAATATATATATAAAATAAATGGTTAAATTATTTAGAGGATTAACATCACAAGCAATGCAGCGATCGCATTCAAACGCCACACACACAGAGATTACAAATTAATACAAATTCCCTTTCCACTCCTTGCTGCCTGCTGCCTCAGTGCAATGACAAAAGTCCCCCGTGTAGTCCACACGGGTTATAGGGGCAAGTGCTGTGAACGCCCACACACACACAAAGGTCCCCCGTGTAGATCACACGGGCTGTAGGGGCAAGTGCTGTGAACACACGCACACATACAAAGGTCCCCCGTGTAGATCACACGGGCTGTAGGGGCAAGGGCTGTGAGCACACACACACAGACAAAGGTCCCCCGTGTAGCCCACACGGACTGTAGGGGCAAGTGCTATGAGCACACACCGACAAAGGTCCCTCGTGTAGATTACACGAGCTGTAGGGCCAAGTGCTGTGAGCACACACACAGATAAAGGTCCCCCGTGTAGATCACACGGACTGTCGGGGCAAGTGCTGTGAGCACACACAGACAGACAAAGGTCCCCTGAGTAGCCCACACGGACTGTAGGGGCAAGTGCTGTGAGCACACACTCACAAAGGTCCCCCGTGTAGCCCACACGGGCTGTAGGGGCAAGTGCTGTGAACACATACACAACACAAAGGTCCCCCGTGTAGCCCACACGGGCTGGAGGGTCAAGTGCTGCTCGCCTTGGAGGCCGCTCCCCGATCTTACATTAACATGCAAATTTTTACCTGGCAGTCTTTTAATTGGTGGAAACCCACCACCAGCTCCGTCGCTGCCCATCTCTTACATTAACATTAGCTGCCCCGCCCATGCTGCTGACACTTGGGCTATGCCCATTTTAAACCTTTAGAAACAGTTTGCCTTTAAAGGCTAACCCCCTTTTCCTGATGACGACCGCTTGTGTTGCGATCGAAACGTCGTAGGTTTTTGTTATTTTCTTTGAACCTATCTACGTGACTTTACCGAGAGACCCAAATAAAATGAATTCCTGCGGTCATCAAAGCGTTAAGTTAATATTTAAACTGTATTTTTTTTTAATATATCCTCCATTTAACAAATTGATCTGTAACAAACTTAACGAGCCTAACAAAGGTAAAACTGGACGTAACAATTATCAGTATATAAAAATATTACTTTAGGAAAAGAATATGACAACATATTAGGATAGTAGAAGTGGCTTATCACATGGAAATTTTTAGCAACCAAATACTTTAAACGCATGCTGCAAAATGTGGTGGGGAAACCGTAGGACCCAGAGAAAAATCCACGTAACCACGGCGAAAGAGAAGCACAAACTCCAAATATACAAGAGGCGTCAGGGTCAGGATCGAACCCACGACCTCCTGTATACCATCTCGCCACCGAGGTGACATCAGGTGTCCATCTCATTTATTGTAGCGTGACCGAGATAATGTGGGTGATAAGTAGCATAAACCATCACGTAAACTCCTGTCATCCTCGCAGTGGCTTTTGGCTGGCCATCGAACAAAGATGGTCACAGCATTGCGCGCTTTCAGATGTGCTTCTGCGGCCGTCTGGAACAGCTCTTCCTTCCGATATTAGTAGGCCATTAGAAGCTATGTACTTTAAAATCATCATCTAGATTGGCAAACTCATTTTTAAAAAATGCTTTTTGTGCTTAATATGTTGTCCCCCTCCGCACCTCCGATTATCACGGTTGACTATGTACGGTGTGAAAGAAATTCAACATACATACGTACATAAAACAAGAAAACTATAATAGTTTTTTTGGGGTTAGATTGCATAAATATAAACGTTTAGGTAAACCCGCCACCACTCGACACAGCCAATTAATAAGTAATAAGGTTTGTCACGTAAACAAAATGTGCCAATTAGTTACTACTTCACCACTAACCGGTTGTGTGTTGGAGAGCAAAACCCACAGCAACATTTACAAATTTGAGTACCGCGACGTTTTCGCCGGTAATTACGACAACAACTAGCCTCATCAGGCGATTCGCCAGAACTGTGTATAAATCCTCCTGAGAAAGCGTTTTTTTCTTTCCTCTCTCTCGGCGACCTCTCCTTCACCAACGTCCTCCTCATCCAACTTCACCTCGACAAAGTTTTGGTCTGTAGTGGCCGGGCACCCACGGGAACTCCCCGTCACCGCCGGTCTCTCAATGGCTCCTCCCTCAAATTTTAAGTGATTAAAGTCCAGCCCTGTAATAATAATAAGCACAATCATTCATGAAAGATGGAAGGTCTAATAATATAGTGGTTCTTAACCTTTACTGCAGCCTTGCCCTGGACAAGGCGTTTAAGCGAGTCGTCCATGCGCGGGAGCGGATACGCGTCGGCCACCGAAACTTTGTTCAACTTGCGGAAATCGACGGGTGGAAATCGACGCAGAATCTGAGGTTACCGTCCTTCTTTTTGACAAGCACGACGGGCGCGCCTCAAGGACTATTAGACGGAGAAATAATATCAGTGGTCAGCATGTCGTTGACCGCCCGTTGCACACGTTCCTTTTCCACCGGGCTCAACCAATGCGAATTTTCACGAATAGGGCTGGCCTCACAACAGGGATGTATGACCTAGGTCGAATTCATTCTTACTAAATACGTCCAAAAATTTGCATAGAAGAGAACGCCATTTGTTCCGTTGCTCGGAAGACAAGGACGCATTTTCCCCGCACAGTGTGGCAGCCCATCGATCATCTGCAACATGACAGGGATGAGCCGCTCCCACCAATCACCGTGGCTCAACCTCGTCGTGGTCCGAAAACGCGGTGGTGGCATGAGCCAATACCGTACCAGCAGGAACAACAACCACGTCCGGGCCCCCGTTAAGCACCTGCAAGAACTGGACTTGCTCGGAGCATCTGTGCGCCAACAAGCGCCAGACCCCAGGTCGCAGTATTAGATGGGGTTAAAAGGACCCCAGCTGTCGAATCAACGCATGCAGTCCCCTTACGATAACGCAACGGCACAAGCATTTGGGATCCCAGCAGAATCTCGACCATGACATCAACGAGAGCCTGTACAACAGTATGCACTGCTGTAATCATAGCAAGTACCACCAGTCAGTATGCACTGCTGTAATCATAGCAGGCACCACCACAGTCGGTATGCACTGCTGTAATCATAGCAGGCACCACCACAGTCGGTATGCACTGCTGTATTTTAAGCAGGTACCACCACAGTCGGTATGCACTGCTGTAGTGATAGTAGATACTGCTATCGAGTTGGTAGATACTAAAACAGTCAGTATATACCACCTCAGTCAGTAAATACTGCTACAGCCAGTAAATACTACTATACACTCAGTAGATACTACTACGTTGAGTAGCTGCTAGAGTCAGTAGATACTGCTATAGAGTGGGTAGATACTACTATAGAGTTAGTAGTTACTATTATAGTCAGTGGATACTACTATAGAGTCAGCAGATGCTACTATACAGTTAGTCGTTACTACTATATAGTTGGTAGATACTACTGTAGGGCCAGTAAATATTACTACAGTCAGTCGTTACTGCTAGTCAGTAAATACTACTAAACAGTCAGTAGCTACTTTTGGCTCAGTAGATACTACTATACAGTCAGTAGATACAACTGCAGTCAATAGATACTACTTACTCTATTGTAGGTAGGGTATGTATAGGTATATATACCCACGGAGGGTAAAGCTATTTTTTGACGGAGGGGGGGTGTCAACAATATTCGGAAACCTTTTATATCAACTATTTACCCCCCACTTTCTATAACTTTTTGGACTTGTGCAAGCCTATTATATTTTTTTTGGTGGAAAAATGGACAAACGGCTCACCAGGCTTTCACAATACCTTAGTATCTGTGTCTGTATATATAAGGTTTTTAAGAGAAGTTTTGAAATATATTTTTCGCCCGGGCAAAGCCGGGTACTTCCCGCTAGTATGTAATACAGTAACCCCGCACACTATGCTATCACGCCGCAGTACACACAACAGTATATTATACACTATACCACATGGCAACCACCGTTTGCCATTATGGCGATGTCGTCACCACGGCGCCTGTGCCATGCGATGTGCACTTTGAGGCCACGTGAATTATCGAAGGCTCGCTGGCAGGTCACGGGAACAGACCTAAGTGCCATGGGCTGACTGAGATGGCCGACAGATTCACCCACCGTGCTCAACAACGCGCTGAGCTTGTGAGAATCTTCCCTCTTGCCCTCTGTTGTTGCTGGAGGACGACTGCCTCCAACTCCCCAGCAGCGTCCTTCACGAACCTCCACAGAGGCTGATCTTAACAGTGCTGCGAACAGTCATCAGCAAGTCCAATCAGCTCCGAATCCTTCTGTAGCACATCAGTCCATCTATCCGGTCAAACAGAAGCTGCTTGGCAGAGGTCGCAACCGGGTACCCGATACCCGTACCCTACCCGATACCCGGCTACCCGTACCCTGGTGCGGCCGGGTACGGGTAAGGAATCAAAACTCGTTTGCGACCTCTGCTGTTTGGGCAACACACATTACGATAACACTCACTACACACGCGCGAGGGCGCGCACACAAACACATTCCCAGCAGGACGCTGGGACTCATTACATCTCGTGAAATATCGCTCCACCGAACAAAATAGTTCCGAGGTTCGGTTCGCAGATACGAGCGATGTTCGCAAATCGGACAGTAAAAAAAAATCCATAATATCAATTAATTCGTAAGTGCGGACATTCATAGATCGGTATTTGAAATTTCATAAACGATACAAAGGCCAAAGTGATAGTATTAGTTATGCGATGAGCATCTTAACAGGTGCACCGCATGAAGGCTACCATCCCCCACCCAGTGACGGAAATAGATTTTTTTAAACGAGGTTTTGTATTATCTTTATTTGAAATTCTGCAATTCACAAAACAGGTCTTGAGTACACAAATGCTAAGTTACGTTTGCAGATATATATATGATCGTGTGATTTTTAGATTTTAAAATAATGCATCAATTCAAATACATATATACAAATCGGACCATTCAAATAACAGATGACAGATAGGAGTTAAAAATTTGACCATTCCATCAGTTGGTGTGGTCAACTGTGCAGTTTGTGGTCTAAAAGATAATGCATCCGCACATTCAACTCATTAGAGCTGGTGGTTTGGTCATAAGCAGCTATCAATTAAGGACAAACATCGGAGATATAGTAGATTAGACGTAAAACTATTTCAGGTATTTAATTATTACGCTTCTGATCCATGCATTTATTTTTAACTATTTAAACGCGTGGGTTTTTGTTTTTATACAAGTGACCATATAGCTTCATACCACTATGGTGTCCACGGTCAGGAAACATTGAAATTGCAACGTTGTGCGATTTTATTCCCTTGCGACACTCCTTTCAAGATGTTAGCGTCTCACTTGCATGCGTTCCAGAATGCTTATTCAAGTAAGTGCGCGTCGTAAAACCCTTTCCGCACCTTTGGCACATGTGCGGCCTCTCACCCGTGTGCGTTATAGAATGTTTCTTTAAAGTGGAGCGCTGCGAGAACCCCTTGCCGCACTCGTTGCACAGGTGCGGCTTCTCGCCCGTGTGCGTCCTGGAGTGCATCTCTAAATTGTAGCGCTGCGTGAACCTCTTGCCGCACTCCTCGCACATGTACGGCCTCTCGCCCGTGTGCGTCCTCGAGTGTTTCTCCAAGGTGGAGCGCTTCGAAAACCTCTCCCCGCACTCCTTGCAGATGTGCGGCTTCTCCCCACTGTGCAGTCGATAGTGGGCCTCTAAGTTGTAACGCTTCGAGAACTTCTTCCCGCACTCCTCGCACACGAACGGCTTCTCGCCCGTGTGCGTTCGAGAATGCTTATTTAAATCACCGTGAGCCGTAAACCCCTTCCCACACTCGGGGCACACGTGCGGCCTCTCGCCGGTGTGCGTCCTGCAGTGTATCTCCAAATTGGAGTGACGCGTGAATCGTTTCCCGCACTCACCGCACGCGTGCGGCTTCTCGCCCGTGTGCGTCCGAGAGTGAGTGTCCAGGTTGGAGCGCTGTGTGAACCCCTTGCCGCACTCCTCGCACACGTGCGGCCTCTCACCCGTGTGCGTCCTGCAGTGTATCTCTAAATTGGACCGCTTGGAGAACGTCTTCGCGCACTCAGTGCACTTGTGTGGCTTCTCGCCCGCCGCCTTCGGCACTCTATGCCCTCCCATTTTATCCGCTGGTACAGAAATCTTCTTAAGCCTTACCCTCAGGCACAGCTTCTTTACAGTACATTCCTTCCGATTCACGGACGCTGCAGAGCCTTTAGGCTTCCTGCCACACCGCATGCAGCCTGGCGGTGTCTGCTGGCCGGTGCTTTTCTCTCTATCCAGCCGTGCTCCGAATCGTCCTCCAAAGTCCTCGTCGCACTCTTCGCAAAGCAGTCCCTTTGCACGTCCTTCATCGCCCGCAGTTTTCCAAAATGGAAAGAGAAAAAAAACACGTAGGCTCAATGTATATTAAAAAAAAGTCATTTGTGGCATGGTTTCAGCATTGTTAAATCAACATCACCCACATACTTTGTCCCATACTCTAGGGCAGGGCTCTTCAACTTTATTTATCCGATCGGCTGCATAATATAACTTGGATATTACTGGCAGGCCACGTGAGATCACGTGTCACCTGATGTCTTCATGTCATAGCGTCACGTGTACAGGAGGTATTATGACATCACATAGGGGTGTGACATCATAACGCCTCGACATTATCAGTGCGGGATCGAACTTATACTGAATGCATTTGCATTCAGTATAAGTTAGCCATTCTGGTCTATAAAGCTCTGCATGGTCTTGGACCAATGTACCTGCAGGCCTGGCTGATCTGTCATACATCTGGGGTTTATACACTACACTCTTCAGAGCAGGACCTGCTACTACTCTCCCAGTCTCGGCTCTTGCGCTCAATGCTGGGGGGGGGGCAGGCCTTCTCAAGTGTTGGCCCAAGAATCTGGAATGCCTTGCTGGCGGTGATCCGGCACGCTACGAGCCTCAGTGCTTTTTAGGAGGGAGTGCAAGGCTCACTATTTTATCATGGCTTTTACTTGACCATTATTTTATTGTCTTTGCAAATATTTTTTAGTGTAAAATGTTTTGATACCCCCTTGAGTGGAGGTGATATTACATTTAAATTTGAAATAAATACGGTTGACCGTCTTGCAGAAGAAGGAGAAGTTGAGATCAAAGGGAACTCACTTTCACCGATGTCTTCCTCCTCCTCTGATAGCTCGACCTCGACAACGTTCCTGTCACGAGCGTCGTCCACAAGTCCACGGGAGGCGCCCATCTGCTCTGGCTTCTCGCCGCCTCGCTCTCGCTCGGGTTTAACAATCCTCAAATCCTGAGCTGCAGTTTAGAGAGAGAAAAGAAGCACAATCGTTCACGATGTGGTTGTCTCGCAGCTATAAGAACAGGGCACACGAGGAGTTCAGCCTCCAAACTTCTACACAATGTAGTCTAGGGTGTTCACTTCAGTGGGGCTTTGCCTGGTAGGATGGGGATGGTTTAGTGTTGTATTTGTATGAAGTTTGGGTGATTTGTTTACCTTTCTTGAACTTTGCACCTTTGCCGTGGTTTTGCACTGTTTGTTGTTGTAATATTCTTACCCCGTGCCCCCCACTGGATATCTGTAAACAAAAGAGCTTTATAGCTCATCAGATTCCTCCAGTATAAATAAATATTCAGATGCTGAACTAATCAGCAGTTATTTATTTACAGCAGTGGATTTGAACTGCCACATTGATATGGACCAATGCTCTCTTGGTGGCAGAGTTGAATAATATTGATCGCTTGGTTGTCTTTTATTACTAACCTGGATCTTTATTGGGGGCTTACCTGATATGTTATAAAATAATAATACAGATCCAGGATAGCAATACAAAAAAACAACCAAAACAAGCCATCCACTCTATGAAGTGTTCGGCAATTAACTGAGGGGGCTAAACACGGAATAAACTCCTGAGGACCAGAACCTTAAGTCTTTGTTGAACTGGGCTGCCTCTAGACTGCCAACCATTGGTTCCCAGTAATTGAGTGCCACGGTGGCGAGGAGACGTTAACTTCCTTGCCTGGTATACAGGAGGTGGTGGGTTCGATGCCGACCCTGACGTCTGCTGCTGTATATTTGAAGTTTTCGCGTCTCTCTCTCTCTCACTCCCCTTGGTCGCGTGGATTTTTCTCCGGGGTTCTCCGGTTTTTCCCCTCCACATGTAGATTCAACATTCACGCATTCCCGATTATTTGGCTGCTACTATAACTGAACCTTATGGCGGTACCCCGGGGTACCATAGTACCCCGGCTCTCGCATAATGTCCGTGATGCAGTCATTTTTAGTCTGTTGATGGTAGGCGATGCGGCAATGGACTCATCTCGACAAGCTGAACACGATGCACTATTCACTGTTGAACTTTTCGATAACATATTTTTTATGCTGTATGTCATTTCAATATCGCGGAGTGGCACTGATTTCGGATTGGTACTCCAGTCGCAGAGTTAAGTACAACCCCTGGCAAAAAAATAATGTCCCAGAAATAAAATATTTAATTGCCTCGGCCATTTTGTATTATTTGGTACCCCGGGGTACCGCCATAAGTTTCAAATGTCCACATGATGACGACGATGATGAAAAACCTCACTTCGTTGAGCTATCATTCGTGATGGCCAATGTCGCTTATGAAAAAAAAGCGACATAGCAGCTCAGTGGGGACTTGCACTTGGTACAATAAGAAATATAAATACGTTTTAATTAGTTCGTGGAAAGCAGGTGTCAGAGAGTTATGGAGGAGACGCTGTCACCGACTCCCGATCGGTCTCACCAGCATCCTCACGTTTCACCACCACCGCCACGTCCGGACAGGCCGCGTGGCTCGCGTTGTCCTCATTCTCTTGTTTGATGGACGTCATTTCAATCCGAGAAGCCATCGTGCTGGGGAGAAAAACAAAAAAACAAGGACTATGCAGACACCCAAGTGGATGCCTAACGCATAACGCCAAGGTCAAAGATCCTAAATAGCTTGTTGGGGGCCGTCCATAAATGACGTCACGCACCTGGGGGGGGGGGGGTCAGACATTTGTGACGATGTGTGACGAGGGGGGGCGGGGTTTGAGAAATGTGACGTCACATCAAAATGCGCAACTTTAAATAAATATAGACAACACGTTCTACTTTATTAAATATACTTTTTAATAAATGTTTTCTCCTACAACATCAGAGTGCAGCGGCACATTAAATACGCACTGCAATGACAATAGTTTAAAGCGATTTGAAGCATGTTTTATATATTTTGGGGGGGGGGGGGGGGCAGAGCTTTGTGACGTCATATTTGAGGGGGGGGTCTGACTTTTTGTGACGCCGTGTGACTAGAGAGAGGAGGGGGAGCCAAAAATCGTCCAAAATCGCGTGACGTCATTTATGGACGGCCCCTTGGGGAAAATCGTTGTTTGCGAGCTCCTATTAAAGCCAGCGTGGATAGTACCGAACCTGGCCAACTTTTATCGACTGGACGTCTGTGGTGGGAAAAAGAGCTTTTTCGCTCATCAGATTCCTCCACTATAAATACAGGATTCTGATTCCGATCTCAGAACAAGCTATTTAGCAGAGAATTAAGAGGCAATGTGAATGTGGATTCACCTCTTGTGTAACAGCAGTGAGCACGGTGCAAGAGAGTGAATGGCGGTGTGAGTGTGAATTCGCCTCTCGTGGCAACAGAACAGGGTGCAAGAGAGACAGAGAGAGAGTGAATGGTGGTGTGAGTGTGAATTCACCTCTCGTCTTGAGTGAATTTCACCACCAACCTGCGGGTCGCTCCCAACGCAGCAGCAGCAGCGGCGGCGACCACGCAGCAAAGCGACGAGATGCGGAACAAGACGGAGGAGATGCGGGACAAGACGCGGAAGTGACGGCGGCTGCCAATCTTTTGAATCCCATCGAGAGAGACAAGATGCAGCCACAACACCCAGCAAGTTGTGTGTTCCAAGTCTAGGTTTTAGCGAATCTAAGGGGCCGTCCATAAATGACGTCACGCGATTTTGGACGATTTTTGACCCCCCCCCCCTTCGTCACAAAAAGTCAGACCCCCCCTCAAATATGACGTCACAAAGCTCTGCCCCCCCCCCCAAATATGCAATTAGGGGCCGTCCATAAATGACGTCACGCACCTGGGGGGGGGGGGCAGATCTTTGTGACGTAATATTTGAGGTGGGGGGGGTCTGACTTTTTGTGACGCCGCGTGACGATGGGGGGGGGGGGTCATAAATCGTCCAAAATCGCGTGACGTCATTTATTTTAAACTGTGAAACTAAAGTATTTTTTTTAGTTTTATGAAGCCCCCCCCCCCACCTTAGCTATGAAGCTCTTTTTCAGGAGCCACCTATCACAAATTATAGCTCAACGAAGTGGCCAAAGTATCATTGTGTGGGCATTTATATCAGCCGACAAATACTCGAAACGTGCGATGCCGATTTGAAATTTGGAGGGGAAAAACCGGAGGCCTAAAACAAAATCCACGTGATCACGGAAATAACATGCCAACTCAAAACATACAACAGGGGTCAGGGTCGGGATCGAACCCACGACCTCCTGTATACCAGACGAGGTAGTTAACATTTCCTAGCCACCGTGATGATGATGAAACGCAGACTGAAAATAGCAGAGGTGGGACAAAGTCATTGTTATGCAAGTCCAAGTCGAGTCGCAAGTCATCAAATTCATGACTCGAGTCTGACTCGAGTCCAAGTCACATGACTCGAGTCCACATCTCATAGGTGGGACAAAGTCATTGTTATGCAAGTCCAAGTCGAGTCGCAAGTCATCAAATTCATGACTCGAGTCTGACTCGAGTCCAAGTCACATGACTCGAGTCCACACCTCTGGAAAATAGACAGCAGTAGGCAGTGTCAGGGTCTGGATCGAACCCACGACCTCCCTTATACCAGACGAGGTAGTTAACATCTCCTATCCACCGCGGCACCCACTTAAGGATCACGAGCGGGTAAGGGAGGGACGGGAAGGAGTGGAGGGGCGATGGGAGGGAAAAGAATGAAGGGGATTGGTAGCTGGGAATGGGAAGACAGCGATTACGGAAGAGGGAGGGAATGGGAGAGGGGGCCGTTGAGATAAAATGAGGGAACGTCGGCAGGAGTAATACGGAGAAAGCTGTGGATGAAGGAGGGAGCTGCGTGTGATGGAGAAAAGGTTGGGACCCTTACCTGTCTCCGGGTGTTGGGGAGAGAGCTGTGGAGAGAGAGAGCTGTGGAGAGAGAGAGAGCTGTGGAGAGAGAGAGAGCTGTGGATGAAGGAGAGAGCTGGGTGTGATGGAAAAAGGGCTGAGACCCTTACCTGCTCTGGCTGTTGGTTAAGAGAATGCTCACTACACCTTCATACAAAGACCTCAATAACGGTGCCTATGCCTTGCATCTGTTCCGCAATCTTCCGTGTTCCTCTCTCTGGTCTCATAACGTAATTCCAAACATCCATTGTTTGGAATTACGTTGATATATTTTGTTTTTCGTCTGTGTCCACGCTTCTCAACCACATTGCCATAGCACTCATGGAAACAGAACATTGTAAATGAAATGTATGCAATTAACATTGGCCAACCAAAATAGATGCTTTTGCCATTGAAAATTGGTGGCAAAGGCCTAACAGAAACCAGTTTAAATACCTCGAGTTCGTCTTGAGAAGGGACGGTGGAGTGGAAACACGTGCAAGGAATCTGATTAAAAGTGGCTGGCGTGAGTCGAGAGAAGGGACTGGAATTCTGTGACAAGCGAATGCCTTGGGTATCGAAAAGCAAGAATCCACAAGTGTAGCTGACCAGTCACGATGTATGGGATCTGATTTGTTTTTCCTTGGAATGTAGGATGTCTGATACGTCGGGTGATGTCATCTTCTTTGGTTTCCATCCCTCATGCCTGGACCGATTTGCAATGGTGCTGTGATGTGGCCTCTTGTTTGCGTGCGCGATCTATAGGACGGCGTGTCTTATCATGAGGTAAGGCATGTAGGGGATTGGTGTTTGAGCTGTTACATTGGTTAAAGTATATTCTGGGTGGTACGAGGTGTTGCTCTGGATGGTCCATTGGCTGGACACTAAAACCATTATATGCATACATATTTTTTTAATGGACAGAAATGGATATTTTTTTAAATGTTTTATTTAATACATAGATTTTTCAGAATCCAGTTGTGGTCTTGGGGTTAAGCCACGTGTCGAGGAGATCTTCTCTCAAGCTTTTCCTATGCACAGCTCTCGGGCATCTTAACTAATTGAAGTGAGATATCTCACTGGGTCTCCGCCAGATTACATGCTGTCGTGTTTTCTGACTGGTTGTTTTCGTTGGGTATGTCCAAGAATTCACTTCAACTCCGGAATATCCCCGCAGGCGAACTCGGCAAAGGTTTGAGAGAGGATACGCTCAACACCTGGGCTAAACTGGAAGACCAGACTTGGATTTGTTTCCCATTCATTTGCCACATCTTATAAATACATGGGTAAAATATAAAATAACTAAAAGCTAAAACCATTCACAATTTAATCCAAATGGAAAAAAAATATCTTACAGATTTCTGCTCAGCAGTGTGTTCAAGAATGCCTAATTCAACTACGACTCTTCCACAAGTGTATTGATAGCGATGCAGGCTTAAAAAAATGTACACTGGAACCCAACATCCCAGCAAAGATCATCCTACATAGAACTTCCCGTTCATTTAGTTATCTTCTCCCACCTCTCCAAACGTCTCTCCCTCAATACCATTTCAAATAACTCCGGAAGTATTTAATGTGGAATCACACACGATAAGCTCAACCCTCTAATCCAATCGATACAAATTCCATTACAGAGACTGACCTGCATTGTCAAAGACCAATATCTCTATCAGGCCATGGATTCTTCGTGTTTTTTTCCCCCCTCACGAATGCTTTAGACACCATCAACTAGCCTCTCCTATGTACCCTGAGTAAACTGTAACCAGTTGTTGCTCCGCTAGTCCATATGAACATAGCCTAGCTCACCAATTTTCAGGATGATATCCATGACGGTGTGCAATATCTCTGCTTTATTGACCTAATCAAGAACCATGATACCATCAGCCATCGGCCAGAGCTCCCACATTCTTGAACATATTTTTGACCAGTTTGTTTGAGCTCTCCATGGCCGTACCAGAGGAATGTTGCATCTGGTACGGATTCAATGGCAGACTGATCGATGCCTGGGTGCGGTCAAGGGATGGCTCTGATTGGTCAACCATGTTATGTAATACTTATGACCTGGTAATTGGTGCTCGCTCTTGATAAGTTGGAGACTCCTGCTGAACCTGCAGCATTACAGCTTATTCTCCATTATATATGCCACGAGATTTCAATCATCATAGACTACCACAAGAACAAAACACATTCATACGTGAATGAAATTGTAATCCCAATTTCATTCAAACATTTCGAGAAGGTGCATTGCTGCTTATCGAATACATTTAGTTGAGAGTACACGGTGAGACAATAGCAACTGGATGTCCCTGGTTTGGCGTTATATATAAAGTAACGTTCACCATAACTTTGAATCGAGACAAAACCGTGATTCGGGGCTCTCACTCCGGAATGTGCGTCAGAGAATGTTTCCTTAACGAGGAGATTCGTGAAAACCCCCTCCCGCACTCCTGGCATGCGTGCGGCTTCTCGCCGGCGTGCGTTGCGGAGTGCAAGACTAACTGGGAGCGTTGTGCGAAGCCCTTGCCACACTCGCTGCACACATGCGGCCACTCGGCAGTGTGCGTGATACAATGCACCTTTAAGTGCTCTCGCCGTGTAAATCCCTTCCCGCACTCGTCACACACGTACGGCTTCTCGCCGGTGTGCGTCCTCGTGTGCTTCTCCAAGTTGGACCGATGCGCAAACCCCTGGCCGCACTCCTTGCACACGTGCGGCTTCTCGCCAGTGTGCGTCGCAGAGTGCAGGTTTAACTGAGAACGTTGCGCGAAGGCCTTCCCGCACTCATGGCACACGTACGGCTTCTCGCCGGTGTGCGTCCTCGTGTGTTTTTCCAGGTTGGAACGGTGCGCGAACCCCTTCCCGCACTCCTTGCACACGTGTGGCTTTTCGCCGGTGTGCGTCGCAGAGTGCAGGGTTAATTGAGAACGTTGCGCGAAAGCCTTCCCGCACTCGCTGCACGCGTACGGCTTCTCGCCGGTGTGCGTCCTCGTGTGCTTCTCCAAGTTGGAACGATGCGCAAATCCCTTCCCGCACTCCTTGCATATATGCTTCCTCCCATCGGTAGTCACTGTTGTGCAAAGTGCGGCGCCTTCGAGTGTCTTCCCGCACCGCGTGCAGGCTTGAGGGGTCTTGCTGCTGGCGCGTTTTGCTTTGAAGCGTCTGCCTTCCCCACACTCCTCGCACAGGGGTTCCCACTTGTTCGCTTCATCTGCTGCACAGTTTAAAAACGCAAATGCATAGTCACATTAATTGACACGAGAAGAACAGACAGATATAGCAGAAATAGTAAAATACTGGATCAAGTACTGGCCGGTAACGTCAACCAAAATACTGATAGTATATATTTACGTATGTTTAACTTCTTCCGCACCCATACGTGGCCAACCGTGCTAATCGGAGGTGCGGGGTAAGGACAAGAAACTAAACACGAAAAAGCAGTTCTAAAGAAATGAGTTTTCAATCTAGATGATGATTTAAAAGTGCATTGCTCCAGTGACTTCCTAATATCGGAAGGAAGAGCGTTCCAGACGGCCACAGAAGCACATCTGAATGCACGCGATGCAGTGGCCGTCTTTGTCTTGTTGACTATGGAGCGTGCGTTGACTAATCCAAAGCTGAGGAGCCCTGGTCCATGGTTTTGGCTCGATACCCAACATCAGCAGCAGTGCAGCAGTGAGGGCGTTCTTCCGCGATCGTGTGGATGCTAGGGCGGAAGAAGAATTGACCCAGATCTGGAGCACAACCACGTGCGAGGAATTGCAACAAGTGATGCACATGGTCAGGGTAGGGGTCAGCATTTCCACAGCAGATCGTAGCACAATGGGGTGCGAAATTCGAGTAGTTTGAACTGATGAGTCGTCGACCAGCACCCCCCTTCTTCAGCACATTGCTGGGCCGAGTCTGCTGGTGAGTCCCACAGCAGTATCAGTAAAGTTTGGGGGAGATAGAATTGGGTTTGTCGATCCAAGCCAAGAGAAGTATCTGTTATAACCCCCCCGCCCCCCATTCTCCAGAGAAGAGGAATTGCTTGACCAGACCGCTCGGCTTGCTCATCTGGAGTACCGGGAGAACCGGGCTCAGCCGCAAACAGCCAGGCAACAGCAGCAGAAGTCGCAGCATCGCCATCGCAAGATGTTGTTGCTATTGTTGTTGTTGCAGTTGCTATTGTTGCTCCTGTTGTAGTTGCTGCTGTTGCTATTGTTGTTGTTGCTGCTATTGTTGTTGTTGCTGCTGTTGTTGTTGCTGCTGTTGTGTACACCTTTGATCAATGCCTGGTAAGGCTCACTGAGGTTGGTGGTACTTCCCTGGTTGGTGTATTAAGACACGGGGAGTTTAGGACACACACCGGTGTATTCAGATACCCACCACCACCGGTGTTGTGTGGAGCTGTGTCTGGGGCATAACTGGGCATGGCGATAAGCCCGGCCCACTGAATAAAGACACCCCATGATCCCGTTATCTGACATGATGTGGTACGTCATACCGATTTGGAAAAACAATGGGATGTCAAACAGGTCAATGCCCGATTCACAAATGCGAAGTAAGCATCATCCCAGTGTTCTGCTACCCCCTTGATGCAATTATCTGGCTCGTTAACCACCTTAATGTAAATAGCCGTTGCTCTACGTTAGTATCAGCCGTACGAAGGGTGAATTCCATGAGGTCGTTTATTCACCTCTTTCCATAGATTCCAGTCGAAGAACATCTGGAATATGACTGCAAGGAAACCATGACATAATCTCTGCGATGCGATCAAAGGCAACTCACCTTCCTCCCCAATGTCCTCCTCCGACAACTCCACCTCAATGAAGTTCTGGTCTGGAGTGTAAAAATATCCACGGGAATCCCCCATCGTCTCTGGTGGCCCACCGGCTCCTTCATCTTTAATGATCTTCAGATCGAGAGCTGTAATCAAGGAAAAAAAACGCGCATCGTGGTCTGTGATGGAACAGGAGATCGAATGCATAAAACACAAGGCACTCAAAACTGGTCAGCCAGAGATGTTTCTTCTTAAAACTCTTATTATCATTTAAGTTTTATAACACGCTGCACGGAGTTCGCTCCTCGCTGTCCAAGGGAGAGAACGACTCTAGAGGCGTGAGGAGGAACCACGGTAAAGTGGGCAGCCACCCACGTGGCTGACAAACGCTCCCCCACTATCAATTGATCCTTCATAGTCATATTTTTTTAACCGTACTGATACTCCGATTAGCACGGTTGAATACGTAAGGTGCGAAAAAAATTTAACATATATATACGTAAAGACAACATTAACCGTCTGTATGTAAAACTTATTTCGCACCGTACGTAATCAACGGTGTTAATCTTAAAGGCTTCGGGGGCTACGTGGGTGTCTTTGGCACAATCTTCTCATTGCTTCGCTCCTCCTACCGATGAGACAGGACTCTTACCGTTCTCCTCCACTTCAGTTTTCACCACAATCCTCCATTTCTTATCGCCCAGCCTCCAGTCATCTTCTTGCTTCACGACTGTCCCTGCACATGCATGGTGCAATTGACACTCCACACAGTTAAAATGCAATGCAAGTTTCTCAAGATGCTGCACAGAAGAATGGGCACAATTGTAAGATTTGAATCACACCACGTGTTCGGCCACGTAAAGTTGCACAGTTGCAAAATGATTTTTGTTTAAAAGATTAAACATACAATACTTACAAGTCGGAAACCTGTTTCAATTCAAATCTGCTCCATTACAATCAGCGTATCTCCATTCTGCCATCTCTGTCCTCATTTAAACTGACTCTGTTTTTAAAATCACGAAAGTTTAAAAAGTGTGAATGTAATTTTACAACGTAATTGCTATTTATTTTTGTAATCTATAATTGTGGAATGCTGTGATGCTTTCTGCCAGTTAAGTCGCCCTTTAAAAAAAAGAGCTTCTTAGCTCTACGGGCTTTACTCGGTGGAAAATCAACTTCTGAATTCTCATTGATAAGTCATTGGACAGGAGGTTAAGTCACCTACGATCATTGCAGATGTCACGCGATAAACGGGGTACTTACCTGCACTAGCAAACATCCACCAGTAGGGTGTGATGTGTGGGCCATCAAGGTTCCCCAGACCCCAAGAGGAGGGCTGGGGGAAGATTCCAGGTCTCTCTGGAACTCTCTGGAAGGGAGGCGTGGCCAGGGGCATGGGGACCCTGGCAGGTGCATCAAAGCCGGATCCCTGACCCGGGTTTGGCAGTGTTCCTCAAGCCGAAGACTGAAGACCGGGCTTAGAGTAGGACCCAGAGACCCCCAGATCCGCTGTCTTTCTAAGGGCCGGGACTGAGGTGGGACAGTGGTCGGATCTTGGGTACCCCCAGACCCGACATCCTTGTAAGGGCTGGGACTGAGTGGGCCAGTGGCCGGGACCCGAGGACCTTGGCTGGGTCGGGTCAGGATAGCCTCCCCTAGGGCCCCTAGCCGGAGGGCTGAGTGCAGAGTAGTCCCCAGTGTGAGTGTGAGGAGGTATGATAGCCCGGAGGCCATACCTCCCCAGGTAGCGGGTGTAAGGGGTCGTTACCCCTTTGTGTTAGAGACCCTGTACACTAGTGTTGTTAAATAAAAGTGTCGCCTCAACTACCGGCTCCCCCTCGTCCTTGGACTCACTACACAGTGGCAGAGCCAAAAGGTGAGCAGGTGGATTTGGGTGGGTTCGCGAGGGGACTAACACCATGGCTTGGAGATACCGAGCTAATCGCCACTGCTCAATTCCTGCAACTGAACCGGCCTCTCAGGTAAAATCTGAGTTGAATTTAGACTTAAAACTTTCGTGACTGCAGGAATTCATATTTTTGGTTCTTTTGGTAAAGTCACGTAAATAGAAGAACCAAGAATCCTGAGTTGAATGTCCCGAGACCAAATCAACAATGTGCGTTGTCTTTTGCGATCAACTAAAACGTCGCTGCTTGCACGCGGGGCTTGGGGATCAGAGTTCTGGTGACAATGCGGAATGTTTCAGACGAAGCAAGCTGGGGATTTAAGCATGCTATGCTGCGGTGTCAATCAGTGCTGCAATTAAGTTATCTGAGTAACGTGATGGCAGCTGATGATTTCATGCCGACTCACCGACGTCTTCATGCTTCACCGTTGTGCCGGGACACATCGCCGGGCTTGGCTCCTCTTCACTCTCTTGTTTGATGAAGGGCAATTCAAAGTTCGAAGCCATCTGGAGGAGCAAAAGGAAATGCAGCATGGCTGTGCCGCTTCATCCACGATTTACTGCCGTTCACGGCTGGAATCCAGGATATGTATAATTCTGTTGTCATGTCGTCCAAGCGCAGCGAGGACGAATGCGCAGAAGAAACAAAACTTTGAAACTTTGATTAGCGCATCGTGTAGAGCTCGTCAAGAGGAATAGATTGTCGTATCGTTCGCCATCAACAGACATAAAATGACGTCACAACGCAGTTTATGTGAGAACCGGGGGACTTATGGGACCCCGGGGTCCCACCATAAGATTCAAATACTCTAAACGCGTGTTTATACATCTGGAGGGGAAAACCGGAAGACCCGGAGAAAAATACAAGCGACCACGAGGAGAGAGACGCAGACTCCAAATATACAGCGGCAGGCGTAAGGGTTGGGCTCGAACCCACAACTTCCTCCATACCAGGCGAGGTAGTGAACATCTCCTAGCTACCGTGATGATGATGAGAAAGAGAGACGCAGACTCCAAATATACAGGAGCAGGGAGTGTCAGGGTTGGGATCGAACCCACGACCTCCTCCATATCAGGCGAGGTCGTCAAAATCTCATAGCCACCGTGATGATAAGAGAGACACAGGCTCAAAATATACAGCAGCAGGGAGTGTCAGGGTTGAGATTGAACCCACGACCTCCTCCATACCAGGCGAGGTCGTCAAAATCTCATAGCCACCGTGATGATAAGAGAGACACAGGCTCCAAATATATTGCAGCAGGGAGTGTCAGGGTTGGGACTGAACCCACGACCTCCTGCACACCAGGCGAGGTAGTTAACATCTCCTAGCCACCGTGATGATGCTGAGAAAGAGAGACACAGGCTCCAAATACACAGCAGCAGGGAGTGTCAGGGTTGGGATTGAACCCATGACCTCCTGCATACCAGGCGAGGTAGTTAACATCTCCTAGCCACCGTGATGATGCTGAGAAAGAGAGACACAGGCTCCAAATACACAGCAGCAGGGAGTGTCAGGGTTGAGATTGAACCCACGACCTCCTGCATACCAGGCGAGGTCGTCAACATCTCCTAGCCACCGCGGCGCCCGAACGAGGAGTCCGAGACGAGATCGAGGGGGCTGCGTGACCGCTCCTAAATGTAGCTGCCGCACCAGCAGCTGCTGCTCACGAAGGCAGCTGGCAAGCGCCGCCCTGACATTCGATTTCTCCCGCTCTCTCTCTATCTCTTTACCGCGTCTCTCTTGCGTCCTCGTTTTTCTCTCTTCCCTTCCTCTCCGTGTCTCCTCCTTGCGTCTCGGCGTCTCTGTCTCGCTGCCGTATCCCCCCCTCTGTGTCAACAGCGTCCGTGCGCGGTCCGTCTGTGGCCACCTCCACCCTCGCGTCCCCCTCCTCTGCCGTTGACCACCCAGCAAGCGACAAGATGGAGCGACAAGACGGTACTCACCACCACCACCCCCCTCGTTACTCACCCCCCCTTCCATTACCCCCCTCCCATTCTCACCCAGCAAGCGACAAGATGCAGCAACAAGACGCCTCAATTTACGTGTCCCGAGGCGACGTCACGGTTATTCCCATCCACTGAAGTTCTCTCTGCTCCCCCACACCTCGTTTTATTCAAATCGCGCCTCAAGACGTAACTTTTTTAAAAGGATTTAAAAACATGCATGTTGGATAATTTATTTTGAAGTACCCCGTGAGCCAAGAAGCTCATAAATTGGGTTACATCAACAAAAAACAATGCCGCTTCTCCAACAAACGCAACAAGTCACAAGTAAAATAAATCAATAATAAACCATAACAGATAAGATAAATAGTTCACAATGCCCACATCACGACTCCATCAAATGTAAACATTTAAAACTCTCCGGCAGACCATAACAACCTCTAAATGTCCACCTGATAAGCCACTTCGTTGAGCTATAATTTGTGATAGCCAGGTCACTTCTGAAAAACAGCTCAGTGGGCCTTTACCTGATAAAATAAAAAAGAGTTAATGAAATATTTTAATATTTTATTAATTAAAATATAAAAAAATTTGTCAAAAACAAGTTTTTCAATGCAAACACTTGTATTTGCACTCAAAAGTAGAAAATGCATTATTTTCACCTCAGAAATGAATCAAATATGATGTGCTCAATAAAAGTGGGTGGCTTGCATAAATGTAAAAAGAATATCGAAAGGAAACCACCCACTATTCAGCACGTCAAATTTGATTAATTCTGGCGTCAAAAGAGTGTATTTTCTCCTTTTGAGTGCAAATAAAGTGTGCATTGAAAAACGTATTTTTTACCAATTTTTTTATATCGTGAAAACTATTTTAAGCACATTCCTGCAGAGGGAGCTGGTAGGAACGTTGGGTTGCTCGGTCAATGGCCAGGGTCAACGGCGGCATGGTGTATTCCGCAAATATGGCCGACTGTGAGGGCGGGTACAAGCCGGCGTGAGTAGGTTAAACGTTGAGTTTTATAAGGGCACCACGGCGTGACCAGCCCCTCCCCACCCAGCCGAACCCCCCCTCACCCCCCACCCAGCCCCACCCTCCCCACCCAGCCGCTCCCCACCCTCCCCTCCCCACCCAGCCCCTCCCCACCCTCCCCACCCAGCCCCTCCCCACCCTCCCCTCTCCACCCAGCCCCACTCCTCCCATTTTTGGATGCACTACGGACGACACAATAATCCCCTGTGGGCTGGTGGAACCAGGTGGTTCCTACCAGTACTATTTAACTGCTATTTTATTTTACCAGGTAAGGCCCACTGGGGCTATTTATATGTTTTTCTGAAGCGACCTGGCCACAAATGAGATGCCAATGAAGTGGCTTATCACGTGTAAATGTAAATCAGCCATATATTCTAAGCGCACGTTTCTAAATGTGGAGGGAAGAAAACTAACCAGAGGACTCAGAGATAAATCCACGCGATCACGGGGAGAACACGCGTGAAAGTTGCCGTCTTTCCACTCCTGTGACGTAAGAAACCCACGAGGAGCGTATGGCGTCAGCGGTTCCCCGGACATCCTCGAAGCAGCGGCGGCTTTTGGCTGGCCATCGCACAAAGACGGTCATCGCATCACTCGCGTTCAGATGCGCTTCTGCGCCCGTTTGAAATGCGCTTATGTTCCGATATTAGGAAGCCAATGGAGTAATGCACTTTTACGTCATTTCGATTTAAAACTAATTTGGCTAGAACTGCTTTTTGTGTTTAGTTTGTTGTCCTTCCCCCGCACCTCCGATGAGCACGGTTGGCTACGTACTGTGCGAAAGAAGTTCAATATACATACAAGGCAATGTTCCTGGGGTGATCTATTAAGACAATCAGAATCGTTATCTGGCCGTTATCCCTCAGTTATGGCCGTTTCCCCTGCAGGTTCCGTTTATTTCCGACTTCCCATACACGGCACGCATTGGTGAGATCTAAGGATGAAATGCACCACTTGACCAATTTCAATTAATATTTATTCTTATGTAGAGCTATATATGTCAGACGCAAGGCATTAAACTCAATTGTGAACTGAAGGCAAGTGCTGCACATAAAGCCTGGGTAAGATTTACGTATGTTCTTAGTTCTTGTTAAAGACTGGCAGCATGCAAAGTTTTGTACTAGCAGTTACATTGGGGAAACGAAGCGACATGCCTCGGACCGTGTTCGTGAGCATAAGGCAGATTTAAAACACGGTAGGACCAATACTTCTGCCGTGGCTGATCATTATTTTAATGCGGCTGGCTCACACGAAATTGATTTCTCTAAGACGATGGTACTTTGCAAGCCCACTGGCTATCAACAAAGATTTGTTCATGAAGCCATCTATATATACAGACACAGACAATTTCAACTGAGAGGATGGTTATAAACTCAGCAATCATTGGAAAGATATCATCAACCACTTTGGGTCATGACTTGATTTGTGTTTTCTTGTCAAGGGAGCACAGGTCATGTCATGACTTGATTTGTGTCGTTTTCTTGTTATCTTACCCCAGGGCACATATGCCCCGCCCACTTCGTTCTGACACCGAGACGTTTTGTGGCACTGCATATTCCGTGTTTCACATTGGTGCTCCCTGACCCCAGGGCATATATGCCCCGCCCACTTCGTTGCGCTTGTGCCACGCCCATTTTTGAAAACTTTATAAATGGTTGCCTTTGGTAACCTTCTCCCTCTTTCCTCCTGTAGACGATCGCTTGTGTTGTGATCGAAACGTTGTGGTTTTATTTTTAATTTTATTTTTATTACCGAAAGTACCAAGAATAAGTCTACATTATAGACTGCCAGTACACTCACCAAACTTAAGAACCAGGCTACAGTCTACATTAGTGTTTTTTGTTTTTTTTTATTATTTTTCTTTTTATTCACTTTATTTTTCTATCTGTGACTTTATCGGAATAACCAAAGAATATGAATTCCTGCAGTCACAAAAGTTTAGAGTAAAAATTTACAGGAGTTAAGATGTTAAAACACCAAATATACACCGACTATTGCAAGGCATCATCATGTTTGCATTCACCACACATCATGCGTGTGGTATAATGTTGTGCATTGTACTTGAAATTGATTGGCCTACACCAGAGACAGCCTTCTTCATAATTCTGTCTCACCTGGTTTCAGACCATAGAACAATGGCAAAAGGCGGACAGCACAAGGGCAATGCAAATATCAAAGCATGTATTGCTCGGATTGAGCAAAAAAACTATTCCAATACGGCAGCATTGCAAACAGAGTCAAGGTAAGAGGTTAATAAAGTTGTTTTTTTTTTCTTCTTCAGCATATCATTGCTGGGCAAGACATCACGGCGTGATATCCCCCGGGAAATTGTACAGCTTGCGATGCTCAAGAGTCTTTCTTAAAATATCATTGTTTGGTGTTGGTGTTGCGAAGAGACGGGCACACAGGTGAACTGTGCGTGACTACATTGCAGTCCCTTGCCCATTGAAGCGATCTGGTGAGATACAAAAACATTTTTTTTTTATCATATCCACTGTGGGTATTTGTTACCGGGTATATGCAACGAGTAATGTACCATGTTTGAGACTTCGCTAAACGTCAACGGGCAGAGAAGGTGCAGGAAGTCGGAACAAAACAATTGAGCGAGTCAGCTCCCAGCCGCTAACGAAGGACGTTGTGACCCAGCGTGGAAGAGTCGGATAATAACAAATTACTCCATACTCGAGGTTGCTCTCTCGAGAGAGCTCCGTCTAGTGGAGGAACTTCTGCCAGCAGTGTCGTGAGCAAGCGATTGCAGGCGGGGAGCAATAGATCAGCATTCATGTCGCGCCACCCGTCTTTACCCAGGTCCACCTGGGGAAACGAATGATCCTATACGCAGAATAAATTCTCAGAGAAGCTTCGTGAGAAGACCCTCAAAGAATCCGAGTCAAAGTCCCAAAGCCGAGAATGAACAGCCCGAAGATCACATTGCAGTCGGACCAGCCCTTCGAATCCTCCAACTCAATGTCGAAGGCCTGTCGGCAGCCAAGCGCAGTCTCATTGAAGTCCTTGCTGCCCAACGCTCTGCTGATATCATCTGTCTGCAAGCTCTACTCAGCGTGGAAAAGGCTGGTTTCCGCAAGGGGCTGTTCTGGCCCTCACCACTTACATCGAAAATGGCTTCCAAAAAAACCTGAAAACAGGTGTCTTCCTCGACCTAACGGCTGTCTGTGACACCGTCTGGCACACTGGCCTCCTCCCAAAGCTGTCACGGTCCCTCCCCGACTGGGCAACCAAAATCATCACCACACTACAGAGCAAGAGACGTTTCAGAGTTAACCTCGGAGAGACAACGAAGCACATGGAAGAGACAAATCCAACGGTCTCCCTCAAGGCTCAATGCTGACCCCCACCCTGTGCAATCTCTACACAATTGACCTCTCAGAAACCACCTCCAGAAAATGAATATACCCTGACGACATCTGCTTGATAACGCAAGCTCCCAACTTCGACACCCTGGATCAGACCCTAAACGAGGATACAGCCAAACTCGAACAATACCGCAACACATGGCGATTCAAACTAAGCTCGGCAAAAACTGTGTCCAGTGCAGTTCACCTCTACAACGAAAAGGCCAATGAAGAGCTTAACATCCAGATGAACAACTACAAGCTACAGCACCGCCTCACCCCCCACATACCTCGGGGTGACGCTGGACAGGTTACTCCCCTTCTGGGAGCACCTGAGAACAACAGCAGCCAAGGTCAAAACCAGGAACAACTTCCTCTCCAAACTAGTTGGCTCAAAATGGGGGCACCGCGACCACCACCCTCCATACCTGAGCACTGGCACTCTCATTCTCAGCAGCAGAATACTGTGCTCCTGTCGGGTCAAGGTCGTCAAACACACACACACAAACATAGTCGACACACAGCTAAACATCACCATGTGCATGGTCACTGGCGCACTACGATCCACTCTGCTTCCCTGGCTCCCTGTCCTGGAAAACATCACACCCACAATAACCCAAAGTGATTGACAAAGTCCGCAAACTTCCCGCAACTGCCGCTCCAAAAGGACCTCTTCAACTCACCAAAGATGACGCCTCCCCTCAAGAAAGCCGACTTGGAGAGAGCCACTCACGACTTCAACACAAATCTCACCTGGACACAAGAACGGGAGCTGGCAAATAGGTACCTCATTCTTGATTTGAAGCTTTCGTGACTGCAGGAATCCATACTCTTTGGTTTTTTCGGTAAAGTCACGTCGGTAGAAAATAAAATAAATCACGACGTTTCGGGCGCAACACAAGCGTCCATCATCAGGTGACCAGGTGATTAGGTGATGATGGACGCTTGTGTTGCGCCCGAAACGTCGTGATTTATTTTATTTTCTACCTACGTGACTTTACCGAAAGAACCAAAGAGTATAGGTACCTCATTACTACCCCCACACAACAGCAGCCCCCTGGTTTCAACCTCCCCAGGAAGGAGTGGTCCACCCTCAACAGCTTCAGAACTGGTCACGGTCCAAGCCTCGCCAAACTTCGCCGAAGGGGCATGAGAGCAAAGCCCCCCCCCCGCCCCCATGTGCCTGTGGGGTGAAGCAAACCTTACACCACATCCTAGAAGTCTACCAAATCCACAAACTCAGAGAGGGCCTACTCAACATAGCAAACGCTTGGCTTATGGACTTTCCATTCGCTAAATAATACAATTGCAGGGCTGCACCTTTATATTTTTCCTTTTAGTTTTCGTACTTCTTTTTCCCTTTCTTCTTTTCATCTATTTGTTTTATTCTTTCTTTTTTCTTTCTTGCCTTTTCATATTTTTCCCCCTTCTTTCATTAATCCCCCCCCCCTTTTCTCTTCAAGCAAAGGTGAGATAACTTGCGTCACCAACAAGGGAAGGGAAAAACAAGGGATAATTTTGGGCCGACTATACACGCCTTCCTCCTATCCCCACGAGAATCGGTTTGGCCGCAGGTTGCTAAGCTTTGGTTTCGCACCTCTCTCGTGTTTTTAAAAGACGACCCCTCAACGACTCGGCTGTCACATCTCGTGTCGAAGAGACGCAGACGCGGCGATTCGTTGTAGCAAGCGGCGTCCAATGCCGAGTGACATACACAACTAGAGAACATCGCTTAAGACCCACACATCGCGTTTCATTATTTATTCATTGCCAAGCAACAACAACAAAGTTATCATATTTAACAAAAACTATCGTCCGCATTAACAAATCGTGTTTTTACGAGGTAAGTATTGCTCCCCAGGAATGCGTGCATACATATGTGTTTATATAGGTGTAGCTTTATATATAGTGGACATATTTTGAACAAAAGTATATATTGAGTATTGCTAAGTTTCCACACGTATGTACGTGATGACTCAGGCATTAGTACAAATAGGCGAGGCATCAGAACGGTACGATGTCAGGACAGGCATTCGTCCAGGTTGTATTTTGACTCAATGTTGTGCTTGATTATAAATTCACTAACACCGTGTATGTATGTATGTTGAACTTCTCCACATCGTACATAGCTAACCGTGCTAATCAGAGGTGCGGCGGAAGACCAACACACTAAATACAAAAAGCAGATCCAAATAAATGAGTTTTCAATCTACATTTAAGAGTGCAAAGCTTCAGTGTTTTCCTAATATCTGAAGGAAGAGCGTTCCAGACGGCCGCAGAAGCACATGTGAAAGTGCGCGATACAGTAACCGTCTTTGTTCGATGGCGAGCCAAAAGCCACTGCTGCTGCGAGGATGACCCGAGTTTGCATGGTGGTTTAAAATGAATGCGGTTCGCAGAATATGAATGGGATTCGCAGAGTAGAAAAGCCAGGAATCAACACAGATAATAGTAATGCACGCATTGGGTTCATGTTTAGAGTAGATGCAGATGATGCAGGTTTTCTGGCTAGGACGTTGGCTTGAGCCATGCGGCTGTTGACAGTCTTATGCACTGAGGCTGGCCACTGGGATCTGAAGGTCCGAGCTTTCCTTGGGCAAACTGAATGATGTTGAGATATAAGTAGGGCTCCTGTAGGAGGACGGTAAGTTCCAGCGGTATGAGAGAATGGTGGGTGGTAGAATACTTTGTGTTAGGCAGCAGTGTTCATAACGCAATGTTCATCCTTCCCCCGCACCTCCGATTAGCACGGATGGCTAAATACGTTGAGAAAGAAGGCCAACATGCAAACAGGTGGCTGTGAGATTTAATCTTTTTAAACTTATCTAGATTCTATAATTGCTTTTTTACCCTTTTATCTGGCAACAAAGCTCACACCTTTTCACAAAGAGTCATGTTTGCATTGACCACAGTACCTGCGGTCGGAATGCAAACAAAAAACACTGTCCTTGAAATTGATTGGTCCACACCCGAGACAGCTTTTCTTAGAGCCTAGTCTCACATGGTTTTGGACCAGATGACGCCAAAAGGCGCACAACTCAAAGACAATGCACCATCAGAGTATGAGAGCTCGGGGTAAGCATTTAAGCATAAAGAAGGTTCCAATGGTGTTATCTAGATTCATATCGCAGTGCCTTATTCCAAAGCACTTTACAACATTTAAAACCATTGTACACAAAATGATAGTGGTTGAGATTTTAAAAAGTAGGGCGATAATTCAAAGTGGTAGTGTAGTTATGGTGACAGGAGAAGAGGTCGCAGAGGTTAAAAAAGGGGTTGGGCTTGTTACAGGGGTAGTCATAGGGGTAGTTATAGTGATAGGGGTTGGGGTAGTTATAGTGACAGGGGTAGTTAAAGTGATAGGGATAGTTAAAGAGTTTGGGATAGGGGTAGTGATAGGGGTTGGGGTAGTTATAGTGACAGGGTAAGTTAAAGTGATAGGGGTAGTGAAAGAGTTCGGGATAGAGATTGGGATAGGGGTAGCTGGAGATTAGGCAGTAGCAATAGCAGGATGGGCTAGGGGAGAAGAAAAGGAGGTTGTTCTGATGGAGGAATATAAGCTACAAGTCGGTGTTGTTGTTATAGTGAAGATGGGCGCTCTGTGTGCTGCAGGGGGAGTTGGTTCCAGTGGAGGGGAGCAAGAAGGGCGCAGGGCGAGGGAAGCACAGAGAGGGGTGGTAGAGACAAGGAGCAGAGAAGACGGAATGGGACAGAGTGGTGAGAAACGAGAGAAGCGAGATAACAGTGGGGGCAAGATGAACCGAACAGTCCCAACTCGCTACGATGTTACTCGTTTTTTCAGGTCGGGGTGTATAAAGGAAACGTCAAAGACGATTGCTCAGTGCTTCGAGCACAGCATTTCTGCTAATCAGGTAAGATACCCACGCCACCTTTACGCCACCATGCTGCACCGGCAACATCGCTAACTGGGTTTGATTTCCAGCCACGATGGTTTGACTCCGTCAGAAATGTCACCGTTAGCATCTGCGACCGGTCATCCTAGCGACCGAGAGCTCAGTTCGAGGGAGACGGCCGTGGTGCCACTTTGTGGACAACGTCGCCCCGTCTTGATGCGCACTCCTGCAGAAAATTGTGCTCTCAGATCGGTTGGCGGTCGACGTTCGAAGTGGACTGCGACCCTCAAAGGAATGGCATTGTCCACGTCATGTGTGGATCAAACAAATCACTCGAGACACCGGTGTATTGCAGCCAAGAGCAGTTCATGCGAATACTGTCGCAAGAGGTCACATGTGCGGCGCAAAGGGTCCTTCGCTGCCTGCACGCGATGAATTAATGCTAAAATGAATGGCGAGTAGTATCTGAAGCAGTCCTCTTATTGGGTGTCCTCGATCACGAACCGCACTGAGCTGATGATAATAATACAGGTAGTCCTCTACTTACGATGGAGATGCGTTACGACGACCCCATCGTAAGTCGAAAATATCGTGAGTCGAAGATGGCCTAGCCTACCCAGGAGTTTTAAAGAATGGTGATAATTTAGCAAAACAGAGGTATTTATAGTACCGTACTGTATAAACTATATACTGTATGTATTTATTAATTACAATACTGTATTTCACAGTAAAATGTGAAGTAAAAAAAACAAAGTCAATTCTTAGCCTACCTAATTGAACTGCGCGAAATGTAAAATATTTTACAATTTTGTCGTATCGCTATCGCCATCGTAAGATCGAAATATCGTAAGTCGGACCATCGTAACTCGGGGACTATCTGTATAAGAACATTGCCAGCCTCCATTTGCTACTGAAAGGTGGGGACGTCACCACGGTGTTTGTGCCAGGTTAGATGCACTTTGAGGTCACGTGAAATGTTGAGGGCTCGCCGATAGGAAGTCACGGGACAGACCAAGGTGTTACAGGTTAATAGACTGTTCAGATATTCGTCACTCATCTTGGCCGTGAGTTGAACTCAACTTGAGTAGCTGGGTTCATAGTGCAGTGTGCACCACCACTCCCCACCATCCAGCCAACAACAACAACCGCCGTTCAGCACTAAGTGACGGTAACATAACCGTGGCGCTTGTGCCAGGCCAGGTGCACTTTGAGGTCAGGTGAAATGTCGATGGCTCGCTGGTAGGTCATGGGACAGACCCAGGTGTTATGGGTTGACTGGCAGATGCACAACCTGTGCCAATTTGCTGCAGCCTGTTGATCTGCTCGTTGTTGTGAGCCCTGCGTTGTTGTTGGAGGGCGACTGCCTCCAACTGCCCAGTAGCGTCCTCCACGAGCCTCCTCCACAGAGGTCGATCTTGCCACCACTGGTACCGGTCATCGACAAGTCCACTCAGCTCTTACATCCTCATCCTATACCACATTTTCCATTTGGAGACGTCTCAAACTTCTTTGCCTGATTGGTCCACACCAGTTTCAAAGGCAATGCATATACTATCAGAGTATGTTTTTTGTTTCTATCCTGACCACAAGTATTGTGGTTAATGCAGACATGATTCTTTGCAAAAGGTTTCAGTTTGGTGTTTTAACATCTTAACACCTGTTTTGTTGCGAGAAAAAAGGGGAAACCCTATTCTCATATTATTATCTAACCAGATAAAGCCCAAACTATTAGCTTATTTTTCAGAAGCGACCTGACCACAAAAAATAGCTCAACGAAGTGGCTTATCATACTGAAATTTAAAGCAGCAAAACATTTTAAATATTCTAAACACATGCTGTCTAATGCACACAATAACTGCGCGGCCGACTTCCCTCCTCAGCCGAAGTGGCCAGCATATCGATTCTTGTTTTTCAGTGCCCGATTGTATCAACATGTGGCAATCTATAAAAAACAATTCCTGCCTGTCCACTTAATCTCTTTCAGTCATACGACATCCATGTAAATGTGTTGTCCACCCACCTTCACCCGACACAGCCAATTAGTAAGGTTTGTCACGTGAACAAACCGTGCCAATTAGTTATGACAGCAAACCTACGACACATTTACAATTTGAGTTAACGACGTTTCGCTGGTGATTACAACAACCAGCATCATCAGGCGATTGAGAGAAATGTGAAGTCTTTCTGTTTCCAGTCTTGAATAGAGTAAGGTGCACAGTGATGACATCACCTCACTATTTAACACATTTGGCACCATGGACCGTGATATAATGTTACAAAGATTAAAATTCGTAAAAAAAGATTGTAGGCATTTAATCATATGGGATAAGCAGTATAATTATTATTACAGTGGTCCCTCGGTTTAACAATGCCATCAATTAACGATATTTAGATTAATGATCCGTCTCCCATATGATCCACATTGTTTCTATTAACGATACATTTTCGATATGTTTAAGATATCTCGCGACCGCAAATTTCGGCCATGTGGAGTGCTCCCAAGTGCACTCAGTGAACTTCAGTCAATCAGCGACCCCTTAAGCCATACATCTTCTTAGCCTAAAGTAATCATTTTTATTTTATGCTCTATTATGCACCTTTTCATGCTCTATTCATTATTTATCCATGTTTCTACTCATATTAATGCTTTAATATGTTACATGATGGGACCTTCTTTAGCGAGAGACCCAAAGAGTAAGAGCATTACATATTAAATACTCACAAACACAACTGTCGGCAGTTGCAGAACATGCTTGCCAACGATGAAATTATATTTATTTTGATAACGAGAATAGGTGTTTCATGGCAACAAAACAGGTGTTGAGATGTTAAAACATCAAACGGAAACCTTTTACAAGGTAGTATGTCTGCATTAACCACAATGCTTGTGGTCAGAATGCAAACAAAAAACATACTCTGATAATATATGCATTGTCTTTGAAACTGATTGGTCCACACCAGAGACAGCTTTCTTATGAGCCTAGTCCCAAACGGTGTTAGACCAGAGGATGCCAAAAGGCGTATATGATTCCTTGTAAAAGGTTTCAGTTTGGTGTTTTAACATCTCAACACCTGTTGTGTTGCCAGAAAAAAGGGGAAAACATATTCTCATCTTTAATATGTTCTTAGAACGTGGATTTATTTAAATTGCGTGTTGAATTATTATAAACAGTTTTTTTAGGGTGATTAAGGTCAATTTTCGATTGTCTTTGAACAAATTAACCATTTAACACGAATTTCATATGTATTCGATTAACGATAGTTTTAATTAACAGTAGTTTTCGTGGAACCAATTAAAATAATTAACTGAAGGACCACTGTATTACATTATGTAACACAATTTTTGTTCCTGGGTAGTAAGTGTTATTTCGTAATTGCGTATGCTTAAAAAGATTAGAAAATTGTTATTATTCCCCACAAACTCTGCTTGTGTGACCAGGACAGTGATATTTTGAAATGTACCTATTTTCAATGAGAAAACGGGCGAATTTGTGTCTTTTCATTCACATAAAGTCAGAAAAAAAACAACATATGAATCAAAATTAACATCTATTTATACTAAAGTAACACATAATTACTACAAAAGATTTATAAGTGAGTAGTTTTTCAAGATTTACGATTATACTGTAAATCGCTTTCACGAATCAGCTTCCAAATGTAGTCTCCCATCATGTTCTCGTTCTACTGTCCTTGGTAGCGGCGTTCAAACTCCAGCATATGCTGGTGGAAGCGCTCGGCTTGCTCCTCCGAGTACGCTCCCATGTTCCCCTTGCATTTATCAAGATGAGCATCGAGGATATGGACTTTGAGGGACATCCTACAGCCCATTGTGCCGTAGTTCTTCACCAGAGTCTCAACTAGCGCCACATAGTCCTTGTGATTGCCCAGGAAGCCACGAACCACTGCGACAAAGCTGTTCCAAGCCGCTTTCTCCTTACTAGTGAGCTTCTTGGGGAATTCATTGCACTCCAGGATCTTCTTTATCTGTGGTCCGACGAAGACACCGGCTTTGACCTTTGCCTCAGACAGCTTAGGGAAGAAGTCTTGAAGGTACTTGAAGGCTGCCGACTACTTATCTACTGCTCTGACAAATTGTTTCATAAGGCCCAATTTGATGTGCAGTGGTGGCATCTGCACCTTCCGGGGGTACACCAGTGGCTCCCACTTGACGTTGTTCCTCCCCACAGAAAACTCGGTCCGCTGTGGCCAGTCCAGCCTGTGATAGTGCGCCTTGGTGTCCCTGCTGTCCCAAAGGCAAAGATAGCAGGGAAGCTTGGTAAAACCGCCTTGGAGACCCATCAGGAATGTCATATATTACCATTATGGAGCAGCACGGCTTTGAGGCTCCTGGATGAGCTGTCAATGAAGAGGGGCCACTCATTCTGGTTACAGGTGATTACAATTGCCTCTAACAGACTGGTCACATTGTGGCAGAAGCAGAGCCCATCTTGACGGGTGAAGAAGCTGCAAAAAGGTTGGTGACGCTTCCTCTGATCTGCAACTTGCACACTTTCATCCAACAAGTTCCACTGCTTGAGCCTCGACGTCAAAAAGCTCGGCATTGGACTTGGTGAGACCAAGATCTCTGATCAAGTCGTTGAGGTATTTTGGTTGGGGTAGTATGGGTTTCTCTCCTCAGCTCCATCTCTGGAATTGTCATCTGGATCTACAACATATTCCTCGCTCTCTGACTTGCTGCTTTCTTCTCAAGATGGCTGCTCTTTCTCCGGAGGAGTGGGTACGGGGACCTCATGGCAATGTGGCACCGGGACAATGGATGAAGGAAGGTCCAGATACGTGATAGCAGGTGCATTCTTGCTAGTCCGACGTTTGGAAGGGTCCACCATGCAGAAGTAGCAGTTGCTTGAGTGGTCAGTGGGTTCCCGCCAAATTATTGGGATAGCGAACTTCATGGCTCTCTTTTCTCCTCTGTACCATCCTACAAAAATACATTCATTTCACCCATGACTAATGTGTAAGAGATTCTCGGAACATTTTTCAAAAATGATATATATTTTTTCAATAACATTGAAAATTGTAAAACATTTTAAAATTATAAACTTTTACAATTTTGAAAATTTTAACAGATTTTTTAATATAAAATTCCGAGCAACAATCGTCCATCTTGCTTTCCAATTTTTTTTGCATTGCTCACAGGTGAAATGAGGTGCACATGGTTTGTCTTGATCCTCGACAGGCATGCCGAAATATGCCTTGTAGGACTCACATCTTAGCAGATGCTTTTACAGAGTACTTTTTCGCTCTTGTCTTGATAAATTGGCCGCAGACATTGCAAAATGCATCTGCCGATGCTTGCAGCCTCTTGATGCCATCTCAGAAAAATGCAGATTTGTATCCACGTAGGCAGCTGGAACTAAACTGAACTGGTGGGCTTAAGGCCCCTGTATTTATACTACTATTTATATTACTGGAAAGTTCTAGAATGTTCTAGAAGTTACTCCAAGTTTACTCAGCACTGAATCTATTTGGAATGTTCTGGAAAATTGGTAAATTTAACAATATCAATGTCCTGGTCACAAAAGCAAAGTTTGTTGAGAATAATAGCCATTTTATGTACTTTTGATGTATAAGCAATTAGGAAATAACACTTACTATCCAGGATCAACAAATGTTACACTGTGTTATCATCGGACTATACATATAAAACTGTCTTAATACATATAATATAATTATGACTGCTCTCTGCTCTATTTTTGTTCCCCACAGGACAGATACATTGTGCAAAATAAATAACAGCCGGCGACAAGACCTGAAGAGGAATGTAACACATCGTGTTCAGAATAATTAATTTGCCTTAAAGACTTAAGTAACAAACATTCAGGCATGCCAGGATTGCAGCAATAACGACTACATAACAACGATTTAGCCCGTTTCAAGTACTGAGCCCATGATATGCATCGATTGAGATTGTGTCTGTAATCGCCCCTTTATTAACAAAACTGGCAGGCCAATTGCATTGTAAAGACGTTTGGGAAATGGTGTATGCCTTTTAATGCAATCTTATTGACAGCGTTATTTACAGATTGTGGATTTTGGGGTTATTATCTGGCAATGCAACAGCATACTTTAGTGAATGAAGTTAAAATAATTGGCGTTTGTTAAGTGACGCATTTCATCCATAGATCCCAAACAAAACATGCAGGGTACACGGCCAGAACTAGGTGGGGGATAATAGCGAATTTACCCACTTACTCACTTAACCACTCACCCACTTACCTACTCACTCACCCACCCACTCACCAACCCTATCGACTCACGCACTCGCTCAGAACCAGGGTAAACGGCCAAAAAATAGCAGATAAAGACCAGTTTACAGAGGTGACTTTTAAAGATGGACAAATATATCTAAATATTCTGATTGTCTTATTAGAAAGGGCAAAGCGTTGTTCAAAAGCTGGTGAGCTGCACAGTGGCAAAAGCCCGATCATCCCATTAAATGAGCCTTGACCTTTGAAGAATTAGGTCTCTGTAAGAATTGTTGGCACAACTCTGTTTATAATACAAATCTGCAGGACAGATGTTATACAGTGGTTATGTAATTCACTTCCACTCCGTATCACATTAAGGATGCATTAAAACCCGATAACATTAATGATTGGTTACATTTAAGTGTGTCTGCAAAAGTGCCGAATTCCGAAAGTCATGATGCGAATTGCCAACGCGACGGCGAATCACACCGCGACGATCGACAGCAGTACCGTGGTCACCCAAATTTTTTACACCATCTTCCAGATTATCAACCTCTTCATGACGGCCCCTTCTCTGTGTTTATTTCTTTCTATCACCGTCACGATTTTCACCGAAATGAAGCTAAGGGAGAACTCGCGCTACATTCTCTTCGCCAATCTCATTGCGTGCGACACCTTCTTCCTGCTTTCCTCCACCATCATGTCTACTTTAATTTGGCTACAAACAAATTTAAGTTTGACGTCATGCAACGTGCACACTATGGTCAGCACAATTCTGAACCAGAGTGGGGTTTTGTGCGTCACACTCATGTCCGTGGAGCGATACGTGGCCATTTGCCACCCCTTCCATCACCCCCGCTGGTTCAGCCACCGCAAAACGCTTCAGTTCTTGGCCGTAATTTGGTCCGTCGCTTCAGTGTTCCCGCTGGCGTGCGGCACTCTGGTCTTCACAAGCGGCGTGACCGTGAACAACACTCGGACTTGTTCTTCGTATCTCACCGACAGCCTAATGCCCAACCCCATGGCAATCACGGTGCTCAGAGAATTCCCAAACGTCGTCATTTTCACAGTCTGCATCATTGCGCTGATCTTCACCTACTTCAATATAATGATGGCCGCTAGAAAGGCGTCCGATGATGCGTCTAAGGCGAAACGAGCCAAGCAAACCGTGATATTACACGGCCTGCAGTTGTTTCTGTATCTGTGTTCACTTGGTAACAGATTATTTGAAACCCTTTTCGCTATAATCACAACAGATTATAATGTGGTGATAATTTTAAGGTTATGTAATTTTTTATTTCTTTATTATAGCTCAAGGTTTGTTGTTCCCTTAATTTATGGAATACGTGACAAAAAACTTAGGCAGTGTCTTAGGAAGAAGATCACCTGTCACTACAATAGGGTGACTGCATTTTAAACCATGCAAAAAAATGAACGTGAATTTTACCATTTGTGTCGTTAAATGCTTTTAAAATTGCATTTCGTTCAAATGCCTAAATATTTGTCTTTGTCTTGGGTCTTTCGGTAAAGTCACGTAGATAGGTTCAAAAACTACGACGTTTCGATCACAACACAAGCGGTTGTCTTCAGGAAAATTGAAGACGACCGCTTGTGTTGCGATCGAAACGTCATAGTTTTTTGTTATTTTTTTGTTATTTTCTTTGAACCAATCTACGTGATTTGACCGAAAGACCCAAGATTATGAATTCCTGCAGTCACGAAAGCTTTAAGTCAACAATAGGGTGGGTACATTTCAAACTGCATGCAACAAGTTGAATGTCAATCTTACCATTCGTGTCTTTGAATTCTTAAACATTTGTATTTAGTTCAACCAGCCTCGCTAATCAGAGGTACGGGGAAGGACAATAAACTAAACACAAACAGCAGTTCTACAGAAATGAGTTTTTAATAAAATAAAAAAAATACGTTTTTAATCCAGAAATTACTTTTAAAATGAGATGTTCTTAGGCTGGACAAATAATTGTGAAATTGCCTTTCCAGGTTTACCTCCCTTTGTGTGGTAGATGCCTTTTGAAAAAAGTGCGTACATACAGGAGACTCGATTATCCGCATGTGGTTCATCCGATTTGCTGATTAACTTCGCACCTGAGATTTTTACATAAATTCATAACTCATGGATTTTACCTGAAGCCCAAATTAATCATCTGAAAACAGTTATTCATTATTATTCTTGGAAATGTTTATTACAAGTTACGTGCTTAAGCCAACGAAACATTTGCTCCGGTTAATCCGAAATCTAAGTGATCGCCTCTACAGTAGAGTAGTTGCATATATTTTCAACAGTAGGCAGAGTTTGATTTATTTGAATTATCTGTGGCTCTGCTATCCACTTAGTGGACCGAGTCTTCTGGGCAGAAGCAGGAAAGTGTTATCAGTGAACACGCGCATCGATCGATCGTTAGTATTCATTATAAATTGAAAGAGTAATACGTAATCGTTAGTTGCGCTTAATTTTTTATCCGATCATTTAGTTTGCGAGTTTTAATTTACAAAACTGTGCGATGACAGAGAAACTTAAACATTATGGATCCCTAGATTAGCGGCGTTTGGCATAGAGATCCGCAGCATATTAATAGTTTTGGATTATCCACAATTTTGGATTCTCTGCGGCCGTCCTCCCCGTCATTAGCGCGGATAATCGAGAGTCTACGATACGTAGCTGCTCGCAGTCCCCACCCAGGTGGGGCAGTGAGCCCAATTTCTCCGCTTCCTCAAAACCCAGGAGAATGGAGAATTTTGTGATTTCTGTCCGTGGAGTTTCTGTGCCACCCCTCCCTCCCCACATTGCGGTTTGTGCTCTGTACCCGGCTCATGTTGAAATATAATACAATAAAAATCCGTGAATATTAAAATATCGAACGCTTATGGGAAAAGCAGCGTTAGGGGGCATACACATATATTGCGTTTAAACATATAATCTGTCCAAATATATGAATGAATACATATATATGTTGCATTATTGTGCTAAATTACCTTTAATAATGATGAACATAAATATCAGGAAACCCCTATCTACCCACGAGGGGTTTACGTACTTGACAACGCTCGCGAATGCAGAATCTGCCAGCCAGCGGCGAGTGCGAAGAGAGAGACGCGCCACAATGGTGGACGAGGGAGTGCACGCATTACGGCAAGAAGAGAGAGAGAGAGAGCAAAACCATCCGGGAAGAGTGTGGAGCTGTGTAGTCATTGTTAAATAAAAGACACAAGTCTACAGTCGTCGTGGAAGTGCTTTATTACACTAGTACGAGTGAACATAGCGGAGGGGGGGGGGGCAATGTTAAACGTTTAATAACAACTACTACAATCAATCATTAATACATTATACGAAGCAATGCGTTTTTTTCATGACATTTGATGATGATAATTTGACGACGATGGAGGTGGTGGTGATGGCGAGGAATTCAGGATGATGACTCCACTGGAGATGCAGGCGTGTGATAACAACGCCGCACAGTTTGTTATCACGAGGACAAAGCGGGCAGCCGAGGCGACGTGCCCAATCTTCGCAGCAGGCAGTTGTCAAAATTTGTGCGCGCACCTCCCACGGTGTCGGTGGTCTCCAGGCACGACGCGTTACAACTCTCGCAAACTGTCCGGCGGGTCGCGAATAGTAAATTAGTATGCATTTAGTAACTAGAGAATATGCTAAAACGCGTGAATCCAGAACTCGTGCTTTGCGAGGGTTCACTGTATATTCAAAAGTGTAAATATCAATACATAAACGTTATCCAGTACGTCTATGTTCCCGCCGCCTTGGCCATTTGAATTTGGGGCTTTGTACACGTTTGATGTGCAGCTCCCCTACCTTGATGCTGGTGGTGTAGGTGGCTTCTTTATCAGTTGGTGTAAAGCAGTGGCGGCTCCTGCAAAATCTCTCAGGGGGGGCAAATGTCTGGATGATTGATAAGGATAAGGTCCACCCATGCAATGGATAAATTAACAGCTTAAGCATGTAAAGGCAACTTCACTTCTTTAATATTAATGAAAAATAAAGTGACTCTTACAATACATCTTGTTTGTTTCTATACTCAATATTAATACAATCCACTCAAGTTTATTTTATTAAAGATTCCACTAGGTGGCGACAAATTATATTGTTGGATGAAACGTGCTTACGTATGATGACGTAAGCACGTTAGTGCGAGCCCTCCCGGAAGCCATAGAGAATGCATTGCAGCGCCCGCCCTTCGAAAAAAAACATCTTTGAATGTAAGTCTATGGGGCCACTCTGGGCGATTCTCAGCCGGAGTGAAATCGCCCAAAAAGAGGCGGTACTCCACAGAACGTGACATGACGCTGATTGGACTATATCCAGAGGCACAGTGACGGCTAGCGTGACTCTGTTGTTGATTGACATTGGTGGTGCGTGGCCCAATCGCCCTAATGAAGAAACCGCCCCTGGTGTAAAGGCTAAGAGACTCGGCGATGGTGTTCTTCACGTACATGGCCAAAACATATTTTGGGTGGTAGTGGCTCATCGTGAGAATGTGTCCGTGGATGTGGCAGCGACTGGCATCCAAGACGTGGGTTTCTTGGAGCGTCAGGGCATCAAAGTTATGGATGCTCATTATGATTGCAAAATACTCGCACTTCGCTTGGGAGAGTCTCTCAATTATCAGTTGAAGGATCATTGTCCCATCGCCTATCTGGCACATTGTTTGGCTCTGCACAGGGCCATTGGGGTGGCTTGTATTATCACTCTGGAGACCGGGAGATCGATTACACTGGTCTACAATTTATGATCACCTTCCATGAAGAAGAATGGGACAAGATTCTTGTTAAGGTTACGGAACATGTAAACCCTAACATCACCTGCCAGGAGATTCCACTGCTGCAGTCTGGAGCCCAACAGCTCTGCCTTACTCTTGGGTCGTTCCCAATTCCCTACAAGGTCATTCAGTTCACCTTGTGTTATGAGTTGTGGTTCAGAGGAGGGTGATGGGAGAAAATCTGGGTCATGTGACCTTGAAGGTTCAGAACCAGAAGTTTCATCCTCTTCCTCGTCTGACGCAAGTGAGTGATTCTGGTGCATCAAGAACCAGAAGTCATTCTCCGTGGGGTACTGGGCGTATAGCTGATGGAATGTTTGGATAATGCACAGTCCACTTTTTTTGCTTTGACACACCTTTCCCAACTGGAGGCACCTTGCAGAAGTAACAATTGCAAATATGATCTGTTGGCTCTCTCCAAATCATTGGCACTGCAAAAGGCTTAGAATTCCTGTTCAATCACTGGCGAATATTTTTTTGCACAAGCGTTGCACCATATGTATGGGGCCAAAATCTTGTCCTGATCTCCAATTGCACTTTTGCGATGCAAAAGTCACTTCATCACAAACATAGCAGACGTTATCTGCTTTGTTCACACAAATACGAGGCATCTCTGCTCATTTTGGCTAAACAGAAATGTGTCCCTTTGCAAAATCAAACACTAACAAAGAAGAGAGCACGACACTGTATAATTTCTAGAGCTGATATAGGGCAATTTGTTCAGCAGAGGAATGGAAGCCTAGTTATGATTGCATCATCCATGACTTCCAGGAATAACATTATGCAATTCATATCATGTATGACGCAATACCAGGTTCAGATTTCATCATTCATTGCTTTGCTCAAAAAGCAAGTACTGTCCAAACCCAGTCATATATTTATTCATAGATCTAGTCAAAGATGTATTTGAGTCATTTCTGGTTTAAAGTGAGATCCCTTCCCTTTATAACTCACTCATCCTCCTCCATTCTCAAGTCAAGTGTCATAGACACTGACCCAGTAGCGTATCTTGAAAACTAGAGCCAATCAACAATTTTAAGCATAATTTCCATTTTCAGTGACCCAGAATTAGTAAAGTTGGACTAGATTTATGTCGGAAGCATTTTGGCTGTAGACCAGTGTTATCGATGTTCGTCTGCCACATTGATGCCTTTTGCCATGATTTGTCACTAAATAGAGTGGCCCGCGTAAAGGCTGCCATCTTCCACTCCTTCTGTGACTTAAGAAACAGACTAGGAACGTATGGCGTAATTAGTTATGGGACGCCACGGTGGCGAGATGTGAATTCCTTCGCCTGGTATGCATTGCTTCACGGTTGGTGATCAAACCCACGACATCCTGCACACCAGACGAGGGAGTTAACATCTTTGCACCGTGGCGACCGGTGGCCTACAAGACACTCAGTGGGTTAGCCCCGCAATATCTCCAGGAACCGGTCCATGTTTACTCCCCAACAAGGTCCCTAAGATCTTCAGGGACCTGGAGATCTTCGGATAGACTTATTCTAAGGACCCCGAGATCAAGGTTGCCGAAATAATGCCACAAATGAACCACAATACCTCGCTGCTGATCTCAAGGAGAATAAACCATCAATTCGCGAATGCCAGTCATGCTCGCAGCAGCGGCTTTTGGATGGCCATCGCACAAAGATGGTCGTCGCATTGCACAGATTCAGATGCACTTTTGCGGCCGTCTGTAATGCTCTTATATTTCGATATGAGGAAGCTACTGGAGTAATGCACTTTTAAATAACCGAGATTGACAAACTCATTGGTTTAGAACTGATCTTTGTGTTTAGTGTATTGTCCTTCTCCAGCACCTTCGATTACCTCACTTGGATGTGTACGGTGCGAAATAAGTTCAACATACATATAAGGCTCTGTTCCTGAGGTGATCTGCAGCACTCTGCTGCTCCCAGACTATGGAACAACACTTTGCTTTTGCTAATAAGACAATCAGTCGTTATCAATATCTAAGTCTGTTTTGAAAACTTGCCTCTTAAAACTGGCCTTTACCCCCCAGTTGCTGGCCGTTTATCCTGCAGGTTGTGTTTAATTTCTGGCTCTTCATACACGGCACACATTGGTGGGATCTATGTGTAATGTAACGATTCCGGAGACATCGACTGTAGGAACTCCTTTTATTTCTCACACTCACGCTACAACTCGGTAGCACTTATATAACGCTGCCTGTCTAGCAACAACGATGCCGACCCCGAGATAGCTGGCTGACTACGAGCGAGCGACGTCGACGCAGCGGTGGCAAAAATGACAGCAACGACGAAGACAGCGATGACGCAGACGATCCCGATTCCCTATTATGCTAGTGGCTCCGCCCCGGTCACGTCCTCCTTCTCGAACTCTCCAGCGGGTTCCGGGAGTCCCCAAATCATTCCCCTTGCTGACCCTTGGCCCAGTTATCTCCCCCTCTGGTCGTTCCCGTGTATCTGTCTTACCGTATTGCCCATACTGTTTACACACACGCAATTACCCCATAGGGCCGCAAGTCGGCGCACCACTCTACATACAGTATGGATGAAATGCTCCACTTTGATTTAAAGCTTTCGTGACTGCAGGAATTCATGTTCTTTGGGTCTTTCGGTGAAGTCACGTAGATAGGTTCAAAGAAAATAACAAAAAACTACGACGAAACGTAACAAAAAACTGCGACGAAACTACGACGAAACGTCGTAGTTTTTTGTTATTTTCTTTGAACCTATCTACGTGACTTTACCGTAAGACCCAAAGAATATGCTCCACTTAACAAATGTCAATTCATATCATGTAGAGCTGTATATGTTGGAGGCAAGGCAATAAAATCAATTGTGAACTGAATGCCAGTGCAAGTGTTAATATTTCTTGGTTCTCGTTAAAGACTGGCAGCATGCAGAGTTTTGTACTAACTGTTGTTGTAATTTAGAAATAAATATTAATGGAATATATGGATGAGAAGGCATAGGAGATTGAATAGAACCGGCTATCTCTGGCTTTCAAACTTCAGTCTGTTCAAAATAGGCTTTACAGGAGTTAAGATGTTCAAACACCTAATATTGCAAGGCCATCAAGTTTGCATTTACCACACATCATGCTTGTAGTATAATGTATACATTATACGTGAAACAGAATTATGGAATATGGCGAACAGCATAAAGGCAATGCAAATATCAAGATATGTATAGCTCGGGTTGAGCAAAAAAAAACATTACACCACGACAGCTTTGCAAACAGTCAAGGTAAGGGGTTAATACTGTTTTTTTTTAATATTCAGAATATCATTGCGGGGCAAGACATCACGACTCTGAGATCCCCCCTGGCAATTGTACAGCTTGTGATGCTCAGCAGTCTTTCTTAAAATATCATTGTTTGGTGTTGGTGTTGCGAAGAGACGGGCACACAGGTGAACTGTGCGTGGCTACATTCAAATCCCTTGCTTATAAAAGCGATCTGTCGGGATACAAACACAAAAATATTTTATCAGGCTATTTCCATTGCTGGTATGAATTACCTAGTGTATACAATGAGTAGTGTGCCATGTTTGGGACTTCGCCAAACGTCACAAAGGCAGAGAAGGTGCAGGAAGTCAGAATAAAACAATTAAGCAAGTTAGCTGAGCTGAGAAAGTGAGCTAAATTGAGCAGGTTTGCTGAGCTGAGCAAGTCAGCTGAGCTGAGCAAGTCAGTTAAACTGAGAAAATCAGTTGAACCGAGCAAGTCAGCTGAGCTGAGCAAGTCAGTTAAACTAAGCAAGTCAGTTGAACTGAGCAAGTCAGCTGAGCTGAGCAAGTCAGTTGAATTCCCCAAGTCAGCTGAATTATAGTTTCACGTGGCGGTATAAATGGGGTACACTACAATTATCCAAATGGCAGGACACGTGCCGTGGAATAGTTTGGGTGCTCCGAACTTCTAACGAATGAGGTTGTGACCCAGCATACAAGAGTCGGATAATAACAAATTACTCCCTACTCGGAGTGACTCTCTCAAGAGCTCCGTATAGTGCAGGATCTTCCGCCAACAGTGTCGTGAACAAGCAATTGCAGCGCTGCGCTTTTATATTTTCCCCTTTTTTTCCTCTCTGTTTATTTTTTCATTATTTCTTAAAATGTTTGCTTTTTTCATTCTTTTTCAAATTTCTTTCTTTTTTCTTCTTTTCTTTCTTTCTTTTTTCTCTGATTCTTTCTTGTTGTTTTTTACTTTCATTATTTTTTTCTCTACTTTTTTTGCTCTGGGAGGATGGCTGAGATGACTTGCGTGACCAACACGGCAAGGGGAAACAAGAGATAATTTTGGGCCGACCTAACACGCCTCCTCCTATCCCCAGCGTACAATTTACGACGCAAGAATCGGTTTGGCCACGGGTTGCTAAGCTTGGTTTCACACCTTTCTCGTGTTAAAAAGATGACCTCTCAACGACTCGGCTGTCACATTCGTGATGAAGAGACGCAGACGCAGTGATTGTTTTAGCAAGCGGCGTATAGCCCCGAGTGAAGTGTGACCTCCATAACTAGAGAACATTGCTCGAGAACCACACATCGCGTTAAATCATTCATTGCAAGCAATACCAAAAAGGAATCATATTTAACAACAACAACATTTCTTCCGCATTCATAAATCGTGTTTTTACGCGGTAAGTTTTGCACCCTATGAATGCATGCCTGCATGCGTGCCTATGTGTTTTATGCGTGTGTGTATACATAACGTACATATTGTAAACAAAATTCTATATTGAGTATTGCATAGTTTCCACACGGATGTATGTATGTGACGACTCAGGACTTTCTACGAATAGGCGAGGCATCAGAATGCTATGTCAGGACAGGCGTTCCTCAAAGTTGATTTTGACTCCCACATTGCTCAATGTTGTGCTTGACTATAATTTCACTAACACGGTGGATGTATGTTGAACTTCTATCGAAACATAAGTAACTAAGCGTGTTAATTGGAGGTGCTGGCGAAGACCAACACACTAAATACGAAAAGCAGATCCAAAAAAAAGAGTTTTCAATCAACATTTAAGAGTGCAAAGCTTCAGTGGCTTCCTAATATCGGAAGGAAGAACGTTCCACACAGCCGCAGAAGCATATATGAAAGTGCGCAATGCAGTAACCGTCTTTATTCGATGGCCAGCCAAAAGCCACTGCTGCTGTGAAGATGACCGGAGTTGATGGTTTAAAATTAATGCGGTTCGCAGAATAGGAATGGGATACACAAAGTAGAAAAGCATGGAATCAACACAGATAAGATGAATGCAGGCATTGGGTGCGGGTTTAGAGTAGATGCAGATGATGCAGGTTTGCTGGCTAGGACGTTGGTTTGAGCCATGCGGTTGTAGAAAGTCTTATGCACTGAGGCTGGCCACTGGTATCTGAAGGTACGAGCTTTCCTTGGACAAACTGAATGGTGTTGAGATATAAGTAGGGCTCCTGTAGGAGGATGGTAGGTTCCAGCGGCACGAGAGGTTGGGGTGGTAGAGGTCTTTGTGTGTTAGGCAGGAGTGTCCATAACGCAATGTCCATCCATCTTCTGCACCTCTGATTGGTTGGCTACAGACGGTGCAAAAGAAGATCAATATACATGCATGTGGCTGTGAGATTTGATATTTTTCATCTTATCAAGATTTTTATTGCAGTACTTTTTTCCAAGGCACTTTACAACATTCATAAAAGAATACACAAGACAATAGTGGTTGATAATTTATAACGTGGGGTTAGTATTAAAAGTGGGGGTGTAGTTATGGTGACAGGAGAACAGGTGGCAGAGTTTAAGGGCGGGTTGGGGTAGTGATAGAGGTTGGGGTAGTGATAGGGGTTGGGGTAGTGATAGGGGTTGGGGTAGTGATAGGGGTTGGGTAGTGATAGGGGTTGTGGAAGGTATAGGGGTTGGGGTAGTGATGGGGGTTGGGGTAGTGATAGGGGTTGGGGTAGTGATAGGGGTTGGGGTAGTGATAGTGGTTGGGGTAGTAATAGTGGTTGGGGTAGGGATAGGGGTTGTAATAGGGTTGGGGTAGTGATAGGGGTTGGGGTAGTGATAGGGTTGGGGTAGTGATAGGGGTTGGGGTAGTGATAGAGGTTGGGGTAGTGATAGTGGTTGGGGTAATGATAGGGGTTGTAATAAGGTTGGGGTAGTGATAGGGGTTGGGGTAGTGATAGGGTTGGGGTAGTGATAGGGGTTGGGGTAGTGATAGGGGTTGGGGTAGTGATAGGGGTTGTAATAGGGTTGGGGTAGTGATAGGGGTTGGGGTAGTGATAGGGTTGGGGTAGTGATAGGGGTTGGGGTAGTGATAGGGGTTGGGGTAGTGATAGGGGTTGGGGTAGTGATAGGGGTTGGGGTAGTGATATGGGTTGTAATAGGGTTGGGGTAATGATAGGGGTTGGGGTAGTGATAGTGGTTTGGGTAGTGATAGTGGTTGGGGTAGTGATAGGGGTTGGGGTAGTGATAGAGTTGGGTAGTGATAGAGGTTGGGGTAGTGATAGAGGTTGGGGTCGTGATCGTGGTTGGGGTAGTGATAGTGGTTGGGGTAGTGATAGTGGTTAGGGTAGTGATAGAGGTTGGGGTAGCGATAGGGGTTGTAATAGGGTTGGGATAGTGATAGGGGTTGGGGTAGTGATAGGGTTGGGGTAGTGATAGGGGTTGGGGTAGTGATAGGGTTGGGGTAGTGATAGGGGTTGGGGTAGTGATAGGGTTGGGGTAGTGATAGGGTTGGGGTAGTGATAGGGGTTGGGGTAGTGATAGGGGTTGGGGTAGTGATAGTGGTTTGGGTAGTGATAGCGGTTGGGATAGTGATAGGGGTTGGGGTAGTGATAGGGTTGGGGTAGTGATAGAGGTTGGGGTAGCGATAGGGGTTGTAATAGGGTTGGGGTAGTGATAGGGGTTGGGGTAGTGATAGGGTTGGGGTAGTGATAGGGGTTGGGGTAGTGATAGTGGTTGGGGTAGTGATAGTGGTTGGGGTAGTGATAGGGGTTGTAATAGGGTTGGGGTAGTGATAGGGGTTGGGGTAGTGATAGGGTTGGGGTAGTGATAGGGTTGGGGTAGTGATAGGGGTTGGGGTAGTGATAGTGGTTGGGGTAGTGATAGTGGTTGGGGTAGTGATAGTGGCTGGGGTAGTGATAGTGGTTGGGGTAGTAATAGGGGTTGTAATAGAGTTGGGGTAGTGATCGGGGTTGGGGTAATGATAGGGTTGGGGTAGTGATAGGGGTTGGGGTAGTGATAGTGGTTGGGGTAGTGATAGTGGTTGGGGTAGTGATAGTGGTTGGGGTAGTAATAGGGGTTGTAATAGAGTTGGGGTAGTGATAGGGGTTGGGGTAGTGATAGAGTTGGGGTAGTGATAGGGGTTGGGGTAGTGATAGTGGTTGGGGTAGTGATAGTGGTTGAGGTAGTGATAGTGGTTGGGGTAGTGATAGAGGTTGGGGTCGTGATAGTGGTTGGGGTAGTGATAGTGGTTCGGGTAGTGATAGTGGTTGGGGTAGTGATAATGCTTGGGGTAATGAAAGTGGTTGGGGTAGTAATAGGGGTTGTAATAGGGTTGGGGTAGTGATAGGGGTTGGGGTAGTGATAGGGTTGGGGTAGTGATAGAGGTTGGGGTAGTGATAGGGGTTGGGGTAGTGATAGTGGTTGGGGTCGTGATAGTGGTTGGGGTAGTGATAGTGGTTGGGGTAGTGATAGTGGTTGGGGTAGTGATAGAGGTTGGGGTCGTGATAGTGGTTGGGGTAGTGATAGTGGTTGGGGTAGTGATAGTGGTTGGGGTAGTGATAGTGGTTGGGGTAGTGATAGTGGTTGGGGTAGTGATAGGGGTTGTAATAGGGTTGGGGTAGTGATAGGGGTAGGGGTAGTGATAGGGTTGGGGTAGTGATAGGGGTTGGGGTAGTGATAGGGGTTGGGGTAGGGATAGTGGTTGGGGTAGTGATAGTGGTTGGGGTAGTGATAGTGGTTGGGGTAGTGATAGTGGTTGGGGTAGTGATAGGGGTTGTAATAGGGTTGGGGTACTGATAGGGGTTGGGGTAGTGATAGGGGTTGGGGTAGTGATAGGGGTTGGGGTAGTGATAGTGGTTGGGGTAGTGATAGTGGTTGGGGTAGTGATAGTGGTTGGGGTAGTGATAGGGGTTGTAATAGGGTTGGGGTAGTGATAGGGGTTGGGGTAGTGATAGGGTTGGGGTAGTGATAGTGGTTGGGGTAGTGATAGGGGTTTGGGTAGTGATAGGGTTGGGGTAGTGATAGTGGTTGGGGTAGTGATAGGGGTTGGGGTAGTGATAGTAGTTGGGGCAGTGATAGGGTTGGGGTAGTGATAGGGTTGGGGTAGTGATAGGGGTTGGGGTAGTGATAGGGTTTGGGTAGTGATAGGGTTGGGGTAGTGATAGGGGTTGGGGTAGTGATAGGGTTGGGGTAGTGATAGGGTTGGGGTAGTGATAGGGTTGGGGTAGTGATAGGGTTGGGGTAGTGATAGGGGTTGGGGTGGTGATAGGGGTTGGGGTAGTGATAGGGGTTGGGGTACTGATGGGGGTTTGGGTAGTGATAGGGGTTGGGGTGCTGATAGGGGTTGGGGTAGTGATAGGGGTTGTAATAGGATTGGGGTAGTGATAGGGGTTGGGGTAGTGATAGGGTTGGGGTAGTGATAGTGGTTGGGGTAGTGATAGGGGTTGGGGTAGTGATAGGGATTGGGGTAGTGATAGGGTTGGGGTAGTGATAGTGGTTGGGGTAGTGATAGGGGTTGGGGTAGTGATAGTGGTTTGGGCAGTGATAGGGTTGGGGTAGTGATAGGGTTGGGGTTGTGATAGGGGTTGGGGTAGTGATAGAGTTGGGGTAGTGATAGGGTTGGGGTAGTGATAGGTGTTGGGGTAGTGATAGGGGTTGGGGCAGTGATAGGGTTGGGGTAGTGATAGGGTTGGGGTAGTGATAGGGTTGGGGTAGTGATTGGGTTGGGGTAGTGATAGGGGTTGGGGTGGTGATAGGGGTTGGGGTAGTGATAGGGGTTGGGGTAGTAATGGGGGTTTGGGTAGTGATAGGGGTTGGGGTGGTGATAGGGGTTGGGGTAGTGATAGGGGTTTGGGTAGTTATAGGGGTTGGGGTAGCTATAGTGATAGGGGTAGTGATAGGAGTAGTGATAAGAGTTGGGGTAGGTCTTGTCGTAGCTGGGGGGGTGTGGGCGGGGTTAGGCAGTAGCAGTAGCAGGATTGGCTAGGGGAGAAGAGATGGGGGTCGTTCCAAGGTGATTGTTGTTATAGTGAAGATGGTTACTCTGTGTGCTGCAGGGGAAGTTGGTTCCAGTCGAGGGGAGCAAGAAGGGCGCAGGAAAGCGCAGAGAGAAGTGATAGAGACTGGGAGCAGAGAAGACGGGACGGGACAGAGTGGTGAGAGACGAGAGATTGCAAGGTGGGGGCAAGATGAACCGAACAGCCCCAACTCTCTACGATGCAATTCGTTTTTTTCAGTTTGGGGTTTACAAAGAAAACGTCAGAGACTAATGCTCAGTGCTTCGAGCACAGCATTTCTGCCAATCAGGTAAGATATCCACACTGCCTTGACGCCACCACGCTGCACCGTCAACATCGCTACCTGAATTTAATTTCCAACCACAATTATTTGACTTCTTCAGAAATGTCACCGTTAGCATTTGCGACGGGTCATCCTAGCGACCGAGAGCTCAGTTCGAGGACGACGGCCGTGGTGCCACTTTGTGAACCACGTCGCCCCGTCTTGGTGCACACTCCTGCAGAAAATTGCGCTCTCAATTCGGTTGGCGGTCGACGTTCGAAGCAGACTGCGACCCTCAAACGAATGGCATCGTCCATGTGCTGCGTGGATCAAACACAACACTCGAGACACCAGTGTATTGCAGCCAGGAGCAGTTCATGTGAATGCTGTCGCAAAAGGTCACACGTGCAGCGCAACGGGTCCATCGCTGACTACACGCGATGAGTGAATGCTAAAATGAGTGGCAAGTGGTATCTGAAGCAGTCCTCCTCCTGGGTGTCCCATGTTCACGAAACGCACTGACCCGATAATAATAAGGGCGCAAGCTCCCATTTTTCACTGAATGGTGGGGACGTCACCACAGTGCGTGTGCCAGGTTTGATGCACTTTGAGGTCATGTCAAGTGTTGAAGGCTCGCCGATAGGAAGTCACAGGACAGACAAAGGTGTTACGGGTTAATCGACTGTTCAGATATTCGCCATTCTGGTTTCATAGTGCAGTGTGCACCACCACTCCCCGCCATACAGCCAACAACAACCGCCGTTCACCACTAGATGATGGTGACGTGACCGTTGTTTCTGGAGGGCGAGTACCTCCAACTGTCCAGTAGCGTCCTTAATGAGCATTCTCCATTGAGGCCGAACTTGCCACCGCTGGTTCCGGTCATCGACAAGTCCACTCAGCTCTACATCCTCGTCCTGTACCACAATTTCCATTTGGAGACGTCTCAAACTCATTTGCGGGTGCAGAAAAAGATGTTCTACTTCATTGGCTCACTTTCCATCAAACCTATCCACGTAATATCTCCTTCCTGTCCCTACATTTGGTTTCTTCCTCTGGACTCTGATATTTGCTCCCAATATATGACGGCCACTGTCACGTATGTATGTTGAACTTTTTTTGCTTCGTACGTAGCCAACAGTGCTAATCGGAGGTGCGGGTAAAGGAAAACACACTAAAACACCAAAAGCAGTTCTCAAGAAAATTGTTTTCAATCTAGGTTTTAAAGTACATACAGTGACTTCTTTATATCAGAAGGAAGAGCATTCCGGACGGCCACGAAAGTGCATCTGAAAGCACGCAATACAAGTGACCGTCTTTGTTAAATGTTTTGCCAAACCGGCTGCGAGGGTGACCGGAGTTCGTGTGATGGTCTACGCTCCTCGATGAGATCAGCAAGGTATTAAATTGGCTACCCTGGGGTAAACGTCGGCTATTCAATTGTGCCGATGATTGTCTGGAGATACCCATGCAGATGTTGTTCTCCTTTGTCATTCAAAACGTTGCATTTTAAATGGATTGGTCATTATGGATAACGCAGACGCCCAACCGTTTTGGGCCTCTATGTTTATACCATCTAAGTTAACAGTTGCCTACAACACCATCCACTGTTATGTCTGCTCCAATCCGTGTGTAATATCTCAATTTTGCTGACGCTTTTGTTTGTGGTTCCTTGGTGATTTAAGTCGAATTCTTAAATTATCACCCTCTTGCATAGTGCTTGTTGCTGCATATATTTGAAACATATTTCACTGGCTTCGCCTGTAGGCATGTTGAAACTAGACATTGGTTTAGTGGGCCATGTCCGATTAGCACGATTGGCTACGTACAGTGCAAAAGAAGTGCAACATGCATACAGAATCAGAATATTGATTCATGCTAGAGGAATCCGATTAGCTATAAAGCTCTGTTTCACAGATAAGAGCAGGTTAAGACGTTACAACAACAAATACACGATAGGAGTGCAAAGTATAGGAAAGGCAAACAAAACACTTTAAAAAAATACAAATAAAACTATTATTATCTAACCAGGTGAAGCCCAAACTATTAGCTTATTTTTCAGAAGCCACCTGACCACAAAAATAGCTCAACGAAGTGGCTTATACTGAAATTTATAGCAGCAAATATTTTTTTAAATATTCTCAACACAAGCTGTCTAATACATACAATAGCTGCGCGGCAGACTTCCCTCCTCAGCCAAAGTGGCCACCGTATCGATTCTTGCTTTTCAGTGCCCGATTGTATCAACATTTTCTCTTCATGTCCACTTAATCTCTGGCAGTCATACGACATCCATGTAAATGTGTTGTACACCTACCTTCACCCGACACAGCCAATTAGTAAGGTTTGTCACGTAAAAACCGTGACAATTAGTTCCGACTTCAGCACCATCGGTGTGTGTGTGTTATGACAGTAAACCTACGACACATTTACAAAGTTAACGACGTTTCGCTGGTGATTAAAACAACCAGCATCATCAGGCGATTGCCAAAAATGTGAAGTCTTCCTGTTTCCAGTCTTGAATCGAGTAAGTTGTACAGTGATGACATTACTTCACTCTATTTAACACATTTAGCACCATGGACCGTGATATAATATTACGAAGATTAAAATTCCCCCCAAAAAGCAATTTAATATGGGTTAAGCAGTATAATAATACTATGTAACACAATTTTTGTTCCTGTGTAATACGTGTTATTTCGTAATTGCTTATGCCTGAAAAATATAGAAAATTACTTTTATTCTCCACAAACTTTGCTTTTGTGACCAGGATAGTCATATTTTTAAATTTACCTATTTTCAATGAGAAAACGGGCGAATTTGTGTCTTTTCATTCACATCAAGTCAGAAAAAAACAACATATGAATCAAAATTAACATCTATTTATACTAAAGTAATACATAATTACTACAAAAGATTTATAATTGAGTAGTTTTTCAAGATTTACGATTATACTGTAAATCGCTTTCACGAATCAGCTCCCAAACGTAGTCTCCCATCATGTTGTCGTTATACTGTCCTTGGTAGCGGCGTTCAAAGTCCAGTATATGCTGGTGGAAGCGCTCGCCTTGCTCATCCGAGTATGCTCCCATGTTCTCCTTGCATTTATCAAGATGAGCATCAAGGATATGGACTTTGAGGGACATCTTACAGCCCATTGTGCCGTAGTTCTTCACCAGTCTCAACTAGCGTCACATAGTCTTCGAACTTGTGATTGCCCAGGAAGCCACGAACCACTGTGACAAAGCTGTTCCTAGCCGCTTTCTCCTTACTAGTGAGCTTTTTGGGGAATAAATTGCAATCCAGGATCTTATTTGTCTGTGGTCCGACGAAGACACCGGCTTTGACCTTTGCCTCAGACAGCTTAGGGAAGACGTCTTGAAGGTACTTAAAGGGTGCCGACTCCTTATCTACAGCTCTGACAAATTGTTTCATAAGGCCAAATTTGATGTACAGTGGTGGCATCAGCACCCTCCGGGGATCTACCAGTGGCTCCCACTTGACGTTGTTCCTCCCCACAGAGAACTCGGTCTGCTGTGGCCAGTCCCACCTGTGGTAGTGCGCCTTGGTGTCCCTACTGTCCCTAGGCAAATAAAGCAGGGAAGTTTGGTCAAACCGCCTTGGAGACCCATCAGGAATGCCACCATTTTTAAGTCTCTGATGACCTCCCCGCCGTATTCATCATACTTCAAGGCGTCCAGCAAAGTCTTGATGCTGTTGTAATCCTTTTTGAGGTGCACCTAGTGAGCCAAGGGAAGAGACGGGTACTTATTACCATTATGGAGCAGCACGGCTTTGAGGCTCCTGGATGAGCTGTCAATGAAGAGGCGTCACTCATTCTGGTTACCGGCGATCCCGATTGCCTCGAACAGACTGATCACATTGTGGCAGAAGCAGAGCCCATCTTGACGGGTGAAGAAGCTGCAAAAAGGTTGGTGACGCTTCCTCTGATCTGCAACTTGCACACTTTCATCCAACAAGTTCCACTGCTTGAGCCTCGACGTCAAAAAGCTCGGCATTGGACTTGGTGAGACCAAGATCTCTGATCAAGTCGTTGAGGTATTTTGGTTGGGGTAGTATGGGTTTCTCTCCTCAGCTCCATCTCTGGAATTGTCATCTGGATCTACAACATCTTCCTCGCTCTCTGACTTGCTGCTCTCTTCTCAAGATGGCTGCTCTCTCTCCGGAGGAGTGGGTACGGGGAGCTCATGGCAATGTGGCACCGGGACAATGGATGAAGGAAGGTCCGGATACGTGATAGCAGGGGCATTCTTGCTAGTCCGACGTTTGGAAGGGTTCACCATGCAGAAGTAGCAGTTGCTTGAGTGGTCAGTGGGTTCCCGCCAAATTATTGGGATAGCGAACTTCATGGCTCTCTTTTCTCCTCTGTACCATCCTACAAAAATACATTCATTTCACCCATGACTAATGTGTAAGAGATTCTCGGAACATTTTTCAAAAATTGATATATATTTTTTCAATAACATTGAAAATTGTAAAACATTTTAAAATTATAAACTTTTACAATTTTGAAAATTTTAACAGATTTTATAATATAAAATTCCGAGCAACAATCGTCCATCTTGCTTTCCAATTTTTTTTGCATTGCTCGCAGGTGAAATGAGGTGCACATGGTTTGTCTTGATCCTCGACAGGCATGCCGAAATATGCCTTGTAGGACTCACATCTTAGCAGATGCTTCTACAAAGTACTTTTTCGCTCTTGTCTTGATAAATTGGCAGCAGACATTGCAAAATGCATCTGCCGATGCTTGCAGCCTCTTGATGCCATCTCAGAAAAATGCAGATTTGTATCCACTTAGGCAGCTGGAACTAAACTGAACTGGTGGGCTTAAGGCCCCTGTATTTATACTACTATTTATATTACTGAGAAGTTCTAGAATGTTCTAGAAGTTACTTCAAGTTTACTCAGCACTGAATCTATTTGGAATGTTCTGAAAAATTGGTAAATTTAACAATATCAATGTCCTGGTCACAAAAGCAAAGTTTATTGGGAATAATAGCCATTTTATGTACTTTTGATGTATAAGCAATTAGGAAATAATACTTACTATCCAGGAACAACAATTGTTACACTGTGTTATCATCGGACTATACATATAAAACTGTCTTAATACATATAATATAATTATGACTGCTCTCTGCTCTATTTTTGTTCCCCACAGGACAGATACATTGTGCAAAGTAAATAACAGTCGGCGACAAGACCTGAAGAGGAATGTAACACATCGTGTTCAGAATAATTAATTTGCCCTAAAGACTTCAGTAACAAACATTCAGGCATGCCAGGCTTGCAGCAATAACGACTACATAACAACGATTTAGCCCGTTTCAAGTACTGAGCCCATGATATGCATCGATTGAGATTGTGTCTGTAATCGCCCCTTTATTAACAAAACTGGCAGGCCAATTGCATTGTAAAGACGTTTGGGAAATGTTGTATGCCTTTTAATGCAATCTTATTGACAGCGTTATTTACAGATTGTGGATTTTGGGGTTATTATCTGGCAATGCAACAGCATACTTTTGTGAATGAAGTTAAAATAATTGGCGTTTGTTAAGTGACGCATTTCATCCATAGATCCTAAACAAAACCTGCAGGGTACACGGCCAGAACTAGGTGGGGGATAATAGCGAATTTACCCACTTACTCACTTAACCACTCACCCACTTACCTACTCACTCACCCACCCACTCACCAACCCTATCGACTCACGCACTCGCTCAGAACCAGGGTAAACGGCCAGAAAATAGCGGATGAAGACCAGTTTACAGAGGTGACTTTTAAAGATGGACAAATATATCTAAATATTCTGATTGTCTTATTAGAAAGGGCAAAGCGTTGTTCAAAAGCTGGTGAGCTGCACAGTGGCAAAAGCCCGATCATCCCATTAAATGAGCCTTGACCTTTGAAGAATTAGGTCTCTGTAAGAATTGTTGGCACAACTCTTTTTATAATACAAACCTGCAGGACAGATGTTATACAGTGGTTATCCAATTCACTTCCACTCCGTATCACATTAAGGATGCATTAAAACCCGATAACATTAATATACCATACATTAATGATTGGTTACATTTAAGTGTGTCTGCAAAAGTGCCGAATTCCGAAAGTCATGATGCCAATTGGCAACGCGACGGCGAATCACACCGCGACGATCGACAGCAGTAGCGTGGTCACCCGAATGTTTTACACTATCTTTCAAATTGTCAACCTCTTCATGACGGTTCCTTCTCTGTGTTTATTTCTTTCTATCACCGTCACGATTTTCACCGAAATGAAGCTAAGGGAGAACTCGCGCTACATTCTCTTCGCCAATCTCATTGCGTGTGACACCTTCTTCCTGCTTTGCACCACCATCATGTCTACTTTAATTTGGCTACGAACAAATTTAAGTTTGACGTCATGCAACATGAACACCATGGTCAGCACAATTCTGAACCAGAGCGGGGTTATGTGCGTCACGCTCATGTCCGTGGAGCGATACGTGGCCATTTGCCACCCCTTCCATCACCCCCGCTGGTTCAGCCACCGCAAAACGCTTCAATTCTTGGCCGTAATTTGGTCCGTCGCTTCAGTGTTCCCGCTGGCGTGCGGCACTCTGGTCTTCACAAGCGGCGTGACCGTGAACAACACTCGGACTTGTTCCACGTATCTCACCGACAGCCTGATGCCCAACCCCATGGTAATCACGGTGCTTAGAGAATTCCCAAACGTCGTCATTTTCACAGTCTGCATCATTGCGCTGATCTTCACCTACTTCAATATAATGATGGCCGCTAGAAAGGCGGCCGATGATGCGTCTAAGGCGAAACGAGCCAAGCAAACTGTGATATTACACGGCCTGCAGTTGTTTATGTATCTGTGTTCACTTGGTAACGCATTATTTTTAATTCTTTTTGCTACAATCACAACAGACCCTAACGTGGCGACAATATTAAGGTTATGTAATTATTTTTTTCTTTATTATAGCTCAAGGTTTGTTGTTCCCTTAATTTATGGAATACGTGATAAACAACTTAGGCAGTGTCTTAGGAAGAAGATCACCTGTCACTACAATAGAGTGACTACATTTTAAACTGCATGCAAACAATGAACGTGAATCTTACCATTTGTGTCGTTAAACTATTTTAAAGTTGTATTTCGTTCAAATGCCTAAATATTTGTCTTAGTTTTGGGTCTTTCGCTAAAGTAACGTAGATAGGTTCAAAAACTACGACGTTTCGATCGCAACACAAGCGGTCGTCTTCAGGAAAATTGAAGACGACCGCTTGTGTTGCGATCGAAACGTCGTAGTTTTTTGTTATTTTTTGTTATTTTCTTTGAACCTATCTACGTGATTTGACCGAAAGACCCAAGAATATGAATTCCTGCCGTCACGAAAGCTTTAAGTGAAGATGTATTTGTCTTTGTTTCAATGCACGTATGTTTAACTTCTTTGGCATCATACACAGGCAACCTCACTAATTAGAGGTGCGGGGGAAAGACAACAAACCAAGCACAAACAGTAGTTCTACAGAAATTAGTTTTCAATGTAGAAAATTTGTTTTTAATCCAAAAATTAGTTTTCAAATGGGATGTAATTTTTTAGGCTGGTAAGTTGATCAAAGACATTAATCTATTCATATAAAGGAGACTAATGTAGCTTTATTGTGGTAATATACGTTAATATTGTAAGACCGTGAAGTTGTCGGAAAAAGCTTGATGTTAATCCGAAAAAAATGCCTTGACAGATTTCCCTCCCTTTGTGCGGTAGATGCCTTTCCAAAAAATGGCGTACGTAGAGGAGACTCTCGATCATCCGCGTGCAGTTTATCCGATTTGCTGATTACCTGCGCACCTGAGATTTTGACATAAATTAATAACTCATGGATTTCCCCTGAAGCCCAAATTAATAACATAAAAACAGTTATACACTGTTATTCTTGGAAATGTTTATTATAACTCACGTGCTTAAGCCAAAAAAACATTTGCTCCGGTTAATCCGAAATCTACATGATTGCCGCTACAGTGGAGTAGTTGCATATATTTATAACAGTAGGTCGAGTTTTAATGATTTTGATTGTCTGTGGGTCTGCTATCCACTTAGTGGACCTAGTCTTCTGCGCAGGAGCAGGAAAGTGTTGTCAGTGAACACGCGCATCGATCGATCGTTAGTATTCATTATAAATCGAAAGAGTAGCAATCGTAATCGTCAGTTGCGCTTCATTTTCAGTTATTTATCTGATCATTTATTTTGCGAGTTTCATTTTACAAAACTGTGCGATGACAGAGAAACTTAAACATAATTCGTCCCTCGATTTTATATTTTTGGATTATCCACAATTTAGAATTTTCCGCGGCCGTCCTCCCCGTCATTAGCGCAGATAATCGAGAGTCTACGATACGTAGCTGCTCGCGGTCCCCATCCAGGTGGGGCAGTGAGCCCAATTTCTCCCCTTCTTCAAACCCCAGGAGCATGGAGAATTTTGTGATTTCTGTCCGTGGAATTTCTGTGCCACCCCTCCCTCCCCACACCGCGGCTTGTGCTCTATACAGGGCTCATATTTAAATACAATAACATTTAAATACCGAACGCTTATGAGAAAAATAGCGTTAAGGGGCATGCACATATATTGCGTTTAAACATATAAACTGTCCATATATATTCATGAATACATATATGTGTTGTATTATTGTGTTAGATTACCTTTAATAATGATGAACATAAATATCAGTCAACCCCTCTCTACCCACGAGGGGTTACGTTCTTGAAAACATGCGCGAATGCAGAATTTGTGAATGCAGAAACCTCGTTCAAAGGGCAAAAATTAGGGTCACGTTCCTAGTGTAATGACAGAGCGCCACCTAAGGGACAAGGAAGGGCTGCATAGTCACTGCTGGGTTACTCATATCCAATCAGAGGGAAGGGTTCCACTCGAGCCAAAGGTAACGGGCGGAGCTCGTGGGTATGTACGGGAAACATCAAGAAGGTTCCACGAGGGGCGTGGCTAAAGGCGGAGCTTAGCTTCGCCGAGAGCAATATAAGGAGAGGCAGTGAGAGGACTCGGGGTCGGTGTGGAAAGCCTGGAGTCCGGACTGCATCAACGCCTACCCCGTCTCGCCACCGGCCACGTGGCCGGACGCCTCTGCCAGCGAAGTCCTCTCTCCTTCCAGCGCGCCGTCATCCAGCTGCGAGTGCGAAGAGAGAGAGAGACGCGCCACAACGGCAAGAAGAGAGAGAGAGAGCGAAACCATCCGGGAAGAGAGCGGAGCTGTGTAGTCATTGTTAAATAAAAGACACAAGTCTACAGTCGTCGTGGAAGTGCTTTATTACACTAGTACGAATGAACATAGGGGGGTCAATGTTAAACGTTTAAAAACGACAACTACAATCAATCATTAATACATTATACGAAGCAATGCGTTTTTTTTCATGACATTTGATGATGATAATTTGACGACGATGGAGGTGGTGGTGATGGCGAAGAATTCAGGAAGATGACTCCACTGGAGATGCAGGCGTGTGATAACAACGCCGCACAGTTTGTTATCACGAGGATAAAGCGGGCAGCCGAGGCGACGTGCCCAATCTTCGCAGCAGGCAGTTGTCAATATGTGTGCGCGCACCTCCCACGGTGTCGGTGGTCTACAGGTACGACGCGTTATAACTCTCGCAAACTGTCCGGCGGGTCGCGAATAGTAAATTAGTATGCATTTAGTAACGCGAGAATATGCTGCAACCCGTGAATCCAGAATTCGCGCATTGCGAGGGTTTACTGGTAATTTAAAAGTGTAAATATCAATACATAAACGTTATCCAGTACGTCTATGTTCCCGCTGCCTTGGCCATTTTGAATTTGGGCCTCTGTACACGTTTGATGTGCAGCTCCCCTATCTTGATGCTGGTGGTGTAGGTGGCTACTTTATCAGTTGGTGGAAAGGCTAACAGACTCGGCGATGGTGTTCTTCACGTACATGGTCAAAACATATTTCGGGTGGTAGTGGTTCGTCGTGAGAATGTATCCGTGGATGTGGCAGCGACTGGCATCCAAGACGTGGGTTTCTTGGAGCATCAGGGCATCAAAGTTATGGATGCTCATTATGATTGCAAAATACTCGCACTTCGCTTGGGAGAGTCCCTCAATGATCAGTTGAAGGATCATTGTCCCATCGCCTATCTGGCACATTGTTTGGCTCTGCACAGGGCCTACTCTTTGGTTATTTCGGTAAGTCACGTATAAAGAGAAAATAAGAAATTAAATACTAGCATACGACGTTTCGATTGCAACACAAGCAATCATCATCAGGTACAAATAAAATAGAAACACAAATCTAGTATACTTATAAATGTAATGTAATACAACAGAGAGCCGGATAACATAACAGTCAACACACTACCTGGTTGATTACGTTCTTTCTGAGAATGATACATTTGAGAGAGAGATAAAACACAGAACCAGAGACATATAGACAGACATATAAGTAGAGACAGATATCACAGAGATATATAGAGAGAGAGACGTACAAGGCATGAGAGTGAAATGCAAAGGACATGTCAGCATGAGAGATCTAACAGAGATGCATGGAGCGAGATACAGAGAGTCGGAAATAACAGCTGACATAGGGACATAGGTCAGCTGTTATTACCCACTCTCTGTGTCTCTTTGACCTAATCCAAGCGGCCTCCTCGATCCTCAGCGAGATGCAGTCCCTGCCCTCGATGGAGAAGGAGGGAGCAGCGGAGTTGTCCGGATGGGGTGACTCGGCCGCGATTTCACAGAAGGCGGGAACGCCATCGCCGCTGTCCGCGCTCGCGGGCGCCATTTTGCTGCTGGCGGGGAGTGCTGAGCCCGCCAACCTTGAAGCAGGGACGTCCTCGTCGATTTACGTCCAGTCGCTCCGCCGTCGGCTGCCATTCATTAAATAATTTGTTGCCGCCAACGGCGACTGGGTGGCGTCTAAGCGGTGATTTCTCTGACTTGGCGGGATGGTCGGAGGCGGACGTGCTGAAGCCGCTGCCCGCCACCCTCGATGATGATGCCTTGGTAGCGTTCCTCGCCATTCCGCTGTCCGAGAGGTCCAACCTCATGCAAGCGTTTGACCAGATGGCCGCTCTTTTTTAGCCTCCGCTAAACACCCGTCTGAAGTTCGCCGTGAGGCGAAAAGTAGATGGTGAGTCGGCTCTCGCCTACCGAAGTGCGCTCTTGGCGCTGGCGAAGGCCAAGTTTCCGAAAATGGACCACGACGGCCTTGACACATTGGTCCTCAAGAAGATGTTGGGACTCGCCAAAGGCCTCCATACTGTGCTCCCCGCCGAGGACAGAGAGGTGTCTTCACTCAAGATCGCCAGGTGCATACAGGTGCAGCAGACCATGCAACATCACAGGGTGTTGGTGGCGTGCTCTGTGTCTTCCGTGGAGCGTGGGGATCATGCGGATGAGGAGCCTGCTCCTGCGTGCTCACTGCATCAGCGGAGCGGCGATCGTCAGGGTGACGGTGATCGGTGGCAGGACGACCGGCGGCAGGCAATGTCTGCTTCGTCCCAGTCCAGCAGTGGACGGGTCACCTGCTACAACTGCGGCCTACCGGGGCACGTCCAATCAGGCTGCTGGGTTCCTCGACGGCGGCCCCTGGAATGTGCGCCTTCCTATGACTCCCTGCTCTCTAAGGCGTGGCTCGATTGATGCCTCGCACGTGGCCGCTTGTGTCGGCCTCGCGTGCTCTGGATGTGAAGGACCCGACGACCCGGCCTACTGCTCTTCGTGAGGAGCCGGCTTCGTCGAGTCGATTTCTTGTTCCCCCCGGCCCTTCCACGGCGGTCGAGCCCAACCTGCCTGGAGGTCCGGCATCACGGACTCGTTCAAAGACTCGATTTGCGTGATCCCCGCACATAGCACACTCCCACACCATCATGGGTTGTCGCACTCGCATGAGTCGTGGCAAGTATTTGGCTGATCCTGCTCGTGATCGAGCTCGCGGGCGTTGTTACACGTTGTGGGTGGGAAATATTGATTGCGGGGATCTTGTACAAAGCGGTTGTTGGGTTGTTAATTTTTCACTGTTGTGTTCATTTTTTAGGGTTGTTCATTTTTTTTTCCCTCTCTGTATATATTGTACAGTTGGGTTTGGGTAATTTTTCGCGTTCTGTTATTTTTGGAGCATACTTTGCTGTTCCGTATAATTGTACATCGGTTGCTTACTTGCGGGTGAGTTGGCAGCCAGGACGGCTGGAAGCTACAGAGAGGGGGTGATGTAGTGACTGTGATTATCACTATTTGGTGCCGGGCTTACGAAGCCACGGTGGATAATGTGTTGGCATTATGTGTAGCCCACTCACTAGGCATAGTACTAGCCCTAGCAGGGCTTGGGTGAGCGCTGGTCAGCTCGGAGACACCACGTACAGTGCGCGGGGCAGGCTCCCGGTGAGGGAGCGAGAGAGAGCATCAGCCAGCCAGGGTTACGTTGGGGCATGATACGCTGGTTGACCTGCCGACACGTGACCGGATTATATTGGAGGGGGGCCACCAGTGGACGGGGGCCGCTGGGCGGTCACGTGGTCTTAAAGAACTCTCGGGGGAGCCTTTGGGAAAGAGCTAGAGAGATCGAGAAGGTGGGCGGGGCTCGGGGAGGGGAGGAGGCAGCCCCAGCCCCGGCCGATATAACGGGGGCCCGGGGGGACTCGGGGTTCTTCGTGTTGCGAACCGTGTCTAGTTCTGCTGTAGCGTGGTTAGACGGGCATTCAATATCCGAGTCTAGGTTGTGTTATGTTGTGTTGAAGTTGGTTGAATAAAGAGTGTTCCTCCCAAAACGTCTGCGACTCAGTTGGACTCATTACACTTATATAACGCTGCCTGTCTAGCGACGACGATGCCAACCCCTATATAGCTGGCTGACTACTAGCGAGCGACGTCGACACAGCGGTGGCAAAGATGACAGCAATGATGAAGACAGCGACGAAGAAGACGATCCTGATTCACTATTATGCTCGTGGCTCCGCCCCGGCCACGCCCCCTTTCTCGAACTCTCCAGCGGGTTCCGGGGGTCCCCAGATGGTTCCCGTTGCTGACCCTTTGCCCAGTTATCTCCCCCTCTGGTCGTTTCCGTGTATCTGTCTTACCGTCTTGCCCATACTGTTTACAAACACGCAATTACCCCCTACGGGCGCTAGTCAGCGCACCTCAAGCAATCGTCATCAGGTGGGACAACCACAGCAAGACCATTGCTTGTGTTGCAATCAAAACGTCATAATCAATTCTTTTTTCTACCTACGTGACTTTACCGAAATAACCAAAGAGTATGGATTCCTGCAGTCACGAAAGCTTAAAATCAAGATTCAAGTAGCTGGTTCAAAGAAAATAACAAAAAACCAAGACGTTTCGATCGCAACACAAGTGGTCGTCATCAGCAAAAGTCCCTGTGTTGCGATCGAAACGTCGTAGTTTTTGGTTATTTTCCTTGAACCTATCTACGTGACTATACCATAAGACCCAAAAAATATCACTGGTCAACACACTTTTTCTGGCATAAGGTATTCCAACGGTTTTAAGGTAATTTTGGGGTGCTGATTCCAAATCTGGCATCAGTTTTTGTCTATCACATCAGGTTTTTGAGATATCAAATATTGCATTTTCAATAAAAACTGCAGAAGAAAAATATTAAATAAATGTGGATATCTAAATAAAATGATATTATAAACACACTATCCTAAAAATACAGCACCGTATTATAACACTATAGCAGTCACTGACTCGCAACAACTTGCAATCATAAGTGACAGAGTTAATTTCTGGTAAAATCAATGAAAATGGGGTATGCCGATAGCATACAAATGAAATGTGATAGAGCAAATCTGAGATCAGATTTGGAATCAGCACCCTGAAATTAGTCTAAAACAGCTGCAGAAGTCCATGCCAGATTTTTTTTTGTTGACCAGTGATATGATCCACGTTACAAATGTCAATTAATATCATGTAGAGCTGTATATGTTGGAGGCAAGGTATTAAAATCAATCGTAAACTGAACGCCAGTGCAAGTGTTATTATCTCTTGGTTCTCGTTAAAGACTGGCAGCATGCAGAGTTTTGTACTAGCTTTTGTTGCAATTGAGAAATAAATACCAATGGATTATATGGATGAGAAGGCATTGGAAATTGAATAGAACCGGCTACTTCTGGATTTAAAGCTTCAGTCTGTTCAAAATAGGCTTTACAGGAGTTAAGATGTTCAAACACCAAATATACACCTACTATTGCAAGGCCATCAAGTTTGCATTTACCACACATCATGCTTGTGGTATAATGTATGCATTGTACCTGAAACAGAATAATGGCAAAAGGCGAACAGCAAAAAGGCAATGCAAATATCAAAGGATGTATAGCTCGGGTTGAGCAAAAAAAAAAACATTACACCACGACAGCTTTGCAAACAGAGTCAAGGTAAGGGGTTAATACTGTTTTTTTTATTCAGAATATCATTGCGGGGCAAGACATCACGACTCTGAGATCCCCCCTGGCAATTGTACAGCTTGTGATGGTCAGCAGTCTTTCTTAAAATATCATTGTTTGGTGTTGGTGTTGCGAAGAGACGGGCACACAGGTGAACTGTGCGTGGCTACATTCAAGTCCCTTGCCCATAGAAGCGATCTGTCGGGATACAAACACAAAAATATTTTATCAGGCTATATCCATTGCTGGTATTAGTTACCTAGTGTATACAATGAGTAGTGTGCCATGTTTGAGACTTCGTCAAACGTCAATGGGCAGAGAAGGTGCAGGAAGTCAGAATAAAATAATTAAGCAAGTTAGCTGAGCTGAGAAAGTGAGCTAAATTGAGCAAGTTAGCTGAGCTGAGCAAGTCAGCTGAGCTGAGCAAGTCAGTTAAACTGAGAAAATCAGTTGAACCGAGCAAGTCAGCTGAGCTGAGCAAGTCAGTTGAATTCACCAAGTCAGCTGAATTATAGTTTCACGCGGCAGTATAAATGGGGTACACTACAGTTAGTCAGCCAAATGGCAGGACGCGTGCCGTGGAATCGTTTGGGTGCTCCCAACTTCTAACGAAGGAGGTTGTGACCCAGCATACAAGAGTCAGATAACAAATTACTCCCTACTCGGAGTACCTCTTTCAAGAGCTCCGTATTGTGGAGGATCTTCCGCCAGCAGTGTCGTGAGCAAGCAATTGCAGCGCTGTGCCTTTATATTTCCCCCTTTTTTTCCTTTTCTTTCTTTCCCTTTTTCTTTTTTCATTATTTCTTCACATTTTTGCTTTTTTCATTCTTTTTCTAATTTTTCTTCTTATTTTCTTTCCTTCTTTTTTCTCTGATTATTTCTTCTTATTTGTTTAAGGAGCCGTCCATAAATGACTTCACGCACTTGGGGGGGGGGGGGTCAGACATTTGTGACGATGTGTGACGGTGGGGGGGGGGGGTTTGAGAAATGTGACGTCACGTCCAAATGCGCAACTTTAAATAAATATAGACAACACGTTCTACTTAATTAAATATACTTTTTAATAAATGTTTTCTCTTACGACATCAGAGTGCAGCGCCACATTAAATACGCACTACAATGACAATAGTTTAAAGCGATTTGAAGTATGTTTAATTTTTTTTGGGGGGGGGGGGGGGGGCAGAGCTTTGTGACGTCATATTTGAGGGGGGTCTGACTTTTTGTGACGCCGTTTGACGAAGGGGGGGCTCAAAAATCGTCCAAAATCGCGTAACGTAATTTATGGACGGCCCGTTACTTTCATTTTTTTTTTCTCTCTGGGAGGATGGGTGAGAAGAATTGCGTGACCAAGAAGGCAAGGGAAAACAAGATATAATTTTGGGCCGACCTAACACGCCTCCTCCTGTCCCCAGCGTACAATTTACGACGCAAGAATCGGTTTGGCGGCAGGTTGCTAAGCTTGGTTTCACACCTCTCTCGCGTTAAAAGGATGACCCCTCAACGACTCGGCTGTCACATTCGTGATGAAGAGACACAGACTCAGTGATTGTTTTAGCAAGCGGCGTATAGCCCCGAGTGAAGCGTGACCTACATAACTAGAGAACATCGCTCGAGAACCACACATCGCGTTAAATCATTCATTGCAAGCAATACCAAAAAGGGATCATATTTAACAACAAAACATTTCTTCCGCATTGACAAATTGTGTTTTTACGCGGTAAGTTTTGCACCCTAGGAATGCATGCATGCTTGCCTATGTGTTTTATACGTGTGTGTGTATACATAACGTACATATTGTAAACAAAATTATAAATTGAGTATTGCATAGTTTCCACACGGATGTATGTATGTGATGACTCAGGACTTTCTACGAATAGGCGAGGCATCAGAATGCTATGTCAGGACAGGCGTTCGTCAAAGTTGATTTTGACTCCCACATTGCTCAATGTTGTGCTTGACTATAATTTCACTAACACGGTGGATGTATGTTGAACTTCTATCGAAACATAAGTAACTAAGCGTGTTAATTGGAGGTGCTGGCGAAGACCAACACACTAAATATAAAAAGCAGATCCAAAGAAATGAGTTTTAAATCAACATTTAAGAGTGCAAAGCTTCAGTGGCTTCCTAATATCGGAAGGAAGAGCGTTCCACACGGCCGCAGAAGCACATATGAAAGTGCGCGATGCAGTAACCGTCTTTGTTCGATTTCTAGCCAAAAGCCACTGCTGCTGTGAAGATGACCGGAGTTGATGGTTTAAAATTAATGCGGTTCGCAGAATATGAATGGGATACACAGAGTAAAAAGCCAGGAATCAACACAGATAAGATGAATGCAGGCATTGGGTGCGGGTTTAGAGTAGATGCAGATGATGCAGGTTTGCTGGCTAGGACGTTGGTTTGAGCCATGTGGCTGTAGACAGTCTTATGCACTGAGGCTGGCCACTAGTATCTCAAGGTACGAGCTTTCCTTGGACAAACTGAATGGTGTTGAGATATAAGTAGGGCTCCTGTAGGAGGATGGTAGGTTCCAGCGGCACGAGAGGTTGGGGTGGTAGAGGTCTTTGTATGTTAGGCAGGAGTGTCCATAACGCAATGTCCATCCATCTTCTGCACCTCTGATTAACACGGTAGGCTACAGACGGTGCAAAATAAGATCAACATACATGCATGTGGCTGTGAGATTTGATATTTTTCATCTTATCAAGATTTTTATTGCAGTACTTTTTTCCAAGGCACTTTACAACATTCATAAAAGAATACACAAGATAATAGTGGTTGGTAATTTAAAACGTGGGGTTAGTATTAAAAGTGGTGGTGTAGTTAAGGTGACACAGGACTCGGCAAGGTAAGGTAAAAGTTAAAAGGTAAAAACAACGAGCCTACCTTTACCCTACCTTTTACCTTACCACAATACAATCACTCTACCCTACCTTTTACCCTTTAGCAGGTAAGGTAAAAGGTAATAGGTAAAAAGCAACGAGCCTACCTTTACCCTACCTTTTACCCTTACCCCATACAAATTACCCGATTATAGGGTAATTACTAGGAAACTACACGTGAACAAGGTTTATAACGGTAAATGCTGGGTAGAGCGCTTTATTCATATAGAATACTCTCGATGATTCTAATTTTACACGCTTGTTGTTGTGGTTGTTGTTGACGTCGTCGTTGTCATCGTTGTTGTATCCTCAAATCTTGTAACTAAAATTTGTCCCACTTCCTAATGTGGTATCGACTGCAAACTTGGTATACTTATGTCATACTGATGACAACACTATATTCTATCATTAAAAAAATATATATTTTTAAACATTCTTTTGTAAATGTTATGTTTTGGCTTGGGTCTAATTGTCCACGCTCAACTCACGTTGGCTGTAATTGGCCACGGCCCCTTACGTTGTGGCAAGCCTCGGGGCCACTTCCTGGAGTCGTGGAGTTCTGCCATTCCTAGTACATTTAATAAAAGCGTGTTTTTAATAAAGTTTGTTTTAATATTACTTATTAAATGGAGGCCACGGACTGCGCCACGGAGCTTTTAGCGGTAAACAAGGTACCGTATTTACCGGGTAATACTCCGCGCTTCCTTTACCCTACCGGGTAATTCTTCCGAGCTACCTTTACCCTACCCTTTATCTTACCCCTTGGCATGTCGACACCGTTACCTTTTACCTTTACCCTTTTACCCGGTAAAAAGGGTAAATTGCCTTACCTTGCCAAGGCCTAGGTGACAGGTAAACAGGCGGCAGAGATTAAGGGCGGGTTTGGGTAGTGATAGGGGTTGGGGTAGTGACAGTGGTTGGGGTAGTGATAGGGGTTGGGGTAGTAATAATGGTTGGGGTAGTGATAAGGGTTGGGGTAGTGATAGGGGTTGGGGTAGTGATAATGGTTGGGGTAGTGATAGGGGTAGGGGTAGTGATAGGGGTTGGGGTAGTGATAGGGGTTGGGGTAGTGATAGGGGTAGTAATAGGGGTTGGGGTAGTGATAGTGGTTGGGGTAGTGATATGGGTTGGGGTAGTGATAGGGGTAGGGGTAGTGATAGAGGTTGGGGTAGTGATAATGGTTGTGGTAGTGATAATGGTTGGGGTAGTGATAGGGGTTGGGGTAGTGATAGTGATTTGGGTAGTGATAGTGGTTGGGGTAGTGATAGGGGTTGGGGTAGTGATAGAGGTTGGGGTAGTGATAGTGGTTGGGGTAGTGATAGGGGTTGGGGTTGTGATAGTGGTTGGGGTAGTGTTAGTGGTTGGGGTAGTGATAGGGGTTGGGCTCGTGATAGTAGTTGGGGTAATGAAAGGGGATGGGGCAGTGATAGGGGTTGGGGTAGTGATAGGGGTAGGGGTAGTGATAGGGGTTGGGGTAGTGATAGGGGTTGGGGTAGGGGTTGGGGTAGTGATAATGGTTGGGGTAGTGATAATGGTTGGGGTGGTGATAGAGGTTGGGGTAGTGATAGGGGTTGTGGTAGTGATAGGGGTTGGGGTAGTGATTAACTCACTCTGTCTGTTGTTGTTGTTGTCGTTGTATCCTCAAATCTTGTAACTCAATTTTTACCCACTTTCCAATGTAGTATCGACTGCAAACTTGGTATACTTATGTCATACTGATGACAATACTATATTCTATCATAAAAAATAGAATACAAATATTTTAAAAAATATTTTAAAATGTTACGTTTCGGCTTGCTTCTAATTGTCCACGGTAAACTGACGTTGGCTGTAAATTATCATTATGGCAAGCTTCGGGGCCACTTCCTGGAGTCGTGGAGTTGTTCCATTGCTAGTACGGTACACTTCATGAAAGTGTGTTTACAATTTTTTTTAAATATTATTTATTTCAGGTTGGCGTTTACAAAGAAAACGGCCGAGACAAATGCTCAGTGCTTCGAGCACAGCATTTCTGCCAATCAGGTAAGATATCCACACTGCCTTGACGCCACCACGCTGCACCGTCAACATCGCTACCTGAATTTGATTTCCAGCCACAATTACTTGACTTCGTCAGAAATGTCACCGTTAGCATCTGCGACCGGTCATCCTCGCGACCGAGAGCTCAGTTCGAGGAAGACGGCCGTCGTGCCATTTTGTGGACCACGTCGCCACATCTTGATGCGCACTCCTGCAGAAAATTGCGCTCTCAATTTGGTTGGCGGTCGGCGTTCGAAGCAGACTGAATGGCATCGCCCACGTGCTGCGTGGATCAAACAAATCACTCGAGACACCGGTGTATTGCAGCCAGGAGCAGTTCATGTGAATGCTTTTGCAATAGGTCACATGTGCAAGCGCAATGGGTCCATCGCTGACTACACGCGATGATTGAATGCTAAAATGAGTGGCCAGTGGTATCTGATTAGCCCTCCTCCTGTGCATCCCACGTTCACGAACCGCACTGACCCGATAATAATAAGGGCGCAAGCCCTTACTGAATGGTGGGGACGTCACCACGGCGCTTGTGCCAGGTTAGATGCACTTTGAGGTCATGTCAAGTGTTGAAGGCTCTCCGATAGGAAGTCACGGGACAGACCAAGGTGTTACAGGTTCGTCCACTGTTCAGATATTCGTCACTCATGTTGGCCGTGAGTTGGAATCAAAATTGAGTAGCTGGGTTCATAGTGCAGTGTGCACCACCACTCCCCACTATCCAGCCAACAACAACAACCGCCGTTCAGCACTAGATGATGGTGACGTGACCATGGCGCTTGTACCAGGCCAGGTGCACTTTGAGGTCAGGTAAAATGTCGAAGGCTTGCTGACAGGAGGTCACGGGACATGCCCACGTGTTATGGGTTGACTGAGATGACTGCCAGATGCACAATCTGTGCTCCCAACTGTGCCAATTTTCTGCAGCCTGTTGATTAGCTCGTTGTTATGAGTCCTGCCTTGTTTCTGGAGGGCGAGTACCTCTAACTGTCCAGTAGCGTCCTTAACGAGCATCCTCCATAGAGGCCAAACTTGCCACCTCTGGTTTTGGTCATCGACAAGTCCACTCAGCTCTACATCCTCGTCCTGTACCACAATTTCCATTTGGAGACGTCTCAAACTTATGTGGGTGCAGAAAAAGATGTTTTACTTCATCGGCTCACTTTCCATCAAACCTATCCACGTAATATCTCCTTCATGTCACGTATGTATGTTGAACTTATTTCGCTTCGTACGTAGCCAACAGTGCTAATCGGAGGTGCGGGTAAAGGACAACAAACTAAAACACCAAAAGCAATTCTAAAGAAATTAGTTTTCAATCTAGATTTAAAAGTACATACAGTGACTTCCTTATATCAGAAGGAAGATCATTCCGGACGGCCACGAAAGTGCATCTGAAAGCACGCAATATAAGTGACCGTCTTTGTTAAATGTTTAGCCAATCGCGGCTGCGAGGTTGACCAGAGTTCGTGTGATGGTTTTCGCTCCTCGATGAGATCAGCAAGGTATTAAATTGGTTACCCTGGGGTAATGTCGACGTTTCTTCACAGAAGGCTGCCACTGTATCGAGACAAACGTCGACTATTCAATTGTGCAGATGATTGTCTGGAAATACCCACGCAGGTGTTCTTCTCCTTCGTCATTCAAAACGTTGTATTTTAAATGGATTGGTCATCATTGATAACGCAGACGTCCAACCATCTTGGGCCTCTATGTTTACACTATCTCAGTTAACAATTGCCTACAACACCATCCACTGTTATGTCTGCTCCAATCCATGCATTAAGCATTTCCGTGTACAATATCTCAATTTTGCTGAGACGCTTTTATCTGTGGTTTCTTGGTGATTTAAGTCGAATTCTTAAATTATCACCTCTTGCATAGCGCCTGTTGCTGCATATATTTAAAAAAAATATTTCACTGGCTTCGCCTGTAGCCAAGTTGAAACTCGATATTAGTTTAGTTGGCCGTGTCCAATTAGCACGGTTGGCTACGTCCAGTGCAAAAGAAGTTCAACATACATACAGAATATGTATTCATGCTAGAGGAATCCGATTACCTATAAAGCTCTGTTTCACATATGTCCATTAAGAGCAGGTTAAGACGTTACAACAACAAATACACGATGGCATAAGGTATTCCAACGGTTTTAATGTAATTTTGTGGTGCTGATTCCAAATCTGGCATCAGTTTTTGTCTATCACATCAGGTTTTTGAGATATCAAATATTGCATTTTCAATAAAAACAGCAAATTTATGCTCATATACGAATAGCTAAACAGACATCCATATAAGAATAATATACAATATACAATAATGAAACAAACATTTAATGAGCCGTAGCACAAAGTTGTGAGAGTGACTGCATATCAATGTGAGTGAATGCACATTACCATGTAAGAATTGAATTGTGAAGATAAGACAAATATGTACAAAAAGGTCATTCACAATAGTGATGTTACATCTGCATAAACAACCTCTTCTTTTATGTTCTCCGATGTACAGCTTGTGGAATGTCTCTCATCAAGGACCAACAGTAATCTGCCATCATGTTTGAGTCTCATCGGCCTTGGTAACGTTCTTCCATAACTTTAATGTCTTGATGAAAGCGTTCACCTTGCTCTTCGCTCACGTTACCCATGTTCTCTGGAAACTGGGCCAAGTGACTATGTAAGTAGTGCACCTTGATGCTCATTCTACATCCAAGTGCTTGGAAACTCAAGAGCAGCTCCTCCACAATCTCTCGATAGTTGTCCGCTTTCCTGTTCCCAAGGAAATTCCGCACCACATCAGATAATGCATTCCAAGCTCTAGCCTCTGCCGCAGTCATTGTTGTAACAAAGTGTGGATCCCTGATGAGTGTTCTTATTTGAGGGCCATCAAATCTCTGTGGACCTTTCCCGAAAGCTCCCGAGAGCTCTTCTATACCTCGTGACCACCCAGCAGCCCCCGTCCACTGGTGGCCCCCCACCAATATCATCCGGTCACGTGCCGGCTGGTCAACCAGCGTATCATGCCCCAACGTAACCCTGGCTGGCAGACACTCTCTCTTGCTCCATCACCGGGAGCCCGCACCGCATACTGTACATGGTGCCCTCGCGCTAACCAGCGCTCACCCAACATACTATCCGCCGTGGCCTCGCAGGCCCGGCACCACATAGTGACATACCCAGTCACTACATTTCTTTTAACGATACATTTCCAATATGTTTAAGATATCTCACGACCGCAAATTTTGGCCAATTGGAGTGCTCCTAAGTGCACGGAGTCGCCCTCAGCCAATCAGCGACCCCTTAAGCCTTCTTAGCCTAAGCCACACATATTCTTTACCTAAGGTAATCATTATTTTATGCTCTATTTTGCACCTTTGTATGCTCCATTCATTATTTATCCATAGTTATACTCATATGAATGCTTTGATATGTTCTTAGAATGTATATTTATTACCATTGCGTGTTTAAATATTATAAACTATGTTTTTTAGGGTAAAAAAGGTCAACTTCCGATCCTCTCGGAGCAATTTAACCATTTAACACGTATTTCCTATATTCGATTAACGATCATTTTAATTACCGGTAGTTTTCGTGGAACCAATTAAAATCATGAACCGAAGGACCACTGTAATATCATCGGATTGTACATATAAAAATGTCTTAATACAGTACATATATAATGTAATTATGACTGCTCTATTTTTGTTCCCCACAGGGCAGATCAATTGTGAAAAGTAAATAACAGCTGGCGCTGTGTGACCACGACCTGAAGAGGAATGTAACACATCATATTTAGAAGAATTAATTTGCCCTAAAGACTTCAGTAACAAAGATTCGGGCATGCCAGGCTTGCGGCAATAACAACTACATAACAACGATTTAGCCCGTTTCAAGTAGTGAGCCCATGATATGCATCGATTGTGATTGTGTCTAGAGAGAGTGTCTGCCAGCAGGCCAATTACATTGAAGCGAAGTTTGAAAAAAATTGTATTCCTTTTAATACAATCGTATTGACAGCGTTATTTACAGATTGTGGATTTTGTGGTTATTACCTAGAACTGCAACAGCATACTTTCGTGAATGATGTACAAATAATTGCCGTTTGTTAAGTGACGCATTTCATCCACAGATCCCACAAATGCGCGCCGGGAGATAAACAAAACCTGCAGGCTACACGGTCAGAACCAGGGTAAACGGTCAGAAAATAGCAAATGAAGACCAGTTTACAGAGGTGACTTTCAAAGATGGACAAATATATCTAAAGATTCTGAATGTCTTATTAGAAAGGGCAAAGCGTTGTTCCAAAGCCGGGGAGCTGCACAGTGGCAAAAGCCCGATCATCCCACTAAATGAGCCCTGACCTTTGAAAAATTAGGTCTCTGTAGGAATTGGTGGCACAACTGTCTCTCTTTATAATACAAACCTCCAGGACAGATGTTTTCAATGGTTATCTAATTTACTTCCATTCCGTATCACATTAAGGATGCCTTAAACCCCAAAAACATTAATATACCATATATTCATGATTGATGACATTTAAGTGTGTCTGCAAAAGTGCCGAATTCCGAAAGTCATGATGCCAATTGGCAACGTGACGGCGAGTTACACCGCGACGATTGGCAGCAGTACCGTGGACTCCCGGCTGTTTTACAACATCTTCCAGATTTTCATCCTATTCATGACGGCCCCATCTCTGTGTTTATTTTTCTCTATCACCATCACGATTTTCACCGAAATGAAGCTAAGGGAGAACTCGCGCTACATTCTCTTCGCCAATCTCATTGCGTGCGACACCTTCTTCCTGTTTTACTCCACCGTCATGGCTACTTTAATTTGGCTACAAACAAATTTAAGTTTGACGTCGTGCAACGTGAACACCATGGTCAGCACAATTCTGAACCAGAGCGGGGTTATGTGCGTCACGCTCATGTCCGTGGAGCGATACGTGGCCATTTGCCACCCCTTCCATCACCCCCGCTGGTTCAGCCATCGCAAAACGCTTCAGTTCTTGGCCGTAATTTGGTCCGTCGCTTCAGTGTTCCCGCTGGCGTGCGGCACTCTGGTCTTCACAAGCGGCGTGACCGTGAACAACACTCGGACTTGTTCTTCGTATCTCACCGACAGCCTGATGCCCAACCCCATGGCAATCACGGTGCTCAGAGAATTCCCAAACGCCGTAATTTTCACGGTCTGCATCATTGCTTTGATCTTCACCTACTTCAATATAATGATGGTCGCTAGAAAGGCGTCCGATGATGCGTCTAAGGCGAAACGAGCCAAGCAAACCGTGATATTACACGGCCTGCAGTTGTTTCTGTATCTGTGTTCACTTGGTAACACATTATTTGCAATCCTTTTTGCGAAAATGACATCAGATCCTAACGTGATGACAATATTAAGGTTATGCAATTATTTATTTCTTTATTATAGCTCAAGGTTTGTTGTTCCCTTAATTTATGGAATACGTGACAAAAAACTTAGGCAGTGTCTTAGGAAGAAGATCACCTGTCACTACAATAGGGTGACTGCATTTTAAACCATGCAAAAAATGAACGTGAATCTTACCATTTGTGTCGTTAAATGCTTTTAAAATTGCATTTCGTTCAAATGCCTAAATATTTGTCTTAGTCTTGGGTCTTTCGGTAAAGTCACGTAGATAGGTTCAAAAACTACGACGTTTCGATCACAACACAAACGGTCGTCTTCAGGAAAATTGAAGACGACCGCTTGTGTTGCGATTGAAACGTCATAGTTTTTGTTATTTTTTGTTATTTTCTTTGAACCTATCTACGTGATTTGACCGAAAGACCCAAGAATATGAATTCCTGCAGTCACGAAAGCTTTATGTCAAGATTTATTTGTCTTAGTTTAAATGTATGTATGTTTAACTTCTTTGGCACCATACACAGGCAGCCTCACTAATCAGAGGTGTGGGGGAAGGACAACAAACTAAGCACAAACAGCAGTTCTACAGAAATTAGTTTTCAATCTAGAAAATGCATTTTTAATCCAGAAATTAGTTTTCAAATGAGATGTTCTTTTTTAGGCTGGTAAGTTGATCAAATACATGAATCTATTCATATAAAGGAGACTAATGTGGCTTTGTTGAGGTAATATATGTTAATATTGTAAGACCGTAAAGTTGTAGGAAAACGCTTGATGTTAATCCGAAAAAATTGCCTTTACAGGTGTAGTGTTGTAGAACGACACTACTGTATTGGGCCGGTATGGGGGCTGTAGGCAGGTGTCATGGGGGTCGTGTCAGGCCATGACACTCTGCGTGAACCCAACAGGACACGTGACCGGATAAAGGGGGGCCAGGGGTCCCAGGGGAGTCACGGGGTTGGGGATCTGGAGGGGGGCGTGGCCTGGGGCGGGGCCGGCCATGCCGGAGTGGATATAAGCGGTGTGTGGACAGAGAGCGGGGCTGCTCTGCTGTGTCAAGTCTGGGATGAAGCTCTCCGGTCTCCGCTAGTGGACCAGGCAGCGTGTCGGGCTGTCCTGGTCCAGTAATGTAATATCCTCGTGTGTTTGTTAAGTTAGGAAGGTGGCTATCACCTTAAGTCGTTATGTTAAGTGTTAATTGTTATGTTACCTAATAAATAGTGTTGCCTCCCAAGTTCCAGTGTGCGCCTGAATTTAACCCATTACACAGGTTTCCCTCCCTTTGTGTGGTAGATGCTTTTCGAAAAAATGGCGTACGTACAGGAGACTCTCGATCATCCGCGTGCGGTTTATCCGATATGCAGATTACCTGCGCACCTGAGATTTTGACAAATGAATAACTCATGGATTTCCCCTGAAGCCCAAATTAATAACATAAAAACAGTTATCCATTGTTATTCTTGGAAATGTTTATTATAAGTCACGTGCTTAAGCCAAAAAACCATTTGCTCCGGTTAATCCGAAATCTACGTGATCGCCACTACAGTGGAGTAGTTGCATATATTTATAACAGTAGGTGGAGTTTGATTGATTTTGATTGTCTGTGGCTCTGCTATCCATTTAGTTGTCCGAGTCTTCTGCGCAGGAGCAGGAAAGTGTCAGTGAACACGCGCATCGATCGATCGTTAGTATTCATTATAAATCGAAAGAGTAGTAATCGTCAGTTGCGCTTCATTTTCAGTTATTTATCTGATCATTTATTTTGCGAGTTTTAATTTATTTCCCTCATTAAAATGCAAATCAATTTATAACATTTTTGACATGCGTTTTTCTGGATTTTGTTGTTATTCTGTCTCTCACTGTTCAAATAAACCTACCATTAAAATTATAGACTGATCATTTCTTTGTCAGTGGGCAAACGTACTAAATCAGCAGGGGATCAAATACTTTTTTCCCTCACTGTATCTGAGGCCCCGTATATATAAATATCTGAGTACGGATCTCTATGAGTATCTAGGCATCTATATGAGTCTCTACGAATCTCTATGAGTCTCTCAATACGCATCTCTATGTATCTCTACGCAGAGGTGTGGACTCGAGTCATGTGACTTGGACTCGAGTCAGACTCGAGTCATGAATTTGATGACTTGCGACTCGACTTGGACTTGCATAACAATGACTTTGTCCCACCTATGAGATGTGGACTCGAGTCATGTGACTTGGACTCGAGTCAGACTCGAGTCATGAATTTGATGACTTGCGACTCGACTTGGACTTGCATAACAATGACTTTGTCCCACCTCTGTCTCTACGAGTCTATGAGTCGAAATGTATCTTTATGAGTCTCTATGAGCCTCTATGCATCTCTTTGATTCTCTATGAGTATCTATGTGTTTCTGAGTCTCTATGTATCTCTACGATTCTCTGTATCTCTACGATTCTCTATGTATCTCTGTGAGGCTCTGTGGGTCTCTATATCTCTGTGTTAGTTTATTAAAGTTGCTGAGCCAGCTGGCCCAGGATTAGCCACAATCTAGCCATCGCTTTTCACTCATGAAACTGGAGAGCAGCAGACTCGGTGTTACTAATATGACATTACAACCAACAATAACATATATAAGAATCACAGTTAAGAGACAAACAACATTCTATATACATTGTCAAAAAGAAGACAACATTCAAACAAATTCAACTTAAAATCTCATCAATGGTCCTCATACTCGATTAGGGACATTGCTACTGTCCCGGTGGCCAGCCAGGCCACGATTGCTTTTAATAAATAATTATTATTTTGATTTAATACACCGTGAGCCACAAACGGGAAGATTTGTTTAGCAATGAAAAACATTGCTTAGTTGCAGGGGGGTTTTCTTCCACATGTCAACTCTATCCACACGGCACGAGTCGACATGGCAAGCTGCCACTTGAGAACAGATTCCCGGGGAGCGGCTATCCCTATTTAAGGAGCTCGTTTCCTTGATAGCTGTTGCTACAACAGCGAACCCGGTGAGTGCTACGCGGTGTTTTAAATGCACCCTGCGTGTTGCACATTGAGGCAATTAACTGTCACACGCCAGGATATATTTACATGCATGGTGATCATGTACATATTTATATACGGTGTTCTCAAGAGGTGACCAAATGAATGCACTGGGAAATCACAACACAGCTACACGGGTAACACGCTTGTTCGGTTGAGCTATAAAGTGTTTGGAAGCACCTAAGAATTTTGGTCTCTTGGCATCTCCATTCTGCCATCTCTGTCCTCATCTCAACTGACTTTATTTGAAAAAAAGTGTGAATGTAATTTTACAACATAACTGCTATCATTATTATAATTGAGTGAGTTTTTATTTATCTGTAATTGTGAAATGCTTTGATATTGTCTGCCGGACAAGTATTTGGGTCTCGCGGCGGCTAGGAGATGTAAAATACTTCGCCTTGTTTACAGGAGGTCGTGGATTCGATCCTGACACCTGTTGTATATTTGGCGTTTGCATGTTCTCTCCGTGGTCATGTGGATTTTTCTCCTCCGGGTTTTCCCCTCCACATTTAGAAACATGCGCTTAGAGTATTTGGCTGCTATACATTTTAACATGATAAGCCACTTCGTTGAGATATAATTTGTGGCCAGGTCGCTTCTGAAAAAAAGCTATACAGCTCAGTGGGCCTTACCTAGTAATATAAAAAAACATCATGCCTCGCACGTTTATGTGGCTCGTTTGGACGCCGTGCATCCCTGTTCGGTGTTAACGTGGCACCAAGACAATAACAACAACACTGAGTCACTTGATTAAAGAATAACTATTTGAATGCATTTACGCTACCCTGGGAAGGAACAGCCGAGGGATTGACTTTAGGGTAATAGGGAGCGGCGTGGCAACAGAGACGGCAGTGGCGGCTCTATCAGTCGGCACAGACAGACAAACACAGAATTACATATACAGCTCGTGAGCACGCGTGTGCACAGGCGAGGGGCTAAATGTATCTCCTGGACGGTGTGGCAAATTAGCTTTTATAAAGAATGGGGCCTGTTTGGGGTTCATTTTTTTTAAGCCTCGCGTGTTAATATGGCAGGACAGAGGACAGAGCCATTCCCCCTTTCCGTGATGGGCAGCACGTGTATATTAGCCTGTTGGTAATGTCGAGGTTTGATGCGTATGCAATTCCATCTGGAACGGACGGTAAAGAAGTGTTGCAAATCCATATTGTGAGTGCATTAGGTTTGCTTTCGTGATATTAGGGTCCGTGTAAAAATGCGAAGTGAAATAAATATTTGTGTATGTGTAAGGGTTGTAGGGATATGATGATAACGTAATATAAAAAATGAACATATTTGTCAGCAACTCTGTCTTTATAAAATATAAAAGGTCATGTTTCTTCAAATGGACATGCAAGCGAGACAAAATAGATAAGAGGCATTATGAGATTTCTGATTAACGTTTTTTTACACACTTTATCGAACTTGCCTTGTCTGTTAAAAGAAAATAACAAATAACTACGACGTTTCGTTCTTTAAAATCTGTGACGCTTAATATCTTCAGATCTACGAAGCCTAACGAGCTGACATTTTCTACACAGACTCGCATCGTGTAACAATTCAATATTGATATTTTTACTTAATTTTAACAATGAGTACTTATACATTTTACCCCCCCCCTTTTTTTTGAAATCACGAATGGTCACGCCCAGCCATGAGGTCAAACGTCTTGTCCAATCAGAGCGGCTGTTGCTGGGCATGGCGCCGGAGCGGTCGCTGTAGTTCCCCCTTAGCCTTGAACAAACAAATTACATTAATTACTACGATTGCTATTGCTAAAATAATTACGTATTATAATCTTAATAAATAACATTATCGTTTGCTTTGCAACACCCAATTCGACGCACTGAAGTCAACATGGTTATGCTCAAGTTGAGCGAGCAGGTGAGAACCGTGATGATTTACAATTAAATACCGTAATTCTATCCCTGTTTTGATTGCCACAATGTTCTGATTAAACTAAACACAAAAAAGCAGTACTAAAGAAATGAGTTTTCAATCTAGATGATGATTTAAAAGTTCCCTACTCCAGTAGCTACCTCATATCGGAAGAGTATTCCATACGGCGCAGAAGTGCATCTGAAAGCGCCGTGCAATGCGGTGACCGTCTTTGTTCTATGGTTCGCCAAAAGCCACTGCTGCTGCGAGGATAACCGGAATTCGCGTGATGGTTTATGCTCCTTGACGAGATCAGCTAGGTATTGTGGAGATCAGCAAATTTGTGGCATGCACTTTGTGTGTAATAAGTGTGACCTTACAACGCATTCATTCGGCAACCAGAAGCCATTTCAGCTCAGCGAGCACCGGACAGACATGTTTGGATCGTGCAGTACCCGTCACGACAGGTGCCAGATACTTTGTTTACACACTGCAGATTGGTCATATTTCTATAACGACTCAACTCCCGATTCACAAAGACGCAGGAAGAGGCATCACCACAGTGATTACACTCCTCTGCTGCTCATCATTCATCACCTCGGTGTAAAATTAGCATTTATTCTCAAACATTAATATCAGCCATATGAGGAAGACAAGTATAATAATTGATACAAGCTTTTATAAAGGCTTACAAAAACGTATGATGAAAACATGAAAGCTCACAATCCATTGAGTAAAACACATTTGAAGAGCACTGTAAACTTAACATAAATTGTAAAATAACTTCAATTTTGTTGTCAAACAGTTTTTTTTAAGTTCTAACATTTTAAATAGAAAATCGAATATTCTAGACCAGGGTCGGCAACCTGCAGCTACTGGAGCCACATGCGGCTCTTTAAGGGACTGCTTCGTGACGTCATTTATGAAGGAGTACCACCGTCTCGTATTCACCACGTTGCATTGCGGCTCTTGAATTTTTTACTTAATTCGAAAAAATTGCCGCCTCTTGTTATTTTTTTGCCGATCCCCCTCCCTGTTCTAGATCTAACGGTGAAAAGCCACTGATCTGCTTCCAACTTGAGAATATCTGCTCTAAATCGAAGATAACTTCGAGTAACTGTGCTTTGGACGAAGGACGTACGACATATGACATATAACGAGGCAGCGTGTCCTGAGTTTAAAACTTCTTTAACGACAAAAAAAAACAATGTGACCCCGTGAGAGAAACCGTTGCAGTGGCGTCAAACTGGCGCAAGGCTATACTGTACCAAAATGTTCCGGTTTCGCTGGGACAATCCCGGTGGGAGGGTTTTTTTTATTGTATCCCCCCCTCCCCACCAGTTTTGAACAATTTCTGGCCTCAGCGCTCAACTCGTGATATGGCACAAAGGGCCTCCTTGGTTAGTGGAACTCGGTTGACTGGCCTATGCAATCTGCAAACACGAAGTGCATATATATCAAGTGTATATTTTGTCCACTTAGTTAATGAGTTATGGGAATAAATTGGAGCACCTGGATAAAACCCCACGCATACGAGGGGGGAATCAACAATGTTTCATACAGATGGGACAGCTGGAGATTAGTATGCTTATTGTATGCATGTATCTGTGTGTATTGAACTTGTCCCACTGTACATAGCCAACCGTGCCAATCGCAGGTGCGAGGGAAGGACAAGACACTAAACACAAAAAGCAGTTCTAAAGAAATGAGTTTGTCACTCTAGATTATTTTAAAGTGCATAGCTTGCAGTGGCTTCCTAATATCAGAAGAGCATTCCAGACGGCCACAGAATCACGTCTGAAAGTGTGTGATGCAGTGACCAGCTTTGTTCGATAGCCAGCCAAAAGCCGCGGCTGGGAGGATGACCGAAGTTCACATGATGATGGTTTATGCACATTGACCAAATCGGCCAAGATATTGGTGTTTCATTCGTTGCAAGCACTTTGTGTGTAATAAGTGAGACCTCATTAGTCCACATTTACTGTACTGCCTTCTGGCCAAGGAAGGATAAGGCACTTTGTTGATGCCCATGGGGGATGGAGTTGCGCAACGTTTGTGTAATCTAACAAACCCTTGCTTCAAGACAACCGCCCAGCCAAATTAGGAGCTGGAGTTAGTAGTGATTGGGTATGCGTGGCTTTTTTAAAATGGGTGGGAATGACAGTAACATTAAAGTCCATTTTTCATCATTAACAAAGTTTAAAAACTCATGGTAGAGGGATACAAACAGACACACAGCCTTGGTCAGCATTTACAAGATAAAAGATGCGTGGTATATTGGATTGTTCCTTTAAATAATACATCCACCGATTTACACGTGTGGAAAATCTGTCTCCACTTTCTTGGGCGTGTCCCAGATTTTAAAGATCTCCCGAATTAACCCAATTACCTGAACTATAATGTTACAATATTCGCTTTCAGCTTCCCGCATTTTATATTTCAGACACAACGCAAAAAACTGAGTCAAGTATTCCAAAGTTCCCAGACATAAATCTATGATCATCAAAACCTTTGGCAGTGCATTCACATTTTCACCCATCCCTTCAACTCCACATCCTCCTTCTGCTGCGGAGAGCTCCAGTGCCTCCTGAAGTCCGCTCAGAGTCTTGATGACTATTGCCAGCTGCAGTGCCTGGAAATTCTTGCCCTTCCAGTCGGCACCCTGCAGAGACCCTGCCAGAGCCATCACCACTACGGCTACACGCTTCAACGTCACCGCCTCCTCCGGCTGGGCCTCCACATCCGCTGCCAAGCCCAGTGCCTTGCCCAACACTTGGAGCACCTTCACGATGGTCTTGATGGTACCCGACGAAGATGCGGTGGAGGTGGCGGTGGCCGCAGGGCTCGTCGCAATGGAGGTTGAGATCATAGCCGAGGTCACGATGGTCACCTCTTTCTCAGACACCGCACCGAGTGGTCCAATGCTTCCCACCATCCTTCCTGCCCTCGCCAAGCCCTCGCCCTTGGAGCCCAGTTGAGACGTGCACTCCGCGAGCTTCCCACTCAACATACCCAGCATCAGGTTCATTACCTCCGTGTCGGTGTAGAGCCAGCAGGGGGCGTCCATGACTGATTTAGGAATAGCAGCCATTTTATTATCGGTGGGGGTTGAAGAAACAAAATCGATTCTCCTTTCAAACCAACGTGTTTAGTCGATTAAGTAACTTTTTGTTTTTTTTTCCTTGATGGCACAGCTGTTTGGGTAGACACAAGACAAATACACATTTGTCATTAATCATCATTTAATGTGGCTCCCCTAAAGTGTTTGGAAACAGCTAGTTTTGTCTCTTGGCATCTCCATTCTGCCATCTATGTTCTCATTTAAACTCTGTTATTAAACGCACTAAACTCTGTTATTAAACTCACTAAGTGTGAATGTAATTTTGCAACGTATTTTTTAAAATCTGTAATTGTGGAAAGCTTTGTTGTCTGCTAGTCGAGTCACCCTTCATAAAGAGCGTATTAGCTCTACGGGCTTTACTCAGGAAATAAGCTCCTGTCTGGGAACTTCTGATCATCATGAAACATGATCTATTTACCTCTGGATGAAGGTCTCCACAAGCCATCGACACCTCTCACGATTCCTGGCGTACGTCCTCTCAGACATGGTCCATTCCTTGGCTGCTACTCCGTGACTATTCTTGACCATTAGCTATCTTGCCTGGTCTAAATGAGGTCGTGGTAATGGCCTTACGCTCTGTCCTTTGTGGACTTTACTCGTCTATATAGAGTATATTTGAATCCGTCGAAAAGGTGCTCTGCAAGTGGTGACCAAATGCCCTCTAGATTTTGGACATTGAAACAATATTTGGGATAGCATTGAGAGACGTGGCATTATGCTGAGATGCAAAACTTTGACATCGCCTGTTGGCATTCTCTGGTCTAACACTAGCGGTGAGACAAGACCATAAAGAAAGCGGTCTCTTGTGTAGGCCAATTAATTTCAAAGACAATGCATATAACATTATCAGAGCATGTTTGTCATTATTGCCACACATATGTGTGGTTAATGTAGACTTGATGCCTTGAAAAAGGTATCTGGTTTTTGAACGTCATAACACCTGTTTTATTGCCAGAAAGGGTAAAACCTATGCTTATGTTTTTATCATTTTGGAGACTACCAAAAATAACATTTCAAATATATATTGCCAGGTAAAGCTCACTCAGCTATTTGCTTTTTCAGAAGAGACCTGTTCACAATGATAGCTCAACGAAGTGGCTTATGAGGAAATGTATAGCAGCAGCCGAATACTCTAAACAATTGAATTATGAAGTTTGTAAATATTGAAGGGTCTTAACAAAGTTGGCCAGATCATTATTCCGTGGCCTAACCACATATATGTCAAAAAAATAAACTATTTTATTCATATGGGAAGCAAAAAAAGCACACGAAAAATACAAAAAAATAAAACGTGAAACACAATCGCAAAGAAATGGGGAACTGACATCCCGATAAGCGACACATCCTAAACATTTATATCTTAGCATCGTGACTAATGATGTCGCAACAAGCCTGTCAGTTAACAGAAAGGACGCACATTCATCTTTGCCTTACCTTCTCACTGTACCAGTGAACAGCGAAGTGATGTGATTGGGGAGCCAGAGAGACTTATATAATGCGTTCCGTATGTGCGCGTTGCATGTGGTTAATGGGTTCCGTATGTGCCAGGTGCATGTGGTTCATTGCGGCTTTTTTATGCACAGTCAACAGATTGAATGATTAATTGTTATTTGTATGCTTTTTGGCTTGTTTCCTGCTCCATTTATGTCGTCATTGCCGAGTTGGCACCGCTGACCAGGTTCTCCGGATTCGAATCCAGGGTTCGGATGTCCATCTGTGATTAAGCGTAATTCGCAATTGCAGTCAGTTGGTGGTCTCAGCACGGTCGCCAATGATTCTCATAGGAATTCAGACTTTGAATAAAGACCCATAGTTATCACACAGGTGCATAGATTTACATATAAATTAATGGGCTCATAAAGAGGCGCAGAGCCTTACGTACACACAGACCAGTGTTCTTCATACATTTTAAGAGGGGGGTGGGGCCACTTTCGCCGATAAGAAGACCACATCATTGTGAGGGTGTCGCCACACATTTGAAACCATTGGGGGGTTTGACAGCAGCACGATGGTGATGATGATAGGGGTATTTTCACTCTTTGTGTATTGTCGGGCGAGGTCGCACATCAGGGGCCGCACTGAAGGCCATGGGTCGCCAGTGGCTCGTGGAGGCCTTGCAATGAAGAACACTGGCATAGTGTAATGTAGTGTGTAGCTTCGTGTGTAGTGTGTAGCATAGTGTTGTGTATAGTGTAGTCTAGTGTGTAGCATCGTGTATAGTGTAGTCTATAGTGTAGTGTGTAGCGTAGTGTATAGTGTCGTGTGTAGTGTATAGTGTAGTGCAGTATTCACTCATTTTCAGAGGAGGGGGGGGGGGGGCGCACTTTCGCCGATAAGAAGACATAAGCGCGAGGGCCGCCACACATTTGAAACCATTGGGGGTTTGACATCAGCACGACGATAGATGATGGGGGGTGTTTTCTCACTGTGTATTGTCAGGCGGGGCCCCACTAAAGGCCACCGGAGGGCCGCCAGTGGCCAGCTGGGGCCTTGAAATAAGAACACTGGCATAGACTCGTATGAATGGTCTCCGGCTAAAAGCTTGCAACAGCCGTGCCTTGCCGCCCATCACACTCATCACAGCAATGCTGAGTAAGCAATGGTTCCGCATCCACCTTGGTGAAGCTGCCAGCATCCCAGGGTGGCTAGGAGATGTTAACTACATCTCTGGTATGCAGGAGGTCGTGCGTTCGATCCCGTCCCTGACGGCCTGCTGTATATTTGGAGTTTGTGTGTCGCTCTCTCCCCTTGCTTGCGTGGATTTTTCTCCAGATCCTCCGGGTTTTCCCCTCCACATTTAGAATGAACATACGTTCAGAGTACTTGGCTGCTATACATTTCCACGCGAATAGCCACTTTGTTGAGCTGTCATTTGTAATGGCCAGGTCGCTTCTGAAAAAGAGCAATACAGCTCAGTGGGCCTTACCTGGTAAAATCAAAAATAGTTTTCGTTTAATAGTTTAGATTGAATAATGGCCTCTCGTGCTCTAGTACAGTTCAATCCCGACACCGGCAACATTCCAGCGTGAGCTGCCCGCAAATTCACAAAACGTAGATGACAAAGCTGGGAAAATGCAAACCAGGACGATAGAGGACACTGGAAAAGGCCTCGAAAAATATCGAAAGAAGACCATAAAAGCCTCGCCGTACGCGGGGGGGGGGGGGTTATGTTTCTGGAAAATGCCGTGTCGGGAAAAAAACTAGGGTTGCGTTCTTGGGTCTGAAATTATCACTTCCTCCCTCTCTTTGGATAATTAATTCTACAAGATTTTTCCTAGACCACATCGCAAAAGCCACCTAATTTGTTTTTCTCTCCTTTACATGGTCAGCAATCTTGATTTGAAGCTTCAAAGATTTCTGACTATGTAAAGGAGAGAAAACCCCATACTCTTTGGTTATTTCGGTAAAGTCACGTAGGTATACAATTTTATTTTATTTTTACCGAAAAAACCAAAGAGTATGGATTCCTGCAGTCACGATAGCTTCAAATCAATATTGCTGACCATGTAAAGGAGAGCAAAACCCATACTCTTTGGTTCTTTCGGTAAAGTCACGTAGGTGCCTACGTGAATTAGGTACCTACGTGACTTTACCAAAGAACCAAAGAGTATGGTCAGCAACTTTGGTGACTTTGTAGAGGTGGGCAGTATAATAATCTGCAAACGTCTTTCAATGCCATACCGCAACGTATCGATGGGTCAGCATTTAGAAGAAAGCTCGCATTTTGACCACGAAACAACGCAGGCTGGGAGGGCGATGAGAAGTAATTTCTACCGATGGCTTTGCCAGTCGCTTTGGCACACGAGGCAATGGCGGAGGCCAACACCACGCACTGTGCAAAGGAGTGCAGCGTAAAATGTATCTCTTGAAACGAAATTGTAGACCACAAGGAGGGTAGAGGCGGGAAACATTGGAGAGTCAAGTGGCGTGTTCGTTAGCAGTTAGAGCAGTCCACCTTACAGACCACTTTGAACCAAGGGGACGAAGTGAAGGCTACCGTGCAGCGATGTTTTCGTATTGTAAACGCATTATCTGAAGTCCTTGAACAGCATCCCTACGCCTCCACACGTTATGCCCACCTCTGGTAACGAAGTTTCTACAACGAAGTGATTGATATCTGGGAACGTAAACCGAGGTATTAACTGTAGTACATGCATACCAAGACAGGTGGGGACTGGTTAACACACCGCACTGCGAACCTGATTACGAGTTTAATTCCCCACTAAGTCTAACGTGCGTGAACAAAGGTTTAAAAGTAAAAATAACGTATTCTGGGCCTCGTGTGAGTAGACGCAGCCTCAACACGAGTGTCTGGTACAGAGTTTAATGCATCAGCACTGGGGAGAAAAAGGCAGCCGAGTGTGGTGGTGTTGACCACACCACGTGTGTACGTTGAACGTCTTTCGCACCATATGTAGCCCACCGTGCTAATCGGAGGTGCGGGGTGAAAGAACAACTGGTGGTCTCTGTGCGAGTCTCTCTACGTACGTTGAACTTATTTCGCACCGTGCGTTGCCAACCGTGCCAATGAGAGGTGCGGGCGAGGGAGGGGGGGCAAGCTCAACACGACAAGCAGTTCTAAAGAAATTAGTTTTCAATCTCGATGGTGTAAAAATAGAAATTTTTTTTAAACACGCTTTAATCAAATGTACTGTCCGAGCTGCCCCTCCCCCTGCCCCCTTCCCCCATCGCCCCTCCCCTCCTTCCACATCCTCCGCCCCTCGGCGTGGCTCCCCGAGGCTTGCCGTAACGTAAGGGACCGTGGTGATTTACAGCCAACATGAGTTGAGCGTGGACAATTAGACCCGTAAAAAAAGATTGTTTAAAAATATATATATTTTTTCAATGAGAGAATATAGTCTTGTCATCAGTATGACATAAGTATACCAAGTTTGCAGTCGATAGCACATTGGGAAGTGGGTAAAATTTGAGTTAGAAGATTTTTTGAGGATACGACAACAGACGGAGTGAGTTAAATAAAAGCGTGTAATAATAAAAAATGCATAGCTCCAGTGGCTTCCTCCATAAGCTCCACCACCGCCTGGCGCAGCATTCCAGGATGCAATAGGCTCTTAACCCAACAAGCTGCGTAATCAGCTGCGTGGGCAAAATGTAGTTTTTTCCATGTACGTGTTTGAGTGGTACACGTGGTGGTCAGTGTGGTCTCCTGCCAACGCTGAACAAGCAGTTTAAGATCGTTACACGGGATGGGTGTAGCGAGACCAGGGCCATGCAAGGTGCTGCGGTGGCTAGGAGATGTTAACTACCTCGCCTGGTATGCAGGAGGTCGCGGTGGGTTCGATCCGTACCATGTGACTCCTGCTGTATAGTTGTAGTTTGGGTGTCTCTCTCTCTCCCCGTGGTCGCGTAGATTTTTTCTCTCCAGGCAACTCCGGTTTTCCCCCTCCACATTTAGAGTGGACGTCACGCGTTTGAGAGTATTCGGCTGCTGCTATTAATTTCCACACGATAGGCCACTTCGTTGGGCTATCATTTGTGATAGCGAGGCTGCTCCTGAATAAGTAATATTTGAAAAAACTTTTTTTAAAACACGCTTTAATGACATGTACTAGTGATGGCAGAACTCCACGACTCCAGAAAGTGGCCCCGAAGCTTGCCATAACGTAAGGGACCGTGGGCATTTACAGCCAACGTTAGTTGGCCGTGGACAATTAGACCCAAGCCGAAACATAACATATAAAAAAGAATGTTTAAAAATATATATATTATGATAGAATATAGTATTGTCATCAGTATGACATACGTATACCAAGTTTGCAGTCGATACCACATTGGGAGGTGGGTTAAAATTGAGTTACAAGATTTGAGGATACAACAACGACGACAACAACAGAGTTAAAAGAAAGCGTGTAATAAAAAGAGCTGCACAGCCCAGTGGGGCCTTACCTGGTAAAATTTAAAGTTTTAGCTTTCGCGACCAATATTATCCACGAGTTTTCTTTGGAGTTCGATCGCTTAAATATAAATGTGTCGTTAAACCCGCCACCACCTACACAGCCAATTCGTCAGGGTTGTCACGTCAACAAAACGTGCCCAATTCATTACTTGTTCAGCACGAACCCGCAAACAGTTTGAGTTTAGTTATACAGCCCGACTGCCGCACACTTGTGCAGCGAGACTGGGACCGTCACGCACGGAAGGGGGCATTCTCGTGCCCGCAGCGTAACTTGGGCAGATGAGCAGGCCCACTTTCAAAAGAAACCAAAGCATCCCCAACTCGGTCGACCAGCACGCAGCAGCAGACACAACCGGGATCGGCTCAAATACAGGCGGGCCTTGCTTGGCGCTGCTTCTGGAGTAAGCGAGAGCAACGCTAAATAAATTTGTAGCTCTAAAGGGGATTATTATACCCCTCATCTATCTTCTATCTATATATATAAAAGGGAAATTTGTGAATGTGTCTGTTCGAAATGTTTAGCATACTTCCCGACATGCAACAAACTTGAAATTTGGCATGTGGGTAGCTTCCAGACTGTACACAATGCAAAAAGTATAAAAATGTACTTTTGTATTTTGGGGGGCGGGGGGGGGGACGCAATAATGGATATATTTTTCACGCAAGTGAGCGGTGACGTCCATCTGTGACGTCACCCGCATGCGGCAGCGTCACGCTGTGTGCCTGCTGACGTCACGCATCCCCCCACCCCCACCCACCCTCCGCGTAGGCCGTCTATTAATCCAAGACAAGAATCCAAGTCTCGGGCGAAGCCAAGTAGTAAACCTAGTTGTATATATGGGGAAGAGCTGATAATGCAGGCAGTGATGACAAGAAAACTGCCACTATTTGGACACACATATGTAGTCGGATGGACAACAGGGACATTTAAAGTGTGTTGTTGTCGTTCGGAAAAATGGAAGGAACTCGAAAGAGAGGAAGACTCACAAGAGAATGGCTTGACGGTCACCTCCGATTGGCTACGTACGGCGTGAACGAAGTTCTACATACAGATTGGTTTCAGAAAGATGTGCACTACTTGAGCATATTAGCACTAAAAGACAGGAGAAAAATGGAAACAAATAACAAAATGTGCAGTGGCGATCTGCCCATGGCTCGTAATGATGCACTTTGGGGCCGTCCATAAATGACGTCACGCGATTTTGGACGTTTTATGACCCCCCCCCCTCAAATATGACGTCACAAAGCTCTGCCCCCCCGCCCCCCAAATATAAAACATGCTTCAAATCGCTTTAAACTATTGTCATTGTAGTGCGTATTTAATGTGGCGCTGCACTCTGATGTTGTAGGCTAAAGCATTTATTAAAAAGTCTATTTAATTAAGTAGAACGTGTTGTCTATATTTATTTAAAGTTGCGCATTTTTACGTGACGCCACATTTCTCAAACCCCCTCCCCCTCGTCACACATCGTCACAGATGTCTGACCCCCCCCCCCCCTCGTGCATGACGTCATTTATGGACGGCCCCTTACACTACACTGCTATACAATACACTAATATGCGCACTACTTGAGCCTATCGGCACAAAACAGAGAGTAAAGTGGAAACAGCAATTGACGAAATGTGCAGTGGACACCTACTACGGGGCTATGTGCCCATGGATCGTGGTGACGATGATATTGGGGATGCGTTCCCGAAAGCGTTATTTCTTTCGTACGAGAAATATATGCACACACGAGGGCTTCACTGGGGTTTTGAGGATTCCAGGGTGTGGGAGGAACACGTGTGCTGGGGTAGGAGGAGGGAGCTGTACTGAATTAAAGATGAACGCGACGCGAAGGGTTCATATCCAAGTTCCTCGTCGTGAAATTGCTATTATTCAGAATGAGAATGTTTATTTATCCTGGAGAAATCCGATGAGCTATGACGATCATTTTTTAAGATGTCCCAGTAGTTGCACGGGGTAAAAAAAGGGAAAAAAAAAACAATACAAAAACTCCTTTAAAAAGTTTTTTTTAAACGGTTTTATTAACAACTTCGTTTCACTCACGGTCGAGAAGTGCGTCAATGGCGCCTGAGACACGCAGCGCTGCTTTTTGCGCATGCCGCTTCCACAGTTTAGGTACCACGGCGTTTTTGACCTACACAAATATATATGTAAATAATAAGGCGTCCATACAAAATGTGAATTGCTTTAAAGTAGCGAATTAATTGATTAATTGATGCCGATTTTGATACAGGCATGCATTGTCACCGGATCTGAGTATGTGTGCAAAATGTGGAATTTATATGGACAACGGGAAGTGGACGAAATTTTGATGACAAGATTTGACCACGACAAAGAGGAATCAAGTTAAGTAAAACCGTTGAAAAAGAAACACGATTGGAGTGCAAAGTATACAAAAGGTAAGCAAAAATTACTATAAATAAATACGTAAAAGATAAATATATCTATTAAAATGGGGAAGATGGCAGCATTTGCGTGGTCTTCCCCGATACATTAGCACAGTTCGCGATGTAAGGTGCGAAAGACGTCCAACGTACACACCTACATGTGATAAAACACAAAAAATGCCATCGTTCCAGCGATCGAACATCTTTAAACAAACAACCTTGCGGTCAGAAAGATTCCACATACATGGTAGGACAAGAGCATTGCATAAGCAATATTATTCACCTTTCCTCTCGAGACGAAACTCCTTTTAGAATGTTCACGCCACATCGTGTGTTCTAGTGTGTATCTCTAAATTGTAGCGATAGGAAAACCCCTTCCCGCACTCCTTGCACACATGGGGCTTCTCACCCGTGTGCGTTCTCGCGTGTGCCTCCAAATTGTAACGCTGCGCAAAGCTCTTCCCGCATTGCTGGCACGAGTGCGGTTTCTCGCCGGTGTGCGTTCTTGTGTGTTTCTCTAAACTGGAACGATGTGTGAATCCCTTTCCACACTCCGAGCACTTGTGCGGCCACTCGCCAGTGTGTGATATGGAGTGTGCGGCCAAGTTACAGCGCTTCGAAAACCCCTTCCCACACTCCTTGCACACATGCGGCTTCTCGCCGCACGTGTGCGCTCTTACGTGGTTCTCCAAATCGAAAAGTTGCGTGAAGCCCTTTCCGCACTCCTTGCACAGGTGCGGCCACTCGCCCTTGTGTGATACTGAGTGCTTGGTTAAGGCGGAATGCTTTGTAAACCCCTTTCCACTTTTCGTGCACACGTGGCGCTTCTCAGAGGCGTGTGTTCTAACGTGTGCCTCCAAATTGTAACGCTGTGCAAAGCCCTTCCCGCACTGCTGGCACGCGTGCGGCTTCTCTCCAGTATGCGTCCGCGCGTGTTTCTCCAAATTGGAACGCTGTGAAAAGCCTTTCCCACACTCCTTGCACATGTACGGCTTCTCGCCCGTGTGTATCCTCGTGTGTTTCTGAAAATCGGAACGGTGCGTAAATCCTTTTCCACACTCCATGCACACGTATGTCCACTCGCCAGTGTGTGAAATGGAGTGTGCAGCCAAGTTAGAGCGGTTCGTAAACCCCTTCCCGCACTCGTTGCACACGTGCGGTTTCTCGCCGCTGTGTATTCGCGAGTGTTTCTCTAAATCGGAAAGTTGTGCAAAGCCCTTTCCACACTCCATGCACATGTGCGGCCACTCACCCGTGTGTGATGGAGTGTGTGCGGTTAATTTAGAGCGCTTCGAAAAACCCTTCCCACACTCCTTGCACCGGTGCAGCTTCTCGCCCGTGTGTGTTCTAACGTGCTCCTTTAACGTGGAACTTCGTGCAAACCCCTTCCCGCACTCGTTGCAGACGTGCGGCTTCTCGCCCGTGTGTGTTCTTGAGTGCTTCTCTAAATCGGAACACTGTACGAATCCCTTTCCACACTCTGTGCACACGTGCGGCCACTCGCCCGTGTGTGAGATAGCGTGCGTGGTTAAGGTATAGCATGTTGCAAACCCCTTCCCACACTCGTTGCACACGTGCGGTTTCTCACCGGTGTGTGTTCTCATATGCGTCTCTAAACTAAAACGTGATGTAAACCCCTTCTCACATTCCTTGCACACGTGCTTCCACCCTTCGGTAGCCACTGCCGTGCACAATGCGATGCCTTCAAGTGTCTTCCCGCACTGCTTGCAGGCTTGCGGGGTCTTGTTGCTGGTACATTCTGATTTGTCTGTCTTTATTTCCAAGCCACTGCCCTTCCCACAGTCCTCGCACAGAACTTCTGTTTCCTTTGCTTCATCTGCTGCACGTTTAGAAAATTGCAAAAGCACATTTCAATCAACCGATGCAAGAACGATAAAAGATAATTGCCAGAAACAGCACCAGTAACATTTTAGGTGATCCGAGTGCAGTAGCCTCGTTTCTAACTACCTTTGCATTCGCCAAATAAATAAATAAAAACTGCAAATGTTCACAATCATTCTCTATCGCTCTTGTTTTAGGATGACTAATCATACTAAATGCCCTTGATTGAAACTTAATTTGGATTTAAATCGAGGATGGCGCTGCCTTGATCAAATCTTCAAGATTAAGCAATCATATTGTCAAGATGAAGATTTGATCATCTTAAGCCAAACTAATGTTCAATTAAGTCCATTTCTAATCAATCATTCGTTCTGAAACAAGACGACACTGCATTGTCTTTGTTAACTTGACCAAAGGAAACTCACCTTCACCAACGTCCTCCTCCGATAACTGAACTTCGATGAAGTTCTGGTCTGAAGTGACCAGACATCTGTGGGAATCCCCTGTCTCCTCTGGCCTCTCAGCAGCTCCTTCAACCTTAACAATCTTCACATCTGGAGCTGTGATATGAAAAATGCACGATGGTTCTTTGAAGGATGGGAGATAAAATGCACGTAATAATGCAGTCAAGCTGGTCACCTGTATGTGTGTTGTACTTGCTGTCACACCGTACGTAGCCAACCATGCTAATAGGAGGTGCTAGAGTCATTTATCCGTGCACTCTTAGAATTATTGATATCTTATCTTATCTTGCCTTCGTTTGGCACTTAATTCTTGGTTTTGCTCTATGGAGCTGTATGCAGGCATCTTACCATCTTCGTCCACTTCCATTTTCACCACAAACTTCATTTTCTCAGTGCCCAGACTCCCATCATCTTCTTCCTTGATGCCTGGTCCTGCGTATGCACACGCGTTCACAATCCACTGTCACAGACGACAACTTCCAGAAGGTGGCAGAGCCACCTATATATCCTGCTGGATCAGGGTTCTATTGCTACAATGCCTCGCGTCACTTACACCGCTATTCCAGTAGAACATTCGAGCAGCGCTCCGCAGGCCGTGCACAGTTGGCTACGTACGGTGTGAAAGAAGTTCACACATATTGTGACAAAGACTCTGCGCGGGCTGTTTCCCATAGCTAAATGGATATAGAGGGTGAACAACTGGCTAAGGGAGATAGGCAGTATGACCAGTTTTGGGACCAGTCTAGATGGGGTTGACAGGGGTTGGGTCCCCCTGGAGTCGTATAAAAGGCAGTGATCAAAGCGAAGCACAGAGGAGCCATAACTCTTAGCACTTCAGCAACCCATACAGCAGTGGAGGAAGTAGGGCTTCAAGCCAGAAGCAGCGGACTGGACTCTAGGAAAGGGAGACTTCCTGAGACATAAGTAGAATTTAGACATCGTCATTAGGGTGGATTGTGGGTTGTTGGGAAAAGTATTGAAGGTTTGACGGGCTTTATTTGTGTTTCAGCACTCAGGGGGGGGGGGCATGGGCAGGAGTGAGGCTGTAATGTGGAAAGCTGGAAGAGCAAGAAGGGAGAAGCACGACCGATAGCGGGAACGGTGCACCGTGCCACTGCTGGCTGTACCCCCCGTGACTCTTGGGGAGGGGGGGAAGTTGGCTTCTGTTGGTGCTGCCAGGGTGCCCTCACGTGGAGAATGCGTCAGGCTTGGAATATACCGTTGTATGCACAGTGGTGGCTAATGTAAGACTCACATTGAGGGCTGCATGGTGATAAATGGTGTGGCCTGGGAGAGTCGCACAATTACAGCAAAGTGTGTGTGTACAACGGGTTCACGCGAGTCTTAAGGTGTTTATGGTTTTGCGGCACGGGAATATGTCCTTGAACTCGTAAGGAGAAATTGTATAGATAAAATCATGTTAATTTCAAAGCTTCCATGTGTATCTGGCTGATTATTAATAGACATCTCTCTTCAGGACGTATATCTGAGACCTCCGTTAATCGTGTGGCAATACACACCCACACTACAAAATCACCCCGTTTAAAGGGGAAGAATGCTCTGGCACGTAATTTACTACTATAATGAGCCAAGAATGTCTGTGTGTCCCGCGCGTGACGTCACTCCACGTCGACCAGCCCCCCTCATTTATAATCATGAACAGGTGGCGTCCTCCAAATGGACACCCCCCTCCATTAATAATAATTAGCAGGTGACATCACTCCACATGGGGGGGCGAGGTGCCACCTCCCCCCTCAATGTCAACTTATAACCCTCACTAAAAAGGCTGAATCCTCACGTCAAGCAATCTCCGTAACGCTATTGAGACATATAAGTAAAAAGGACGTCATGATGAACAAGGGATTATGACCTTTAAATGAAATAAGTCTGTGTCACCGCGGCCTTACAAATTGCAAACGAATGGTTGCAATAAATATCACGTCACAATCTGCTTTTCGCTTGCAAGTTTCAGATTTACTGCAATACACCCGTCCTTGGATGGGCAAAAGGCTAGTAAAGAATAATTACTAAATGTAGCAGGGAGTGAAGTTTGGGGGAGAGAGCAGAATTCCCCTCCAATTCTCCCAGTCGCCCGGCGACACATACTGAATATACATACATGCCAAACAAACCCAGGGTCTCTCAGGAGGCCGAGTTATGCCAAGTTGCCTGTAGATCAGAATCAGAACATGTATTTATACCGGTGGAGTCCCATGAACTATAAATAACATTTGGCCATTAGGGGCGATTCAGAATGTTACATGCGTCATGCATCGGGGGTCTCGTATCCAAGCACTGTCCAGATCGAAAGCCTGCTCAGCTTTCCACAGTGGCGAGATTGGGGTGCATGCCGTGAATCTTTTTATGATTTGGTCAGAGGCAGTGCGATCTTACCAGAGTCACGATTCACCGTCACGTCAGGATGCATCCTGGGGCTTGGAGTTTCATCGTTTTCTTGTTTGATGAATGCCAACTCAATGTGTGAAGTCATCTGAGAGGAGACCGACACACAGACACCCAGACACACCACGTCAGATGTGCATTTGAACATATTGGGCCGTACTCCAGTGCGTGCACGCAACGACTATTTATTTCCCCGCGATTCACACTACCCCCCTCCCCCCGGTTAGAAAACTTGCGGCGGGGGTGGTGGTGGCGATGGTGCATCAGAATCAGTTCTCGTCATGTCAAAGCGGTCGGAACTACGGTTATATGAGCGGGCTGAACACGAAGCTTCACACGGTCCATATAATAAGAATTTTGTGGGTTAGATTGCATAACCTCTTGTGGATATTGGTCACGAAAGTCTACGTGTTAAACCTTCACACGGTGTGCGCCGTATAGCAGCAACCCAGCCCTGATGCCGATCGGCTGGCTCCGTGTTCCGAAGGCGACAAAATTTGTACTCGTGCCCAGAGAGACTTGGGTCAGGATGGATGTTCCTCCTCGATTCATTTCTTGGCGGACGGTGGCATCGCAAAGATGACGACTCAATGTGTGGTGTTGTCACCACCACACGTTCGGTTCGTTAAAGCAGCTGCTGAATTTAAGTGTGCTACTTCTGATGGAGAGTCTAGTAGCTACACTTAAGGGGGGGGGGGGGTGGTCGTCAAACATTGACATCCTAAATTTCGGTGCCTCATCTTTACCCTTGGGGTGGATCAACTACACCACCCCCACCAAGTCAGACCGAGGTCAGCTCTAGTCGTCCCACAAAAGCACCGTTGATTAAATAACAGGGTGTTTCAAAACACTTTTTTTTAAACACTTACATGGGACTATCGTTTTTAATGGGGGGGGGGGGGGAGAAAACGGATAATAACACCGCAACGTGATAATAGCTTCAAAAAAATTGCTTTCAAAAGTCTAAAGAGTCTCTCTGCCACTTGTTCGCCATCATTGTCAACGCACTGCCTGGAAACTTCTCCAGGTGGTCTCCAGCAGATCCCAGAGGCGGCAGATTTTTTTTGTGGTATTGTTACAAATTCTTAGAAGTGTTAACATTTTTGATTGTGGTATTGTTGCAAATTCTCACAAGTGTTTAACCATTTTTTTCGTGGTATTGCTACAAATTCTCGCAAGTGTTAAAAAAATGTTTGAAGCACCCTGTACAAACACCCCCCCCCCACGTTGTCGCCTGTAACAGACTGTAGAGCAAGGCCGTAATTATAACAAATATTGGGGGTGGACACACCCCCCCCCCCCCCAATATTCAAATATTCTCAAAATGTCCCCCCCAATATATTGCTATAAAATTGATTTATGTTTATATGATTGTGGTTATGGTTGTACTTTATTAATCCCTAATCTCTGCCATTACATACGATAAAAAAGAAAGAAAAAACAGAGCCATGTAATACAATACACTCTTAGACATTGTTAAAAATAAATAAAAAGTCCATCCCGTGTGTTAGTGATTTTTCAAAATATTTTAGGCAGGAAATTAGTTTTAAAATTTAGATATTTTTCTGGGGGGGGGACCCCAGACCCCCTGGAAGATTTGGTCCCCCCAAATGGCTACGGCCTTGCTGTAGAGGGCAAGTTGCAGTGAGCGAGCAAACCTACGAAATGCCAGCACTGGGACACACAAGTCCGTGGGGTGGCCGCTACCACGCTCGGCCGCCTTTGTCTCTTATCCCCAGCGACGATGTTTTACTGCAGCGACTACACCGCTACACCACGTACTCATTTGAGGCCGAGTCGACCTAGGGGAGGCCCAGGACCGGTTCAGATAATCGTCGCCACTGAGTGGTGTTGGTGATGGCCGTGAGCGGGAATCGAACTCGGGGCCTTTGCCTGGTTCGGAGCGAAGCGTAGCGCTAACCGCTGCACCACCGCTCCTCGCAGTCACTTGCTCGCTTCACCCCCGGCCTCCGTTGAAGGACTCACAGTGTGTTTGTCTCCCTCCACGTGTCTCCCTGTGTTCGTCTCTCTTCACGTGCCTCTCTCTCCCTGTGTTTGTCTCTCTCCTCCGTCTTCTTGAGTTTCCGTCTGGCGCTCCCCCTGAGCGTTAGCAAGCGACAAGATGCTGCGACAAGATGCTGCGACAAGACGCCTCTCCCTCCACTCATTCACCACCCAGCAAGCGGCAAGATGCATCTCCCTCCACCCATTCACCACCCAGCAAACGACAAGATGCGGCGACAAGACGCATCTCCCTCCACCACCCAGCAAACGACAAGATGCATCTCCCTCCACCCATTCACCACCCATTCACCACCCAGCAAACGACAAGATGCGGCGACAAGACGCATCTCCCTCCATCCATTCACCACCCAGCAAATGACAAGACGCCTCTCCGTCTACCCATTCACCCAGCAAGCGGCAAGATGCTGCGACAAGGCACCTTTCCCTCCACCCATTGACCACCCAGCAAACGACAAGATGCGGTGACAAAACGCCTCTCCCTCCACCTATTCACCACCCTGCAAGCGACAAGACGCAACAAAAACGCACTCCCTATTCGCCACCCTACAAGGGAACGAGATGCAGCAAGAAGACCTAAGAAAACTAATACACTTCAAGAGCCGAATGGCTCACAGGGCTATACCTAATAAATGAACTTGAACTTGAAGCCATCGTCTCAACTCCAGCCCCTGTGACTCCCCCATCTGCCTCCCTCTCTCCCCCCACAGTTCAGCTGTCCTGGATTACCAACTATCGGGTGTGTGTGGTGTGTGCAGTGGCTACGTCTCTCTATCTCTCTCCAGCTGGGGTCTGGGGGTGAATGGGGCAACACGCAGTCACGGTAACCTTGGCATCGGACTTGTTACTCTTTGTCAACAAAAGCAAAATTTCGTAATCGAAATGACTTAATTATTGGTCCTCTGTTCTTCGGAGCAACAACGCTGCATTGTTCACAAACACCAATGAATAACCTTACCACTTACGAACAACAACTACTGATCAACAACAGAACTGGGGTTATCCAGAGTTAAAACCCCAGAAAACTGGATGTGCTTGCCAAATAACTCCAGTTATCTGGGTTTCGATCGACTAATGACATTTTTAATGTGTCCACGTGATAATGCATTGATTGTTCTGCCCCACGGCAGATATGGGAGTGTGTTTACACAGGAACTTCCTGATATGATGGTGTTGAGTTTGGTCATGTGACCAGCAAGTTACGATCTTGATTTGAAGCTTTCGTGACTGCAGGAATCCATACTCTTTGGTTCTTTCGGTAAAGTCATGTAGATAGAAATAAAGTAAAATAGAACAAATCACAACGTTTCGATCGCAACACAAGTGGCCTTCAGCAGGTGGAACAACCACAGCAAGACTACAGCATTTTCTTACTGTGGTTGTTCCACCTGATGATGATGATTGCTTGTGTTGCGATTGAAACGTCGTGATTTGTTTTATTTTATTTCTGACTACGTGACTTTACCGAAAGAACCAAAGAGTAAGGAAGTTACGCGTTAAGGGTCTCTAAGTCACGAGGCCAGGCAGGGGTGTCAGCCATTACATAGAGTACAAAATGGAGGCACAATTAGCGTCTCGATGAAGACGGATGCATTGTTCATTGCGGGACTTTAAGAAGCATTATGTAAGTTCAGACCTAACGATTCGAAAGAGTCGGTGGTTTTATGGGGAGTGCGATTCCTCGGAGAGAAGGTGGCACACCAGGCAGATTGGTCGTTTCGCCACACTTTTATTAGATGGATACTTTTATGCACGCTTGTCGGCAGAACCCCACAAGTATTGTCTCACGTGTGTGCTCTGTATTGTTACTTAATAAAGAAAAAGGAACCCGATAATTGTTTTTTTACCCTTCTATCTGGCAACAAAACTGACACCTTTTTTTTACAAGGAGTCATGTTTGCATAGACCACAATACCTGCAGTCATAATGCAAACAAAAAACATAACTCTGATAATGTGCACTGTCCTTGAAGTTGATTGGTCCACACCTGAGACAGCTTTCCTTAGAGCCTAGTCTCACATGGGTTGGACCAGATGATGCCAAAAGGCACACCAAAAGGAACCCGTTCGTACAAGCAATACAACCGAACGACTCCATCGCCATTATGCATCCGCCGGCACGCCCATTTACAGGGACTCGCGGTCCTGCGTGTCCCAGTTCTCAATAATCGGCTTGCAGCAGTAGAGCTCTAGTGACTTATTTGGTGTGGTACCTCCACAGTCCAGCAGTAGATAGAGCAATGGTGGTAGAAAAATAAAATAAAAATAATATATCACGACGTTTCGATCGCAACACAAGCGATCGTCCTCAAGCGGAAAAAAATAATCCAGCAGTGGAACTGCTGAACCAGTGAGAGAGCTGTTACAACAAGGTTATATATGTGGCGATGGGCAAGCAAGCGGGGTCTGAGCTGGAAAGGAATTCAAAACGTTGAGGTTTATAAGGGCACGGGATGACCAGTAAGGTCTGATTTGGGTCTGTAATAAGGTAGTGCACTGATAAGGGGTTGACAGGTACGTAGTGGTGAGTGTGCTAGTGGTGAATGTACTCGTGGTGAGTGTAGTAGTGATTGTCTATTTGTGATTCTCCCTTGTGATGGGACTTTGTAGGATGAACGTTGAGATTTATAAGTGCACGGGGTGACCAATAAGCTCTGAATTGGATCTGTAATATGGTACGGACATCGATATAGATAATAATGAAACGCTAAGAGACTTTCTGTTCCCCTGCAACACTTTGCCCTCTGGTTGGCACCATCGCACAGGCCGACTGTCTTCTTGCTGAGTTTTACGCCACGTGACCCTAATGGCGGTGCTCCCATGGTACCAAATCATACAAACTGGCCGAGGCAATTAAATGTTTTATTTCTGGGACACTATTTTTTTCCAGGGGTTGTACTTCACTCCGCGACTGGGGTACCAATCAATCAGAAATCGGTGCCATTCCGCGATGTCGAAATGCCAAACATCAGCATAAAAAATCCGTTATCGAAGAATTCTACTTTGAATGGTGCATCGTGCACAGCTCGTCGAGATGAGTCCGCATCGCCGACCATCAACAGACTCAAAATGACTGCATCAGGGACATTATGCGCTATACGTTTCAAGTATACATGACCTGTATCAAGTATACATGACCTGTATACTTGATGCAAACTTCCGATAATAACATAAATGTGAAGCACCCTGCCCATGCAATAATTGATCAACTTGCGCTCAAAGTGCAACGTTATTTACAACTCACCGTCATAACACTTTGTGGCCAGTTACCCGCCTGACGAACGGGTTCTGTTCCTGAGGGCCCGTTCATGAAGTCCAACTTGATCGTAAGTAAACACAGTATTAACAAAAGTAAGAACAGGTGTTTACCCTATTCTGGCCGCAATAAAACAAGAGTTGTTGTGTTAATATGTTCAAACGCCAACATAGAAACCTTTTGCAGGGAATCAAGATACTGCATTAACCATACACGGCACTGATAATAACATTATCTGGGCATTGTCTTTGAAACTGATTGGCCTACACAAGAGGCCTTCTTTTGGGCCAAGTCTCACCACCAGTGTCAGGCCTGAGAACGACGCCAAAAGGCGAACAGTACACAAGGCTTGACTTAAAGCTTCCGTGACTGCCCACCACTTGCATTGGCTGCTGACATTTGGGCGACGCCCATTTCAAACCTTTTGTAGGGGTGTCAGGGGAAGGATTCCCACCAATAGGTGGGTTAGTGGGAGGGGTGATCGAGGAGATATAAGGAGAGAACTGGCGGGAAGAGGGGGCCTTTGGCGGGAACGATATTGGGACGGCTGGGGACAGGTGTGGATGGAAGAAAAGGATTAAAGGAGGAAACCCCTGCAATCTTGTGTCGGCTCTCCTTTACACTTTTATAAAGTTTGCCTTTAGAAGCTGAACCCCCCTTTTCCTGATGACGACCGCTTGTGTTGCGATCGAAACGTCGTAGTTTTTGTTATTTTCTCTGAACCTATCTACGTGACTTTACCTAAAGACCCAAAGAACAGTACAAAGGCAATGCCACCATCAGAGCATTTGTAGCTCGGGGTGAAGCACTCGGCCTAAAACGAGCGCCTGGTGCGGTGTGTAAACATCGCCACTAGGGAGACAAAGGCGGTCGGGCGTGGTGCTGGCTACCCACCCCCTCGTGTGTGCCGTGGCGGTCTTCATAGGTGCTCGCTAACTGCACTTGCCCCAACAGTCTAAGGCTACACCGGGTGATGGGGGATCTTTGTCTTGGTGTGCGCGTGTGACATTGTAACGAGTTTACTCGACGAGCAGCGCTCTTGCTTCTCGTCAAATCCTCTTGGAAGTTCCTCGGGGGATCTCCTCCTCCTGCCTTGGTCTCGTCACAGTTCCTATGGTTACTGTTGTCACATTGTTTTTATAGCTTTATTTTGGTGATTCGAAAACATATGGTTAATCTAAATTGTCTTATGGTTGTTATTGTTGACTTGCACCACATTGGGATTTTTGCACGCAGCGTTTTAATACGGTTTTTTTTATATTTGCTGGTTTATTATTTTACTAGGTTATTTAATTTTAGTGTGTCTTTCTCCTGATTTTCAGGCTTGCTTGCCGTGCCATTGCATTCGCAGCACCACGTCTGTTGACCACTCATTGATATGCTAATTTTTTCTCTAACCCTCCTCCCTCTCTCTGCCTCCGCCCCCCCCTCTGTCTATTTAAGGCCACCCCACAGAGACGATCACCCCTCTCTGTTACCTGTGTTGCTCTCGCTATGTATCTTGGTGATATCTGTCTGATAATATGTCTGTCTATAGTTTTCTGGTTAGATTTTATGTCGCTATTTCATTATACCTGATGATGATTGCCTGTGTTGCAATCGAAACGTCGTATTCTATTATTTAATTTAATTTATTATTTTATCTTTAGACGTGACTTAACCGAAAGAAACAAATAATAATTCCTGCAGTCACGAAAGTTCTAAAATTAAGATTATTCCAGGATGTTTCTGTTACACGTCGTCGCTTTAAGATGTTCTGTGTTCATATTTTGTTTGGTGCGGTTGCACCCGACTTAAGAGCCGCATGGCTCACGGGGCTATGCCTAATAAATGAAACTTGAAACAGTTACGGATGCACGAATGCTCCTCAGAAGGGCACTCCGAAAATTCGGAGTGGGCCTTCCACAGCGCCGCCGGTGTCCCTCGGTGATGGAAGTCACTCGATCCTCGAGAAGGGAGGGCAGAAGACCCAACGCGGAGTGTTCACTCATCGCCTCCTCCGAACTCCTCCATTCTTGCCGTCGTTACGATCACGGGAGGAGAGGGATGAGGGCCAGCCAGTTGCACAAGCGACAGGACGTAAGACAACTACACTTTAAGCCAGCGTCTCGATTCGTCCCTGTGACTCCCCATCTGTATCCCCCCCTGGTTCAGCAGTCCTGCATTACCAGCTTTCGGGTTAGGGGCCATCCATAAATGACGTCACGCGATTTTGGACGATTTTTGACCCCCTCTCGTCATATGGCGTCACAAAAAGTCAGACCCCCCCCCTAGAATATGACGTCACAAAGCTCTGCCCCCCCGCAAAACCATAAACGTGCTTCAAATCGATTTTAAGCTTTCGTGACTGCAGGGATTCATATTCTTGGTTCTTTCGGTAAAGTCAAGAATATTCTTCAAATCGGTTTAAACTGTTGTCATTGTAGTGCGTGTTTAATGTGGCGCTGCACTCTGATGTAGGAGAAAACATTTATTTAAAAAAAGTATATTTAATTAAGTAGAACGGGTTGTCTATATTTATTTAAAGTTGCACATTTTGATGTGACGTCATTTCTCACCCCCCCCCCCTCGTTACACATCGTCATCAGGCAGCAGCCAGCTTTGTGGAGATGTGATGAAGTGGGGGAGGGATTAATGCATATAGATGACTATGGGTAATCATTACCGTTTGCGTTATTTATATGGTAATCAACGTACATTATTCATAATACTACGTGTTAAACGTACATTATGCATGCCCATGTTTGCACCCAATTAATGGCTATCCAGGGTATAAAATAACAGACTGTAGGGGCAAGTGTTGTTAGCGAGTAGCACCTATGCAAACCGGTACGGCACACGAGGGGGTGAGTGGCCAGCACCAGGCCCGACCGCCTTTGTCTCCCCCAGTGGCGATGTTTACTACACACCGCCACCAGGTACTCATTTGAGGTTGAGTCGATCTCGGGGATACCCATGGGAATGGAGTTTCACGACATTTGTGCGATCCACTAACCCTCCCCTCCACAGAATTAGAATCTTTAGACTGGAGGTAGTTGAGCTATAAAGCAATTTTTACACAAATGTCCAAATGCTAGATTACAAGCATGCACTGTAATAGGACGACATGAATCATGCAACAGAATGATGTGTAATTTTTTCAGGCTGATATATGTAGGGACTGAGCTTGGCTTTGCCGAATTACGTTTTTTCAGTGTGTATTCTGGATTACAGAAACGGGAATCGACAGAAACGATATATTTTTTTCAGCAGCAACACGATCTGAAGCTGGATCAACGCTTGATCACTGCACGATCACATAGACACATTAAAATTGGCATTGATAGATCACTGCTCTATCACAGACACATTCAAAATATCATAGCTGGTCGATCACATAGATACTCATATTCAAAATGTCACTGCTTGACCGATGCTCGATCACATCGAGACACATACTGAAACGTTATAGTATTATGTAATGGTGTGTTGATGTTGTCCATTGCTGGTCAGTGTGTAGTTACTAGCCATCCTATTACAAGATAAACCACAATGGCATTCATGAGGCAACCGTACATCTGATGGTGACCTCCAAATTGGAGCAGCAAGAAAACGCAACTCAACAATTAAACCAATCGATAACCACACCACTTATTAACAAACCATGCCCTTCACTAACCAATCAACTCAACACTTACCAATCACAACCATCAGTGTGCACTATTTTTAAGAAATAAAATACAAGCGACCAACATTAATGAAAAGCACAAAACGTAATTACATTTTATTATCAGTAATATAAACACGAGAAAGATTATATCTGTAGCAGTGCAACTAAACCAAGATTAATGCGCCTTTCTCCTGTATTCAACCTTTCAGTGTACAATTGCTCGTAAAAAAAAAATCATTCATTTCGGAAGCTTACCAGAGGTGTGGACTCGAGTCATGTGACTTGGACTCGAGTCAGACTCGAGTCATGAATTTGATGACTTGCGACTCGACTTGGACTTGCATAACAATGACTTTGTCCCACCTATGAGGTGTGGACTCGAGTCATGTGACTTGGACTCGAGTCAGACTCGAGTCATGAATTTGATGACTTGCGACTCGACTTGGACTTGCATAACAATGACTTTGTCCCACCTATGAGATGTGGACTCGAGTCATGTGACTTGGACTCGAGTCAGACTCGAGTCATGAATTTGATGACTTGCGACTCGACTTGGACTTGCATAACAATGACTTTGTCCCACCTATGAGATGTGGACTCGAGTCATGTGACTTGGACTCGAGTCAGACTCGAGTCATGAATTTGATGACTTGCGACTCGACTTGGACTTGCATAACAATGACTTTGTCCCACCTATGAGATGTGGACTCGAGTCATGTGACTTGGACTCGAGTCAGACTCGAGTCATGAATTTGATGACTTGCGACTCGACTTGGACTTGCATAACAATGACTTTGTCCCACCTATGAGATGTGGACTCGAGTCATGTGACTTGGACTCGAGTCAGACTCGAGTCATGAATTTGATGACTTGCGACTCGACTTGGACTTGCATAACAATGACTTTGTCCCACCTATGAGGTGTGGACTCGAGTCATGTGACTTGGACTCGAGTCAGACTCGAGTCATGAATTTGATGACTTGCGACTCGACTTGGACTTGCATAACAATGACTTTGTCCCACCTATGAGATGTGGACTCGAGTCATGTGACTTGGACTCGAGTCAGACTCGAGTCATGAATTTGATGACTTGCGACTCGACTTGGACTTGCATAACAATGACTTTGTCCCACCTCTGAAGCTTACTACTTAAATATTTGAAAGTTTTGAAAAAGCCGGTTTCAGTGCAGAAACTGATTTTACTGTAATTGTGCAGAAGTTTTGGTCTGTGCCCCTGTTTTGCTCCTTGTATTATTGCTCGTTAGGTTAGCGACACACGTGTCAACAGTTTTTGTTTGCTCCAGTAGTTGCTCAAACTCATGTAATTTCCTCTTTTTAGATATCTGTTTTGTGGCCGCCTGTTTCTTCGCTTGCTTTTTGGGGCGGACGCGAGCGACACATTTCTTGTGAGCACCTCCTTTGCGCTTGTCCGCCGACTGCCTTGTAATTCGTTTTGCCAAATCAATCTCTGGCACAGACATCGCGGCACTGGAAATTATTCCCCTTCCCAGGTCCCGCTGATTGTCCACACGTTCCACATCCTCTACTGGTAGATTGGCCAGGGAAAACTCAATTTTCTCCAGGCGACTATTCATAGAATTTTGTCTTTCCACAATAAATTTCAAGCAAGAGTTCACATGTTTAAAGGTTTCCGCAAATTTTTCTTCTATTTTCTTATTCATTTCACCTGCAAAATATCACATACGTTTACAGATTTTGAAGAAAATACCAAAATTGGATCAGCTGTAGTTGTTAACATTTCAATAATACTTACTTTTAATCCTTTCCTCCATTTCCGCCAGATTGAAATTATCTTGCACAACAGTTTTGCTCTTTTCTTCAACCTCAAGTGGTTCACCTACACTCATCTCCAGTGCGTTCTTGGTTGTGCTTTCACGACTGTACACGTCTTATCAAGAAACAATGGGTTGCATCATTACAATCAATCTCTAGAATAATTAGTAAATATTTATATCTGTAAAGACCTATAAGATCAAAACAAAAACATTACTCACCATTCTCATCCAAATCCGGCAAACCCCTAAGTTTGACAAAAACTTTCATGTAGGAGCGTAATCTACGCCCTTTGCCCTTGTTTTCCTCTTTATTCCAGAATGCGTAATCAATCATCATGCGTCGCCATCGAAGCTGAATTTGCCTAGGGTACCTGCAAATTCCTTTCTTCAACAATTCTTTTTGAATTTTAACGAACAACCCGCCTTTATGTAAACCGGGCGGGCTGTTTATTTTACTTGAAATGTCAGGATTGTCTTCAATAATCTTTAACATCGCAAATGTTTCCAAGTCCGTCCACGGGGAACCGTGTGCAGCTGAAGATGCCTGGGTCAACCACAAAAATAATAAACGTAATGGATTTAATGCCACGACAAGCAGAATGTTTCATCACAAAAAGCATCGTTAAATATATTGCTATAAATATGATGGACTTGTACAAAAATATAAAAGCCCAATTCGCTTTTCTCTCTCGACGTTATACAGCATATAACGCACATTTTCCAAAATGCTGCTGGATGTGTGATGTATGTATAGAAGTGAACGTTATTTTTTATGACGATATTTTAGCTACCGCACCAGGGTAACTTTATCATGAAACATTAAACGGCAGAACACTTTGTAATGTTTACTCCCTTTGTTACAAATATCCTTTTGGTTTCACAACTGTGAAATATTCAAGGGTGTAAACCTTAGCTCCTTTTCAATCGACGTAATTATATTGTAAACCAAACTCCTGGAGCGCCACACGACAGGGCGAGGGTTGTGCCAAAAGAAAAATGTAGCTGGGGCCAAGGGGTGAACGCGGCAATGCACCGTTACGGCAAGCTCGGCACCGGACTTGTTGATCTTTGTCAACTATAAGAAAAAACTGCATAATCGAGGTGACTCGACATCAGTTATTGGTCCCTTGTTCTCCGGAGCAACAACACTGCATTGGTCACAAACACCAATGCATAACCATACCACTTACTGACAACACTACTGACCAACAACAGAACTCAGGTTTTTACGGGTAAAACCCCCAGCAAACTGGATGTGCTTGTCAAATAACTCCAGTTATCTGGGGTTCCGGTCGCCTAATTACATTTTGAATGTGACTATGTGATCAAGCATTGATCAGGCATCGACCAAGCTTTGATGGGGCACTGATCGAGCTACGATCCAGCATCGATTGAGTACTAGTCAAGCTATCACATTTCAATGTTTCTGTGATCAAGCATCAATCATCGATCGAGCTTTGAACACCGATCGAGTTTTGATTGAGAACTGATCAAGCAGTGATTGAGCACCGATCGAGCACCAATTGAGCATAATTCGAGCAGTGATTGAGGACCGATTGAGCTATAACATTTTGAGTGTGTGATCGAGCAGTGATCGAGCAGTGATCGAGTTAAGACATTTTCAATGTGTATCTATATGATCGAGCAGTGGTTGGGGTTTGCTCAAGCTTTAATCGAGCAATACGGCGATTACTGTCACACAACCATTGGCTGCCCTGTACATTAACATAATGTATCATTCTGTTGCCGATTCAATTGGTCCTGTTATAGCGCCACAACAGCCCAGTGTCTCCATGTGTATGTTGACCTTTACAAAACGGTGCAGTTTTTTAAGCCATTTTTCCGCATTCAAGACGTGACGACCCGTGTATACAAGTAAACCCAGACAACCAAAAACATCTAGTTATGTCCCATGACCTGCTGTCGGCAAGTCTTAGACACTTCACTTGGGCTCAAAGTACACCTAGCCTGGCACAAGCGCCATGGTAACGTCACCACCACTTAGTGGCAAATGGTTGTTATACATATTTCGAAAGCGGTAGGGTAGAGGTTAGGGTCCTGATCTAAATACCCATTTAACTGAGTTCGATTCCTGCTTACTCAATTTCCACGGCCAACACTTCGGCTTCCCATAGGTTGACTCGGCCTTAAATCAGTATCTGACGTGGTGTATAGGTGTATGTTCTCCCATCGTCAATTGAGGATGACATGTAATTATTGTGTGAGACAGAGTGTGGCAACTGTGAGATTAGGACAGTGGAAAACAGGTGCAGAGTCGAGGTGATGTAAAAACCCAAAGGACATTCACAGTTTTTAAAACAATTTTTTTCTATTTTAGCAGGTAAGGCTCACTGAGCTTTCCAGATCTTTTTTAAGAGGGGACCTGAGCACAAATGATAGCCAAATGAAGTGGCTTTTGTGAAATTGATAGCAGCCAAATACTCTACACGCACGTTGATTCTAAATGTGGAGGGAAAAACCAGAGGACCCGGAGAAAAATCCACGCGACCATGGGGAGAGAGACATGCAAACTCCAAATATACAGGCACCAGGGTTGGGATCGACACCAATGACCACCTGTATACCAGGCGAGATAGTTTACATCTCGCCACCGTGGCGCCCCTAGACAGAGTTGCAAAGGTCGCTATGGAGACTGGGGAATGGAGCTCAGTGAGAGGGGGGACTTGAAAGGGGTGAGTCAGGTTCACCTACAAATCTAGCAGATTGAGAATTAAAATGTTGCAATGCTAATGATGCTTTCACGCAAGAGAAGGGGGAGGTTCAATTAAGTTTCTGGAAGGCAGGGTGAGGAGAAAGGTCGACAAATGACAGGAGACCCAGCTATGGCTGGCTCTCCCCTGATTCAATGTTGAAGTCGGCCAGAAAGATGTTAGCCCTCAGCCGCCCAGTGTAGAGGGTTGCCTGCCAACTATATAGTAGAGGGGTCGAGGGGAGTAAAGTAGCAGAGCGTGGTGGTCAGTGGTCGTGCTGGGTGGGTGCTCAGTCCTCCCCCCTTTCCACCCCCACTCCTGCAGTGCCAAAATTCTAGGGAAGGGCAAAGAAAAGAGCCAAAATAAGTAATATTTTACAATACTTTTTTTCAAAACACGCTTTAATGAAATGTACCGTACGAGTAATGGCGGAGCTCCACGACTCCAGGAAGTGGCCCCGAGGCTTGCTATAACGTCAGGGACCGTGGTGATTTACAGCCAACGTGAGTTGAGCGTGGACAATTAGACCCAAGGCGAAACATAACATATAAAAAAAGATGGTTAAAAAATGTTTTAATGATAGAATATAGTATTGTCATCAGTATTACATAAGTATACCAAGTTTGCAGTCGATACCATATTGGGAAGTGGGTTAAAATTGAGTTACAGGATTTGAGGATATGACAACAACAGAGTGAGTTAATAAAAAGCGTGTAAAAAAAGATTGTTTCAAAATATATTTTTATGATAGTATAATATTGTCATCAGTAAGACATAAGTATACGAAGTTTGCAGTCGATACCACATTGGGAAGTGGGTTAGAATTGAGTTACAAGATTTGAGGATACGACAACGACAGCAACAGACAGAGTGAGTTAAGTAAAAGCATGTAAAAAAAGGGGGCAAGGCCTCACACTCCACACGAGATGTTAACTACCTGGCTTAGTATACATCTCATGGGTTTCGATCCCCACCCTGACGCCTGCTGTATAATTTGGAGTTTGCGTGTTCTCCCCGTGGTGGTCGCGTGGATTATTTCTCTGGGTCTTCCGGATTTTCCCCTCCACATTTAGAATCAACGTGCGTTTCCAGAAGTTGGCTGCTCGAAATTTCCACATGTAAAGCCACTTCTCGTTGGGCTATCATTTGTGGTCTGGTTGCTTCTGAAAAAGCGCTAAATAGCTCAGTGGAGCCTTACCTGGTAAAATACAAACCTTTAGTTTAAGGCAGGGAGTAGGAAGGAGTGAAGCGAGAATCATCGAGAATTGGGGCGGTGTTTTGGGTTTGGCAGCAGCAATCCACCCGGGGGGGGGGGGGTGGGGGGGTTGCATGCTACGTGAATGGGCTGTAAGAACCTTAGAAAAAAGTGTTTAAAGTTAAAATACTTACCAGTGAGGCAGGTGCCTCTTACACAGCTGCATAAAAGTGCGGGGGGAGGGGAGGGCGATCCTTACCGTCGACCAAGAAGAAGGTGGCTAGTGGGGGGGGGGGGGGGGTTATAACCGAGCCTCCCAGGGCATCACTCACCGAGCCATAGCCCCAGCCTGACTACCCCACACTGGCGCAGTGAGGCTGGGGCCGTCGCACGGAAGGGGCATTTTCTAAGTTCCCACAGCGTAAACTGGACGGGTGAGCAGGCCCTCCCTCAAGGCCACCAAAGGATCCCCAAACTCGGTCGAACGTGCAGCAGCGGACGTAACCGGGATTGGCTCAAATACAGGCGGGCCTCGCTGAACGCTCAAGAAGAATGCGCCGTTGTTGTTCCTAGAATACGTGAGAGCATCGCTATTCGAATAATATACCCCATTGTATACACGGGGATGCATTCCCGACAGCGTTGTTTCTTTCACGAGCAATATACGAAGGCTTCATTAGGGTTTTGGTAATAGCGCAAAAAATAATAGAGATGGTCAACGTTTCATAAGAAATATATATTTTATTATAACATCAGGGAGTATTATATAGAGTGCATTCTACTCTACTCCTACTACAAGGCAGTGGTGGGAGATGAGGTTGTGGGAACTGTCTATGATCCCAATCCGGGTGATTCTCAGAGAGCTCCAGGACCTCTGTGACCTTAATAAAAAATGTATAATAATAATAAAATAAAATAATAATAAATGAAAATAACTAAATTACATCACGACGTTTCGGAAGCAACACAAGCCTCCGTCATCAGGTGTAACTGCTCCAGTAAAATTACTGTAGCGTGTGAAGAGAGCTATTCAAGACACGTGTTTTTTATATAGGGTGCTGAGCAGGGAGGAGACAATGAGTCGGGGGGGGGGATAACCATATCGGTGCTTGTACACTTCATGTACGGTCCTTGTACAATGCATGTACGGTGCTTGTACAATGCATGTATGGTGCTTGTATAATGCATGTACGGTGCCTGGGCGCTGAATGGCGAATGGGAATGAAACACTTGTAAATCAGACTTTTTCCTTTAGTTATTTTCATTTATTATTATTTTATTATTATTATTATTATTTTACCTACGTGACTTTACCGAAAAAACCTAAGAGTATGAATCCTTGCAGTCACGAAAGCTTCAAATTTAGAACTCTATTTCTGTGAGGTTTCTTTTAGGCGAAGCCTGAGACTCTATCATAGCCTCGTGAGTTCTCACTTGGCTAAATGTACCGTACTAACATTGGATGTTTTTACATGTATTTATATAATCGTGACTACGAATCGTGATAATCGAATCGCGGGGTGGTGCCGATTGGCTAAGAGCGTGCGTCGCTTTCATTGGCTGAGCGAATTAATATCCACGGTAGGTTTCCTCGGCCAGCGCTGCTGCGTGTTCTCACTCTTAAGCACTTTTTAGATTACAGTATTTGAGTTTATACATTTTTTCGTGAATATTTTCTCCAGGACTTATGAATTGATGTTTTACAGGGTCGCGCTATGCGAGGTCTGCCTGTAATTGATTGGCATCCACCCCGAGCCCCCTCTCCCACCTGGCTTTTAAACGCAGGTGGCCCAGCGCATTACCGTGTCGAGGTTTCCAGGGTGTGGGAAGAACACGTGAGCTGGGGTGGCAGAAACGCCAGTGGGGGACTTGTACTGAATGAATGATGAAGCTGAAGCAAGGTTCATCTCCAAGTTCCTCGTGTGTCCGTTATTATCAAAATGGAGACGATGAATACCTTCACGTGGTCTTCCCTGTCACGTGGTAAAACACAACAAATGTCATCACTCTGTTGACCGAACATTGACAATGGCAACAATGTCATCATTAAAAATAGAATATACACATTTTGCAGCCTCGGTAGAACAAAAATATTCCCCTCCATTTCATTCCCCAACGGAGACCAGGTTTTCGCTTAATCCCCTTCATCATTGAGTTAATGATCAAGGTATGAGACATCAGCTCACACGATCCCAAGCCTGGATTCCCTATAAAAAATAAATTGGGTGCTCGACATTTTTTGGGCAGACGCACCTCCGATCGATGAGCACGGTTGGCTCCGTACGGTGCGAAAGAAGTTCTCAAAGACTAGGTGGAGAACCCTTTGGTGTGCTGTTCATCACCTGCCCGTACCCGTCCACGAGACACGGTTGAGGCTTGTGTGGCACGGGTACGGAATTGGCCGATTTACCGAAGCATATTGTCTGAACGAACCTCGCTCGAGACTATGAAGCATCGCTACTTCGTGTTTCACACAAAGTAATGGGAGTGTGGCGTCTTCACTGTGCTTTGAGCGTGGCCTGACAGTAAAGTAGAATGAGGCAGAGAGGCATTTTTTGTGATTGTGGAGTGCTTTACAAAGAATTAACAATGGTACATATGAATGTAATGGTGGAGATTTAGTGAATGAAATAGCTTCCTAGGAAGCAATGGGCAAATCTGTGATGCGTGAATTCGGTGAAAGGAAAATGTATGACATTCAATGATGATGGATTGAATGGGTGAGAATATGAAGTGAGAAAAGTGACAGTGGGGGGAGATTAAGGGGTCGCGGGGTGAGCTAGGGGGAAATAAGTGAGTTTTGAGTGCAGAGCGGAAACTAGCGAGCGAACGTGACTGTTTAATGTGGAGGGGAAGTTTGTTCGAGTGAAGGGGGGGCAAGAATAGAAAAAGAGCGAGAAGGCACGTAGAAATATATAAGCGTGGCAAGGACATGAAGGGATGTGTAGACCAGCGTGGGGAATTTGAACATCGTACACATGGAGCCAGTGCAGTTGCGTGAGGAGGGTCGAGGTATGGGAATTATAGGGAAGATTGAATGAATAGACTGTCCCTCGCACAATCGGAACCTATGCGGACATGAATTTGAGGTGTCACCAGCATAGCAGTGATATGACAATGCCGGATGTCATGGCGGCATGTCCATAGGTGCCATATAGGTAATGAATAGAGGGCGGCCAAGTACTGATTCTTGTGGAACACCGCATTGAACCAGTAGCATAATGTACGCGATCCTGCATATAGCGAAATAATTGTAATGCAAGACCAGAAATCCGTACTGAGTGTTGGCGTCGTTCAAGAAGGACCCAATGGTCAATGATGTCAAAGGCAGCACTGAGCTCTATCAGGACAAGAACACTTGCTTGCCCCCTGTCCGCTTGCAGCAATAAATCGTTGGTCACCCTCACGAGAGCCGTCCCAAATGTTGTACGCAGCACTGAAACCCCAATTGAAAGGGGTCGGATAAGTTGTACATAGCTAGACGCTGACGGAATCGGGAAACCACATCACATTCCAGAATCTTAGAGAAAGAAGTTGGGAGATTGGACATGTTTTTTTTGTAATCTTGGGGTCAAGACCTTAGTTTTTAAAAAAGTGGGGTGACTGCCGCCATTTTAAAAGTGCCAGGAACTACACCAGTCTCAAATGACATGCTGAAAAGGCTAAGAACAAGAACAAAGGATACACCAATGTGAAAAAGCTATCCCCCATAGCGGTCTGAAAGGGAATGGATCCAGTGGACAATAGGTTGGTCGAGAACCATACTCTTTGGTTCTTTCGGTAAAGTCACGTAGGTATAAAATAAATTAAATCACGACGTTTCGGGCGCAACACATGCGTCCATCATCAGGTGGGACAACAAACAATCAGAGGCGAGTTTGGCAGTTGTAATAGTGGAGAACTTCGTCGAGGGAGTGCCATTAAACCAGGATGGGGGTCAATCCAATGGAAGGGCAACGAGGGGGAATATATATTAATTGGGAACAGATAGTGGAAATTTTAATCTCAAGCGACTGCTGAATGTAGAAGTACAGAGGTCTGTGGAAGGAGAATTACAATTGTTGTCCTTATGCAGAAGAAGATTGATGGTAGAGAATAAGGGCCGTGCATTATCCTTACTTGCTGGAATGCGACTAGCAATATAGGGTTGAAATGTTGAAGAAATAGGCGTGTAGCTGTCCTTAAAAAAATCTAGCGATGTATGGTGAAACCAGACTTCCTCCATGTACGTTCAGCACGACGAAAAATGGCTTTTTGTGCTCTCCAGATCAGTATTTTATTTTTTATTAAAATGATTCATGAAATTACCACAGCTAAAAAAAATCATTCAACAGGGGAGGTGAAGATAGTTAAAGTTAAATTAGCGATATAATTCAATACAATTGAGGATTATTCAGTCATTTATACAATTTGAATAGTAGGCTGATCTAGCCGAATTCAGAATGCTTCGGTATATCAAAATACTATCCTTCCAAAAAAGTGCATGGACCGGTAAATGAGTGGACCAGTAAATGTCTCTGCATCTATGTACCAATTCTATTCTTGCGTATGGTAGTATACTCTTTGGTTCTTTCGGTAAAGTCACATAGGTGAAAAAAAAAATCACGACGTTTCGATTGGGGACTTATATAAACCCCTTTAACTCCGGCATCTCTCCCACTTCAGTAAAAAAAATATATTGCTGTGGTTGCTTGTTTGTGTTGCAATCGAAACGTCGTGATTTATTTATATATATTTTTTCACCTACGTGACTTTACCGAAAGAACCAAAGAGTATGGATCCTTGCAGCAGTCACGAAAACTTCAACTCTAGTATGTTAGTATATTCAGAAGCTGAATGACAAATGTGAAGGTTCTGTTAGCCATGTGAGGGCTCCAGCAGAGAATTTGCGTAGTTTTGCTGTTTCTCCATTGAAGAAGCCCAGACTACAGTGGTTTACTAGTTTTGGTTGGTCACAATGACACGGTGGCTTGTCTTAATTTTTTCATTTACATTACCCACGTACATGGTAGGACAATAGCATTGCATAAACACTATTATTCACCGTTGCTTTAAAAAAGGGACAATACTCCGATTTGAGTTTTCACTCCAGGTCGTGTGTTCTAGTGTGTTTCTCTAAATTGTAACGATGGGAAAACCCCTTCCCGCACTCCTTGCACACATGGGGCTTCTCACCCGTGTGCGTTCTCGCGTGTGCCTCCAAATTTGAACGCTGCGCAAAGCTCTTCCCGCATTGCTGGCACGAGTGCGGCTTCTCGCCAGTGTGCGTTCTTGTGTGTTTCTCCAAATCGGAACGCTGAGTAAATCCCTTTCCGCACTCCGTGCACTTGTGCGGCCACTCGCCCGTGTGCGATATGGCGTGCGTGGTTAAAGTATACAACTTTGCAAACCCCTTTCCGCACTCGTTGCACACATACGGCTTCTCATCGGTGTGTGTCCTTGCGTGATTCTCTAAATCGGAACGTTGTGAAAACCCCTTCCCGCACTCGTTACATACGTGCGGCTTCTCGCCCGTGTGCGTTCTTGTGTGTTTCTCTAAATCGGAACGTTGTACAAATCCCTTTCCGCACTCCGTGCACACGTGCGGCCACTCGCCCGTGTGCGATATGGAGTGCGTGTTTAACGTGTAATACGTTGCGAACCCCTTCCCGCACTCGTTGCACATGTGCGGCTTCTCGCCCGTGTGTGTTCTTGCGTGTTTCTCTAAATCGGAGAGTTGTGCAAAGCCCTTTTTACACTCCTTGCACACGTGCGGCCACTTGCCCGTGTGAGATATAGAGTGCGTCGTTAAGGTGCAGCGCTTTGAAAACCCCTTCCCACACTCCTTGCACACGTGCAGCTTCTCCCCCGTGTGTGTTCTAACGTGCTCCTTTAACGTAGAACTTCGTGCAAAGCCCTTCCCGCACTCGTTGCAGACGTGCGGCTTCTCGCCCGTGTGCGTTCTTGAGTGCTTCTCTAAATCGGAACACTGTACGAATCCCTTTCCACACTCCGTGCACACGTGCGGCCACTCGCCCGTGTGTGAGATAGAGTGCGTCGTTAAGGTAGAGCGCTTTGAAAACCCCTTTCCACACTGGTTGCACACGTGCAGCTTTTCACCGGTGTGTGTTCTAGTGTGTGCCTTTAACGTAGAACGCCGTGAAAACCCCTTCCCACACTCGTGGCAGGCGTGCGGCTTCTCGCCCGTGTGCGTTTTGGTGTGCTCCTCTAAATCGGAACACTGTACGAATCCCTTTCCACACTCTGTGCACACGTGCGGCCACTCGCCCGTGTGCGATATAGCGTGCGTGGTTAAAGAATAACACGTTGAAAACCCCTTCCCACACTCGTGGCACACATGCGGCTTCTCGCCGGTGTGTGTTCTTGCGTGTTTCTCTAAATCAGAACGTTGTGCAAAGCCCTTTCCACACTCCCTGCAAACGTGCGGCCACTCGCCCGTGTGTGATATAGCGTGCGTGGTTAAGGTGGAACGCTTTGTAAACCTCTTCCCACACTCGTGGCACACGTGCGGCTTCTCACCGGTGTGTGTTCTCATGTGCGTCTCTAAACTAAAACGCGATGTAAACCCCTTCTCACACTCCTTGCACACGTGCTTCCTCCCATCGGTAGCCACTGCCGTGCACAATGCGATGCCTTCAAGTACCTTCCCGCACTGCTTGCAGGCTTGCGGGGTCTTGTTGCTTGTACATTCCGCTTTGTCTGTCTTTATTTCCAAGCAACTGCCCTTCCCGCAGTCCTCGCACAGAAGTTCTGTTTCTTTTTCTTCATCTGCTGTACCTTTTGAAAATGCAAAAGCACATTTCAATCAGCCGATGCAAGAACGCTAAAAAAGATGCGTGCCAGAAACAGCAGCAGTAATATTTTAGGTGATCTTCCTGCAGTAGCCTCGTTTCTACCTACCGCTGTCAACTCTGTCTTAGAAACGCTTATCTTAAGAACCCAGTGTCCAGTCTCAGTGGCTAAGACTACCAACAGCTACCGCAGTCCAAGCCGACAAACATGCATAATTTTCATGCTCCAAATCCCACACATTCACCGTACCAGTACAGGTAGTCCCCAACTTACGATATTTCGATCTTACGATGGCGATAGCGATACGACAAAATTGTCATCAACAACCTAAAATCGTTCAAGTATGCAGACGACGGACAGAATCTTGGCGAGTACAGTACAATATGATACGTTACAATACGTTCAATGCATATATGATACGTAGCTTTAGCGATTTCATTTTAAGGTTACCATGATACGATACATACGTTCAATGCATGTTAAAAGTTTTTAAAGCAGATAGGATTGTTTCCTGAAAAAACTTTCTATTAAATTGCAGTTCATATAGGTAGGCTAATAATTTACCTCGGTTTTTACTTTACATTTTACTGTGCAATACAGTATTGTAATTAATAAATACATACAGTATATAGTTTATACAGTACGGTACTGTAAATTCCTCTGTTTTGCTAAATTATCACCATTCTTTAAGACTCCTGGGTAGGCTAGGCCATCTTCGACTTACGATATTTTCGACTTACGATGGGGTCGTCATAACGCATCTCCATCGTAAGTAGAGGACTATCTGTATTTACTCCCGACTTTATTCCTGTGCTAACTCCATTCGTGGTGTTCGTAGATCATTGATGGTGTTCACACACCGTTCGCAAACTCCTCCAACGTGCTACGATTGCCCACAGCCCTTCTCTGATGTAATGCGGGATCGTACTTGACTGGATAGATGAGTTGCATCAGGACATTGGTTCACCCCCTGTCATGACTCCAGAAGCAACACAACTACACTTTTAAAATTTTTACTATTTATGTTACCAGGTAAGACCCACTGAGCTATACAGTTATTTTTCAGAAGCTACCTGGCCACACATGATAGCTGAACAAAGTGGCTTATTACATGGACATTTTATTGCCGCCAAATTCTCTAAAAGCATGTTTCTAAATGTGGAGGAGGAAAACCGGAGTACTCGGTAGAAAAATCCACGCGACCATTGGGAGAACATGCAAACTCTAAATATGCAGGCATCAAGGTCATCTCGCCACCGTGGAATAAGACTGGTGATAATGCGAGAAAACACTGCATTTTTCTCCATGACGTGACCAAAGGAAACTCACCTTGACAATTGTCCTCCTCCAATAACTCCACCTCGATGAAGTTCTGGTCTGAGGCGGCCAGACATTCATGGGAATCTTCCGTCTCATCCGGCCTCTCACTGATCCCTTCAATCTTCAGATATGGACCTGTCATATAGAAAATGCATTGTTGTCTTTGATGGATGGGAGACAGAATACATATAATGTTGCAGTAAAACTGGACGGTTAGTCATTTATCCTTATAGTCCTGGAATTCTTAGTTTGGCTCTTAATTCTTGGTTTTGCTGTACCTAGCTGTATTCAGGGGATCTTACCATCATCGTCCGCTTCAGTTTTCAGGGCAATATTCATCATATCAGTGCCCAGACTCCCACCATCTTCTTCCTTGACGGCCGGTCCTGCGCGCACACACACGCATTCACACTCCACTGTGACGGACGGTAATTTCCAAAGTGGTGCTCCACGCAAGCGTGACTCAAGACTGGAACCCTGCTTAGCTTTGCGAGATGTGACGAGATTGGGCGCATTCCGCATTGTTCGTTCATAGGCAGCGGGTCGGCACCTGCGGGCTCCGGAGCCGTATAGCGACTATTTTGGATGCCCACTTGCGGGTAGCCGGTTTAAAAAAAAAAAACTTGAATCTTAAAGTGTAATTTAACGTAAAGATAATTGATTAAATACGGCAGGGAATGGGGTCACTATGAAATGGCTTGGTGACAAAAGAATGTAGAAACTATTATTTTGCCAGTAGCAAGATATAGTAATAGGTTTTACCCTTTAAAAAGGGTAAAAACCTATTACTATATCTTGCTACTGGCAAAGGAGGTCTTATAATGTAAATGCTTACCCCGAGCTCTCAATACTCTGAGAGTGCGCTGTTTTTGAGTTGTACGCCTTTTGGCGTCATCTGGTCCAACGCCAGTGGAGACTAGGCTCTAAGAAAAGCCATCTCGGGTGTGGACCAATCAATTTCAAGGACAGTGCATATCATTATCAGAGTTGTCTCTTTTTATTTGCATTTTGACTGCTTGTGTTGTGGTTATTGCAAACATGATCCCTTGTATAAAGGTGTCAGTTTTGGTGCCAGATAAAAGGGTAAAACCCTATTACTATATTCTTGGTTCTTTTGGTAAAGTCACGTAGAAGGGAAATAATAAAATAAAGAACCAAGAATATGAATCCCTGCAGTCACGAAAACTTTAAATCGAAATGTAGAAACTGTATTGTTAAATAATAATTAAGGGGAGGGAGGGGAAACAACTAGACACAATAGACCGTTTATTCCATCGCCTATTTTGTTTATTGAAGTCAGAACGTGTTTGTTATCTGCTGTATACCTTCTGCTGTGTTTGTGTACACGTAACTCTGCGTGTGTGATGCGGTTCCCGAACTATTTTGATCAAAGATGAATAAAATGGCTCCCCTTCTTTGAAAGGTTGCCGAAGACCTGGCCATAGGCAGTGTAATCTTACCAGCATCCAATTTCACCGTCACGTCGGGATACATCCGAGGGCTTGGAGTTTCATCGTGTTCTTGTTTGATGAATGGCAACTCCACGTGTGACACCATCTGATAGGAAACAGGCACCCAGACACCTCGTCAGGTGTGCATTTCACTACAAGGCAAACCATCACTAGCTCCGGCCACTTCTTTATAACCCTTGAGCTACACCCATTTCAAACCTTTTAAAACAGTCTGCCTCAGCAGCAGACCATGCTTTTTCCCACCTGATGATGGACGCTTGTGTTGCGCCCGAAACGGCGTGATTCATTTAATTTTATACCCACGTGACTTTACCGAAAGAACCAAAGAGTATGGATTCCTGCAGTCACGAAAGCTTCAAATCAAGATTATCCCCACATAGCCACGAAGTGATGCTAGTTCGCACTTATTAAGGGGGTGTTGTGGCCAATACCCTGTCTGGCCACCTTTGTCTCCCCAGTGGTGATGTTTACGAACTGCACCAACTGCTCATTTTAGAAAATCTAATGGAGGCCCAGGATCGGTTCACAAATTCGTTACTGATATTGGCCCTGAGCGGGCATCGATCTTGGGTCTGTGTGGAATTCATAGCACAGCACGCTAACTAATGCGCTATCACTCCCCACATACGCGCAAACACTAAGTGATGATGACGTCACCACGGCGCTTGTGCCAGGCTAGCTGCCCCTCGAGGCCAGGTGAAGTGTCAAAGGCTCGCTGACAGGTCAGACTAATGAAGCACACACGAAAAATATACAAAGATCCCCCATATAGCTTCAACAGACTGTTGGGACAAGTGCTGTTAGCGAGTAGCAACTATGATGGCCAGCCGGCACAGCACACGAGGGGGTTGTTTGGCCACCACCACGTCCGACCGCCTTTGTGTCCCCAGTCGTGATGTTTACACACCGCACCAGGTAGTCATTTGAGGCTGAATCGACCTAGGTGAGGCCGAGGACCGGTTCAGATAATCGTCACTGGTGGTGGCCGTGAGCGGGAATCGAACTCGGGTCGTCGGGTTCATAGCGCAGCGCGCTAACCGCTGCACTAACACTCCCCACTAATGAAGCACACACACGTACAGTAAAACCTTGTTAATTCAACACATGGGGATCTGGCCTTGCCGAATTATCCAAATATTCAAAAATTATGTACATTGCCTCCTGCCCCAATAACAAACAAAAAATCCAAAGAGGCCTGTTTCATCAGCGTTGTATACCTGGGCCATGAGGAGTTGCGATTCTTCAATTATCTCGACCAGGCACTTCCTAAAGGGATCAACACTGGCCTGGTCAGCACTTGCAGACTCTCCAACAACTTGGCGGTTTCCCAAGCAGTGGCGACTTCGAAAGTTGAACAGCCAAGAAGCGCTTGCGTTGAAGTCTTGAATACGCAGGCGCTGCGCCAGGCGTACTGCAGCATGTCGAATGTCCACGCCGCGAACGTTAACGCCAGCTGCACGCTCCTGTTTGTACCACTTGTACACTGAACTATCCAGGTCGACAAACTTTGCGGCCTTGATCCTCTTCTGTACCCGTTTGGAGCCGCTAGGATCCTCCAAGGTTAAGGCGTGCTTCCTAATCTTCTCCCGGCCTTTCTTGATGTCGTAAAAGGTGCTTGATTTTATGTCAAACTCTTCGCACACCATACGCATTGGCACGCCCGCATCAATTCTGTCCAAAACTTTGGATTTGTCCCGCAGACTAAGGGACTTATACTTCAGTCCCTTTCTACTACTTCTTGATGTGGGCGCAGAGGACATTTCTGAGAGGGTTGCACAGGTTGCGTAAAATCTTAATTTTAGAACTTTCGTGACTGCAGGAATTATTATTTGGTTCTTTCGGTTAAGTCACGTCTAAAGATAAAATAATAAATTAAATAATAGAATACGACGTTTCGATTGCAACACAAGCAATCATCATCAGGTATAATGAAATAGCGACATAATATCTAACCAGAAAACTCCGCCCCCCCTCTGTCTATTTAAGGCCACCCCACAGAGACGATCATCCCTCTCTGTCACCTGTGTTGCTCTCGCTATGTATGTATCTTGTGATATCTGTCTGCTAATATGTCTGTCTATAGTTTTCTGGTTAGATATTATGTCGCTATTTCATTATACCTGATGATGATTGCTTGTGTTGCAATCGAAACGTCGTATTCTATTATTTAATTTATTATTTTATCTTTAGACGTGACTTAACCGAAAGAACCAAATAAGGTTGCGTAAACAAGGTGAAGTCCAAAGCAACTGGTCTGTACGAATGCTCACCACGCGTGCCGTCACCAGACCGAGGCATTGTATTGGTCGTGGCTATGCCGAAATTTGACCATTCTGTACGGCAATTCGGCTCATGGCGAATTGCTAATATGCCAATTTTATGCCGAGAGCACGGCCGTGCCGAATTATCTCCAATTACGAATGATCAACTACCGTATTAACGAGGTTTCACTTCTTCTTGGTTCTTTCGGTAAAGTGACTTTACCGAAAGAACCAAGAAGATGAATCCCTGCAGTCACGAAAGCTTTAAATCGAGGTTTCACTTATGTACGTAAAAACTACGACACAGACGCAACTACACACATATATACATGAACTAACACACAAACTACACGCATATATACGTAAACTAACGCTGCAACACACCTACACATATATATACATGAACACAGCTAAACACCTATAATATACGTAAAAATACATGCACATAGATAAACAAAGACAAAGATCCCCCGTGTAGCCTTAACAGACTAGAGGCAAGTGCTGTTAGCGAGTAGCAGCACTTATGAACACACAAAGACAAAGGTCCCCCGTGTAGCCTGTAACAGACTGTAGGGGCAAGTGCTGTTAGCGAGCACCTATGAAGGCCAGAACGGTACACGAGGGGGTGGGTGGCCAGCACCACGCCCGACCGCCTTTGTCTCTCTGGTGGCGATGTTTACTACACACCGCACCAGGTACTCATTTCAGGCTGAGTCGACCTAGGGGAGACCCAGGACCGGTTCAGATAATCGTCACTGGTGTTGGCCGTGAGCGGGAATCGAACCCGGGTCGCCAGGTTCATAGCGCAGCGAAGCGCTAACCACTGCACTACCGCTCCCCACACACACACATACAGTGCGCTAACCACTGCACTACCGCTCCCCACACATACACATACACAGTGCGCTAACCACTGCACTACCGCTCCCCACACACACACTGCGCTAACCACTGCACCACCGCTCCCCACACACAACACACACAGTGCGCTAACCACTACACTACCGCTCCCCACACACACACTGCGCTAACCACTGCACCACCGCTCCCCCCACACACACACACACAGTGCGCTAACCACTACACCACCGCTCCCCACACACACACAGTGCGCTAACCACTGCACCACCGCTCCCCACACACATAACAAGACACAAACAAATATACACTTACCACCAATACACAGCGTCCGTGCCAGGCTAGGTGCACACACACACGTCTAGAAAGACACACACACAACATATATTATTTACATACCTCACGTTAACTCACAAAACACTTTAATGAACTTAACTCTTAACAAAAACTACGTACGGTTGATGCAAAAAAAATTACTTGAATTCTAAAGCAAATACATATCAACAAAACAGTATTTATACAGCGAGTAAGAATAACAAAATATAATCACGAAATAACAATAACAATTGTTCGAATTTAAAATCGTTAACTTATAATACGCAAAGCCTGAGGCCGACGTGAAATCTCTCGGGACTTTAAAATAATAACAAAAATAATAAGGGGCCATTTAATTGTTGTTATTATTACTATTAATTATTGTTATAATTACTCAAAAGGTCAACACGAAATACATACAAGGACACACATTATAAAGGTCCCCCGTGTAGCCTCTAGCAGTATGTAGGAGCAAGTGCTGTGAGTAGCTTCACCTATGAAGGAGACACAGATAAAGGTCCCCCGTGTAGCTTCTAGCAGGCTGTAGGGGCAAGTGCTGTTAGTAGCTTCACCTATGAAGGAGACACAGATAAAGGTCTCCCGTGTAGCCTCTAGCAGGATGTAGGGGCAAGTGCTGTGAGTAGCTTCACCTATGAAGGAGACAAAGACAAAGGTCCCCCAGGATGCCTCTAGCAGGATGTAGGGGCAAGGCCTGTTAGTAGCGAGTAGCTTCACCTATGAAGGAGACAAAGACAAATGTCCCCCGTGTAGCCTCTAGCAGGATATTTGGGCAAGTGCTGTAAGTAGCGAGTAGCTTCACCTATGAAAAAGACACAGACAAAGGTCCCCCGTGTAGACTCTAGCAGGCTATAGGGGCAAGTGCTGTTAGTAGCGAGAAGCTTCACCTATGAAGGAGACAGACAAAGATCCCAGTGTAGCCTCTAACAGGATGTAGGGGCAAGTGCTGTTAGGTGACCTCTACCGTGCTGGGCGACGTTTCGGGGCAGGGCTCCTTCTCCAAAGGGCCTCGAGGCGACGTGGAAGAGGTGGAGTGGTGCAGGCGCCCAGGGTGGCGACAAGATGCAGGGATATGACGCGAAGCGTCCGTTTCCGAAGGGGCCGTCCATAAATGACGTCACGCGATTTTGGATGATTTTTGACCCCCCCTCCCTCGTCACACGGCGACGCAAAAAGTCAGACCTCCCCCCCTCAAATATGACGTCACAAAGCTCTGCCCCCCCCAAAAAAATATAAAACATGCTTCAAATCGCTTTTAAACTATTGTCATTGTAGTGCGTATTTAATGTTGCGCTGCACTCTAATGTTGTAAGAGAACACAATGATTAAAAAGTCAATTTAATTATGCAGAACGTGTTGTCTATATTTATTTAAAGTTGCGCATTTTGATATGACGTCACATTTCTCACCCCCCCCCACCTCGTCACACATCGTCACAAATGTTTGACCCCCCCGCCCCACCTAGATGCGTGACGTCATTTATGGACGGCCCCTAAACCAATTAAAATTATTCAACCCTCTTTCCCGTCTCGAGACATCAGAATATTTATTTATCCTGCATGAGGAATCAGGTTGAGCTGTAAAGCTATTTAATTTTTGGGGGGGGGGGCGGTCACAGAGGTCCAGTAAGGGTCAGGGGGTAAGAACTTTACAAGCACACCACACAAACAAGGTATGGGTGCAAAGTAGTTTCAGTTTCATTTATTTGGTATGGCCCTGTGAGCAATTCGGCTCTTGAATCGGGTGCAACCGCAACAAACAAAAGACAAAAATATGAACAAGAAAACATCTTAATGTGTGCAAACAGAAAATCCAGAAAAAACAGCAACATATTCAGATAAAGCACCGTACACCAACGCTGTGTGCAAAAATCCCAGTGGGATGCAAGTCAAACAACAACAACCACAAGACAACTTAGATTAAGGCCATCAGTCTAACTCCGTACTACAACAAACAAACATGGCTAAACCAAAAATAGTACAAGGTGGGTAACCAAACTAGGGCTGAATGATTTGTGGAAAATGTCTAATTGCGATTTTTCTGACAGATATTGCGATTTGATTTGCGAATACATATTTTTAAAAGTCAAGCTTCAGTTCAATATTCACTGTGTAATATATTTAAAACATGTGATGAAGCATTACCACATAATACCATCAAAATATTAACCAAGGCCGTAACGATGGAGATAACATTGGGGGGGACCAAATCTTCTAGGGTGTCTGGGGGTCCCAACCCAGAAAATTCTCTAAATTTGAAAACTAATTTGCTGCCTAAAATATGAAAAAAATTCACTAACACGTGGGGTGGACTTTTTCTTTCTTTTTTACAATAATGTCTAATTGTGGATTGTATTACATTGCTCTGTTTTTTTATTTTCTTGTTTCATTGTATGAAATGGCAGAGATTAGGGATTAATAAAGTACAACCATAACCAGAATCATCTAGACACAAATCTATTTTATAGCAATATATTGGGGGGGGGACATTTTGAGAATATTTATTATGTAGTATTTTTATTATTTTATTATTTACCTTCTACGTGACTTTACCGAAAGAACCAAGAAGATGCCCCGTGAAATTTAAAATATTTTACAATTTTGTCATATCGATATCGCCATCGTAAGATCGAAATATCGTAAGTAGGACCGTCGCAACTCGGGGATTATCTGTGTTCCAAAGCGGTCGTATATCGAGGTATGAAAACGGAGGGATCCGTGGCGAGATGTAATGATTCAGCCTCTCGCTGGGAGTGAAGCGTGCCCATGTGCGTTCAGGAAGGGGAGCGGTGGTGCAGCGGTTAGCGCTATACGCTCCTAGTGTGGTGGTGGTGGTGTTCGTGATTGTGTGGTGATGTTAATGGTTGTGATGGTGGTGTCATGGAGGAGTGGTAGTGTAGTGGTTTGTGCGATGCGTTACGAACCCAGCGCCGGTGACGATTATCTGAACCGGTCCTGGGGGCCTCCCCTAGGTCGACTCAGCCTCAAATAAGTCTCTGGTGCGGTGCGTAGTAAACATCGCCACTGGGGAGACAAAGGCGGCCGGGCGTGGTGCTGGCCACCCACCCACTCGTCTGCCGTGCCGGCCTTCATAGGTACTCGCGAACAGCACTTGCCTCTACAGTCTGTTCAGGCTACACGGGGGATCTTTGTCTTTGTATGTTTAGGAAACAGACGGTGCCCGTCTTGTCCCTGCATCTTGCCGCCTTCGTGCGCCTCCTCCCCGAGGCCTCTGCGCCCTCTGAAGAAGGAGGTGTTCCCCGAAACGTCGGTCCAGCACGGTACAGATCGGACACGGACACACACAGAGTGTTCGTATGACGGATGCGTGTTCGTTATCGGTGTTTGTACAGCACGGTTCAGCAGCAATAGCATCACCACCACCAATCACCAGGTATCTTCTTCATTTGCCCTGTGTGTGTGTGAAGTTAAATATCGCCACTGGGAAGACAAAGGCGGCCGGGCGGCCTTCATAGGTGCTAACTCGCGAACAGCACTTGCCACAACAGTGTGATGAAGGCTATACGGGGGATCTTTGTAATGTACTCTAACGTGGGGAGTGGTGGCGCAGTTGTTAGGCTACTTACTGCGTTATGCAAGGTCGTGATTATAATATAATATATGTTGGGGGGGACACATCCCCCCCAATAAATATTAAAATATGCTCAAAATGTCCCCCCCCCCCCCCACAATATATTGCGATAACTAAATAATTTTTTTCTTCTTGGTTCTTTCGGTAAAGTCATGTAGAAGGGAAGTAATAAAATAATAAAAATAAAACATAATAAAATAATTCTCACGACGTTTCGGCCACAACGCAAGCAGCCGTCCTCAGGTGAAGACCAGGTCTGTCGGGGAGACAGCGTCTGAACATTCAGACGCTAAATAATTGCTATGCTATCTAAATAAAAACAACAATTTGCTAAACCTTGGCCACAATATTTGTTACTTGTCTTCATATAAATCAATGCGTAGATTTATGTGTATATGATTGTGGTTATGGTTGTACTTTATTAATCCATAATCTCTGCCATTACATACAATGAAACAAGAAATGGTAAAAAAAAGTAACAGAGCAATGTAATACAATCCACTGGTAGACATTATTGTAAAAAATTAATAAAAAAAGTCTTTCCCATGTGTTAGTGAATTTTCTAATATTTTAGGCAAGAAATTCGTTTTCATATTTAGATATTTTTCTGGGTTTGGACCCCCAGACACCCTGGAAGATTTGGTCCCCCCCAATGTTGACTCCATGGCTACGGCCTTGGCGTCATGAACTACTGGGCAGTGCCAGGCTAGGTGCGCTATGAACTACCGGTCAGTTGGAGGTAGTTGCCCTTCTGATCCAAAGGAGGGCAGAGGAGCGACGCTCAAAACAAAGATCGGAGCGCCGGATGGATAAAGCGCAGGAAGTTGTCACAGTAGGGGGCACACCTGGTGCATCTGCCAGTCATCTCGGTCAGCCAACCCGTGGCACCTGCGTCTGCCCCGTGACCTGCCAGCAGCAAGCCTTCGACACTTCACGTGGCCTCAAGGTGCACCTGGCCTGGCGCAAGCGCCTCGGTGACGCAATCGCCACTGAGCGTTGTGCCTGTGTTTGGATCGATGATAGTGCTGGAGTTCGCGCACCACGCTATGAACCTAGAGACCCGAGTTCGCTTCCCGTCACGGCTAACACCAGTGACGAATATCTGAACCGGTCCTGGGTCTCCGTTAAATCGCCTTAAATGACCGTCGTCATCCATGACAGACCGTACACAAAGCATGGCAGCGCAATACCCCGATCCTCAAATACGAAGGAGACATCATATGATGATGATACACTGCTCCGCTGCTGCTCCTAACGCGGTTGTCTGGGCTTGACCACCCGAATGTGAAATTGTCGTTGTTACTTTGCATCTACGTCAGCCCGTGCGAAAGAAGAGGAATGAGCACCGGATGCGATGTGTAAACATCGCCACTGGGGATGTATATGGCTCACCTGGCGATGTGTGTATATGTGTCTTTCCTCTCAGATGGCTTCGCACGTTGAGTTGCCACTCATCAAACAAGAGAACGATGAGACTCCAAGCCCCAGGATGTATCCTCGCGTGACTATGGAACGTGGTTATGGTAAGATCGCAACGCCTGTGACCGTTATAACTACGGAATGGGCCAAACCTCGGCACATCGTGCAAACCCATGCAGGGTTTCAGTCCCGAGTCATGCTTGGATGTGCAACCGCCATGCATGACGAGTTGTTATGGGGCTGTTTGTTGGAATGAATAGCGTGAATTTTGCCTGTGTATAATTGCATCAATTGCTTACGTCTCTACTGGTTAATTTAGCATCGGTCGGTACACACAGTGTCACTACATCATCTACACCGGTGGTTCTCAAACTTTTTTTGCGGCTACTCTAACTACCCCTTGTTGAATTTTGTCTCAACCGAGCTACCGCCTTGCCTGACCCATCATGGTTCTGAGAAATCGATGTCTGAGTAACGAACATCGATATTTTAACCAATCGTCCATGTTGTCAGGTATCCTAACTAGCTGCTGGTAACTGCAGCGTATAAAAAAAGATGCCCTAAATACGTGCCCGCAATTTTGTTTACACTCGCTGGTTACTCTTGGAAACAACACTGTTTACAATCAGTGCGTTTATAAAGGTCCTTTATATCATCTAGGGTAGCATTTGGATTCACATTTTAGCTTAGTTATTTCAAATTGGCAGATTCATACATGATTATTCACCAATGACTCTCACGTAAGATATAATGTCACACGTTAATAAATCATCTCACGTTACCCCCTGGGACATTGCCACGTGTACCCCCCAGGGTTCCGCTTACCACCCCCGGTGAAGAGCCACCGATCAACATGAGCCATCACTGCGTTAACTGTGACGTCACCACAACTCTTGTGCCGGGCAAGGTGCACTTTTGAGGTCACGTGAAGTGTCAAAGGGTCACTGACAGGAGGTCAGAGACGAAACCCCCGGATATTTTGGGTTAAATGCCTCAGATGACTGACATACTGCAAGACCTATGCTCCCCACTGTGCCACCTTTGTGCGTTTTAGCCGCCCGGTGCTCCGTCCGTTGTGAGTGCTGTGCTTCTCAGCCCTACGTTGTTGGTGGAGGGGGCGACTGCCTCCCAACTCTCCAAATACCCAGTAGCATAGAAACTTTGGAAGCCCCCATAATCTTCAAGGGACCTGACGTCACGTGTTTTGTGCGTGACATCGGTGGCGTAACTCAGTTCTCCTGAACTGCCCGGGGCTGGCATGGCACAGTTGCCCGGATGTGCTACTGGAATAGTGGTGTAAGTGACACGAGGCATTGCGACGATAGAACCCTGAACTACCCGGATATATCTGTGGCTCTGCCACCTTCTGGAAGTGATCGTCTGTAAACGTGGAATGTGAACGCGTGTGTATATGCAGAAACGGGCGTCAAGGAAGAAGATGATGGGAGTTTTGACACTAAGATAATGAAGATTGCGGTGAAAACCGAAGTGAAGGAAGATGGTAAGGTCCCTGCATACAGCTCAGTAGAGCAAAACCAAAAATTTGAGCCAAACAAAGGCGAGATATCAAGAATTATAAAAATAAACGGATAAACGACTCTAGCTGACAAGCTTGATTGCATTGTTATGTGCATTTCGTCTCCCATCCATCAAAGACCTTTCATAAAATGTTCTATATCACAGCTCCAGATGTGAATATTGTTAAAGTTGAAGGAGCGGTTGAGAGGACAAAGCAGACTGGGGATTCCCACGGATGTCCGGCCACTCCAGACCAGAATTTCATCGAAGTGGAGTTATCAGAGGAGGACGTTGGTGAAGGTGAGTTTCCTTTGGTCACGTCACAAATAACAGACCTCATGGGAAAACTAGGGTTGCGTTCCTGGGTACGAAATGATCACCCCCTGCAGCAAGATCACTAAGCATGTAACTGGTCTTCTTCTTTCGTACAGCTGCTGTAGATGCAGATCAACAACTACAATTTCACATTCAGGTGGTCAAGCCAGATAACCACGTCAGGAGCAGCGGAGTGTATCGCTGCAATGTTTCCTTCGTATTTGTGGATCGGGGCATTGCGTCGTTATACGTTGTATACGGAGAGTACGGTCTGTTTTGGATGACCACAGTCGCACACTACTGGAGATTTTTTTAGTTTCCATTTTTGCATCAGATATCCGCATTTGACATGGTTTGTGCGGATGTGGTTTAGGGCGGACTATGAGCTACGTGTAAGAGTAAACCTAAGGGTATTCTGCGTTGTATCTTTCACAACAAGGTGGTGTTTGTTTTGTGAGTTCCTTTGATCTCCATTTAGCTTTCCGAGCTTCATCTCGCATTGTTAAATGTTAAACACATCGATCCAGAAGGGCTTGCTTTACTTCATTGTAATTGGTGCTGTTATGGCACTCGTTTTTTTTTATCTTGCATCAGTTAATCGAAATGTTCTTTTTCATTAAAAAAAATGTGCAGCAGGTGAAAGAAAAGAAACGGACCTTCTGTGCAAAGAATGCGGGAAGGGCAGTTGCTTCAAAACAAATACGATGGACAAAGCAGAACGCACTGGCAACAAGAACCGGCGAGCCTGCAAGCAGTGCGGGAAGGCACTTGAAGGCATCGCGTTGTGCACGGCAGTGGCTACCGATGGGAGGAAGCACGTGTGCAAAGAGTGTGGCAAGAGGTTTACAAAGCGCTCTATCTTAGCCAGACACGCGATATCACACACGGGAGAGTGGCCGCACGTTTGCAACGAGTGTCAAAAGGGCTTTGCACAACGTTCCGATTTAGAGAAACACGCACGAACACACACGGGCGAGAAGCCGCACGTTTGCTACGAGTGCGGGAAGGGCTTTTCACAACGTTCAGATTTAGACAAACACGCACGAACACACAACGGTGAAAAGCCGCACGTTCGCATGGAGTGCGTGAAGGACTTTTCAAAACGATCTACATTAGAAGTGCTTGTTAGGACACACACCGGCGAGAAGGTGCATGTGTGCAAGGAGTGTGGGAAGGGGTTTACAAAGCGCTCTGCCTTAACCAAACACTGTATGTCACACACAGGCGAGAGGCCACACGTGTGCAACGAGTGTGGGAAGGCGTTTCCAAAACGTTCCGATTTTGAGAAGCACGCGAGAACACACACCGGAGAAAATCCGTACGTGTGCAACGAGTGCGGGAAGGAGTTTGCCACGTTTTATACTTTAACCACGCACTCCATATCACACACGGGCAAGTGGCCGCACAAGTGCGCAGAGTGCGGAAAGGGATTTGCACAGCGTTCCGATTTAGAGACGCACACAAGAACGCACACCGGCGAGAAGCCGCACGTGTGCAGGGAGTGCGGGAAAGGCTTTTCAAAGCGATCGACATTAGAGGCACACGCTAGAACGCACACCGGTGAGAAACCGCACGTTTGCAACGAGTGCGGGAAGGGGTTTATAAAGCGTTCCAACTTAGCCACACATTGTATATCACACACGGGCGAGTGGCCGCACGTATGCAAGGAGTGTAATAAGGGCTTTGCACAGCGTTCCGATTTTGAGAAGCACGCGAGAACACACACGGGCGAGAAGCCGTATGTGTGCAACGAGTGCGGGAAGGGCTTTGCAACGTGCTATACTTTAACCACGCACGCCATATCGCACACGGGCGAGTGGCCGCACATGTGCGTCGAATGTGGGAAGGGCTTTGCGCAGCGTTCCGATTTGGAGAAACACACACGAACACACACCGGCGAGAAGCCGCACGTGTGCAAGGAGTGTGGGAAGGGATATTCACAACGTTCCGATTTGGAGAAACACGCAAGGACACACACCGTTGAGAAGCCACATGTTTGCAATGAGTGTGGAAAGGGGTTTGCAACCTTTTATACTTTAACCACACACTCCATGTCGCACACTGGTGACTGGCCACACGTGTGCACGGAGTGCGGGAAGGGATTTGCGCAGCGTTCTGATTTGGAGAAACACACAAGAACGCACACCGGCGAGAAGCCGCACTCGTGCCAGCAATGCGGGAAGAGCTTTGCGCAGCGTTACAATTTGGAGGCACACGCGAGAACGCACACGGGTGAGAAACCCCATGTGTGCAAGGAGTGTGGGAAGGCGTTTTCCCATCATTATAATTTAGAGAAACACTCTAGAACACACAATGTGGAGTGAAAATCTGAATCAGAATTTGCTTCCTCTTGAAGGCAACGGTGAATATTTTTAATAGTTTTTTTTGCAACTTGACAAGAGCTGCGGTACAAAGCACAGACCGCAACAAGGGTAGGGGGGGGGGGGTACAGGAGGAACTCCGCGGACTAAATCGTTTGGTTTCGGCCCCCCCCCGCACCTGCAGGGTTGTTTCAATTGAGGAGCTTAAGTGTTTTTTTATAGTCCAATTATGTCCGAGTAAATGTACTGGCGGGTTTTTCTTTTTTTTAAACCACGGGTGTTGGGGAGTATATATTCGCCTAGACTAACTACAGGTGCAGGCTTGGGTTAGGCAAAGAGGGCCTTAGGCTTCGATGGTACAATGAACCATCCAAAGAAGGGGGAACAGCTCGACTAAAAAGGAGGGGGGGAAAACACAAGCTCCCTCTGGGGTCTTGGGACTAAAAAGGAAATAAATTAATATTTAAAAAGAAAAAGAGGTCGTTTACTGGGTTGGAATCTGAAGTAGGACTTGGAGAGGCCCGTTCAGCTTTGCTCACTCTACCATGTGTAATGCGATTGTCGTAAATGGACATTCAAGATACTAGTGCGACTGTGGATATCCAACCCAAACTGTGGATTATATTGTAATTGCCACAGCAGTCTGCGCTCCTTCAATTGAGAAGGAATGGCGAAGCCACACGAACTCTCTCCTGAAGCCATCTCGTGGCCGGCAGATCTCGACATTGGAGTTTAGCTCCTGAACATTTATTTGTTTGCTATTTTTTTATTTTACCAGGCGTATCCAACTCGCCCTATCCCTCTCCTCCCGTGATCGTTACGAGGGGACAGGCTGGTTAATAAGTAAAAAAACAGCAACGATAATAGTCGAGTTTGGAGGCGATGAGTGGATACTCTGCGTTGTGTTCTGCCCTCCAAAGAATCGGATGATTCCACCGCCAAGGGACACCAGAGGGTTGTGTGACTGCAACTCTTTATTTCAAAGTGTTCTTCTGAGGAGCATTCGTGCATCTGTAATTATGACCAGATGCACAGCAATCAACCCCAATTAACACCATCTCACTGCTCAACCCCTGTATTGTACAATGTCCACCCTAATCTGAATAATGATAACACCTGCTTATCATATACAATACACATTCAACGTATAGCATCTGAAAGATTTAACAAAAACTTCTTAAATATGTAACATTTAACAAAACTATCTTCTAGAAACATCTAGATTATTTTCTAAATACTGTATTCTAGTCAGCCGCTGTGATAATACTGCACAAATTAAATACTAATATAATAAGCCTAGAATGTGTCCCGTGCGTGACGTCACTCCACATGAGCCCCCCCCCCCCTCATTAATAAACGTAGTTTTTTCTTTATTTTTATTTTTTTTAACCTATCTACGTGACTTTACCTAAAGACCCAAAGAATATGAATTCCTGCAGTCACGAAAGCTTTCAGACAATATTTGCCTGTGCAATATCCACCCGAATCTGAATAGGTGCCCTGTACCCTGAATTTATTACTCTACTGGTGGGCGTGGCCTACTGTGCATTCACGTGACTATGGGTCCAATTCATGGTCATTCCTTTCATTCACAATTATACTTGTGGTTCATTTACATTAAGCCAATACCGGCTACACAGGCAAGGCCCCACAGAGCTACTATAGGGCCGTCCATAAATGACGTCACGCGATTTTGGATGATTTTTGACCCCCCCCCCCCTTCGTCACACGGCGTTACAAAAGTCAGACCCCCCCCTCAAATATGACGTCACAAAGCTCTGCCCCTACCCCCAAATAAAACATCCTTCAAATCGCTTTAAACTATTGTCATTGTAGTGCGTATTTAATGTGGCGCTGCACTCTGATGTTGTAGGAGAAAACATTAAAAAGTCTATTTAATTAAGTAGAACGTGTTGTCTATATTTATTTAAAGTTGCGCATTTTGATGTGAAGTCACATTTCTCACCCCCCCTCGTCACACATCGTCACAAATATCTGACCCCCCTCCCTAGGTGCGTGACGTCATTTATGGACGGCCCCTTATGTGCACACTTATAGCAGTAGCCAAATACTCCAAACGCATAGAGATACATAGAGACCTATGGATATGCACTGAGACCAATAAAGACTCGCATCCATTCTTGATTTGAAGCTTTCGTGACTGCAGGAATCCATACTCTTTGGTTCTTCCGGTAAAGTCACTTAGGTAGAGAAATAAAATAAAAACAAAGATTGAAAACTCGTACATAGAGACCCACAGAGATGCATAGAGACCCATACGCATTGGTTGAAAACTAATTTCTTTATAACTGCTTTCTGTGTTTCGTTTGTTTCCCTTGCCCTGTGCCTCCAATTAGCATGGTTGGCTCCGTACCATGCGAAAGAAGGTCAACGTACATCTCCATATATATAAAAGGCAAAGTTGTGAATGTGTGTCTGTATTCTTGGTTCTTTCGGTAAAGTCACATTTTCTTGCTGTGGATTTCACACCTGATGATGATTGCTTGTGTTGCAGTTGAAACGTCGTGAGAATTTTTATTGTTTTATATTTCTATTATTTTATTATTTCCCTTCTACGTGACTTTACCGAAAGAACCAAGAATATGAATCCCTGCAGTCACGAAAGCTTTAAATCAAAATGTATGTCTGTTCAAAATGTTTAGCGTACTTCCCGACATGCAACAAACTGAAAATTTGTCATGTGGGTACTTTCCAGACTGTAGACCATGCAAAAATTATAAAAATACACTTTTTTTGTGGGGATGGAGCTCAATAATGCATATCGTTTTTGCACGGCAAGTGAGCTGTGACGTCACATCTGTCACGTGACCCGCGCACGTGGAAGCGTAACGCATTGTAGTGTCGTGGTTAGCGCGCCGCGCTATGAACCCGGCGACCTGAGTTCGATTCCCGCTCACGGCCACCACCGGTAACGATTATTTCAACCGCTCCTGGGCCTCCCCTAGGTCGACTCAGCCTCAAACGAGTAACTGGTGTGGTGTGTGAACATCGCAACTGGGGAGACAAAGGCGGCCGGGCGTGATGGATCCATGTCCCGGGCGAAGCCGGGTAGTACAGCGAGTACCCGACATGACCTCGCTTCTCTCGTCTCTCACTACTCTGCCGCCAATCCCATCTCTACCTCCCCTCTCTCTCTACCCTCTCACTCGCCCTGTGTCCACTCTCGTCCCTGCTCCATTCTCGCTCCCCTCAACTGGAACCAACTCAGAGCGACAATCTTCACTACAGCAACAACGACGACGACTACAGCCTGAAGCTTCCGTTCCTCCCTGAGAACAATCCCCATCTCTCCTCCTCGAGTCCAGCGTCATCCTGATACTGATCCTCCCTAAACCCCACCGCCCAGCTACGACCAGGCCATCACAACCACTATCCCTATCACTACCCCAACCCCTATCACTACCCAAACCACTATCAATACGATTTAAAGCTTTCGTGACTGCAGGGATTCATCTTCTTGGTTCTTTCGGTAAAGTCACATAGAAGGTAAATAATAAAAATAAAACATAATAAAATAATTCTCACGACGTTTCGGCCACAACGCAAGCAGCCGTCCTCAGGTGAAGAACAGGTTAGACGCTGTCTTCCCGACAGACCTGTTCTTCACCTGAGGACGACTGCTTGCGTGGCCGAAACGTCGTGAGAATTATTTTATTATGTTTTATTTTTATTATTTTATTATTTCCCTTCTACGTGACTTTACCGAAAGAACCAAGAAGACACTAACAATACCCCAACCCCTATCACTACCCCAACCATTATCACTACCCAAACCACTATCACTACCCCGATCACTACCCCAACCCTTATCACTACCCCTATCACTACCCCTATCACTACTCCTATCACTACCCAAACCACTATCAATACCCCAACCCCTATCACTACCTCCACCCCTATAACTACCCCAACCCCTATCACTATCACTACCCCTATCACTACCCCAACCCCTATCACTACCCCTATCACTACCCCTATCACTACCCCAACCCCTATCACTACCCCAACCCCTATCACTACCCAAACCACTATCACTATCACTACCCCTATCGCTACCCCAACCCCCATCACTACCTCAACCCCTACCACTATCTTAACCCCTACCACTACCCCAACCGCTATTACTACCCCAACCCCTATCACTACCCCTATCACTACCCCAACCCCTATCACTACCCCTATCACTACCCCAACCACTATCACTACCCCTATCACTACCCCAACCACTATCACTACCCCAACCCCTATCACTACCCCATCCCCTATCACTAACCCAACCCCTATCACTACCCCAACCCCTATCACTACCCAAACCACTATCACTATCACTACCCCAACTCCTATCACTACCCCAACCCCTACCACTATCTTAACCCCTACCACTACCCCAACCGCTATCACTACCCCTACCCCTATCACTACCCCAACCCCTATCACTACCCCAACCCCTATCACTACCCCAACCCCTATCACTACCCCAACCCGTATCACTACCCCTATCACTACCCCCAACCCCTATCACTACCCCGACCCCTAACACTACCCCGACCCCGACCACTATCACTAACCCAACCCCTATCAATACCCCAACCCCTATCACTACCCCTATCACTAACCCAACCCCTATCACTACCCCAACCACTATCACTACCCCTATCACTATCCCAACCCCTATCACTACCCCAACCCCTATCACTACCCCTATCACTAACCCAACCCCTATCACTACCCCGACCACTATCACTACCCCAACCCCTATCACTACCCCAACCCTATCACTACCCCAACCCCTATCACTACCCCAACCCCTATCACCACCCAAACCCCTCCTTAGCCACTTCCAACTGTTCTGTCACCAGAACTAATCGCATCACCGTCAATCACCATCTCAATCCTATAATGGAGCAAGTGTGAGTTTTTTTACTCTGTCCGTATATATTTTTAAAGCCCATTTATTTGGAGCCCGTAACATTTGTGAAACATAAAAAAAAATTTGATACAAAGTTTGGAAAACATTGCATCCTGTTTGTCAGATTTTCATCGGAACAGGAAAGGGTTAACCCTTTCCACATACGTCATTCCAATGACGTGCACACGCGTACACGTCATCGGAACGGAATCGGAAGAAGAATTACAATTAAAAAAAACTTCATCGGTACGTCTTCCGGTCGGAAGTCGTCCCGATGCTCTCAGAAGGCGGTGCGGGGAGGGCGTGTGGCACAGTTTGACGCCAGCTATTGTAGGGTGCGGCGGTCGTGTCGCGACGGTTCTCTGCGGTGAGTACAATGTCTTCGCAAACAACGGCGCTACGCCTCTCTAAATAAAATTGACGGTGTGAGCCGCGCGAGTGCGTGAACGGGGCCCAACCCTGAAACTTGCAGTTGCCTCGGAACGGGAAAGGGTAATGCATAGTTTATTAAACAGACGGTTCGAGTCTTATCCCTGCATCTTGTCGCCTTCGTGTGCCTCCACCCACCCCGCCCCGTGGGGCTCTGCGCCCTCTGAAGAAGGAGCCGTAGCCCGAAACGTCGCCCAGTACGGTACAGGTCCCCCCCTCCCCCACACACGCGTGCGCAGAGTGTTAGTGACGAATGCGTGTTCGTTATTTGTGTTTGTGCAGCACTACCAACGCAGCAGCAGTAGCATCACCACCACTAGATATCATCTCTTCAATCGCCTTGTGTATGCGGCTATGTAACTTATAGGTCAACTCGGTCTCAAATGAGTACCCAGTGTGTAGTAAACTTCACCACTGGGGAGACAAAGGCGTCCGGGCGTGGTAATGGCCACCCACCCTCTCGTGTGTCGTGCCAGCCTTTATAGTTAGTTACTCACGAACAGCACTTGCCCCAACAGTCTGTTCAGGTTGTACGGGGAGACCTTTGTCTTTGTGATGTGTAAACATTGCAACTGGGGAGACAAAGGTGACCAACATCACTTGTCCCATTTGTTTTCATAACTATGTGGGTATAGTTCAAGGCCATAGCCATGGAGTCAACATTGGGGGGGACCAAATCTTCCAGGGGGTCTGGGGGTCCCATAAAAAAAATTCACTAATACATGGGATGGACTTTTTCTTTATTTTTTACAATAATGTCTAATAGTGGATTGTATTACATTGCTCTGTTTTTACTCTTTTTACCATTTCTTGTTTCATTGTATGTAATGGCAGAGATTAGGGATTAGAACAACCATAATCATATACATATAAATCTATGCATTGATATATATGAAGACAAGTCCAGATATTGTGACCAAGGTTTAGCAAATTGTTGTTTTAATTTCCATAGCATAGCAATTTTTTATAGAAATATATTGGGGGGACATTTTGAGCATATTTGATGTGTATCCCCCAATATATACTATAATTACGGCCTTGGTATAGTTTTTTGTTTTGTATGTTGTTGATGCACATCTAACGAGGTGTCTCTGGGTGTCTATCTCCTCTCAGATGGCTTCACACGTTGAGTTGGCATTCATCAAACAAGAAAACGATGAAACTCCAAGCCCCATTATGTATCCTGACGTGACGGGGACTCATCTCTCTGGTAAGATCGCACTGCCTCTGACCAAATCGTAGTAGTAATAATAATAACACGGCATGCGCCCAATCTCGCCGTTGTGGAAAGCTGAGCAGGGCTTCAATCTGGAAACCCTGCATATGGGACCACCATGCATGACGCATCTATCAACGACTTGGCATAACTCGGCCTCCAGAGCCACCCTGGGTTGGCTTTGAACAACTTTTAAACTATTAAACCACCTTTAAACGCCCTTTCAAGTGATACCAAAAGTGCATAAATTGCCCCAATTATTTACTACAGGAATAGTTCGTTTATCTCAGTATTAAATGAGAATATATTTTTTTTTTAGAGGCACACATACACCCCAACATCAGGGAATCGCCAATGTCAGATTTTTAGTTTTCATCTCTGGTTCTAAAAGTACAAAGTTAACTTCATATATATAAACTACTTTTTATTTGAGCAGTTAATGCCCCACTGAGCTATGTAGCTCTTTTTCAGAAGTGACTTGGCCACAAGAGATAGCTGAACGAAGTGCCTTATCATCATGTGGAAATTGTAGAGTATCCGAATAATCTAAATGCGGTTTCTAAATGTGGAGGGAAAAAATGGAGGACCTGGAGAAAAATCCGCGCCACCATAGGTAGAGAGACATGCAAACTCCAGATATAAAGGTGTCGGGGTCAGGATCGAACCCACGACCTGCAGCATGTCAGGCGTGGTAGTTCACATCTCGCCACCACGGTGCCATTGATCTTGGCGAGGCTCGGATGTGCTACTGGAAAAGCGGTGTAAGTGACACGAGGCATCACGGCAATAGAACCCTGAACCACCCGGATATATCTGTGGCTCTGCCACCATCTGGAAGTTGTCGTCTGTGACAGTCCAGTGTGAACGCGTGTGTATACGCAGGACCCGGCGTCAAGGAAGAAGATGATGGGAGTCTGGGCACTGAGATAATGAACATTGTGGTTAAAAGCGAAGTGGAGGAAGATGGTAAGATCCCTGCATACAGCTTGGTAGAGCAAAACCAATCATTAAGAGCCAAACAAAGGCAAGATGCAGGCAGTCCACGGGTTACGGAAGGTGTTCGGGTCCAGAGAACAATCCGTAACCCGAATTTTTCGTATGTCGGAAACTGAACAATTTTCCCCCAAATTTAAAGAGAAAATACCATAGCTGGGAATAGTTGTGCCTCCCCAGCCATTTTCTCTCAGTACTCACACTGTCGTCCGTTTTATATCGCTACCTCTATCGTATCGCTGTACATACGCTCTGCACCCTATGATTCTTACATTTCATTGAATATATACCCTAACACTACCCGTAATTAAATTATTGGAACACATACTGTATCCAATTTTTTATGAATACCACGAATCATTTTTATTTTCGTTGTTAACAGAAAGCAGCCACTTCTGAATGTTTGTTTACCGTGCATTAGGCTCGGCCTAGACTTCATACACGTGTAGTGTTGTACACCGAGGCACACACTCTGGAGTTGGAGGCAACACGTTTATTAACAACTTCCCTCATGGGGTAACACTAAACGTAACTCTGGTTCTGTAGTAGGTGATACGGTACTCTCTAGTTCTTTCGGTAATTTCACGTAGATCGAAAAAAAAAGGACACGATGCGGACGCTTGTGTTGCGACTGAAACGTCGTGTTCTTTTATAATTTTTTCTATCTACGTGACTTTACCGAAAGAACCAGAGACACGAAAGCTTCAAATCAAGATTAGGTGATACGAAGACCCGGAGACGATGGATGAGACGTGGGACACAGGCTTGATTTCACAGACGTACCCCAATCCCTGCCTTCCCTTTATCTTCCTGGTCGTGGCTTCGCCACGCCCTCAGCCCCGCCCCCTACTGTATGAAGGCGGGGCTCTTGGCCCCCGGTCACGTGTCCCTCCAGTACCCGGCGCTACAGCATAGTGACAGTATATGTCACTACACACGCGCACAAGGACAATATAAAGATCCCCCATATAGCCTTTAACAGACTGTTGGGGCAAGTGCTGTTAGCGATCACCTATGAAGGCCGGCACGGTACACGAACACGAGGGGGTGGGTGGCCAGCACCACGCCCAGTCGCCTTTGTCTCCCTAGTGGCGATGTTTACACACCACACCTGGTACTCGTTTTGAGGCTAAGTCGACCTCGGTGAGGCCCATGACCGAATTCAGATTATCGTCACTGGTGTTGGCTGTGAGCAGGAATCGAAACTCGGGGACCATTTACCTCAATCCTCGTAAAGCTCGGGGAAGGTGGCATTTTTGTGGAGCGAGGCGTAAGGTGGGGCCACCTTACACCTCGCTCCGCGGTATTCATCCGCAACCTCACCGCGCTGCACTCTTTGCGCCTACGTAACTAACGCAAACATTTCCGCATACTGTGTTGATTTTTTTTCTCCATGATATATGGGAGCATTTCCGTAAAGTCGGAATTCCCGTAAGTCGGGTCTTCCGGAACCCGGGGACTGCCTGTATTACGAATTATAAGGGTATACGGATAAACGACTGTAGCTGACCAGCTTGATAGCATTATCATGTGCATTGTTTTCCCCATCTATTAAGGAACCATTGTGAAATTTTATATATCGCAGCTCCAGATGTGAATATTGTTAAAGTTGAAGGAGACGGTGAGAGGCCAGAGGAGACTGGGGATTCCCACGGATGTCCGGCCACTCCAGACCAGAACTTCATCGAAGTGGAGTTATCAGAGGATGACGTTGGTGAAGGTGAGTTTCCTTTGGTCACGTAACAGAGACAATGCATTGTCTTCTTGCTTTGTCACCAGTCTTATTACAGTCGTGCTACGACTGGAGTCGTGGCTGCAGTAAAATAAATGTCCTCATTGAACTCATCCAGTCAGTACGATTCCACATCACATCAGAGAATGGCTCTTGAGGATGACACAACGTAACTTACTTCTCGAGTACATTGTCAAGGTCTCGCTTGATCAATAATTTTAACTTGCATCACCACATCTACTACCATCCTTAAGGGAAATAATGGTAATCTACGCTCCAACCTATTTGTGAATTGCTGAGCTTTTCTGTGAGACTCTTGAGGAAGGGCAAGTTATCTAAAACCACGAGAGGCCTCGTCAACAAAGGTACACATATCAAAATGGGTATTACAGTGCGAAACACATAATTAAGAATAAATTGAGGAAAATATTTGAGAATGTATGTAGCCATTCTAATTAACCTATTGGGCAATAAAGGAACACAATTTTAGGAATGGAAAATGAGAGATACAGCAATAAGTTATGCTCGATGATCGGTGTATTATGTGGTCAGAAGATGTTTAATAAAAATTGGGCTCGAACCGGTCAAGAATAGCAGAAGGACAGCATAGAGGGATGAAGTGTTGGAGGTATGTTGGGTATGGTTCAGATGTGCTACATAGGGGGAAGGTACCGACAGACTGGGTAGACTCATTCAAGGATATCGGGCAGCAAAATATTTTTCTCTGCCGAAGTTGTATTTGTCTCCCATGTTGTTTGATGTTGTACTTGGTTATGTATCCTCAAATACCACAGAATGGAGTTAGCATAGCAATAAAGCCGGGGGGTAAATGCAGTTACAGTGAATAAGTGTGATTTCGGAGTATGCAAACAATGTGGGTTTGTTAGTCTAGGACTGCCACTGAGGCTGGACACTGGGCTCCTTTACCCTTTTCCCATTCCGATGACGTACAAGTGTAACGTTAAGTTTTCCTTCCGATTCCATTCCGATGACGTGTGCGCACCAAGTAAAATATTAATTAACAAAAATCATAAACTATCTATGTCAGTACATCATCTGGTTGGAAGACGTATCGAGGCTCCTACAAGGCTATGTGGGAGGCCGTGTGGCTCAGTTTGGCGCCAGTTTTCATAGAGTGGCGGTCGTGCCGCTGTAGTTCTCTGCAGTGTGGTTGTATTCTTTACGTAATTTCACCACTATTTTCGGTGCTATTTGATTTCTTTAATTTTTATTTTATCAGTGGTGCTGAGAACACTGGTGAACATGCCGAAAATGCATCCATCCCAAAAATCAGTGTCTAGTGCACGCGAAGATGTGGAGAAAACAGGGATACCTTCTCGGAGCGTAGCTGGCTCCGCCATTACAGATGATGCTGTGCATGGCCCTCATGAGGCAGGCACGGCCTTTGGGCCCGCTCGAGAATTTGTGCTTGAACACAATACCGACGAGAGTGTCAGCGACATTGAGGAGGCGTCCTGTACCTTTCAAGAAGATGTTGGTCGGAGGAGAGGAAGGAGGTCACGTGGCCATGGAAGAGGTGGACGGCCATTCCCGCCCTCCTCACCCTTGGGTGAGTGGGCCACCCCTACCTATGGCGATAGTGGAGATGAGGACCGAGCCAGTGATGGCGGACAGCAGCAACCACGTGCTGGAGAATGGACAGAAGACAATGCCGGAGTGCGCTTGCTCGATTTCACCGCAGTTCCAGGAATGCAGACACCGGTTCCCGCCACTCCTTTGGGTTTCATTCAGCTGTTTATCACGCGGGAGTTGCTCATGTTTTTCACGAATGAAACCAATTCGTATGCTAACTGTGCCTTGGCAAACAAATCAGCAGAGGAGAGTGCAGGGTGGGAAGGTGTCAATTTGATGGACATCGCAAACTATTTGGGACTAACCATGGCGATGGGCGTTGCATCTCTTCCCGAAATTCCAATGTACTGGTCAACAGGGAAACCCTATTCGATGCCAGCCTTCAGGGAGACAATGTCGTGCAAGCGTTTCAAAAGCATTGGGAGATTTTTTAATTGCCATAACAGCTGTGCAGTGCCTCGCGACAACACAGACCGGTTGCTGCAAGTGCGCACGGTCATGGAATATTTTCAAAGTAAATTCAAGGCGTTGTACGCCCCGAACAGGGAACTATCTTTAGATGAGGCCACGCTGGAATGGAAGGGGAGACTGCCTTTCAAAGTTTATAACCCGCAGAAACCTGAAAAGTATGGCATCAAATTTTACATTCTTGCCGAGGCTCAGACAGGATATGTATTTGATTTTGACATATACGTGGGGATTGAGAAGTCAATTCGCAACATTGTGTTTGGACTTATGGGACCTCTGCTCGATAAAGGCTACCAGTTGTATATGGACAACTACTACAACTCGGTGAAGCTAACAGAAGAACTCTATGAACATGGAGTCCATACCTGTGGCACTTTGAGGCTGTCAAGAGGAGCCCCAAAGGATCTGCAAGCCCTGGCAAAAATGAAGATTCCACGTGACAGCATTCATTTCAGGAGGAAGGGAAATACCTTTGTCATATGCTGGATGAACACGCGCCTGGTCACACTTATAACCAATATTCACAATGCCGACACTCACAACTTCGTTCGGCAACAAAAGGTCAGGAAGAGGGATGGCACTGCACTCCTAAGTCGAATTGAGCTCCAGCGACCTAATGCCATAGCGGACTACATGGACCACATGAGGGGCGTGGTTCATTTTGATCAGATGATCCAATACTACCACTTCACGCGGAAGACTCATAAATGGACGAAGAAAATCGTGCTGTATTTCCTGCAAATGGCACTGCACAATGCCTACGTGTTGTACAAGAAATATAGCACAGACGAAAAGAAGATGACATTGCTCGCGTTCCATGAGGTGCTGTTCAACGCCCTCATTCATTTCGATCCTCAGGAGTGGGCCGTAAGTGGAGATGCCATCCCCCATGCAACCGACCTGCCTCCGGCACTCGTCAGCGCACCCATTACCCCACGCATCAACGTCGCCCGAACCGCTTCCGCCATCGCCGCCACCAGCACCACCACCGCCGCCACCAGCACCACCACCGCCGCCACCGGAGACGAACAAGAAGCAGGGCCTTCAGATGTATCCACCACAAGAAGGCAGCGGCTTGCACCTGGCAGTGACGTGGACGACGAGGCACCAGATGACCCTTCTCCAAGTGCTCCTCTGAAGCACAAAAGGCCAAGGCTTGTTGACCCTTCGTGCAGGTTAACGCAAGTGACGGAGCATGCCATGACCTCCATAATGCCAAGTCAGCGACGATGCCGGGTGTGCTACAGGAACGGTCGGCGGCGTGACACCACCTGGGAATGCAACATATGCAAGATTCCTCTGTGTTTACGGGGAGATTGCTTCGTTCAATACCATTCCCAGAAACAGTATTGGACCCCGCCGCCCCCGTCAACACGGAAGAAAGACACTGCTTCAAAGAGGACGGCCACGGGCTCCAAGAGGGAATTAACCTCTTTGGCTCTCCCCCTACCGATAAGAAATGAAGAGCCACAATATAAAAAATCTACAACCTGAGGTTGTAGTTTGGTAGGTGGGGTGGGGGGTGAATGAAAGAGCTCTTCAAGGAAGAAGGTGGTGAGTACAGCCATACTTTTGATTATATTATTACATCTATGTGTATATATGATTACATGTGTGTTTTGTCTTTATATTCATGCCAAAGAAATGGTATATCTTAGTAAATAACCTTAAGAAAGATAATATATATACTGACATTTACAGCTCGTTCTTTTTACCATTGAATATTTATTATTACGTGGCAAAGTTTTATATACCATTTTCTTGGCAATTTAATCATTTATACAATGATTAAAAAAATGTATATATCTTCCAATCTTGATTTACAGCAACAATAATTTTTGTTTACACATAGTATACCAAAAAAAATCAAATTTCGCATTTTTTAAAATAGAATTTTATAGCAATTTCCTTTCAAAATGAGACCAAAATGAGTCCGATATCTTTAAAAACTGCGCTACTACGCCTCTCAAAATCAAATTATCGCTAACCACTTGCCAATTTTTCCTAGATTCAGCGGTGAACGAGACACACACCCTGTAACTTGCAGACGTCTCGGAATGGGGAAAGGGTTAAGATTAAGCGTTCCTTAAGACAGAGTTGACAGGGCGGGAGTTAGAGACGAGGCTACTTGCAGGAGGATCACATAAAATGTTACTGGTTCTGTTTCTGGCGGTTATCTTTTACCTTTCTTGCATCGGTTAATTTAAATGCACTTTTATATCTTTCAAAACATGCAACAGGTGAAGCACAGCAAAGCGAACTCCTGTGCAAAGAATGTGGGAAGGGCAATTGCTTCAAAACAAAGATGACGGACAAAGCGGAACGCACCGGCGACGCGACCCTGCAAGCCTGCAAGCAGTGCGGGAAGGCACTTGAAGGCATCGCGTTGTGCACGGCAGTGGCTACCGATGGGAGGAAGCACGTGTGCAAGGAGTGTGACAAGGGGTTTACAACGCGTTTTAGTTTAGAGACGCACATGAGAACACACACCGGTGAGAGGCCACACGTGTGCAACGAGTGTGGGAAGAGGTTTACAACGCGTTTTACCTTAAGCACGCACGCTATTTCACACACGGGCGAGTGGCCGCACGTGTGCAAGGAATGTCAAAAGGGCTTTGCACAACGTTCCGATTTAGAGAAACACGCACGAATACACACCGGCGAAAAGCCGCACGTGTGCTACGAGTGTGGGAAGGGCTTTTCCCAACGTTCTACAATGGAGGCGCACATCAGAACACACACCGGCGAGAAGCCGCACGTGTGCAAGGAGTGTGGGAAGGGGTTTACAAAGCGGTGTAATTTAACCACACATTCTATATCACACACGGGCAAGTGGCCGTACGTGTGCACGGAGTGCGGAAAGGGTTTTGCACAACGTTCTGATTTAGAGAAACACACACGAATACACACCGGCGAGAAGCCGCACGTGTGCATGGAGTGTGGGAAGGGCTTTTCGCAACGTTCTACATTGGAGGCGCACATCAGAACACACACCGGCGAAAAGCCACACGTGTGTAAGGAATGTGGGAAGGGGTTTTCCAATCGTTACAATTTAGAGAAGCACGCGAGAACACACAATAATATTGTTGATGCAAAAACTATTGTCCTGCCATGTCCGTGGGCGTTGTGAACGGAGAACTAAAGACAAGCCACAGTAGTGCGATTTTGGTCATGCATCCCAAACTGTGGATGATATAGTAAACTGCTGTAGTCTGTGCTACTTCAATGGAGTAGGAAAAGCAAAACGACACAAATTATCTCCTGAAGCCTTCTCGTGGCTAGCTGGCCTCGATGTTAGCATTTATCTCGTGAACATATTTCTGTTCGCATGAATAGAGTTGAAACACAGATGATCAGACGCCAATTTACTGGTCCAGTATATTGCTTTGACGCATACTATTTTTAGAATACGCAATCACTCTAGCCTTCTATTCAAATCCTGAAGACGACTTGAATTATCCTCGATTTGTATGTCATTCTAACCTCTGTTGAATGTGTTTTGATCTGTGACTCCAAGGAATCATTTTCAATAAAACAATGCTTGCATTCCTAATCAAGTGTTTAATAGTACTGTTACAACAGGATGTGCCACCAATAGCAATGAAATGCACCAAAACCTTGCCCATCGTGGGATTCCCAACGCGGATTTGACCATTCGCGCTTTATTGAGGTACAGTTCAACCGATCACGTGCACTCTCCCCTGCCATGGCTCAAAATTTCGCGGTTGACTGCGTGATTCCTGCTATACGCGTCGTAACTGCACTGCTTGCATTGACGCTGCCGCGGAAGAACAACACGCGGCGCCATCTTGTCTCCCACGCGGTCCATCGTGGGTCCCAGGCCACGTGGCGGTCTTCCCCACCTCCAATGAGGGAGGAGGAGGCAGCGAGGTTCAGCTGCCCACCCCGATTTGTCTTCCTATCGTGTACAATACTGGACACTACATTGTTTTTTTCATTCTATAGGCGACCTCCTACACCTTACGACCTAAGTGGTAACTGGACGACGGTCGCATGTCGACTTTCGTAAGTCGAACCCCTTATTTCTCATAGGAACAATGTTCTTAGAAAACCATTACATACTTTTTAAAAGTACCAAAATTTACCACGAAAATAAATTCAAACAACTCCAACAAATATTTTTTGTAAATTAACATAACTTTTACAAACATTCATTTAGTGAAAACAAACATACTCTTTGGTTCTTTCGGTAAAGTCACGTAGGTATAAAATAAAATTAAAATAAATCACGACGTTTCGGGCGCAACACAGGCGTCCGTCATCAGGTGGGTAAGCATGCCTTCCCACTTGTCCGGTCTGCGTGGAGAAATTGCAAATGTGAACAGAGGTAATGAAATAATAACATTTTATTGCCTCTAATGTGTACGCTTCATTACTTATTCACGCTCTTGGTTGGTATCAAGTCCCATATATTCGGCAGCCCCAAAGATTCTTCCTCACTGGCCCATTAGTTTTTTTTGTGCCAGCCAAAATGAGCCAATGGGATTGGAAAAATCACGCGAATAAGTCACATCGCAAATCTATCTACTAATATAAGTTACACACGTAGACTTTCGCGACCAATATCATCCATAAGAGGTTTTGTTGGGTTAGATCGCGTAAATATATGTTGTGTCGTTAAAACCCGCCACCACCCGACAAAGCCAACTGGTAAGGGTTGTCACGTTAACAGAACATGCCAATTCGTCACTAGTACAGCACTAGTGTATAGTGTATGGTGTAGTATATAGTATTGTAGTGTATAGTGTAGTACTGTATAGTACAGCACTAGTGTATAGTGTAGTATATGGTGTAATGTATGGTGTAGTGTATAGTTTAGTGTATAGTGTAGTATAGTACAGCACTAGTGTATGGTGTAGTGTATAGTGTAGTATACTAGTACAGCACTAGTGTATAGTGTAGTGTATACTAGTACAGCACTAGTGTATAGTGTAGTGTATAGTATATAGTGCAGTGTATAGTGTAGTATACTAGTACAGCACTATTTCCCCGCCAGCCAGCCCCGGCAACACTCAGCCCCATGTCTTCCGCCTTGTAAATGTTGGTCACAGGCAAGCGCTCAGACAGCGGGCCTCGCTCTGCTGATATAGCCTCTCGGGCCCGGCCCTTAATTGGACAGTGCCCTCCACCGCTAACTGTGGTTGTTCCACCTGATTAAGATTGCTTGTGTTGCGATCGAAACGTCGTGATTTGTTTTATTTGATTTCTACCTACGTGACTTTACCGAAAGAACCAAAGAGTATGGATTCCTGCAGTCACGAAAGCTTCAAATCAAGATTGTGGCACGTGTCTTTAACTCGATCTCAACGTGAACATTTCAATATCCACCTCCACAAGACCCCACGGCCACTTGTTCCCAATCATCTCAATGTGTGTTTAATGAATTATCTACAAAGTACCCCACGGTCACCCGTTCTTAATTGTCTCAACGTGTACACTTTTACTATTTCTCTTTACAACCCCCGACATATGTAACGTAGGCTAAACGAACGATGTGAAATTGATGGTAAATAAATGGCGAGAGCCCGTAGGGTTGAAGATACATTTATTTTATTTTATTTACAGCGCAGAAAATGAGAAACTTAAGTCGAGAATCAAAACAGATCTGATGCTAAAATTGAACCTCTATGCCAGGGCAGGATTAACCCCTTAGGCTAATGAGGCCTTACGTCCTCATATTTTGTAGGCCCTCCAATCCACGGTAGTGTGTCAATCAGAAATGTTTTGCCTTTGAATTATGTTGACAATATTCGTGACCTTAAATTACATCGATATCATTTGTGACTTTGAATTACGATGACATAATTCGTGACTTCGAATTAAGATGACATAATTCGTGACTTTGAATCACGATGACATCATTCGTGACTTTGAATCACGGTGACATCATTCGTGACTTTGAATCACGATGACATCATTCGTGATTTTGAATCACGGTGACATTCGTGACTTTGCCACAGCTAAAGCTAGGAGAGGAAAGAAAATAATGTTTTCTTGAAGAAATTAGTGTCGTGAGCGAATCATATTACATGAATTTACCGCGAGCCGAATGAATGTGTCAATTTTACAGTGGTGAATAAATACATGTGTTTGATGACTTCATACTTTCTACACGCTTTTATTTAACTCTGTTGTTGTCGTTGTTGTATCCTCAAATCTTGTAACTCAATTTTAACCCACTTCCCAATGTGGTATCGACTGCAAACTTGGTATACTTATGTCATATTGATGACAATACCATATTCTATCATAAAAAATAAAATTAACGATCTTTTTACACGCTTCCTATGAACTCACTCTGTTGTTGTTGTTGTCGTATCCTCAAATCTTGTAACTAAATTTTAACCCACTTCCCAATGTGGTATCGACTGCAAACTTGGGAAACTTATGTCATACTGATGACAATACTATATTCTATCAAAAGTATTTTTAAACATTCATTTTTACATGTTATGTTTCGGCTTGGGTCTAATTGTCCACGCTCAACTCACGTTGGCTGTAAATCACCACGGCCCCTTACGTTATGCGGCCACTTTCTGGAGTCGCGGAGTTCTGCCATTACTTGTACGGTCCATTTCATTAAAGCGTGTTTAAAAAAAAGTATTTTTAAATATTACTTATTTTCGTTTACAATATCTAGTACGTTTACATAACTAGGCCCTTCCCTCCTATTAGCCTTAGGCCACTCATAACCTTAACCCGGCCGTATACTCTATGCTAATGCCATAGAATGCTTAAACATGCGTTTAGACTATTTGGCTGATATACATTTACACATGATAACAGGCGCTCGCGTCTGATTGGCTATTTACAATTCCCAGAATGCGCACGCAATTTTGCATCAAGAGGCATTTCACTTCGCTGCTGCCCCAAAGTGATTGGGAGCCACCTTGGCATCTCCCTCTGTTCTCTTTAAACCGACAAAAATGTTAAGTGCGAATGTAATTTTACAACAAAAAATGCCATTATTATTAAGTATGTTTTTGTAAATCTGTACTGTAATTGTGAAATGCTGTTATGTTGTTGGGTGGGAAATCAACTTCTGATTGTAATACAGGGGGTGGTCCAGATGTCCTGTGACCCCCCCCATTTAATTATCTAAAACGTATTATTTTAAAGTAAGGTTTGTTTCAAACTTAAATGAATATGCCAATACATAAATACAATTCTAAGGGTCAATTAATTGGGGGTCACATGACATCTGAACCACCCTGTACACCGACTACCACTGCACTAAAAAAAATCTAAACAGGTAAGGCCCAATCTTGATTTGAAGCTTTCGTGACTGCAGGAATCCATACTCTTTGGTTCTTTCGGTAAAGTCACCTAGTTAGAAATAAAATGAAATAAATCACGACGTTTCGATCGCAACACAAGCGGTCGTCATCAGGCAAAGGAGTCAGCCTCTAAAAACAGTTTGCCTTTAGAGGCTGACTCCTTTGCCTGATGACGATCGCTTGTGTTGCTATCGAAATGTGATTTGTTTTATTTTATTTCTAACTACGTGAATTTACTGAAAGAACCAAAGAGTAGCTAAAGCCCACTGAGGCTGCTCTTTTCCAGGATCGACGTGGCCATCACAAATGACAGCTCGACCAAGCGACTTCGCGTGGAAATTTTCAGCATGTTCATGAGTAAAGAGGGTCAAATCGGAGTATCCGGAGAATAATCCACGCGACCACGGGGAGAACACGCAAGCTCCAAATATACTTGCAGGTGTCAAGGGTTGGGATTGAACACCACGACCTTCTGTGTACCAGGCGAGGTAGTTAGCATCTCGCCACCAATCATCTCCCCGACGTACAACACAACAATACTGCACGCCTTGACAACATATACTCACTACACAGTAAGCCAATCAATGAAATCCCATCAAGCTAGCCAGGCGAATTCACAACATAGCACATTCATGCATGTTATATATTTCATTTCCATTATAGAATATATAGGTGTACATCCACCATCATTGGACTATACTGTACATGCGCCACTAGGGAAATAACAGATTTCCGATTAAAATTGCGATCCAAAATCATGATATGCACAGTTAAATCTCAATCATCCCTATACTTTGTCGTGTTGTGTGTAATATTATAACGTTCTGACCCCGTGTCTCTACTGGACATCGGATTCCTCCCGCAGTATAAATATTCTGATTCTGATCTCAGTCAACCCATGGCACCTGGGTCTGTTCCGTGACCTCCTGCCAGCGGGCCTTCGACACTTGCCATGACGGCCTCGGAGTGCACCCAGCCTGGCACAGGCGCCGTGGTGACGTCACCGTCACTTAGTGGTGAACGGCGGCTGTTGTTTTGTTCTAACTGCTCCTTTAACGTAGAACTTCGTGCAAACCCCTTCCCACACTCCGTGCACACGTGCGGTCACTCGCCCATGTGTGTGACATCGCAACATAATCGCTGTTATTGTTGGTTTTTAAAAAATATGTAATTGTGGAATGCTTTGATGCCGACCGCCCAGCCGAGTCGCCCGCCCCCCCCCCCCTCCCCCCCCCTTCATAAAGAGCTTCTTAGCTCTACGGGCTTTACTCGGCTGGAAATTAACTTCCGTTTCTGACTCTGAAGGAATGATTTCCGACGATTAAAATAATAAGGAAAGGCAGCGGAGGGACAGAATGCGTCTGCGAGGACATCCGGCGGGGAGACGGTGGGATGAAATCGGAGCTGGGTTGATGATTTACATCGCCGGATCATTGGGGGATGGCGGCGGTGACTTTCATCCAACAGTGGATTGACCACGGCTCTGATGATGATGATGGTGAAACAAATCCATTAACCCTTCTCCCGCTCCGAGACGTGGTGTCCACGTTCACCGCCGAATCTGGGAACGCGCGAGTGGCTCAGCGTTAATTTTATTTAGAGAGCCGTAGCAGCAGCGTTGTTGTTGTTTTTATCAAGACGTCCTCACTCACCACAGAGAACCATAGCGACACGACCGCCGCCACTCTACGATAGCCGGCGGCAAAGCTGTGCGACACGACCCTCCCGCGTGGCCTTGTGATGGGAGCCTCGGTGCACCGATAAAGTTACTTTGTTTAAGTTTTTCCTCCAGATTCGTTTACGATGATGTACACACGTACGTCATCGGGAACGGGAGAGGGTTAACGGAGACAAAAAACTAAAATGCATATATGTTTAAGTCCAGAGTTTTTACGGAACATCTGTTTTTAGAGAGATCGGTGAAGCCCTTCCCGTACACGCCTGGTACACCTAAAGGGGCTTCTCACCGGTATCCCATCGAAAGTTTTCTCCCAAAATGTGAACTTCGGTTAAACTTCTTCCCCCGCACTCCTTACGGGAGCGTACGGAACCTCGCCGGGTTGTGTTCCCGGAGCGTTCCGCTGAGCCGAGTTGCCGTGTGCGCACCTCGCCCCGCCAACGTGCGTTTTGGAGTGCGTCTCTAAGTTGTAACGGGTCGTAAATCTCTTCCCACACTCCTTGCACATGTATGGCTTCTCGCCGGTGTGCGTCCTGTAATGCATGTTTAAGGTGAAACGCTGCGAGAAGCCTTTCCCGCACTCCTTGCACACGTGCGGCCTCTCGCCCGTGTGCGTTAGGGAGTGCGCCTCCAGGCTGGAACGCTGCGCGTAGGCCTTGCCGCACTCCTTGCACACGTGCGGCTTCTCGCCCGTGTGCGTCCTCGCGTGCATGTTCAAGGTGAACCTCTGCGAAAACCGCTTCCCGCACTCGGCGCACGCGTGCGGTTTCTCGCCCGTGTGCGTGCGCGCGTGGTTCTTGAGCGTGGAGCAGTGGGAAAAACCTCGGCCGCACTCCTGGCACACGTACGGCCTCTCGCCCGTGTGTATCTTGGCGTGCACCTCCAGGTTGTAGCGCTGCGCGAACGCCTTGCCGCACTCGGCACACGCGTGCGGCCTCTCGCCCGTGTGCGTCGCCGCGTGCGCCTCCAGGCTGGAGCGCTGCGCGAAGCCCCGGCCGCACTCGGAGCAGGCGTGCGGCCACACGCCCGTGTGCGTCGCAGAGTGCGCCCGCAGGTTGGAGCGCTGGGCGAAACCCCGGCCGCACTCGTCGCACACGTGCGGCTTCTCGCCCGTGTGCGTGCGCGCGTGCCTCTCCAGGAAGGAGCGGTGGGCGAACCCTTTGCCGCACTCGGCGCAGGCGTGCGGCCACTCGCCCGTGTGCGTGCGCTCGTGCGTGAGCAGTTTGAAACGCGTCGCGAACGCCCTGCCGCACTCCTCGCACGCGTGCCTCCTCCGGTCGGCGTCGACGGCCGCGCCCCCCAGCGCTTTGCCGCGCCGCTTGGGAGCCGGCGGGGAGACCTCGTCTGTCCGCGCTCCCGAGCGGCCGTCCTCCCCGCACTCCTGGCACGCGAGTTCCGTCCCTTCCGCTCGATCTGCCGCGGAGATGGGCGACAGAGAGCGCACCGGTGGTGAACACCTCGGCCGCCTTTGCCGTTTCTTTGATCAGGATCTGCTGAGAGCAGTGGTTCTCGACATTTACAGCAGCCTTGCACCCCTTTGGTTCTCAATCGTAAAAACTAAATTTTACAATGTTAATAAACACAGAAGGTTTGATGACACAAAGTATATGTTACTTAGGTTCCCCGTGATTAATTTGTTTAGATTATTTACCTTCTAAAGCAAATCTGGCCATGTCTCGCACCCCCAGGGGGTACGTGCAGTCCAGCTAAAGAACCACTGGCTTAGAGTGACGCTGCCTTCGTAACTACGGCCTTTCCTAGGTGTTCGCGACAACGAGCGGTGACGCTCCGGAGGTTGCTCGCGAACAGCAAATTTCGCGCGCGTTCGTAGCCAACCAATAAAACCTGTCCTTTTGAATGAGGTGCCTTGAATACGTAAATATGCTGTTAATTAGGTAACGGCGGGAGTCCACATTTGCCACACTGCCTTTTCCTGGCGATTTATGTTGTGCGGTCATCCACCAACCCTCGCGCTGCCTCCACAGTGCTGGTTTACAGGCGTGCGCCAGAAGGAATTACCGCGGTGGCTAGATGTCAACTACCACGCCTGGTATGCAGGAGGTCGTGGGTTCGACCCTGACGCCTGCTGTATATTTTGAGTTTGTGGTTTCTCTCTGAGAGTTAATGTCACACATTTAGATTATGGGTCTCTGTGGGTCTCTATGGGTCTCTGCGTATCTCTATGGGTCTCTATGTATCTCTTTGCGGTTAGAGTCTTTGGCTGCTGCTATTCATTTCCATGCGATGATGATGATAAGCCACTTTGTTGAGCTGTCATTTGTGATAGCCAGGTCACTTAAAAAAAAAGCTACGTAGTCGCTCAGCGGGGGGCCTTACACATGGTAAGATAACAAAAATATCATGGGACCTCCTTTGCAAGTACCAAAATATGAGAATAGGTTTTCCCCCTTTTTACACGCTTTTATTTAACTCACTCTGTTGTTGTTGTATCCTCAAATTTTGTAACTCAATTTTAACCCACTTCCCAATGTTGTATCGACTGCAAACTTGATATACTTATGTCATATTGATGCCAATATTATATTCAATCATAAAAAAACAAAAAATAAATATTTTTAACAATCTTTTTTAAATGTTATGTTTCGGCTTGGGTCTAATTGTCCACGGTAAACTGACGTTGGCTGTAATTGACCACGGTCCCTTACGTTATGGCAAGCTTCGAGCACACTTCCATTACTAGTACGGTACATTTCATTAAAGTGTGTTTTTAAAAAAGTTTTTTAAAATATTACTTATTCTGGCAACAAAACTGGTGTTAAGATGTTAAAACACCAAACTGAAAACTTTTACAAGTTTCAAAGACAATGTATATATTAGTATGTTTTTTGTTTGCATCCTGACAAGTATTGTGGTTAATGCAGATATGATTCCTTGTAAAAGGTTTCAGTTTGGTGTTTTAACATCTTAACACACCTGTTTTGTTGCCAGAAAAAAGGGGAAAACCTATTCTCATAACAAAAATAGTTTTAAAATAGTTAGTGATGTGATTTTCTCTGTGATGTCGTCAAAGTAGAGGGGTGGGGAGGTGGGGGGGATACTGACCTTCACAAATATCCTCCTCTGATAACTTCACCTCGATGAAGTTCTGGTCCCCGGTGTCCAACAAACGTCCGTGGGGTCCCCCTCCGTCTCCTCGCCATGCACCGGCCTCTTCGTTGTCGACGGTCATCGGATAGAGCGCTGCAGTTTCATACAAAAGCACGCAGATTTATTTTATTTTTGTATTTGTCTTTTGCATACTTGGGGAGGTTTTTATACGTCCAAGGCAGTTGCAAAAGGTTCAGGCCCTTGGCCGTTTCTCGTGGCACTTGAAATGATCGGCATCCGTGCAGTCGAGCTCATTTTTATCGAGCCTTGCGCGATGGAACACGACGAATCAATAAATTATTATTCGCGCACAGCGGTGGCAGAAAAATCTAAAGCTACCACGGACGCCGTTTGATAGGCAAATTCAGCAGCGCTGATGCGTTTTCAAGTAGGGGCGTGGCTAGGGGTAGAGGGATGGCCACGCCGGGGATAAAAAGGGGCAAGGAGCCAGGTTCGGGGCTGCTGTGGGAGTCGGGGTCGTTGTTGTCCAGGGAACGTGTCTTAAATTTGTCGCTGTCTTCAAGTCATCGCTGTGAAGTGATCGTGTCTTCGATAAAGAAAACCCTCACAATTCCGTGTCTCCGAGAGTCAATAGAGATGCACAAACACCTGTTGTATAATGACGGCTGACGTTGATGTAGGGCAGCGATCATAATTTTACATTGAGGTGGTTGAGCCACATGACTGTATCATCTGTTTGGTGTTTTAACATCTTCACACCTGTTTTATTGCCAGAAATAGTAAAACCTATTGTTATATTTTAATGCTGGCAAGAAAGGTCCCCATTATCTGCATGCGGTTTATCCGATTTGGCGGATTAACAACGCACCAGAGATTTTGACATAAATTACTATCGCGTGGATTTTTACTTAAGCCCAAATTAATAATCTAAAAACAGCTATACGTTGTTATTCTCGGAAATCTTAAATACAAGTCACGTGCTTCAACCGAACAAATATGTTGCTCTGGTTAATCCAAATTCCACGTGATCGCCTCTACAGTACAGTAGTTGCCATAGCTTTACAACAGTGGGCGGAGTTTTATTGATTTTGATTGGCGTGGCTCTGCTGCTGTCCACTTAGTGGGCGGAGTCTTTTGCGCGGGAGCAGGAAAGTGTTACTATAACTAAAGCAGGAGCATCGGTCGATCGTCGTTAGTGTTCGTTCTGAATCGAAAGAGTAACAATCATCGAGTGATTTGTCCGATCATTTATTTTGTGAGTTTAAATTTTACAAAAACTGTGCGGTGGCAGAGATACTTAAAACATCATTTATACCGACATTAGTGGGAAGTGCTTATATTTTTGGACCATCCGCAATGTTTTAATAATTATCCACGGCCGTCCTGCCCGTCATTAGCGGCAGATAATCGAGAGTCCTCACTGCAGTTGACGATGTGATCGAAGTGGCCTCACCTTCGCCAATATCCTCCTCCGACAACTCCACCTTGATGAAGTTCTGGTCTGCGGTGGCCACATATCCGTAGGGACTCCCCGTCTCCTCTGAACCCTCATGGGCTTCAACTTTAACAATCTTCAGCTCTGGAGCTGTCAAGAAGAAGAAGAAGAAACATGGTCTTTGATGGACGGGAGGTCTAGTACGTAAAACTAAACTATTTTTGGTTCGATACGGAGGGCTTTCGCGACCAATATTATCCGTAATAAAGGCTTTTTTTGTTTGTTTTAGGTTAGATCGCGTTAACGTAAATGTGTCGTAAACCCGCCGACCACCACCCGACACACAGCCAGCTCGTGAGGTTTGTCACCTAAAGAAAACGTGCCGATTAGTTACGACGTCACCCCCACCGGTTGTGTTGGAGAGTACATCCATCACATTTACAATTTGAGTACCATCATGTTTCGCTGGTACAGTAGAGTCCCTCTTAACGACCACCCCTGTTAACGACTAATCGCTTAACGACGGGCCCCCATAGAGCCCAATGTGTAGTGTATAGTAGTGCATAGTGTAGTGTATAGTAGTGTAGTGTATAGTAGTGTAATATATAGTGTCGTGTATATTGTAGCGTATAGTAGTGTAATGTATAATAGTGAATAGTGTAGTGTATAGTGTAGTATATAGTAGTGTATAGTATAGTAATGTAGTGTATAGTAGTGTAATGTATAATAGTGTATAGTAGTGTAATGTATAGGAGTGTAGTGCCTCCATAAAGCCCAATGTGTTCGCTTAACGACCATTCTCCTGTTAACGACGGGCTGTTGTAGGTACAGTAAATATTAATGCATCGATTAACCACGTTTATTTTTATATTACGTGTTTATAATCTTGTTAGTATCTTTATGCATTAATATCCATTGTTTACATATTATGAAGTACGTTTTTTGGGTGAAAAAGGGGTAATTTTTCATGCTATCGGAACGAATTAAGCCTTGAACCGTGTATGTCCGATACTCGCTTAACGACCAAATCACTTATCGACCGGTTTCGTGGAACAAATTACCGTCGGTAAGAGGAGGGGTTCTACGGTAATTGCATCCAGCATCAATTGGCAATGTTGCCAGAAATTTTATTTTACCAGGCAAGGCTCCACGGAGCTACTGTGTGGCTTGTTTACAGAAGCGACGTGAACATCGCAAATGATGGCTCAATGCAGTGCCGGATTATCGGAGTAGCAAAAGTAGCTACACTTTCAAAGGCCCCGCGCTAAATGCTTTCAAGCTATCAATTCCGGTTCAGTGATTCTGCACTTGCTCTATTACGATAGTACTATACCGTACTATCGCAATAGAGCAAGTGGCATCAACTTTTACGAACGACTGGGTGTTTAAGGTTAGCGATTTGTCATATTATCTGGCTGTATAGCAAATGAAAAAATACAATTACTTGACTAAGCCCCTTTATAACAAATGCTACAGGCCCCGCACTAGCTTCATCCGGCATGGGCTCAACGAAGTGGCTCCTCATCATCATCGTGTGGGAATTTAAAGCAGCAGCCAAATACTCTGAACGCGTAGTGACGTTGATTCTAAACGTGGGGGGGAAAACCGGAGGACCCGGAGAAAAATCCACGTGACCACGGTGAGAGAGAGAGACATGCAGACTCCAAATATGCAGCAGGCATCAGGGTCGGGATCGAACCCACAACCTTCTGCATACCAGGGAAGGTACGTAGCCTGGTATTCAGCTACCGAGGAGTGGCGGCGGTCGTGTCGCTAGGGTTCTCTGCGGTGAGTAACGACGTCTTTATAAAAACAACGGAGCTGCTGCCACTAAGCCCCTCTCTAAATAAAATTAACGCTTAGCCAATCGCGCACTGTTCCTAAATTCGGCGGTGAACGGGACACCACGCACCCACCACCCTGCAACTTGCCAGACGTCATTGGAACGAGGAAAGGCCTTCAAATTTACGTTGGAACCTCCAGCACAAACGCCTCACTGTCTCACTCTACCTGTCTGTAGAGCAATGGGTCTTACCGGATCCCTTCAATGCGGTTTGAGGCACGCTTCTCAGCGTTTCGTCATCCAGGCTCCCGTCATCTTCTTGCTTCACAGCTACTCCTATACAAGCGCATAAAAAATATAAGCTACAGTAGAACCTCGTAGATCGAACGCACCAGAACTCGAAGAAATCGGTGTTCGAACGATATTTCCGAACATTTTTTGCCCCGGAAACTGAACGAAATTCGGAGGTCGAACGGGCAATCGCGACTTGAAAGAATCCGTACGGCTGAGACGTGTATGGCCAGCGTGCATGACGCTTGCCCAGACAAAGGTTTTACCACCTCCTCCTCCTCATCATCTTCCACTCAAGCCATCAACTCTCCTTACTACAGTTCAATGTTCATTTATTTCATTTATTCCATATATTTATGCATTTATTCCATTTATTTATTTATTGGGTTTCTTGTTTTTTTTGTATGATTTTATGCATGTAATTACTGTAAACTTCGTGTAAAAATGCTTTATAATGAGAGATTTCTTGTATCTGGAACCAATTAATGTCATTTACATGAATTTTTATGGGGAAAATGATTTCGGTGTTCAAACAAATCGGTGTTCGAATGGCCTTCTGGAACGAATTAAGTTCGATCTCCAGGGTACCACTGTATTTTTTATTTACTTTACCAGCTAAGGCCCCACTGAACTATGCAGCTGTTTTGTCAGAAGCGGCCTGGCGACGAGCACAATCGATAAGCTCAACGAAGTGGGCGTATCATCACCATATGTAATTCTATAGCAATGCGTGACGTTAATTCTAAAAACGAAAAACTGGAGGATCCGGAGAAAAAGCCACGCCACTTTGGGGAGAGAAAGAGACACGCAAACTCCAAATATACAGCAGGCATCAGGATAGGGCTCGAACCCACGACCTCCTCCATACCAGGCGAGGCGGATAACATTTCGCTACTTAATGAGCGATTACACGTGAGAGAAATCGCACGCGTGCGAGGGTGCAACACTCTATCCCCGTACAGACGGGACAGGTGGGGTTCACAACCATGCTGTACCACCTTCTATCTGTCAGAGCCAGGGGTTACGGCTCCTCGATGCCCACCCATGGGAAGGGAGTTTCACAACCCCTCACTGCTGCCTCCACCAGTGCTGGATTACAGGCCGCATCCGCCACTACCGCCTGGTTAAAGTGAACACCCCGCCTTAATGCTTTATTCACCCACGGATGCAGCTGTGTTCAAGGGACCTGACACGGTGTCTTTGATTATATATATGTGACAGGTTCTTTTGCACCGTACGTAGCCAACCGCGCCAATCGGAGGTGAGGGGGGAAGGACAACAAACTAAACACAACAACAAGAAGTTCTAAAGAAATTAGTTTGCCAATCTAGACGACGATTTTAAGTGCATATCTCCAGTGGCTAATATCGGAAGGAAGAGCGTTCCAGACGGCCCACAGAAGCGCATCTGAAAGCGCAGCGCGATGCGATGACCATCTTTGTTCGACGGTTGGCCAAAACCCGCTGCTGCGAGGATGATGACCGGAGTTCGCGTGATGATGGCTTACACCCCTTGACGAGATCGACGAGGTATTGTGGTTCATATTCGCGGCGAGCATTTTGTGTCCGTGTGGAATTGGCGTGACTTTGTAACGCGTTCGCTCGGCAACCGCAAGCCAATGCAGCTCGGTGAGCACCGGGCGGACACGGTCGGATCTTGCGGCACCCGTCACGCAGCTTGCTAATGCTCTTGCATATAATGTATTACAATAAGGAACATAATGTCCTCCTTAGACTAAACAAATATACATCACTGCTTGCACTGGTTTTCTTTTTCAGATCAGGCTGCGCCCGAGGGTTGAGTGGTTTGTTGTCGAGCGTCAAAGGATGCTCCAACATTCTAGATTTGAAGTTTTCGTGACTGCAAGGGTCCAAACTCTTTGTTTTTTTCGGTAAAGTCACGTAGATAAAAATAAATTAAATCACGACGTTTCGGAGGCAACACAAGCTACCGTCTTCAGGTGGAACCGTCACAGCAAAATTTTGTGATACTTTTTTTTTTACCTACATGGCTTTACCGAAAAACCAAAGAGGATGCTCCAACAATTAATTGAACAGTTTATTGACAGCTGCCGCTGTAACTTACCAGCGTGAGAGTCTTCATCTTTCACCGTCAAGTCAGGACCCATCCCTGGGTACGGATTGTCTTCATTTTCTTGTTTGATGAACGGCAATTCAAAGTTTGAAGCCATCTGATGAGCAAATTGAATACAATGTCTCATTATTATTACCGTATTACTGTGGGCATACAAAGTCACTCCACGTAGGTTATTGCCGAAGTTTGCACTACAATTTATCATATACGGTACGTAGTGTATGTATCAGGGATGTGCGTTCAGGGGAGGCAGTGGAGGCAGAGCCTCACCTGGCATACTCCAATGAAAATAGCTGTTACGAAAAGTAAAAAAAAGAAATAAAATCAAAACCAAGATTTTTCCACTGATCTGTGTTATAAATGTCATTTCTGTATGATTCCAATCATGTTAGCTAGTAGCAGCACCTATGAAGGCCGGCACGGCACACGAGGTGATGTGTGGGGGTGGCCAGCACCACGCTCGGCCGCCTTTGTCTCCCCAGTGGCGATGTTTACTACGCACCGCACCAGCTACTTATTTGAGGCTGAGTTGACCTAGGGGAGGCCCAGGACCAGTTCAGATAATCGTCACTGATGTTGGTGGGCGTGAGCTGAAATGGAACCCTGGGTAGCCGGGTTCGTAGCGCAGCGCGCTAACCATTGCGCCACCACTCCCCGTGTATACACAATAAAGATAAAGATCCCCCATATAGCCTTTAACAGTCTGTTGGGGCAAGTGCTGTTGGCGAGTAGCAGCAGCGCCGTATGGCGTGGTGCTGGCCGACCCACCCCTTCGTGTGCCGTGCCGGGCTTCATAGGTGCTGAAATACACCAACACCAATTCACCGCCATTCGCCACGTCACCACGGCGCCTGTGCCAGGCTAGGTGCACTTTGAGGCTATCACGCGAAGTGTCGAAAGCTCCCGCTGCTAGCAAGGAGGGTAGGGAGCAGACCCAGCAGGTGCCATGGGTTGACGGGTTGACTGCTGTGCCAGGCTAGGTACAGGTCACAGGACAGACCCAGCAGGTGCCATGGGATGACTGCTGTGCCAGACTAGGTACAGCAGGCCACGGGGCAGACCCAGCAGGTGCCATGGGTTGACTGCTGTGCCAGGCTAGGTACAGCAGGTCACGGGGCAGACCCAGCAGGTGCCATGGGTTGACTGCTGTGCCAGGCTAGGTAAAGCAGGTCACGGGACAGACCCAGCAGGTGCCATGGGTTGACTGCTGTGCCAGGCTAGGTACAGCAGGAGGTCATGGGACAGACCCAGCAGGTGCCATGGGGTTGACTGCTGTGCCAGGCTAGATGCAGCAGGTCACGGGACAGACCCAGCAGGTGCCATGGATTGACTGCTGTGCCAGGCTAGGTACAGCACGTCACGGGACAGACCCAGCAGGTGCCATAGGTTGACTGCTGTGCCAGGCTAGGTACAGCAGGAAGTTCCCAGGGCAGACCCAGCAGGTGCCATGGATTGACTGCTGTGCCAGGCTAGGTACAGCAGGTCACGGGGCAGACCCAGCAGGTGCCATGGGTTGACTGCGGTGCCAGGCTAGGTACAGCAGGAAGTTCCCAGGGCAGACCCAGCAGGTGCCATGGATTGACTGCTGTGCCAGGCTAGGTACAGCAGGTCACGGGGCAGACCCAGCAGGTGCCATGGGTTGACTGCTGTGCCAGGCTAGGTGCAGGAGGAGGTCACGGGACAGACCCAGCTGGTGCCATGGGTTGACTGCTGTGCCAGGCTAGGTACAGCAGGAGGTCACGGGGCAGACCCAGCTGGTGCCATGGGGTTGACAGACTAAGTGGACCAGCCGTGCCATCTCGCAGCATGATTAGCCCCACCCAGCGGATTACTAACAACCCCGTGACAGTCAGAACGAACATACAACAGCAACAACAACAACCGACCAGCAGTGGATAAATCATTCACCCCACCCCCTACCACCCCCCACACTGTTTACCGGTTGCGTAAACGCCACCTACGTCAATGCGCCCTCTCGCCAGCCGGGAGGTGATGGGGGCGGAGAGGTGCTGCGAAAAGCGACTCGATGCGGCACAAGACGACCCTGGGAACCGTTAGAGATCTCAGTTTCATTGATTAGGTATAGCCCTGTGAGCCATGAGGCTTTTGACTCGGGTGCAACCGCAACAAAACAAGAACGTGAACAAAGAAACATCTGAAAGTGACGACGCGCACATGAAACATTCAGGAAAAAACAGCAAAGTCTTCCGGAAAAAAAGCACCGCGTTTCAACGTTGTGTGCAACAATCCCAGTGGGATGGAAGTGAAACAATAACAATCATAAGACAATTTAGATTACCCATACGCTTTAGAAATCACCAAGAAAACGCTTTAAAAACAATGTAACAACAGTAATCACAAGACGACCCTGGGAACCGAGAGATGTCTCAGTTTCATATCAGTTTCATTGATTAGGTATAGCCCTGTGAGCCGTGAGGCTTTTGACTCGGGTGCAACCGCAACAAAACAAAAACATGAACAAGGAACATCTTAAAGTGACGACGCGCAACAGAAACATCCAGGGAAAAAAGAGCAAAGTCTTCCGGAAATAAAGCACCGCGTTTCAACGCTGTGTGCAAAAATACCAGTGGGATGCAAGTCGAACAATAACAACCATAAGACAAATTCTTGGTTCTTTCGGTAAAGTCACGTAGAAGGGAAATCCACACCTGATGATGATTGCTTGTGTTGCAGTCGAAACGTCGTTGATATTTTTATTATTTTATTATTTCCCTTCTACGTGACTTTACCGAAAGAACCAAGAATATGAATCCCTGCAGTCACGAAAGCTTTCAATCAAAACCATAAAACAATTTAGATAAAGTTATCGGGCTAACTCCGTACTATAACAAACATAGCTCAACCGTACGTTTTCGAAATCACCAAAATAAAGCTATACAAACAATGTAACGGTGATCATAGGAACTGTGATTCAAATTTAACAATAAACAATTTTCATAACATGTACGACCAAACTTTGCAGCCATAGCTGGGTGGGTGGAACGGTATTCGGGGGTCCTGATCGCTGCTGTGCGTGACTGTCAACGCCTAATCAGTTGTCCGGCCTTATTACGGATCAATTCTGACGTTATTGATCACTCCGTGCCCTTATAAATCTCAAAGTTCATCCTGCAAAGTCCCCATCACAAGGGAGAAACACAATTAGATAATCACCACTAGTACACTTACCACTAGTACACTCACCACTACAAACCTGTCAACCCCTTATCAGTGCCCTACCTTATTAGAGACCAATGGAGACCTTGTCATCCCGTGTCCTTATACATCTCAAAGTTCATCCTACAAAGTCCCCATCACAAGGGGTCAAACACAAACAGACGAATGTTTTGTGTGCCCGAATTGAAACGGCTGGACGCCTTATGGACCTGAAAACTCAATTTCCCTGAACAAGAATACGGGCTAAACCGTACGTGTTGACACGGTATGCGGCCACCACAACCACCACCAACAACAACAAACGATAGTGGTGACGATTGTCTGAATCGCCCCTCTGTGCTTAGTTAAATCCCCCCTTTCCCTTGTAAGTCCAACTCAGCCTCAAACGAGATGCCGTGCCCGTCCCGGACTTACGAACGAGATGCCGTGCCCGTCACCGACTTACGAACGAGATGCCGTGCCCGTCACGGACTTACGGACGAGATGCCGTGCCCGTCCCGGACTTACGAACGAGATGCCGTGCCCGTCACCGACTTACGAACGAGATGCCATGCCCGTCCCGGACTTACGAACGAGATGCCATGCCCGTCACCGACTTACGGACGAGATGCCGTGCCCGTCCCGGACTTTACGAACGAGATGCCGTGCCCGTCACCGACTTACGAACGAGATACCGTGCCTGTCAGCGACTTACGAACGAGATGCATGCACGTCCCCGACTTACGAGCGCGATGCATGTCCGTCCCCGACTTACGAACGCGATGCAGCGTCCGCCCCCCGACTTACGAACGCGCTTCAACTTACGAACGCCCGCACTTACGAACGCCCGCACTTACGAACCGCCCTCTGCTGCTATTGTTACGACAAATGATTTGACGACGCTTTTTAGACGACGTATAGCGCGCGGCGCGTGCGCCTGTGTCCTTACGCGCGCGTGCGTGGCGCGTGCGTGCGTGCGCGTGACAAACGGAACCCGGCGGAGGAACTATTTCGTTCCGGCGGAGCGATTCCGCCGGAACCCACCCCCCCCCCGCCCCCTCCTCCCAGCGAGAGCGCGTGCGCGCGCGCGGGCCGCTTCTCTCTCTCCCAGAGCCCCATCACCGCCACCGCCACGACGTCTGCCGCGCAGAGTGAAGAGAGGTGGAGGCGGCGGCGGCGTTCACCGCTCTCCCTCACCACCTCCTCACCCTCACCAACCCCTCACCACCACCCTCTCACCCCCTCACCACCACCTCACCCCACCACCACCTCACCACCTCCTCACCACCACCTCACCACCCTCTCACCACCACCTCACCACCCCCTCACCGCCACCTAACCTCACCACCACCACCCCCTCACCTCACCACCCCCTAACCCTCACCACCACCTCACCCCCTCACCGTCACCACCCCCTCACCGTCACCACCCCCTCACCACCCTCTCACCACCCCCTCACCCTCACCACCCTCTCACCACCCTCTCACCCTCACCACCTCACCACCCCCTCACCACCACCCTCTCACCACCACCCTCTCACCACCCCCTCACCACCCCCTCACCTCACCCTCACCACCCCCTCACCCCACAACCCTCTCGCGATGTCGGCCAAACGGAAGCTCGACAACAACCCGGCAAACGACGACACCAACAACACCAACAACCCAGCAGCAGCAGCAGACGACAACAACAACAACGACGACCACAACAACAACGACCCCACGCCGCCATCGAAGCGACGCCGCCGATCTCGCCACTCCATCAGCATGAGGACGAAAGTCGCCATCATCCGCTGGTGGGAGGGAGGCGGGACGGCTGCGGGCATCGGCCGAGCGCTGGGCCTGAACCGCTCCACGATCTACACCATCATGAGGGACCGGGCGCGGATCGTCGAACACGTGAGGGCCTCGGCGCCCGTCGAGTCGACGATCATCACCAAGAGGCGGAGCGGCGCCGGCGGCGTCGAGGAGATGGAGAAGCGACTCGTGGCGTGGCTGGAGGAGCAGAGACTTGGTGGTGGTGGTGGTTGTGATGGAGGTGGTGATGGTGGTGGTGATGGTGATGGTGGAGGTTGTGGTGATGGTGGAGGTTGTGGTGGTGGTGGAGGTGGTGGTGGTGGAGGTTGTGGAGGTGATGATGGAGGTGGTAATGGTGGTGGTGGAGGTGGTGATGGCCGTGGTGGTTGTGGTCGAGGTGGTGATGGTGGTGGTGGAGATAGTGGTGGTGGTGCTGATGGTGGTGGTGGTGGTGCTGATGGCCGTGATGGTGGAGGTGGAGGTGTCATGGTGCCCCTGAGCTTCAGGGCGATCCAGAGGAAGGCGAGAAGCCTCTTCGAGGAGTTGACTGCGACTCGCCTCCTCCACGTCGACCGAGGAAGAGGAGGCCGAAAGGGATACGTGCCCCCTCCTCCATTCGTGGCGAGCCGCGGGTGGTTCGATCGCTTCAAGGCTCGGGCGAACCTGCAAAGCGTGAGGCTCTCCTGCGATGGTCGCTGTGGTGGTGGTGGTGATGGTGGTGGTGATGAAGGCGGCTCGGGTGAATTCCCCGATCTGTTGGCGCACGTCGGTAGCATGCGAGGTGGTGGTGGAGGTCGCTGTTGTTGTCAGCGCCTCACCCTCTACGCCATCGGCAAGCCACCGGCACCAGCGAGACTCGAGGTAAGGCGATGGGAGTTGAAACAAAGAGTCTTGGTGCTGTTTGACACCAACTTAGCAGGGCTTTCGCGACCAATATCATCCATGGTTTGGAGGGTTAGATCGCGTAGATTTATATAAATGTGTCTTTAAAGCCCTCCACCACACGACGCGGCCAACTAAGTGAGGGTTGTCACGTAAACAGAACGTGGCCAATTCGTCACTAGTACAGCACAGGCTGTCTGCCGCCTGATGAAGCTGGTTGTGGTTACTGGCGAAACGTCGTACTCGGATTGTAAATGGTGTGGCTTGGCTCGCCAACACACCGGTGTGCTGTACTAGTATACTACACTATACACTACACCATACACTACACCATACAATACACCATACACTACACTATACACTACACTACACTCCACTATACTATACACTCCACTATACTATACACTACACTATACACTACACTATACACTAGTGCTGTAATAGTATACTACACTATACACTACACTATACACTACACTATGCACTAGTCCTGTACTATACTACACTATGCACTACACTATACACTACACCATACACTACACCATACACTACACACTCCACTATACTATACACTACACTATACACCAATATACACTACACTATACACTAGTGCTGCACTAGTATACTACACTATACACTAGTGCTGTACTATACTACACTATACACTACATCGTACACTATACACTACAATACACTACACTAGTGCTGTACTAGTATACTACACTATACACTAGTGCTGTACTATTTTACACTATACACTACACTATACACTACACCATACACTATACACTACAATACACTACACTAGTGCTGTACTAGTATACTACACTATACACTACTATACACTACACTATACACTACATTATATACTAGTGCTGTACCAGTGACGAATTGGCACGTTCTGTTTACGTGACAACCCTTACGAGTTGGCTGTGTCGGCTGGTGGCGGGTTTAACGACACATTTATATGTTTACGCGATCTAACCCAAAACAAACTCTATCTTGGTGCTGTGTTTGTATTGTGGGGCGTACAATGAAGACAAAGATTCCGGACTAACCCCCCAGTGTAGCCTGGGAACAGACGCATTACCAAATAGGCACCTTCCAGGAATCTGCTCACCGCAAGCTATGAATACCCTAATACGTGCATTGCAAACTAAACACGCTCTGATATTACTGGGCATTGTTTTTGAAACTTGATTGGCCTACACCACAAGAGATTGCAGCAGCCTTCTTTAGTGCCTAATCTCACTACCAGTGTCAGACCGGAGAACGCCCAAAGGCGAACAGTACAAGGGCAATGCACTATCAGAGTAATGAGAGCTCGGGGTAAGCATCTACATCATGCCAGTACCAAAATATACTAATAGGGTTTTCCCCTTTTTTCTGGCAACAAAACTGACTCCTTTTGCAAGGAATCATGTTTTCATTAACCACAATACTTGCAGTCAAAAAGCAAACAAAAAACACAACTCTGATAATGTATGCATCCACACCAGAGACAGCTTTTCTTAGAGCCTAGTCTCATATGGTGATCGACCAAATGACGCCAAAAGGCGCACAGTTCAAAGACAAAAAGGGGAAAAACCCTATTAGTATATTTTGGTACTGGCAAAGGAGGCCTCATGATGTAGATGCTTACCCCAAGCTCTTATTACTCTGATAGTGCATTGCCCTTGTACTGCTTGCCTTTGGGCGTTGTTCTCCGGTCTGACACTGGTAGTGAGACTAGGCACTAAAGAAGGCTGCTGCAATCTGGTGGTGTAGGCCAATCAAGTTTCAAAAACAATGCCCATTAATATCAGAGCGTGTTTAGTTTGCAATTTCACAAGTACCGTGTGTGGTTAATGCAAGACATGATTCTTTGCTTTCCGGAAGTGCTGAACATCTCTTGCCTCTTTGAAGATTTCATGGCTGTGTTTGTGTTGTGTATTGTGCCTGTACGTGTGTAGTACCGTCGAATACAGATCGACACCCGGGGTTGAGGCACACTGACGTTTATTTACAATGCACAGGGGATACTTAATACTGGAGGGGGTAACGGCCCCCTCACCCGGATAGCTGGGAACACACGGCTATCTACCCTGACCTGCCTCTTAATCCTCCAATCTCTGGGCTAGGGGAGGCTGTCTGGCCCGACACTGGTGAGTCGGGCTACGGCACCCGGAGTCCCAGAGTCCTAGCTCTGATTCACGGGGCCCCGCCACTGGCTCGGTCCTGCGCGGCCCTTACAAGGGCGGCGTCTCAGGGGAGACCAGGGCTCTCACTAGGCAGTCTTCAATCTTCAAGAGTTACCAACACATTCTGCCCTGAGCCCTTCGGCTCATCCCCTTATATCTTGAACCCCTCCCCGCTGGGGTGGGCCCTGTGCGGACGTCGTTGCGAGCACCCTCCCGTGTGCTCACGAAGCCCCGCCCACTGTGCTAGTTTCTCATACGATTCCATACATATCACCTCTACACATATCTCCTCCGTAAGACCCCTACACGTGTATAGCACGCTTGGCTAAGTATGGTGCGAAA